>NC_137786.1:66158819-66858819 GCF_963383645.1 Muscardinus avellanarius | reverse complement strand
CCTATTTTATTAAACTTACTTATTAAATAAAAATTCATGTGAATTTTAAAATTCTGGTTTTTGGCTTTGCTTTTTTCTTGAATATATTGGGCCCTGAGCTAAAATCTGGTCCCAGGAGCTGACCCTTTGCAAATGGAATCCACTGGCTGAGGTTTGCTAGAAAGGGCAAAGTGATTTGCTTCCAACATCTTAACGAGTCTAAAACACCTCCAGATCCATCTGTAGGTTCTACACCTAAACCCAAATTCATCACTAGATTAGATCCCAGGAACAACAAGGTCGAGGTTCATGGCAAATGGTGCTGGGTAGCTCATGTGATCATCATTGCCACCCCAAGGTCTGAGCTAAAGCTTCTGGTTATCTCAGGGTGAGAAATCCTTAGATTGGCAGAACTGATCTGGAGAGCAGTTTAGTGATGTGCACCAGAAACTTAAATATGTACAGATCCTAACAAGGCTACTTCTAGGGACCAAAACTAAAGCAAAGGAAGGAGGGTAGAGGGAAGGAGAGATAGATAGATAGATGATAGATAGATAGATAGATATTCATCAAGATGTATGTATGAACATTCATTTCAGAAATATTTATTATAATAAACATTGGAAGCCAGGCATGGTGGTGCACGCTTGTAATCCCAGTGCTTGGGAGGCTGAGACAGGAGGATCGCGCAGGTGCAAAGTCAGCCTCAGCTACTTAGTGAGGCTCTCAGCAACTTAGTGAGACCCTGTTTCCAAATAAAATATAAAATAGGTCTGGGAGTATAGCCCGGAGGTAGAAAGCCTCTGGGTTCCACCCCCAGTACCACCAAAATAACAATAATAATAATAAATAAAAATAATAAACATTGGAAGCAACACACACTGAGTATTTAATTAGTTTGGTTACTTAAATTATGATATAATAATGAACTAGGATACTATGGGATAGTTGCATATTAAAAACACAAAAAGACATCAGTAGTATTTTGCTAAATGAGAAACAGTTTAAGTCAGTTTAGTTTCCTTCTGAAAAATTATGTATGTGTATCTATGTAACTAGACAATATATCAACATTAATATGGTCATGAATATATTTTCTTCTTATCTTTATTGCCTAATTTTTCTATAAGAAAAACCTATTACTTATATACAAAAAAGTAAAAAATATATTACACACATATACCCAGAGTCTGTTGCCAAAAATTTGTACAGTTTGTGGTAAATAACTTAAACCATCTTTCCTCAAGTATCTTTCCTGTGGGCTATAAATGCCAACTTGGTGCTGCCCTATGGACTGCCTAGCCAGGAATACCTGTTTATGTTGCAGTACTGCCAAAGAAAATAATCACTGCAGTGAAACTTGGAGGATATATTTTAAGGCTTTCTCCACCTTAGACTTTCTAGGTTAATTTTCTCACCCCGTCTGAACTCTGACCAGATTTTCTTCTTCATTTGGTTATGGTCTAGAGAGATACTCATCAGTTGGCATCAGTTTCAATGACACAGAGAGACCCTGGGAAGAGTCACATAATAGATTTTCTTTTAGTCTCTGTGGTCACCACCACATGCTTCCTAAGAGAAAAGAATTGGTAAAGACCTAGACAGACTCACTACAAGGGCCAGGTATGATTATCCTCCAATACTAAGCTTCCTGATATTGGTAAGACTGAAACATGTATGCAAAGAAAATAATAATGGGAGGAAAATAGAAATGAGAAGAAATTATCAAAGTATTTCTCATATGGAATGCAGCAGAATTTGTGCCCATTTCTTTAATACTGTTGAGAATTTATAATTGTAGTAATTTGGTGGAAAATTGGAAGCTTATCTAGTAACCAAAAGAGGGAAAAACTGAGTCCAAACATAATCACTAATTCAATTTTAACTTCAATTACTTTACTGTTTAAAATAGTTTTGCAAATGCCTGGAGCTTTTACAGGCCAATAAAAATACCAGTTGGACCACCAAACTTAAATTAGGTCATGCACACATTTACTCAATATCTCATTCTAGTTACGGTCATGACTTCTGTTCCCTATACTAACAGCTTGAGAGGATATACACAGGGCATTACAAATAACTCTTGATTTTCCTCCTCAAATTAAGTTTTCCATGACATTTGAAGGCAGCACCTTTTCTTGGGCAAGCTGCCTTTTTTTTTTTTTTGGGGGGTGGTACTGGGGATGGAACCCTTCTACCTCCTACACTTCCAGATCTATTTTTATATTTTTATTTTTGGAAACAGGGTCTCTTAAGACAGCAAGGCTGGCTTTGAACCTGCACAATCGATCCTCCTGTCTCCGCCTCCCAAGCCCGGGAATTACAAGCGTGCGCCACCACGCCCGGCAAGCTGCCTGCTTTTAACAGGCCTTCACAGGGCATGTGGGCCATAGTTTATTTTCATAATCAAATAGCAGAGTTGAAATTTACAAATAGCACCTAGAGTAGTACTTCATATATATATAACAGGTGCACATTAAGTATTGTGAACATGAACTTTCGAAATATAATTAAGCGATTGTTTAAAGTTTTTATATAGAAAACTTAAAAGTTTAAAGAGTGACGAATGAGCACCTTATTCCAGGTAGCAAAACCTGCTACTAGTGTGGTCACACTCTCATAGAAGGGGGTTCTGTACCTCTGCCTTGCTTTTTGTTGCAATGGAACACTCAAATGACAAATCCCCAGTGCTCCTAGATCTTATGACACCAGCAAGAGAGAAAAAAAAAAAAAAAGCAAAGAAGAATTATGGAAACATCCATCTTCACAATGAATGTCTGTTAGCAGAAAAATTATCAAGTGCCTTGACATTTACCATTCTTCACACTTGATCCAATAATTCTCGTTTCTCTTATGGCTTACATTTTTCATTTTTCTTTTTTATTGCAAATTCCTTACTTCAGTGCCTCTACACTTATTTTATCCTCAGAGCAGCGAGACTACCCCAGAGGGCGGAGAGGCGCCTGCTCAGGAAACAACATGTTCACATCAGTCATGCTGAGTCCCGCAGCAGCAGAAAGCTCTGGCCTGGAGCCCATGGCTTGGTGGGCGGAGCTTCCCCGACCTTCCCCTATTTTTCAGGGGTCAACTTGCCCCATCTTAGCCCAACACACACGCACACACACACACACACACACACACACACACACACACACAGCAGAAGAAGCAAAGCAGAGGGGCAGGTACTGCAGAGGGAGTGAGACTTCATCCCACCCCTCTAGCAAGCAGTACTGAGAAGCCAGTCCCCTGATGCTGGAACCTCTGCACCTCTGCTGGTCCCCACCCTGGAGCACCAAGTTCAGGAAATTTGTCCCGGGGTACAACTCTGTTTTCTCAGCTGTGGCATATCCGGCTCACATGCTTTGTCTCCACTCCCCATTGGATGAACCAATGGGCTTGGAGATGCTGGCCTGCTTATCTTGCAGGGCTGCTACCTGAGAACTCAGCCTCACTGGACTGCGACGCAGGGCGGGCCCCGCAGGTGCTCCTGTCCCGGTGGCGTCTCTGCTCTGCCCCATCTCTGGGCTGCACTGTTAGGATCTTGCTTCACCTTCCCTCTGTAGGTCTCCTGCGTGCAGGTTTAGAAACCGACAGATTGCACTTCTCATAGGACTGTTGTAATTGAGTTATTGCCTTCTCAAAGCTAGCACACAAACAAGCACATAAAATCCTTCAATGACTTCCTAGTGGTTTCTAAATATGCTGAAACTCCTTATCCCAGGACTGTCTCCAGTCTCCTTGCCACCTTAACCCCCCTCTATACTGTCAAGTCTATTTCTTACAAATTTTCCTATATATAGCATTGAGAGCAATGCAACTATCTATGGAATGAAAAGGATAAATAATAATATTCATGAGTTCACTCTGATTTTTGTTGCCCACAATTACATTTTAAAAAATGTATAGGTGCTTTGTATTGGCTTATCTATAAAAGTCCTTTCCCTCTAAACTTAGCATCTTTGTGTACTTGCTGATGTTATGGTACTGTCCAAAAGCTACATTTCAGAATGGCATGGTGGCTCACACCTGTAATCTCTGTACTTGGGAGGATGAGACAGAAGGATCACAGGTTTGAAGCCAGCCTCAGCAAATTAATGAGGCCCTCAGCAACTTAGTGAAACCCTGTTTAAAAATAAAAAGCTTGGAGGTAGAATGTCTCTGGGTTCATTTCCTGGTACCACCAACAACAGAAAAAAAGAAGAAAGGAAGGAAGAAAGGAAGGAAGGAAGGAAGGAAGGGGAGGGGAGGGAAAGAGAAGGGAGAGAGGGAGGAAGGAAAGAAGGAAAGGGAGAAAGGGAGGGAGGAAGGGAGAAAGAAAGAAAGAGAGAAAGAGAGAAAGAAAGAAAGAAAGAAAGAAAGAAAGAAAGGAAGGAAGGAAGGAAGGAAGGAAGAAAGGAAGAAAGAAAGAAAAGAAAGGCAGGCTACATTCCCATGTCTGGTACCAGGGTAACACAGGAGACACATAGCCCAGCCTGATTAAATATGATCTCAGTGACTGGCAAGGAATGAAAAAGCAAATGCAAGCAAAAAAAGATTTGAAGTGTTGCTATCTCAGGAAAGAATTTTCAAAAGGTGCTTTGAAAAGCGGACCTGGTCAAAAATATTATGAAATGTTGAATGTCAAAGTAATGACCCAGAGTGCCAGCTTTTAAAAAGTAGAAACGAAAGTATTTTGTCTGTTTGGGCGAAGGAGTTCAGAGTGACCTGGCGTGCAGGCAGCATGCTCAGGAAGGTAGTTCGGAGCTTTCTGCTTTGCCTGGCAAACAGCTTTGCTCTTTGGCACTTTAAATTTATAATGAAAGCCAACGTGGCCAATCTTTCCTCTTCTTTTAAAATAATTTTGCATTTTAAAATGCCTTCTTGCAGGTCTTTTGTGATGTATATTCTTGTTTGTCTTTATTTATTATCTTTATGCCCTATACTCTAGGTCTTGGTAACTTTTGTACTTTGTAAACACATACAAAAGCTAAATCATCAAACAGCTTTTCCCAAAAGTACTCTGGGAGACTTCTAGCTGAGATAAATGCTGCCTGTTTCAAAATTTTCTTGTAACAATTTGAACAAACAAAAAGTTTACAGAGAATGGGGGGGAGGACACACACACACGCCCCCCCCCAAAGAACTGTTCAGTGAAGGGAAACCAAGCAATTATATTAAACACCTGCAGAAGGCTTTATGTTTTGAAAAATTATGAGACTCATCATAGTACAAAGTTAGCTGGAAGGGGACAAAACTTTAAAGTGCATGGAATTCAAAGATCACATTTTAGGGAGCACTACAAAGCAATTTCTTAAACACCCATGTAACCTTAGTGAAACTTAGTAGAATAGAATATTAGCATTATAAGTCATCCGCTTTTATATCTCACTTCAAAATATCCTTTCAGTCAAATGCAGCCTCTCCCAGCACATTTCCAGTAACAAGGAACTCATTACTTTGCAGAGGAACCCATTTCACTTTTGGATAGCTCTCCCAAAGTTTCCTACTATAGAGCCAGTGTCTGTTTCTTCTGAGCAATAGACAGATTTAGTCAGATCCTCCTTTCAAATGACTTTCTTCAAATACTTTAAGGCAACTTTCATATCTCTTCTGATTTCCGAGTCCTCTCTTCTTCAGTTCTTTTAGCTTTTGATTTGGACATGATAAAAAATGGGGTCCAGATGGGTGCTGTTTTGGTGACTCTTCTCAAGGTACTCTCTGATCTAACAGTGCCCCTCAGAAAGGTGTCCAGGACTAGATGCAGTCTTAGAGATGTGGCTTGGACATCTAAGAGTACAGTGGGATTATTAGTTCCCTCATCCTGGCCACGTGAGTGCATTAATGAAGCCTAAAATTCAAGAAGCCTTTTAAATATAAGTCTGTCGCAGTGTTCATTCATTCTTCAGATAACATTCTTGAGCATTTGCTGAGTATCAGGCACCGTGTTCAACTCAGATTAGTTCTTGTCAACTAGAACTATTAGGTTAGATCACCCACATCCTCCAGTTCTGCAATTTGCATTTCACTCTAGGTGATGGGTTCCCATTTATTCTTGGTAAATTTCATCAGGTAGATTGTAGCCAATCCTGCCATTTTGTGTGTGTGTGTGTGTGTGTGTGTGTGTGTGTGTGTGTGTGGTACTGGGGATGGAACCCAGAGGCATTCTACCTCCGAGCTACACCCCCACCCCTATTTTTTATTCTTTATTTTGAAACAGGGTCTCACTGAGTTGCAAAGGGCCTCACTAAGTAGCTGAGGCTGTCTGCGAACTATGATCCTCCTGTCTCAGCCTCCCGAATGCTGGGATTACAAGTGTGCGTTACCACGCCCGGCTATCCTGCCATCTTGTAACTACTGATGATGGCATTCCTTATGTTCAATTCAGTTTCCCAGCTTCATGCCAATTGCAAACCAAACACTATCTTAAGTTACTATGCTGAAAAGTTCAACTCCCAAGACAGAACCTTGCCCAAAAGCCACTAGATACATGGTTGTAAAGAAACTCATTCAACCCTAGCAGTACTATTATCTAGCTCATTCTTTTTTAAATAATTCAGAAAGGCATAATGAATAACTTCCTAAGATTCTTTTCTGAAGTCAAGATACATTATGCTCATAACATCTTTTTGACCTATCAAAAGCTTTACTGAAAAAATAAAAGGTTTGGTGTAACTTATTCTTAGTAACCTCATTTTGTCTTTAAGATTTCTTGTCTAGACAATCCTAAAATACATGAATAATAACACAAACCTCCGGGAGTTTGTCCTAAAGTTCACTAGCTTGTGGTTTTCCTTTCTTTATAAGAAGGGAAACATTTTCTTCTCCTCTGTCTGCTCTCTGTGATTTCTACCTACCTGTACACCCATAGTGATTCCACTATCAATTTCTTCATTGAAAACCCTCATCTATAATTCACCTGGACAACTAAGCTCACTAAAGAGACTGGTGAGGGTTCTACCATATCTTCATCTAGCATGGGTTTTGGTTTTCTTTTAGCTATTCTTGATTATCTTTTTGAGTTTTTTTTTGGTAATGGATATTAAACCCAGGGGCATTAGACCTCAGAGCTATACCCTTAACCCCCTCCCCTCTTTAAAAAAATTTCTGCTTTGAAACAGGGCCTTGCTACATTGTTGAGAGTCTTGCTACATTGCTGAGGTTGTCCTAGAACCAGGAATCCTCCTGTCTCAGTCTCCCAAGAACTGAGATTACAGTAGGCATGTACCAGCATGCCCAGCTCATTCTTGACCACTTGAAGAGCATTTCATTTCATGGGTAAGAAGTTATAAAAGAGCTATTACAACCATTTACTAATCTTGCATTACATATTCTGGGAAATAGATTTTTCCTTCCTTATTCTGAATCTTGCTAAAATCATTTCTTTTATTATCTGATGTGTGAATCACTAACTGACTCAGGTTTCAGCTTCTCTGTCCTAATCATTATAGTTTTGTGTCAAGTTTTTAAGTTCTTTCCATTTTCTGCCTATGACCACTGTAAAGCTGAGCTAATTCACAGAAACCTCATAGGTATATTTTGAACATTTTGAGCCTTTAGCATGGCCAAGGCACACTGTGAGACTTCATAAATGTAATTAAGTTTGAGGCTCATTTTTCCCCACTCATTACTGGATCTAGAGTTTACATTTCTCAGCTCTCCCATCTCTTTTGTGCTATGCTTCTCCTTTGCTCACAGTGTTTAGAATCACAATTCGGAGCCATTTGACATCTATCTTTAGGCTGAGGAGTATGACTCTCTGAGTTAGGACAGCAAATTCTTGAGATTTCCTTCATTTCTTTCTTTCTTTTTTTTTTTTTTTTTTGGTGGTACTGGGGTTCCTGGAAGCCCTTCTACCTATGGGCTTCACTCCCAGACCTATTTTATATTTTTGAAACAGGGTCTCTTACGCCAGCGCAGCTGGTTTCGAACCTGCGCGATCCTCCTGTCTCCGCCTCCCAAGCGCGGGGATTACAAGCGTGCGCCACCACGCCCGGAGAGATTTCCTTCATTTCTACAGCATCAAGTTGTTCTTCTGTGACAATCAAATTAAGACTAAGGAAGAAGTTCTTCCTGGTTTTTTTTTTTCTGAAAGATCTTTGAAAGATAGTTGCATAAATAGTAGACATCTATCTATCCATCTATTCATCCTATATAATTTAAGAACCTGAAATTTTTATTGAGCCTTATATCCTAAAGATTGTTATCCCTTCCATAATTCAGTTCTTACAATCAACCAGTGACATAGCTGTTGTCATCTCCACTTTAGAGATAATAAACCAGGGATGAGAGAGATTCAGAGGTGTACTCATGGTAACCAGTTGGAAAGTTTTGTAGTTGGAACTCAAGTCTAGTACTCCATGATACTACCTGGAAAGCTAGCTGCATGTCAGATACTAGAAAAACATCAACCATATCCAGACAGGTAGTTTCTGTAAAGTCCTTATTTCTATCAAGATTTTACTGCCTGTATTACTCATAAGTTGACAGATCATTTGTGCCAGAAATACTGCCTATATATTCTTATATCTGCATCTAAGAAATTTCCAACATCAATTCATTAAAACAGCATTTTGACCACTTACCATGTACCAGACCCTGTTTAATTCCAGAATTTCCACACTGGTGTATCTCTACTTTTGTGTGTGTGGCACTGGGGGTGGAACCCAGGGGCTTTTCTACCTCCAGGCTATACTCCCAGACCTATTTTATATTTTTTTGGAAACAGGGTCTCACAAAGTTGCTGAAAGCCTCACTAAGTAGTAGCTGAGGCTGCCTTTGAACCTGTGTAATCCTCCTGTCTCAGCCTACCAAGCGCTGGGATTACAAGCGTGCACCACCACGCCTGGGATATCTCTTCTTTACATAATCAAGTCTATTCTTTTAATTTATTCTATACAATCTATTCATGAACCACTGATATGTTCAAGACACTGTGCTTGAATAGCTGCAGTCCATCCAAAGTGCTGTCGCAGATACAAAGATACCTTAAGGGAAACTGTGTCCCTATTTGAGGGGACTTATGTAATTGAGGGGCACTAACAACCTATGGAGCTAAGAGCTAGAAGTAATTAAAGTACAAAGTCAACTAAGATCAGTGCCTTCCTGAAGAGATACAAAGTCACATAAGGAAAACTATGAGAAGGTCTCTGAGATGGATCTTGGACATGTAGGATCTTGGTACCTGAAGATGGCATAGGTCTAGGGAGAACACAAGGATGGAGAAGGAAAGAGGGTGAGTGGACCCAGAGAATGATATGGTCCTTCTAGCTCAGGCTGCACAGAGGGCTGGGATGAGGCACAGACTGGAAGGGCTGGTTGAGAGTCATACAAGGGAAGCATGTACCTTCTCCAGCAAGGAGTGGGGAGTCATTAAAGGTCTCTGGGGTGAGGTGTAATTTGACTCAATTTCTGTTTTATGAGCAGTAATGAGGTGGCCATGGTTAGGATGATGTGGAGAGGGTGAGAGAAGAAGCAGAGTTCAGTGTCAGACTCATTCTTCACAGTCATCATTCGCTACACTTCAGTTTGTCCTGAGAGCTCATCTGAGCCCAGGCATCCTGGTCCTGCTCTTAGACAGCATCTGTACAGTCATCCTTCTTCCACTGCCACGTCATGAACTCTTTAGTCTACTAAAGGGAAAGCTTGTTTTATTTCCTACGAGGATATGTAAAGTCAGTAGTGATACATTTGGATTGCTTCTGATGGCTTTGCCATTTCCCATGAAAATCAACCAGAGGGGAGGTCGGCTGAGCCCCAGGCAGCTGGACGGTGCGTGGAGCTCGCCATCCGGGAGACAAGCCCCTTCTAAAGCTCATCAGCGTGGCCACCATGGAACACCTCAGCGTGAAGTCACAACCACATGCCACCTCTTTTTCTTGGACCCGCTGGCCCTGATGATGTGTCCTCACTATTTGGTCATCATGGGCTGCTGCTCCTTCCCAGATCCTCCGAGGACTCTTTCTACCACTCCAGCAAAACAGCTTCTCTGCACCTTCTTCAACTCTCTGGGCTTTACTACTAGAATAAATCCCTCTTTGTTTTCTATAAATTCTCACTTCCAGATTCTTCTGAACTCCTTCCCCCTCCCCTATTTTCTAAGAACCTTTGATTTTTTTTTTCTAATAGCTTAGAATGTCGGGGGGTGTGTTCGCTTTCTATCACTGGACAAAATATAACATCTTGAAAAGAGGGAGGTTTGCTTCGGCTCACAGTTTCAGGGGTTTCTGGCCAGGGTCAGTTGGCGCCATTGCTTTTGGGCCTGTGGCGAGGCTGCGCATCACGGCAGGAGCGTGTGGTGGGGCAAACACTGCTCACCTTGGCCTTGGTGGCCAGCAAGCAAGAGGAAGGCAGGAAGGGGCGTGTGCAAATGTCCCTTCATGGGCATGTCCCCAGTGACCTAAATTCCTCCAAGTGGGCCCCACCTACTCAATGCTTCACCGTCTTGCAATAACCCCACAGGTGTAATCAAGCTGAATACGGGCCATTGGGGTCTGAACACTAATAGCAGTTGGCCATTAGACCTCTCATCTTCTCCCTCCAAATTTTGCTAGCTAGTATTATAGCTGCATCACGTTAGTGGTGATTCTTTAGGGGAAACACTGCCATGCTAAACAGCCCCTCACTCATTTCTCTACTTGCAGAGCACCTAGAATTGCTCTGAAGGAAAGATTCAGCTGAGAAGAAGTTGCCTCCTGTGTCCTGGTGCCACACACTCCCCACGTGGGTTCACGCTAAACCATGAAAAGCTGGGAGCTGAGTGTTTCACTCTACAGAGGATCTTCTGGCCTTTAAGCTAACTGAAATAAAATGGGGGAGGGACCTTTCCGGTGCATCTCTAATATCTAAAATAGTTTCCTGCTGGGCTCCACATGAAGAGCAGGAACTTTTCCAGATTGCAGCTGAGTAGCTGGATGTTGGGGATGAGCCATTCCTTCGATGGATATGTGGCAGAGGGGGCTGTCAGACTTGAGGCATGGCCAGGAATGGCTAATCTAGTCCCCAGCAACATCTCCTGTCTCCCTTAACGGAGGCCTCACCACAGCCCAGAGAGCCCCTGGGAGCAGACTGAGGAAGCAAACTTGGGAGTGGGTGGGATGTGGGAAGGAGAGTGTTGGAACAGAAAAGAAGGAGGATAAAGTCCCGTTTCTTTTTGCTTTAACTCTGTCGCCCTATGAAAGCTAAGAATTAGTTTATTTTAGCTCCCAAGCCTCTGGATTTAAGAGTTTAATCGTGAGTAGAATCTGAGAAAGATCTGAAGTATGAGAAAGTGTCTACTAAAATAAATATAAAATCCAGGCAGAAGGACCAGGCCTCCTGTTTTATTAAATGCTCAGGGCAGCCCGAACATTTGTCTGTCACATTCCTCAATAAACAGGCACAGGTGTTGTCCCCAGGGCACAAGTGGGGGAGAAAAAATGATAAGAAGTGGTGGCCTTTTTTATTTGGGAGTCATTTCTTAGGGCTTGGTGCAATTCACTTTAGTAGCAAGGTGATAGCAAAGGAATCCAAAAGGTGACAGACCCATGTAAGCTGGCAGGAAGCAGGCATACAAAGATTTGAGGATACTGTTCTGTTGGTTGAGTGAGGTGTATTTCCTCCATCGAGGCCAGCGAGGTGCTCACAGAGCTGGGGGTGAGGTCTGCTCAGCCTCAGGCATCGGGGAACACAGCATGGCTTTCTGGGTAGCACGGCTGTGTCTTCCCCATCAAACGCATGTGCTGAAGTTCTGATCTCTACTGTGATGGTATATGGAGGTGAGGCCTATTAGATTAGATTTTAGGTTAGATTTTCCCTGATGCCCTCATGATGGGATTCATGCTGGCATTCTGGCCTTGGACTTCCAGCCCCCAGAACTGTGACAAATATCTGTTGTCTAAGACACCCATTCGAGGGCATTTCATTATGGCGGCCTGAGCTGACTAAGACATGGCATACTTGTCCTGGGTCTTGTCTCTTCCAGAACCAGGTCCAGAATAACATAAGGATGGGGCAACATCAAAAGGCATCTTGGCCACAGCAATTATTACCATTATTATTCTTTGTGAAGCAGTGGGGATCTATTCCCCAGCCCTGTTCTTCAATCTTTCTTGTAATGTCACCTCTCTGAATATAGGTAGATGTACAGAGAGAAGAATACAGTACTGAAAACGAAATGAACGACAGGTGAAAATAAGACTGTACAAAGAACCATTATAAGAAAAATAGATCCCCAGATCCCAGAAGAGGAGAAAGGGACTTTTAAGAAACTCACTTCTTCTGCACATTGGCTTACCTTTGTTTAAGCGTCCCATTACAGTAAATTCAAAATATTTGCTGTTGTCTGTTGAGGAGTAGAGGCCAAAGATGGTGGCTGAGCTTTTACTTTGCAGCTTGAAGGTGGCTATCACGTAGAGCTCATTGAGGGTGGGGTCCGTCAGCACCGGCTGCAGAGCGCTTGGGTTCAGCCTCTGACTCGAGGATGGGAGAAGGTCAAAGACTGGGGAGAAGGGGAAAGAGGGGATCAGTGGAAGATGAACTTTGGAGCAAATGTGTGTGTGTGTGAGTGTGTGTGTGTGTGCGCGCGCGCGCACTCGGAGGGAGATCACTTGACAAAATAAGGTTAACTAATCTCACATCATTTTTCACATTACCAAAGTCATCAGTTGTTTCTTGTCACTGTTACAGTGGGTGGACATTTGAAGCAGAAGAAATAGAGCACCATATTCATCACTGGTTATAGCCCTTAAGAGAAGACTAAATTTGCAAACACAAAATTGGATTTGGCTCTGAAAACGCCCACTTGGAAGAGCACTACAGGCTGAAAGGACAAGGGGACAGGGCAGAACATCCAGCTCACAGTTCTTCTCATGTCCTGAAGCAGTGAATTTTAGTGATGGGGTCCCTAATGTACCTCCAGGACAAGAGCCAATCGCATTTTCCTGGTCAGTGATAAATGTCAGGGGATGCGGGCAGAAAACGTGGATGCAAATATGGTATCAGTAAAATGATTTGCCACCTTTGTGAGACCCAAGTTCTCCCGTTGTGCCTTCACAACTCTTTAATATTTCTCTGTTTAAAAAAAATCCCATTGTGGAAACAAACCAAAACGATGTTGTTTCCGTTGCCCGGCTGCATCCTCATGAATAGAGATGATCTATAAGAACTAAACTCTGCATTTGTATTTGTGTAAGTTGCTTTTGATCAAGCAAGTAACACTTTTTTTTTTTTTTTTTTTTTGCAAAAGCCTTGTGAGATGCATGAAAATGATGGGAGAGTGTGTCCAGAGCCATTTAAAAGGCAAAGGCCACAGGGTGCGGCAGCAGCAGTGCACACCTGTAATTCCAGTGACTCAGGCAGGAAGATCACAAATATGAGGCCAGCCTGGGCAATTTAGTGAGAACCTGTCTCAAAATAAAAAGGGCTGGGGTGTAGCTCAGTGGGAGAGCACCCTGAATCCAATCTCCAGTACCAGGATGTGGGAGAGGAAGCAAAGACCCCATTTGGGTAATATTTACTAGAAGTTACTTAGTTTATACAAATGGATTTTTTTCTTTTCTTTTTCTTTCTTTCTTTCTTTTTTTTTTTTTTTTTTTTTGGTGGTACTGGGGATGGAACTCTTCTACCTCCGGGCTACACAGACCTATTTTATATTTTATTTGGAAACAGGGTCTCTTGAGCCAGCAAGGCTGGCTTCTAACCTGTATGATCCTCCTGTCTCCAACTCCCAAGCGCAGAAATTACAAGTGTGCACCATCATCCCCGGCACAAATATAGATTTGAACAATCCCATAACTTATAGAAACTTCAGTACCTAGAGCTGTCGCTTGAATGCAATAATCTAGTTACTAAGAGGATAATACTGGTCATTTATAAGGAGCTATCACAAATCAACACAATGATAAGCATCCTAAGAGAAAAATGGGCAAGAAACATGAAAAGGTGATTTACAGAAAAAAGGTGATTTACAGAAATAAACTCAAATGACCAAATGCTTACTTAATGATGAAAGAATTACTAACACAAACAATAAGCTATCAGTTTCACTATCAAATTGAAAGAATAATAAATACAATAATACCCACTATTGGTGAGGGTTCAGAGAAATAAGCACTTGTATATGATGCTTCATAAAATTAAACGAGTACATTTGAGGACAGTTTAAATAACAATGTCAGCAAGGTATGGTGGAACTCGCCTGTAATCTCAGTTCTTAAAAGGCTGAGTCAGGAGGATTGCAAGTTCCAGGTCAGTGTTAGTGAAATCTTGTTTGTATTAGTGAAATCCTATTTCAAAATAAAAAGGGAGTATATTTCAGGGGTATGATGCTCTTGGTTCAATTCCCAGTAACTAACGGACACCTTCCCCCCAAACACAGTATCAAAATATAAAACACACCATGCTCTTTGACCTAGGAATTCTATTTATAGAAATCTATCCTAAGGAAACAATAATATACTAAATGACTTAGGTGCAAGGATACTTACCAGTGGTAAATCTCAAATTTCCACTTTGAAAGGAATTAGGTAAGAATCTAAATGGGAGAGGTGTGAATCCTGGTGGTCTAGTTCTTTGCCATGAAAACAAACTGTCTTTAGCAAAGAAGGAAGGGCTTGGGAGATGTTAAAGGGATGGCTAGTGCTATCCATGACACTTCGGTTGTTTGATAAGTTAATATTCATAATATCAAAATACTGGAAATAACTGACACGTCCTGTTACAAATTTTGCCAAATTCACTTTGGTTCTTCAAAAAAGCAAAATGCCAACTATTTTTAAAATGCAGCTAAAATACTTACAGATATAGAAAGATGTTCATGATAGTGAAAGTGAAAAAGTGATAAAACTAAATGCATAACATGGTCTCATTTGAAATATATGTGCATAGAAAAAGATTTAAAATGGAAAACAATATAACATGTTAAATTAATTTTAGCTCTTTCTGGGTTATGTAAGTTTTATAACTTTTGTAACTTTCTCTGTTGTAACTTTTTTCTTTCTTTTCAATTTTCATTTTTACACAATGAACAGGTATGACTTTTGTTATAACAAAAAGTAAATAAATGTTCTAAAACAAACAGGAGAAATATCCACCCTAGCTACTCAAGAATGTCTGTTCTTTTAAAAAGACAATTAGTTTTCCAAACAGATCTATACTGTTTCTTTCACATGGTTCAAAGGACCTTACACAAATATAAATTTAATACTGAATGTGCTGGAAATCAGAGTATCTACTGCGTTCCTTCTAGCCCTACATCCCAAACCACAAAGATAGCTGCCTCCGGTATTTAAAAAGTGGAATCGGATTTTTTTTTTAATTTCCAGAAAATTGGAAACTTTACATTTCTACCAATGGGGGCAAAGGGGAAATATGACAATGCATTTGAAAGTTCCATTTGGAATAAGGTATCTTTAGAAAAGAAATGTGTTCAGGTATGGGACTGATGCTCAAAGCCAAACTCTTGGTTCTCCTGATCCTCCCTTCAGCTTTGATCGGGTTCGTGCTTTAACTATGTCACCTCTCTGGATTCCATCTGCGAGCTTCATCCAATCCATTTGCTGCTCTCTCAAGAGGCAGAGTCGGGATTAGTTAGTAATGACTTCGAAAAGTGTTTTGAAAAGGCAATGAGACGCTACTATTTTCTATTAATGTTATTACATTTTAGTAAAAGTACTAGGATCCAAGCACAACCCTCCAGTGCTAGAGGTGAAATTACTACCAATGAGCCCAACTATTATGGTATGTAAATCGAATACATACTAATTTAAGACTCGCAATGCAGCTCTGAGGGAAAAGGAAGTAAGCGAATTATTCAGTTGAGCTGATAATTGCAGACTAGATAGCAAAATAAAAGAATCTATCAGAAACTTGACTTAATCAGATCATCTAGTGCAACTAAATTAACCAGATAATTTAGGTTGCAGAGCCTGACTTTGGGTCTCCATAAAACTTTCAGGTCTAAGAAGCGGAATCCATACAACATAAGGCATACCATGAAGCTGTGTGTTCAAATGTCAAGGATTTATATAGCACAAAATATTAAACCCATATGTTCAAACCTGACAGTAAAACCTCTGCAATAAGAAAATTTTTGAATTGTGTTTTAAAACTTCCCTTTTTACCTTCCTAGAAGGCTGGAACACAATGCTTATTACAGGCCACATATCAAATTGTTCATAATTGGCAGCATAATACCCCCTAAAACCAGAATTTTCATTATGAGGTCTGGAATAAAAATGGTGAAAAGCAAAGCTTAAATGGTGAGCTCAGCAGCGGGGAGAGAGGGGACTCGGGAATACCTTCGCAAGGGCTCTCTGCTGTAACTTCTCAAGGAGTAACATTTTTAACTTCAAGTTTTGTGTATCTCCCAAGTTCAAACAGGAAGGTCCCCAGCCAGTCAGGGCCCCGGAATCTTTGTTGCTTAAGTCATTCCTTCCTTTTGGTCTTTACAAGAAATTATGTTTAATGTTAAGTGCGCCCTGCCCAAGGGCTTTTTGTACCCCACCTCGTAAATAAATGGGTCGGAGGATTATCTGAGTATCTTTTCATATTGCTTATCAAATTTTTACCTTCTCACAGAAAATTTCCAATTTCGCTGTCCCTACTATTTATGTCAGGAACCAGGCGATCAAAGCCAACTCCTAAAAGAACTTTTATTTTCTGGGGCCCAAGCGGAGCCCAGAGAGAGACAGTTCTGTGCCTTTCCGGGGTGGCCCTCTCGCGCTCCGGGTGGATTCAGGGGCCAGGGCTTGGTGGAGGGAGCTTTAGGGACCTACACTGAACTTCACACAACCTGGACCAGACACGAGTTAGCGGCCCGGGGCTTTCAAGTAAACCCCAGGTCTTTTCATAGACTAAAAGTAAGTTTTGCATCCCTCAAAACTATTGTTTGGGGAATTAGTCTCATTACTGGATAATCAAATTTCAGGCAATTCTGGAGTCTAATCGTTTGCAGTCACGATAAGCGGTGGCTCGGATCGTAGGGGGCAGAGGCGCCGAGGCAGGGCGGGGAGCCCAGGTCCAGCCGGGCGTGGGGAGCGGGTCTCTCCGGGCCCCCAGCCGTCGCCCCGCGGCCGGAGCCCACTTACCCTGCGGGGCGGCCTGGGCGCCGGCCCCCAGCCACGGCTGCAGGACCAGGTGCAGCAGGAGCAAGGCAGCTCCGCGGGGCAGCAGCATGCTGGCGGCTTGCCTCTCGAGGGCGGGCGGCGGCCGTGCCTCGGTTTCCCCGCTCAGCCGCGGCGTGGGCTGGGTTGCAGTCGGGAGGGCGCGGGGTCCTGGCCGCGCAGAGCTGGGGGAGCTGATGGCTGCGCTCGGCGCTGCCGGGCTTTATGGTCCGGCCAGCCCGGGGGCGGGGGACCGAGGCCTGGGCGGCCCCTTGGCCCGGATCCCCTTTGCCGGGAAGAGTGGGGGCTGCAGAGGGGAGGGCGGGGGTGTAGGACGAGGAGAAGCAGGACTCATGGAGTCCAGGGTGGCGACCCAAGAGGAGTCCAGGGCGGCGCGCACCGCTGCGCCCTGCCGGCTGGGGAGGACAGAGGGGTGTCCTCGGAGGACAGGCTGGAGATGGCACAGGGAAGACACCGACGCCAGCCCTGAGCCCCCCCCCCCTTCTCCTCTGGCATCCCTTGTGTTTTCTAAAAGAACATCATTTGCGCGGGCTTTTCATGCCCCTCAGGGTTCTTTTCCGAACCCGGGAGGTCCAGGAACGCCCTGCCTCTTCAAGTAGTCCACCGAGCAACCGGTGTCTCAAATTTCTTTAAGCTTTTTTTTTTTTTTTTCTTTTAGTAGGTGAAATGAAGAATTTTTCTTTCTATTAAGTTTGAGACATGAACTATGGTCCTTTGAAAGTTGTTGTGTTTTGAATGGAATTAAAACACATCTCAAGGTGTCCATCCAGACAGGGCTATATATAGGATGGTGGAGGTGGGCTTGTGGAGAATTTATTTTCAGTCCAGTTTCTAAACACCCTTTCTGCCCACCTCTATTCCGGTTCTCCCTAAGGATTCCATGTGACAGTTTAAAGGTGTGGAAACAGGACTCATAAGAGATGGAAACCACATAGGTAATTAGTGTTCCTTCTAGGCAGTTAGAGCCTCCTAAAATGATATAGACTAGCTAGCGGGGAAAAAAATACTTGAAAAACAGTGGAATTTTTCTCTCTGTAACAATCTTGACTAATGGAGAGGCTCCAAAGAAGTATTTCAATCTTCTAAAAAAGAATGGAATTTCAAATTTTAAGAAGCTCTCTGCTATAAAACTGGGAGATTAACCCACCATCTAATTCCCAAACTATATTAGAATAATTCCTCACCAGATAAGATTTCATTCACAGGTAATGACTTGGGGATTTGTGGGTTACCGTCAAAGCTCTTTTCTACATGGGGTTAACCACAGTTATATGCAGGCTTCTCTTAATGCCACCGTATATTTAAGTGTCTAAGTGGAAGGGGTTCCCACATTTCTACCACTGACAGCGCGCTGAGGAGATGCAGAGGGTGTACATAGATGTATCTATGCGCCGACTGTAAACTCATAAGGGGAACTAGACTCAGCGTCCTCAAGTCCTCAGACTCTGTCCCCAGGACTGGCCTTGGTTGGAGGAAGATCCAGACTCCCACCCTGTGCTTCAAGCAGAACAGATTTTAGTTTTCTGTTTTCTACAATGGACTCCAGAGTAAGATTTTTTTTTTTTTCTGAAGAAAGTATTTAGATATTGAAAACTCTTGGAAATTGAAAAATTTGGAATTGAAAATTCAGCCTCAGCAAAGTAGTGAGACTCTCAGTAACCTCATGAAACCCTGTTTCCAAACAAAAAATAAAATAGGGCTGGGGGTATAGCTTGGAGGTAGCATGCCCCTGGGGTTCAATCCCCAGTATTCCAGCACCACAAAACAAATAAACAAAAACAAAAACATAGATTAAGTGCCTACAGGGAACAAAGGAAACCAAATAAGAACAGGAACAATTAGCATCCTATATTGCACCACTTCTGACTCTGACATATAAAATAGGACTGCTCCTTGGTGAGCACTCAGGAGGCTTGAGAGGTGCCTGTGTGAGTTCTTGTGCAGTGCACCACACATATCCGGTTTCCTCTCACGCCCAGTGTGTTCCCTTTCTCTGCATGCTTGCCAGTAGTTGAGATAAAATGGCAGACCAGAGAGTGATAAGGCCATGGAGCTAGGAGCTTGAATAGCTCCCATTCCCTGACCTGAATGAATGCATCTTCATAATTCTTGTGGATCAGATTCACCATAGTTCTAGCTTCTGCCCTATCACTGCCTGGCATTTTAGGTCTTCTATCACTCATGTAACCATTTCCCTGTAATAAATTTCTTCTACCTAGAGTGGTTTCTGTTTTCCTGATATGTCTAAATAGGACTAAACTCTAAGTTATTTAAAGGTAGATAGAATTTTTAGTTGTCTTTGGTTAATCTTCTTTGCTAGAAGTCCCTAATTCCTAGCAAACTTCCAGCAAAAGAACTTGCACATATAGCCACACAATACATTTTGGTAGGACTGAATGACTACAAAGTGTCATGGAGAGACAAAACAATCAAATGACTTTCTGCTAGTCTAATGGAATTCACAATCTCATTTTGCTTTTAGAAAGCCTGCCTTTTTATGAAGCTATGTACTGGAGTGTCTTAATAAGCTTTCTCTTTATGTTGTCAGAATCGGGAAGAAATTTGTTTGCAATAAAATTTATTGTATTAGCTGTGAAATCTAAGGTAAAGAAGGAAGAAGAGTCAATCATTTTCATTTCTGGGCCATGTCATTAAAATATATCTGTGGTTGCACACACACTGAATTTTATTTTAACAACATATTTGTTTATTTGTTCAATTTTCCCCCAATATCAGATTGACTCCTGAGGATTAGCTCATTTATTTTTGTAGCACCAATTCCAAGTACCTAGAGCTTAATTGTGAATAGATCATCGAATAGATTTTCCTTCTTATTCTTAGTACTGTAAACTTGGATGAGTTGTGATATTAGTAATAATGTGTAGGTGTGGTAGGCTAGGAAAATATCTTGCTTGCTCAATAAGATTTTAACAAAGATGCCACAGCAGAGGGTTAAAAGGTGCTTGTGGTTCTGGGCCAGCCTTTGCCATGACAGCATGCCTGTGCTAGCCCAGTAGAGGATGAGAGGTGTAGAGCAGAGCCCAGGAACCCTGGGCAAAGCCCACCAACATCAGCGGATTGCTCATCCAGACGGGTGAATGAATTCAGTCAAGATCAACAGAGCTGATTCCAAACATGTAAACAATAAAAATATTTTTATAAACCATTGGGCTTTGGGGTGGATTGTTTGTTATGTAACACTATTGTGTCAACAGATAACTGATATGTGGGTTTCTTTCCTTTTCTAATATGCAATATGTTTTGATACACAATATGAGTCCTTTTTATGTTTGTTTGTTTGTTTGTTTGTTTGTTTGTTTGTTTTGGTGCTGGGGATCAAACCCAGGGTCCCATATATGTGAGGTAATCATGCTACCTCTGGGATACAACTCCAGCCTCATGACTCATGAGGTTGTTTTTTGTTGTTGTTTATTTTGTTTTGTTTTAGTAATGGAGGTTGAATCCCAAGGCATACTACCTCTAAACTACACTTCCAGCCTTATTTTTAATTTTGAAACAGGTTATCACTAATGCTGAGGGACCTCGCTAAGTTACTGAAGCTGTCCTTGAACCTGAGATCCTCCTGTCTCAGCCTCCCAAGAACTGAGATTAAAGGTGTGTGGCACCATGCCCATCCCATGACTCCATCTTTTATGCTTGTTGACAACTCAAAAGCCCTACCTCCTCTTCCTCTCAGCCCCACATCTCAGAAACTGATAAAAAAAAAAAACAAAACAAACAAAAAAAAAACAAAAAAAAACCTAGCTGCTAGCCAGGCATGGTGGCACATGCCTGTAATCTCAGTACTTGGGAGACTGAGACAGGAGGAGAATAGGTTCTCAGCCAGTCTCAGCTACTTAGTGAGGCCCTCCACAGCTTAGCAAGACCCTGTTTTAAAATAAAGAATATAGGCCGGGCATGGTGGTGCACGCTTGTAATCCCCGCACTTGGGAGGCAGAGACAGGAGGATTGCGCTGGTTCGAAGCCAGCCTTGCTGGCTTAAGAGACCCCGTTTCCAAAAGAAAAAAATATATAAAAATAGGTCTGGGAGTGTATCCCGGAGGTTGAAGGGCTCCAGGAACCCCAGAACCACAAAAAAAAAAAAAAAAAAAAAGAAAAGAAAGAAAAAAGAATAGTGCTGGGGGTGTAGCTCAGAGGTAGATGTCTCTGGGTTCAAGCCCCAATACTGCCAAAAACACACACACACACACACCTGGCTGCTCTTTTCTTCAGTGCTGGCTGGAAATGCCAACTGTGTCCACTCTAGCCCATGCACAAGAACCCCATTCCCCATAGAATTCCAAAGCTATTCTCCTCTCCTTGCTCTCGCAAGCCCTTTGCCAGACCACCTTGGTGACTCACTCTCCCGGGCCCAGAAGCCAGGAGAGCAATCAAGCTTTCACCCTTTTGCTGCCTGTGTGATATCAGCATTGGTCTTAATATCCAAACACAACTTGAGAGTGGAGGTGTTCACCCTGATTCAGTGGTGTAACTACAACATTGTGTTCCAGATGTGGGAGTAATTACTCATTACACATTGCTATTTGGCACAATTGAGTAGAAATTTCATACATATTTGTTCACTGATACATGTATGAAATTATCATTAGTTATGTTGACTTTCTACGTATAACTCCTTAGAGAGAATATAAACAGGGTATGTTTATTAACTTTAAAAGATGGATAAGGGGTATGTGGCTCCTGAGCTCTGTGTGCTGACACTCAACACCACACGCTAGGCAGGGCAGACTTTGCACTCCTGTTTAGTTCACTGTTAACAGCAAAGGAAAGTTGCTTGATTAAGTGGTAGAAAAAGAGCTTTGCCAGAAAATACTTAGCACAAATGAGGTCCCAGTAAATGAAGCAAGGGGTTTTTGATTAGCATGCAATTAAAAGTAGAATTATTTTTTTAGAATTCAGAAGATATTTTCTTTAACAATTAGGCACTGAAGATGAGTAAAGCGGGGAAAAATGTGTAAGATCACTAATTTTCAATCTCACTAAGGGTCTCAGTAGACCATAAAAAACTCTCATTAAGTTTCCTTAATATACTTTACTAAATAATGTGTAAAACTCCTTAGAAAAATAGCCATGAATGTGACGGTGAGGACATTTAGTATGGTTGATAACTACATCTACTGAACGTGAAGTCCAGAGAGAGTTTTGACAGCTAGCATCTCTTAAGTTAGTTCTCTCCTTCATTAAACAATACATCAGTTCATCAGATGGTAAGTCCTACAGTATCTAATGAAAACAATGATACTGTGCTAGGAAAACCTCGAATTTAGTGCCAGATGTCTATATGTATTTTCTAAAAAAATATGGCAGAAAAGAAGCCTCTAAAATAAATTAAAATCGTATCAATTTGGAAGTAAGGAGTTCAGAAATTGGGATAATTTTATTTGACTTGGGTTAAGACTTATCTAGGAGAAAGAGGGTTGCAAACAAATGAATAATATTATTTGAATTTCCGGGGATACATTTAACTTAACTCAAAGAACTAACACATGAGAGATTTTAGTAATTAATTGTCAACAGGAAAATTGGCACTGAAGATTAAAAATGACCCCTAACTAGTTCAAAAGGAGCTGGCATAGATTTTCTACTATTTCTTTCCAACTCTAGATTTGAAAATTATGTGTTACTATCTATCATCAACAACGCTCTTTTTTAGAAAGACTATTGGCCTCTTGAGCATAAAATCTTAGTTTCTTCTCATTAATGTAACCAATTATCTGACAATTAATATGTGTCCATTTATTAATTTGCTCAACAAATATTTGCACGGGTTGACAGTTTTTTAGAACATATAGCAGGAGGGTGTGAGGCAGTAGATGTACACTCAATGAGGCACAGTTCCTGTTCTCCAGCTCATGGTCTACTCAAGCAAACAGATGATATAAAAACTATGAGGGCTATAAAGGTGATATGTCATCAGAAATAAGGTTGTACTGAGAAGAAAGCAACTTGTCCTTAGAGTCAGAAAGCCTTCCTTCCTAGAAGAGCTGGCTGGCTCCTGGCTGGGCAGCTTGGTGGACTGCAGTACCCTTCACTGAGATACAAGGGGAGATGTGATTCCACTTCGCCATGCTGACCTGAAGGCACCTTCAAGGTGTTTAAATAGAACTGACCACTAGACATCCGGTTACATGAGTCTGTAATTCAGGAATAGGATTATAGGTAGTAGGGGTTTCATTAATTTGTAAGTGGCAACTAAGCCCGTCAGTGCAGATGAGACTACCTAAGAAGAATATGAAATGAGAGGGAAAAAAAGGCTTGGAGTGGAGTGCTGAGGAATGCTGACATGGTGGTGCACACCTGTAATCCCAGTACTTGGGAGACAGTGATAGGAGGATCAGGGATTCAAGGCCAGCCTCAGCAATTTAGTGACAATCTCAGAAACTCAGTGAGACCTTGTTTCAAAGTATTTTAAAAATAGGGCCAGCGTGTAACTCAGAGGTAGAATGCTCCTGGATTATTCAATCTCTACTATGTATGGGAGAAGGGAGAGAGAGAGAGAGAGAGAGAGAGAGAGAGAGAGAGAGAGAGAGAGAGAGAGAGAAGAGAGAAGAGAGATGGAGAGAGGAGGAGAGAGGAAGAGAAGGAGAGAGGAGGGAGAGAGAGATGAGAGAGATAAAAGAAAAAAACCTGGAAAGTGTGGTGTTTGAGGGAGTCACGTGAATGATATCAAATACTGAGGAGCAGTCAAGTAAGACAAGAAACAAACATTCTTTTCGAGGGGTGGGGGGTGTAGCTCATGGGAGAGACCATGCTTACTACGTGCAAGGCTCTGGCATTGATCCCCAGCATCCGTCAATCCATTGATAAAAAGAGAAACTCTTCTTGGATTTATCAGCACAGAGGCCATTGGCGACTGTGTTTAAAGCAGCTCAGTGAAGTGTTGCAAGTGAATGAAAGAAAGTCAGAGCCTTGCGGCTGAGGACTGAGGATGCAGACCAGGCAGTGGGGACCGCCAGGTCTCAGCACTCAAGAAGCTTGCCTGTGATGTGAAAAGTGGAGACAAGGTGGTAACTACAGGGAGATGCATGCACATACTTGATTTAGAGAGAATACAGCTGCCAGGGAGGGAGTAATAGATGTGTGATTTTTCTTAATCAATGGGCCCTAAAAGTATAATTAGTATCACTTGATGTTCTATGAAATTTAGCATTTTATTGTTTTATTTTAATGGCTTCTCATTTCCTGGGTCACATAACCCCACCAACAACATAAGCTTCCCAAGAATGAAAGCTGCCTATGTAGTAGACAGCAGAATGCCAGGCATGGTGGCGCACACCGGTAATCCCTGTACTTGGGAGTCTGAGACAGAAGGATCATAGGTTCAAGGATAGCCTCAGCAAGTAGTGAGACTCATATCAACCTAATGAGACTGTTTCCAAATAAGAAATAAAATTGGGCTGGGGATACAGATCAGTGGTAGAATGCCTCTGGGTTCAGTCCCCAGTAACACACACACACACACACACACACACACACACACACACACACACTAAATAGACAGCAAGGATTCTCATGGAGGTAGGGCATTATTGTCTACTATAACATGAAGCCCAGAGGGAGAGAGCTTGGAGATTGCTTCAGCAAATTAACAATGTTTTGCCTCTGGATCAGCTATTAAATTTTCCTAATGGCTACAGGATAGCTGCTACAGTCCAGACATGATACCTTTACACAATATCATCCAAAGAGGGTGGGTCTCCTCCTTTTACTCCTCCTTTTCTTCTGCCTCTTCTCTCTTTTTCCAGTGAAGAAATCCTTTCCCAGAAGTATCCCAGTGATCTTCTCCTTAGGTCTTATTGTCCAGGAGTGAGTCATAGACATACATCTTCTCTGCCAGGAAAAGTAGGAACTGACAACCTAGTGTTTTCAGCCTCTGTTATGAAAGGCCGATTTTACCAAGAAGGGAGAATGCATCGTGCGTTAAGGCAATCAGCCACACACTCCGTGTCCTGTCTCTCATGCCCTCAGTGGCGGCTGCACTGACTGGCACTCACAGTGGGGCTTTGGTGAATGGTCTTTAATCCTGTTTGAGATTCATAGCCTGATAAGCAATTATATGAAGCTTGAGAGAAGTGACGAATTAGTAAACCAGAAGGGTAGCGACTGGGCGGAGCAAAAAGAAAAGACTTAGGGAAGAGTCAGGTGCGGTGATGCACACTTGTTATCTTAGTACCTGAGAGGCTGAGACAGGAAGATCGCAGGTTCATGGCCAGCCTCAGCAACTTAGCAAGGCTCTCTGCAACTTAGTGAGACTCTGTTTCAAAATAATAATAATAATAATAATAATAATAATAATAATAAAAACAGGGCGGGGGTGTAGTTTAATGTGAGGAATGCTGTTAATATAAATAAATTTTAGTCCAGAGATTGGAAAATTATGGCCCAACAGGTCAAATCTTGCCCACTGCCTATTTTTCTAGGGTTCAGCAAACTAGCAAGAGGTTTCAAAGTTTAAATGGTTGAGATAAAATAAAAAGAAAAGTAATATCTATTACATGTGAATATTATGTGAAATTTATATTTCAAGCTCTAAAAATGAAGTTTTATTGGAACACAGCCACATTTGTTTGTCTATGGCTGTTTTCATGGCATAATGGCAAAGTTGAATAGTTGCAACAGGGTCCATAAGGGCTGCGAAAGCCCAACATAGTTATTCTCTGGTCCTTTATAGAAAAAGTTGCTGACCACATGTTTCCCAGGCAATCTTTGTTTATTAACGTGAGACTCAATTACTAAGCAGAAGAAAAAGTAAGAAGGATGGGGCAAGAAATATTCGAGGATTTTTTCTCTTGCTGACATTTTTTTTTTTTTTTGGTGGTACTGGGGTTCCTGGAAGCCCTTCTACCTCCAGGCTACACTCCCAGACCTATTTTAACATTTTTATTTGGAAACAGGGTCTCCTAAGCCAGCATGCGTGGCTGGCTTCGAACCTGCGTGATCCTCCTGTCTCTGCCTCCCAAGTGCGGGGATTACAAGTGTGCGCCACCACGCCCGGCTCTTGCTGACATTCTATTCACTGCTTTCCTAGCTTCTGCTCTGACTAGAAGTGGAGGCAGAGGGCCTATCGTGTTTCCTAGTGCCACAGGCTGATAAATATCAAGCTTGTGATTCCTCTCTTTCCTGAGTCTACTATTTTCTACTATTTTCAGTGGTATTAACATGGACCAGCCTCATATTGATCCAGAAGAAGTGGGAGAGAATTGGTCACTGACTTGAAAAATCTGTCTAATGGAAATGTGATTCCTTTTATGGATCTAGGGAAATGTGAACTGCAAATAGAGTTTATTGTTCCATTTGAGCATGAAATTTCCTTGATATATAGCATGTGCTTCATCACGCATGCCAGTTAAAAATGGCTTTGTGGGCTTACATAGTCCTCAGAAAGGGATTTCCTTATGGAATTCTGCCATGCTCTTTCACAAAAATAGTTTTGACTATGGATATAATTACTAGTGATGTTGATTATTTTGACTGCCACGTTTAAAAGTTGACCCATGGGAAAGGAAAATAGATATGGCAAATTCAATAAAGTTTTAGCAGAGAAACCAGAAGGAGGAAACACGGTAGAGGAATTGGGGACAAGGACAGAGCAGGGGGACATGCAAGAGGACACAGAGAGGGAAGGTGGGGGCCAGCAGGGTGTCTCTCTAGGGATGAACCTGGGGGTCCAGGGGTGTTGAGGACTGACTCCCTTAAAGTGCCTCTGGAAGGGGCTCTCCCTGAGCGAGCCCCCCCCAATTTGTACCTTCGTCCTTCATTCCCTCACTCCATACATATAGAAATTATGACATCTTTTCCATCTCCATCTGTAGACCATAACTAACTTGTCCGTATTTGCTTTTGGTCAGATTTATGCATGCGCATGTATATATGTATATATGTATATATGTATATGTATATATATATATTCTGCATAAGAATACAAACATACATACACTCACATGCTTTTTCTCTCTTTTCTGTGGTAGAGTGCAGTAAGTTTTTACCTCTCAGCAATCCCCATTGTAATAACCAGCTTGCAATATCTTATTCAGATATGGAGCCCCCTTATATTTGATCTACCTCATATTGTGATCCTTACAAAAAGTGAGGTAAGATGGATAAAATAGTTATAAAATAGAAAACTAAAGATCAGGGAGGTTAAACAAGCTTCCCCAGGAAATGCCGGAGCCGAGACTCAAACTCAGGTTTTCTGCCCACAGGCCCAGCACCCTCCAATCTGTTGCACAGTCTTAGGGGCAAAGGTCAAGTGGCTAGTGCATAAAAGCCTGCTCTGGGTAGACTAAGTGTAGTGAGTCATGAGAACAGATTTCTTGTTAATATAACTTACTTCTCTCTAGCATATCATGTGCAGTCTAAAACTCAATTTTCTAGTCTTTGCTTTTTCTCTCTTTACACTTCTTAAAAGTCATTGCCAGAGAAAATAAGAAAATCTTAGCAAGTAATAAAACCATGAAGGAAGGGCCGTACTGCACTTGCCAATGAGGCTGTTTCCATTGTGGTCAGCAGCTTCATACATCTCAGCCTCGCCCTGTCCTGTGAAGGACCGCGGATGCCACCTGTGGTCTGGAGAGGCAGTGCGGGCGCCACTCCTTGGGTTCCAAACCCCACCCAGCCACATAGCAAATGTGTGGCCTTGGGGAGTTGCTTAAGCTCTCTGTGGTTGAGGTATCTCAGTTTCCTTACTGGGAAAGGGGGTCATGTCTACTTTGTGGGTTGTACAAGAGAACCAGCTCCAGATGGCTGACATATGGTGGCTCCTAATTAGAGTGATGGTTTTTATTCCTAGGTTGGTATCCTGATGTCAGGGGCTTGAGGCTTGCTCCCAGGTTTTGTGGTTTTGAAACATTTCTGAGAAGGGCCAATGAAAGCAAGGAAAGGCAGTGTCCTGGTTAGGAATGCCTTAGGCTGTGGTCCTGACTCCATCTCTGTGTGACCTTGGGAAGCCTTTTAAGGGCTCTGTTTCTGAGCTTGGAGCATCATTTGCAGGATAGGAAGTTGGTGGTACTTCTTGTAAGGGGAGTGAAGATACCAATAGCATCTTACTGTTCAGAGACAATGAATTTTAACCTTTAACCTAGCACCTAGAACACGATTCTTTCATTACTATTGTCTGTTTTGGAAGAGGGTTCAGATGTTCCCATTAGTAATAGGGTTACTGGTTTATTACTATCCATAGTCTGAGAGGAAATGGGGAGGTCGTGGGTTGGTTTGGCAGTCTAAGAACATGTTCTATTAGGGAAGAGACATTTGACATTCTTATGAAAAGAAGGTAAAAGCAATAGGGCTTAAAGGAAAGAATGGTCTGACAACAAGTAGATTGTACTTTCAGCTGTCTAACTGTTGTTATGAAAGGTATTTATGACCTACTAAGAAGGTATTCTTTCATGATCTAGGCCATCTCTATACTTTTTGGTACAAAATATACAATTATGAAATTATAGCAATCTGAACACATGAGCTTTATGAATTAGGGGAAGAGATTGGCTTCATAGAACACTTTTTTGAAAAATTTCAGCTGGGTGCTTTAAAAGTAAATATGCGAGATTTATACCTTAAGATCAATGGCCTTAAAGTGGCTTAAGCATTAGTTTAGTCTCTGCAGGAATTGGAAGAAAAATAATTGTGACTGAACTTTCACTTCTATGGAAGCGCTGCTGCATGGAGACTGCTATATCTAGAAGGATAATGGGAGAAGATCCTAGGAGGATGATCCTACTTGTCAAAACAACTAGAAATTTTGTGTAGAGAATATTTTGGAAGTTAAATGAATTATTGAGCTTCAAGAAAGTAAGAAAGCCATAAAGGTAAAATATAAAGTAGAAGTGTGTAAACTCTGTGAGACAAGTGAGCCCCAGAGCCGCTTCCATCCTGAAGGTGGCTAGTAATACCCAGGAACTCACCCTTCTCTGTTATCAGCAACAGGATTAAAAAAATAAATAAAACCCATGGTCCTTGTATGAAGTGTCTAGTAGGACCCCCCCACACACACACACACACTCCCTTTCTACAGTGAAGACCTCAAGGAGTCACTCCCTCAGTGTAAGGGTGGATTAAAATAAACCTGCTGAGAAGGGCAGGGCCAGGATGCTTGCTGTCTTGATATTGGCTGTGGTGCAGAGGAGAAAACCTCCTCTTGAGAATTTGTTACCATAGCTACCCTCATGTCGTTTTTTGTTTTCTTGCTTTTCCATAAAATTTTTAAATTTGAGCATTTTGAGCATTTTAAGCCTATAGAAAAGTCAAAAGAAAAGTATAATAAACAGTCTTAGAGTCACCTATTCCTCTCCTATCTGGACATCTCTGCCTACAATGGTACTTAGACGTGTGTGTGTGTGTGTGTGTGTGTGTGTGTGTGTGTGTGTAGATAAATATCAGGGTTTTGTTTGAAAGTAAGTGATAAGCATTAAAAACTAGACCTTTTAATACTTTGGCAAGTACCTCTTAGAATAAAGACATCTTTTTAATTATAAGATTATCTTACTTAAGAAAAGCAATATTGCCATAATGCCATTTAACATATGTATGGCCCATATTCTAGTTTTCCTGTCTCCCCTCAAATCCAGAAGTCAATCAAGTACAAATAATTTGTCCAGAAGTCAATCGAGTACAAATAATTTGTACTTGCATTTTAATTTTCTATTGTTCTCTTCGGTTTCATTGGAGTTAGAAGACTACCTTGCTTTGTGTGTATGTGTGTGTAAAAGAGAGAGAGAATGTGAGAATGGCTTCTCTAAAAAATTCAGATCATATAGAATGCCTATATTCTGTTCCATGCTCTAGATTTAACCAGTTGCTGCTAATGATTAGATTCAGGTTAAATATTTTTGTTAAGAATATTCCATACTTAGCTGGACATGGTGGCGCACACTTGTAATCCCAGAGCTTGGGAGGCTGAGACAGGAGGATCACACAGGTTCGAAGCCAGCCTCAGCTTCTTAGTGAGGTTCTCAGCAACTTAGTGAGACCCTGTTTCCAAATAAAATATAAAGTAAGTCTGGGGGTATAGCCTGGAGGTAGAAAGCCTCTAGGTCCCACCCTAGTACCATCAAAAAAAAATAAAAAATAAAAAATAATATTCCATACTTGACATTGCTTCTTGTTGTGTTGTAACCCCAAATTAATGCTACTATAAGGTGTGGAAAAAAATCAGATAAAGAGCTGGTAGTGCTCCAAAATAAATATAATAAAAGAAAAGCCTTTCTAGAGGATACAAACTTAAATTCAGTTCTAAAAAAACCACCACAACAAAAACAGTAACAACCACAAATTGTTAATTTTCCAAAGACTGAACCCTTAAGGGGAAAAATATGCAAGAAAAAAAGGCACAATAAACAAAGAACTGGGAGAAACAACAGACAACAGAGTCATACTTTCACACTTTCAAGTATTAGAAATATCAACAACCATAAAATAAAATATTAATGTGCTTTAAGAACTAAAACAGAAGCCTGATGATAAGGACAAAAACAAATATTACAAAGAAGTACAATCATGTGTTGTATAATGATATTGCAGTAAATGGAAGACCTAATGTATAACACCAGCCTCGTGACATCACTGCTAGTGACGTGGCAGCCATCTATGCCTGCTAATCACCCTGTGATTTAATTTTGATGACAAAATTAAAACATAATTAAAAATTTAAAAAGTGCATGAGTTATACAGGAGATTGAATAAAATTAGGAGATAATTAGTAGTGACATATAAGATAAATCTATAGAAATTATATGGAGAAGAGTTTTAAAATCTGATGTTAAGAGAAAAGGAAAATAGAGTAAGAGAGTTTAGGCATCTAGTTTAAGTTCTAAAAGTAGAAAGAACAAAAAGAAACCATATTAAAAAATGGCTGAGAATGGTTCAGAATTGTCAAAAGACAATAAACTATGGAATTCCCCAAAATCCCAAGCAAAATAAATAAGAAGAAAAACACTCCTTGGCACAGTATAGTGGAAGTTCAGAAAGTCAAGTTCAAAGCAAGGATCTTTTTTTTTTCTTTTTTCTTTTTGCAGTGCTGGGGAATGAACCCAGGACAGCCAAAGAGAAAAGACAAATAGTCTCAAAGAAATGAAAATTAGAGTTACAACAGTGTTTTCAACAGCAATCCATGAGGCAAGAAGACAATACAATATTTTTAATGTGACAATAAAGATGTGACAGAAATTTTTAATGTGATAAAAATACAATATTTTAATGTGACAAAAATGTGATAATACAATATTTTTAATGTGACAAAAATTAAAAAAAATTCAATATGACAATAAGATAAAAACAATCTGAAATGCTACAATTAGGAAAAGAACTCTTAAGAATAAGGATAAAATAAGAGACATTTTAAGACAAAATTGAGCACAGACCCTTACAAAAGGGTTTGTATACTGTATATCCTTTATGGTATATATAGCAGTATGATTCAGGCTTAGAGAAAAGGAGCCAAATGGGAAGTTTGAAAGGCAAGAAGAGATGGTAAGCAGAGACATTTATAAATAAATAAGTTTCAACACTGGCCGTCTGAACAACAATAATGATTTTTAGTTTGTAAAATTCAGAGCAGCGTAGCATTAAAGTACTGAATCAAAATAGCATATATAATGGTGGGAGAAGCAATTTATATTGTCTTATAATCTTGAGTTTTTCAGGAACAGGTAAAAAGATTCAGGTTAGGTTTTGTTAAAGTATTTAGGTTAACCTCAGAAGCATAAACAGAGGATGTAATGTTTGGAAACCAGGAAAGGGAAGAAACTGAACAAAGAAATAAACTCCTTTGAAGAAACACAGCATTTTGTTGGATTGGCTGTTGTCAGACTATATTGTGGGATTATGCCATTTATATCATTGAGTTTTTCCTATATAAAGACATATTTTAAAAATTCCTTTCAGATCCGGGTACAAATATAAAGCTTTGTTCATTTGGGGATTTTCTTATGGGTAATAGATGATTTTGTGCCTATCATAATTTTGTTTCTGTTTCTTCAAAAATGAAGTCCAGCCCGAACACTGGCCTCCATTTTAATAATTATGTAGGAACTAGAATCCTATCTAACTCCTCCTCCTACTTCATCATCTAATATTTATTTATTTATTCTGATCTTGAGTTTTGTCTTGTGTTCTCGGCATGTGTCTTAAATTCTCTGTAAAGCAAATTATGTAAGAATAAATAAGTATGTAGTTGAATGATTGATAGATATAAAATGATTAAAGCAAATAGAAAGTTGAAATCTAGGGAGATATTTCTTTTTCCATTAATGAGAGCACAGAACTGTGGTTTGCTTTAATCTGACTCTTTTGAATCAGCTCATCCAAGGTTGGCATAACAAGCAGTTTTTCTCTGCTTAGGGTTTTTAGTACTGCTAATGGGATAAACCACTGACAAGAGAAGCAAAGACTATTATGAAAAGAAGAAACAAACTTATTACCTCATTCTGCCAACACTTTACTGACCAACTCTTAGGGTTGGTAGTAATTCTAAACACAATAATATAGGTATATTCTCTGCCCATCGTTTATGATGAATGCAGTTTGTCTCTCAGAAATTGGAATTGGCGAAGAAGCTGCTCTCCTTTGATAGGATGAAACAGCTGAATTTGTTAAAAGATTTCATCTCACTCGATTCAATTTATGCTAAAAATAATAGCCTTTCTCAGAGCAATCCCACTCAAAAAATCAGTAGAGACATTCAAAAGAACATAGAAAATAAAAGTGAGGTGAAATAAAACAAAATGACATTTTAGGATGAGTGTGTGGGTGTTGTAAGGGAGGAAGGCACCAGTGGGGTGGCCCCAGGAATTAGGCTATGGAAGGAACTTGCCCTTTGCGGGCTGAGTTCCTATAATAAGGGGAGCAGCGTGTGACCAATCTTATAGTATGACTGGCCTTGACATTAACCTGACCTGATTAAAGATATGAACACATTTGAGGAAAGACTTGTGTTGATCAGAGCAGGAGTCAGCTGGTCATGAAAGTTAAGAAATTAGTGGTATAAACCAGGTGTGGTGGCACACACTTGTAATCCCAGCATTCATGAGGCTGAGACTAGAGGATTGCGGTTCGTGGACAGCTACTTAGTGAGGCCCTTTGCAATTCAGTGAGACCCTGTTTCAGAATAAAGAATAAAAAATAGTGTGAGGGGTAGCTCGGAGGTTGAATGCCCCTGGGTTCCATCCCCAGACCAGCAAAAAAGAAAAAAGAAAAAAAAGAAAGAAGTGGGTGGTATAGGGAAGTCAGGACAGCAAAGTTTGGCAGTGGACATGGGAGCACTGTCCAGAAAAGGGTTGTTCTGGCTCCAAATACAGACCTCTGGTCCAAGAGGCAGCCCAGACCATGTGGTGAAAATGAATGCATTAAGTTAATTAGAGGCTGACCCATCAAACATCCCTTTGCCGCCTTCCAGGTGGCTTCCTGTTAAATTGGCTCCACTGCCACTTGTCTGAGAATGTACTTGCCTGGCGGAAACTAATGGCCACCTTGTAAAAGACACCTTGCCTTTTAATGACAATGCTGGCAGCCTGCTTACTATTCTTGAGCCTCCCTCAGGGACAGACAAGAGAAGAGTTTCTACATCTCTGAGATCGAAACCCTGACCTTGGTCTCCAGGGCCTTCACTGTGGAAAGCAACACTCCCCTTGGGAGCCAGCCTGCCAATCTTCCTGTGACAATTGACCTCTCCAGGGACCTGCTCCACCAGCGTTGACAACCAGCAATCATTTTAATAATGATGAGGATGATGTTGTCCCAGTGAAACATATTATCAGGAGTTTCCTTATAGATCAGAGAATGGTCCAGAGGCATAGAGATGGGTCCCAGAGTATCTTCTATTACAGCTCATGGATGACTGGCCACCTCAACCTCCCATCAGGTGAGGCAGGCTTTAGCCCCTGAGAATGTGCCTTCCCATCTCCCCAGGTACTTGTAGACCAAGTCTTCCACTGTGACCTGTGAGAGACATTCAAGTCTCAGAAGGTTGTACTCACCTTGGCTGAACCTGATACCTGGGCCACTTAGCAGAAGTCCATACCTGAGGTAGTCAGCTCTTACTTAGCTCCTCCTGCTGCCACCAACTCAGTACTAAAGAAACCCAGAATTTCCCCATCCTTAATTTGGTCTTCATTTTAATACCAAAAGGAAAAGTATGATACGGTTAACACCTTTTGTGTGTGTGATGCATCTCTGCCATCTAAATTTGGGTAATGTTCTAAGGTTGAGTACTGAATGTTAATTATTTTAAAGACTGTAAAGTTTCCGTTAAAAGATTGCTGAAATGGTAACAATTTCAAGTGTTTGACAGTTTCACCTGGGAAAGAGTGGTAAGGAAACCTTTTCTCTGTCTCCATCTTACTGAGGAAACAAAATCATAGCAGTTACTGAGTGTGAGTTCTCCCCTCCTTCCTATGCATGGATAGGGTTGAGTTCAGAGAGCTTGAGTTAATTCCCCCAGAAAGTCGGGGCAACTAGGATTAAAACCCATTCTCAAGGCTCCTGGTCCAGTGCTCCTCATACTTGTACAGTGCTACTCATTGAAAGACAATACCAGCAACAAAGCTCTTAGCTTTACTCTTTTTAAAAAATTCTTTTATCATTGCAATGTAATTTTACATCACAGTGAGATTCAAAGTCATATAAACATACATGCACACTCACTTGGTTTATTTCCCTTTGTTACCCCACCCCATCCTCTTTCTCTCTCCATATATATGTCCTTGTATGGACACAGCCTTATTTGAACTATTCCGTCTTTCAGTCCTTTTTCCCCTTCCCCAAATCCTCATTCACTATTCTACTGTTTTCTTTCCTCATTTATTTAGAGTTCACTTCCAATTTTTGTTCTAGCCTCTGCATAGGAGGGAAAGCATTTGACTCTTGACTTTCTGAGGCTGGCTGATATCACTTAGCCTAAAGTTCTTTAGTTCCAACCATTTTGCTGCAAATTACATCATTTTGTTCTTTATGGCCAAGTAAAATTCCATTGTGTGTATATACCACATTTTTGTTATCCATTCATCTGTTGATGGGCACATATGTTGGTTCTATAATTTGGCTATTGTGAATTGTGCTGCTGTAAACATGGGCATGCGTGTATCACTGTAGTATTCGTGTGTGTGTGTGTGTGTGTGTGTGTGTGTGTGTTACTGAGAATTGAGCCTAGGGGCCTTCTACCTCTGAGCTATACATTTTATTTTATTTTATTATTTTAATTTTGAAACAGGTTCTCACTAAATTGCAGGAGTCTTGCCAAGTACCTGAGGCTGAAACCGTCATCCTCTGGTTTCAGCCTCCCAAATACCACTATAATATTCTAACTTCAATCCTTAGTCTCTCTTATGGTAAACTTAGATAGTAGACAGGTACTCCATAGGTCCTGGCTATTTTACTCACTGTTGGCCCATTTGGTCTGCAGCATGGTATTATTAGACTCTTTCTTTCATCCATCATGGACCCATCCTGCTTTCTAGGGGACCACTCCTGGTGGGCCTCTGAGCTCTCTGATGTCTCCATCAGCTTGAGACTATTGATGCTTCCAAGGATCCTGTTATATCATCTACAACACCATTCTGCTGTTTCCAGAGAGACCACTACATTCACCTGAGCCATTGTTATGCCTGCCAGAGCTCACTGGTACGTCTGCTGGGAACCATACTCATGCCTAGGTACCACTGGCACATCAGCTGGAGTCCAAAGTCAAGTGTTGGGCACAGTCAAGTGTTGGGACATGCCACATCAGCTGGGTACCACTTCTGGCACTTTGGATCCAGTGACATCCTAAAGCCATGCAGTAAAGTTAGAGAGGTCACCTCCCTTCAGTCTGGTGGGACATATGTATTGTAGGAGGCTGTGGTGGTGTCAGGACAATACTGCCTTGTTCCCAAAAATCCCCCAGGAATTTTTAGTGGAACACTTCTTTTCACAGTTTGCTTCTAATGCTCCCTGTCTATGGGACTCAGCTGGGAAGCTGGGTGGGGATGAAGTGAGAACTGGCTCCAGGCTCTTCTTTTTTTGAGGTTCAGTTCCTGGACCAAGTTGACCTCTCCCTTTTTATCTTAGGGTAAGTTTCCTCCAAAAAGGCTGAATTGTGAGGTAGCTACTATAACAGCTGCCATTTATCAATGCTTACTACATTCTAGATCCTGTGCCAAGAGCTAATTTTATCTTGTTTAATTCTCACAATGGTGTTGTTGAGCAGATATTATTATTATGTCCCTATTTTACAAACGAGGAGATGAAGGTGTAGAGAGGATACACAGCTACTGGGTGGCAGAGCCTGGGCTTGAGCCCACACCTGTGGCAATGGGAGGCTGCCTTTTGAACCCATGCTATGGTGCAGCGTGCTCTGGGCAGTGTCACAGTGGGCTAGCACACAGCTCCAGAATCTCAGAGGTAGAAGTAGGACTCAAAGCAGGACCTTTCATGGAGACATTACTTTATTCTTAAAAAAGATAATGCAAGAACTGGCAAGACTCCTCTGGTATTAAGAAATTAAAAGGGCAAAAAGTTGTCCTCTTTTGAGGATCTGTATGGCTCTGTCCATATGCAGCTAAGAAGCCTGCTACATCCCAATACTGGGTATGTGAGACAGGATGGAGAGGCGAGCAGAAAGGAGAGGGAAGAGGAGAGAGGGCCTCTGGCTGGGCTGAGTGCTGGGCAGGAGAATCCTGGGATGGGCATTCCTTGGGAACCTGTATGACATCCTCAGCTGATAGAAGTGGAGATTTATTTTCTTTCTTTCTTTCTTTCTTTCTTTCTTTCTTTCTTTCTTTCTTTCTTTCTTGTACTGAGGGAGGAACCCAGGGGCTTTTCTACATCCAGGCTATACTCCCAGACCTATTTTATACTTTATTTGGAAACGGTCTCACTAAGTTGCTGAGAGCCTCACTCAGTAGCTGAGGCTGGCTTCGAACCTGTGCGATCCTCCTGTCTCAGCCTCCCAAGCGCTGGGATTACAAGCGTGTGCCACCACACCCAGCTTGAGGTGGAGATTTTCTAAAGGTACTTTGATCTGATGGTGTTAACACCACTACTTAAGGAAAGTGGGATTTCCTGAGTTGTGACTCTGGATCTTAGTTCCATCATACTCTGCAGATAGGAACAGAGGTTTTCTTAGACACATATGAGTGTCATGGGGACACTCAGTTTGCCTCAGGTGCTGGGTGCTGGACATCAGGGTGCTGGGGAAAAGGAAACCCAGGAAATCACAGCCTTGGAGGAACCTGTCCAGGTGAGAAGCCCTGAGGCATAAGACACTTCTTAACTTCAACCTCTGGTTAAAATTGACCTCTGGAGAAAAGACCAAAACACATTCAGCAGCCCAGTAGCATTTAAGAAGTCAGACATTTTTTGTTCCCTTATACTCTCAGTTTGGGTTTCTATAGCTTCACTGTTTTCTCACTATTACTACCTCTGTCTTTTATTCAAATTGTACAAGAGAGAAGATCATTTAGTTGGTGAATCCCACATTGCCTAATTCAGTACCACTATTGGTCAGAGTTTTATCATCATGTCTTCTTATAGGCTGCTGATCTCCTTATGTTCGGCCTAACACTGCTGACTTTTTTAACATATATATTAATATATTTAATGTACTTAACATATTAATATGTAAACATGTAATTATTTAACACACATTTGTTCCAATCCCTGCTTAAATCAGGCAGGAACTGGCCTGGCTACTTTGTTTAGAAAGAGGGATATAAGACTTGTGAACATTTCCTGATGTCCTTCTTTTCTATACACCATTATTATGCCCAAAATCCAAGTAACATGAAGAGAGGGTGGTAAATGTGTATTAATATTAATTTTTGGTCAATTTAATGACTGTTTTTTTGTAGAAACAGAATCATGTTTCAGTACATTTGTCCTCCACATTCACTGACTTGTTCTGTTGTGTAGCAATCTTAGAAAAACACTAAAATATCAATCCTTTGTGCACTGTGGGGTCTGGAGGAGCAGGTTGTAAGTGTTACCCTATGAACCCCTTCCTGCAGCCTGGACTCAGAGCCTGGTCATTCTAAGACCTAGCTAAGTGTGGTGCCATCAGCTCTACTCAAAAGACCTCACTGGCTACAAGCAAGCTCTCAGTGGTTCTTGTCACATTTTCAGCCCTCTTTCTGCTCAGAGGTGAAGCACTCCTGAGTTCAATCCCCAGCAACACACACACACACACACACACACACACACACACACACACACACGCGTGCGCGCGCGCGCACACACACACACACACACACACACACCAGCAGCAGCAGCAGCAGCAGCAGCAGTTTGCCTACCCATCTGCCAACCTTTCTACAGATTGGGACACAGAGAGGGTGGTGGCAAGGGGGCTTTGACCATGTGAATGAAGAGACTGTCTTAAGGGTGTAGGAATAATAAGATGGGAATCGCTGGGTCACTGTATAGCATTCTGAACCAAGCTTCCTACAAACCTTAGACTACGGACTACCCACATACTCCTGCCCTGTTAGGAGAAGAATAATCAACTTTGATCTTATTTGAGGTACTCTACTTTGGGATCTCTTGTTAGAGCAGCTATACCTGTTCTCGAGGAGCTGGGATAACTATGGTCTGCTCTAGTCAGATCATTCGAGACCTTGTTGACTACACTAACAATTCTGGACTTGATTTTAAGGGCAATAGGTTTTTGTTTGTACTGGGTATTGAACCCAGCGGCATTCTACCTCCAAGCTACACCTCTAGACTTTTTCATTTCTTGTTTTGAAATAGTATCTTGGTAGATTGTTAAGAATCCTAGTAAATTGCCAAGGCTGGCCTTGAACCTGTGATCATCCTCCTGTCTCAGCCTCCCAAATACTAGGATTACAGGCATGTGCTACCGGGCCTGGTGGGCAATGGGTTTTTGATGAGTCATATTTTGTTTTCTTTTCATTTCTCTCTTCTTCTCTTCTTTTCTTTGTGTGGTACCAGGGATTCAACTCAGAGAAATTCTACCTCTGAGAGATATCACCAGCCCTTTTTTCATTTTTAAATTTTATTTAACTTACTTATTTTTGCAGTACTGGGAATTAAACCTAGGAACATTCTACCTCCAAGCTATACTCCTAGCTCTAGTTTTTATTCTTTAATTTAAAACAGGGTCTCACTAAGTTGTAGAGTGCCTCATCAAGTAGTTGAAGCTGGCTGTGAACCTTCAATCCTCCTGTCTCAGCCTCTCAAGTACTGGGATTACAAGCATGTACCTCTGCACCCATTTTTCACCCCCTGAAACAGGCTTTTGCTGTGTTGCTGATACTGGCCTCAAACCTATGATTCTCCTTTCTCAACTTCCCAGGTATTGGGCCTACAAGTGTGTGCCACTATGCCTGGCTTGATAAATCTTGTAGCTTGTTTGTCATAAAAAGAACTATAAGGCCGGGCATGGTGGCACACGCTTGTAATTTCAGCATTTGGGAGACTGTGACAGGAAGATCACGGTTCAAAGACAGCCTCAGCCACTTAGTGAGGCCCTTTGTAACTCAGTGAGACCTTGTTTTAAAATAAAGAATAAAAAATAGGGCTGGGGATGTAGTTTGGAGGTAGAATGTCCCTGGGTTCCATCCCCAGTACTGCAAAAGGAAAAGGAAGGAGGAGGAGGAGAAGGAGAAGGAGAAGGAGGAGGAGGAGGAGGAGGAGGAGGAGGAAGAGGAGGAGGAGGAGGAGGAGGAGGAGAAAAAGAAGAAGAAGAAGAAGAAGAAGAAGAAGAAGAAGAAGAAGAAGAAGAAGAAGAAGAAGAAGAAGAAGAAGAACTACTATAGGCCAGAACTGAATTGCTTTGCCCTTAGAACAGTTACTTTGATATATCTTTAAGAAGAGTAGCACCATTGGGATATTTGTCCCCTACATTTAGTTAAAAAGACTCCGTTAAAGTTTTCCCCAGCACTACAAAAAGAAAAAAAATTTTGAGTCTAACAAAATACAAAATTGTATATTTCAAATCAGTAAAAGCAGAATGAAAAGGCCATACATTCTCTTTGGACTCTTGTTTAAACTACTGTTCTAATGAGTTTCTCTCTATTGGAAGTAGATTTGCTGTGTTACTCCAATCTGGCAGTCATATAGAGTTTGAGTGGAAAGTAGGATTATGCTGGAAATTGCTTGGAGGAAGAAATGATTAGTGAGTCTCACTACATGACCAAAAGCAGCCCTTAGAGCCACAAAGACTTGAAAGATTAAGTCTTTAAAAAGTCCTCCATCATATGCACAACCACATTACTTTCTTGGTTAAACAATACACTAATTTTATGTGTTTTGGGGGGGAATAGAAGCAACAACACCTTTGCAAAATTCCCTGTCAAGTTGGTTTGTGAAAAATCACACAATCAATAGTTTCCCTACTCTGGTTCTCAAGGCATCTCTTAGCCATTTGTTTTTCTGGACACATACACGTGGTAATGCAGCTAGGTGGTCTAGGTTGGAATTTCAGTTATTATTATCCAAATAAAACACTCCTTTTCCAGAAACCAGCTGACTCTGTACTAACTGTTCTTTCAGAGCCTGGAAAGGTTGTACTGGGAATCTGAGCCTAGTCATCAGTACCTCAACCGCCTTTTCCTCTCAGGGCGGCTGGAGCAAATCAGAGCCTCATTAATGGAGTCTCCGAGTACAAAATTCCCAGCTTTTTAGTGCCTAAATTCTTGTCAATTCCTCAGTGTCTCCCTTAACATACTTTAAAATAAAGACTACATAAAATATGTCCTTTTTTCCTAGCCAGATTGGGCTAATTTTCTACTAAAACATCTATACTACCCTCATTAATAAGCTTCTTAGTCCAGTGTGGTGGTACAAGCCACCTTACTTTTACTTTTACTTATCCCAGTATGTGGGAGGCGGAGGCAGGAGCATTGCAGGTTCAAGGCCAGCCTTAACAATTTAGTCAGAATCTCAGTAATTTAGCAAGAATTTGTTTCAAAATAAAAAGGACTGGCGGTGTAGCTTGGGGGTAGAACGTCCCTGAATTCAATGCCTAGTACCAAACCAACCAATCAATAAAATAAGCTTCTTAGTGGTGTTTGTTTATAATACCAGTACTTGGGAGGCTAAGATGAGGATCATAGGTTTTAGTTACTATTGTATAGTAACTTAGCAAGGCTTTGTTTAAAAAAAAAATAGGTCTGGGGGTGTAGCTAAGGTAGAGCGCTCCTAGGTTCAATCCTCAGTACCACAAAATAAATACAGAAACAAACAAACAAATTAATTAATTAATAACTAGCTCCCAAGCTAGCAAGCAAGCTTCTTCCTCCAGAACAGTGTTCCCCAACCAGGGAGGATTCTCCCTCTCTTCCCTCCCTCCCCTCCTCAGGAGACATTAGCAATGTCTGGAGACATTTTTGTTGGTACAGCTAGGAGGTGCTACTGGTATCCAGTGAGGTAGAGGCCTGGGGTGCTGTTGAGCATCTGATAGTGCCCAGCCCCCCACAACCAAGACCTCCCAAGCCCAGAACACCAACAAAGTGCCCATATGGAGAAACCTGGCCTCAGGGAGATGTGAAACTGTACTGTTTTCCAAATTAATTTGCTATCATACATACCTTGGATTTCATTCAATAGCAGTGTTTGGAAACAACATTTATTCCTTAGATTATAGTTGCCATATTTAACAAAGTAGAGTACAGGAAGCCCAGTTAACTTTGAAGTTTTTACTTATACAAAAAAGTGTATCCGTTATTCATATGAAATTCAAATTTAACTGGGCATCTTGTATTTTATCTAGCAGTCCTACCTTAGATGGAGATATTTGCCTTAGTTTCTCACTTTTATATCTTAAAACTTCTGGAAGTGATTACTTCTATATTTTAAAAGCGAGAAGCACTTTTATATCTCAATTTAAACCATGGGTTTTAGTTGGACGATACTCGGTGCTCCCCGCGTTAATGTGGTACATTAGGCAAACTATCTTTCAGAAGCCCCATATTACTATGAATACAGCTTTAGAAAAAATAGGCTTCTTCTTTGAAATATATACCCATGTGACTTTAAAAAAAACAATGCAATGTGTTAATAAAATTTTTAATGCTCTTTTGCTCTGCTAGAGATTTTCCCACATTTATTTTGAACTCAGACCCAGGTTGTTTTCAGATCATACTCCAAATACCCAAATCAGGTCTCCCCACCCACACCCCCAGGAGCATCTACTGTCTTCTTCACTTTCCAAATAAAATGAGGCAATTACTATTTGAAAATAATATGAATAATTGATCCTAGCAAGCTCAGAAAAAATCCAACATTCCACCCATGTCAGCGGAAAAACAGTGATAATAAAGCTCCATAAAATAATATTTCATAAAAACATGTTATATGTGTGCGAGCCCAGGACTAGGGGGTCAGAAAACCCTCATTCTGCTGAGATTCTGCCACCGGCTCGTGCCGGGCCACCCCGTGATCACCTGGACTTCAGTTTCATTAACAATTTGGCCCCCAAGGCAGATGGCCCCCACGAGCTGCAGCAGTTGACAGGGCTCAGGCTTTGAGGTAGCAATGGGTGAGAAGCAAGATCTGGTTGGTAGCCAAGTCCTTCAGCTGAGGCATACAGGGTGGCTATTAGTGGGAATGCCTGCTTCTCAGGAGGCTAGCCTGGAATACCAGCCACCTGGCTTCACAGGGTAGACTAATTCCAGGAGGCACAGAGATGTCCCCTCACCAAGCTCCACTTGTACTGAACACCAAGGCTGCCCCATTAAGGCTTGGAAACTGCAGTTGACAAGCCTGGGACAAGTAGGAAGTGACACTAAATAACAGAGAGGTGAAAAAATTACTACCATAAAATTAGTTTAGCACATTTTAGCCATGGCAATGTCTGTGTTTATTTAAAAAAATAAGCTTAACTAGTCCCTGGGAATATCCATTTACACACAGTCAAGTTGAGGTCTGCACGTGTCTGTGGGCTATAGAGTTTTGTATGGATGAGGTTGCCCTAGTTTTATCCTGTTGTTCCTTGGGGGTCATCCACTCTATCTTCTGTCTGATCCTTTCGGGACTTTGATGATTTTGGCTTTATATTCTCAGGTATACACTCTACAAGGACAGGAATTTTTTGTCCATTTTGGTCATTATGCACCCTGGTATCCAGAAGGGCACCTGGCACATATCCCATGCACAATGTTCACTGTAGAAATGAATGGCATGACCCTTTATCCTAAGCCAGCTCTAGCAATCATAATGACACTTCTTTCTTGGTACTTCCTGTCTTGGACATTCTCACTCTGTAGGATCTGCCAGCACAGCAATGTTGAGGTCTATTAATGAGAAATGTCCAATCTAGCTGTCAGTGGCCAAAGAATCTCAGGGAAGAAGTCGAGTGCAAACAAAACTATAAAGCAAAGGAGGACTGACCAACCTTGGGACATAAAACTTCATGACGTTTTATAGCTCTGAGGGAAAAAATAAGTTTCTCTCTTTCTTTTTAATGGAAACCATTACTTTCCAGGAAAACAAAAATGCATACTTTACTTTAAAAACAATGCCACAAACAAAACATATGCTCATGCACAGTGTTTCAGGTTATAAACATCTCAAATATATGTCAATTTTCAGAAGTCTCATAAGGCACCACCCTCTAGAAATAAGAGGCATCAGTATTCTTTACACAAAACAAAACACTGAGAGTCAAGGAGGTGAAGTGAACTGCTCAGGCCAATACAAGTCAAAAACTGGCCTGACCTCAATGCTCGGAGAATGCATACTGAGTGCTCATCCTGCGTGCCACACTCTCTTTGTTCAAAGTTTAGATGCTTTAGCTGGGTGTGGTGGTGTGCAGCTGAAATCCCAGTGTTTGGGAGGCTGAGATGGGAAGATCACAGGTTCAAGGCCAGCCTCAGCAGCTTAGCAAGACCCTGCTTCAAATAGAAAATAAAATGGGACTTCCGGGAAGATGGCGACCGAGAAAAGCGGGGCTTAAGAGCCCCGCTAACAACCAATCTCCATTACCACAAAATCAGCGCCTTTCATAGCCAGAAAACACCATCACCAGAAAAACAAAAAAATCACCAGGCTCCAGAGAGAAAGCAGATTGAGAACAGAGTTCAGAGCCACAGAGGAGATACACCGGCCTCACGCCCGAGGACGCGGCAGCAGCGCCATACTGCCGGCGGCAGCGGCAAATTCACCGGATGGCCACAGCAAGCTGAGGTGAGCCGCTACGGAACAGCAGGCGGGATCTTTCGGCGCAGGGACCATCTAAAGCTCCCAGTGGCTGAGCTCAGCACACGCTGCAGGGACTCAGAGTGGAACTCAAAACCAGAGAAGAAAAAATACACCAGCCTCATGGCCAAGGGCGTGGCAGCAGCGCCATATTGCCACCGGCGGCAGCAGCAGAGAATTCACCGAATCCAGTACAGCTACATCTGCGTACTCAAGAACAGTGAGTCAAATTGTGGGCCACAGAGGAGAAATCCCAGTACTGTACTCCCTGGGACTTGACCCAGTGGGGGAGTGGCGGTGGCAGAGATATCACACCATAGGAGAACGTGCAACCTGGCACCCCCCCATAGTTTAAAGCAGCCTCTATCGACTCCCTGGGTCGGAGACTCTGTGATACAACCCAGTAAAGGAGTAGTAAGGTCTGAGATACCACAGACTCGAGATCCAGAGCACCTTAAGCGAAGTCATAGTGACCCAAGGGAAGAACCCAGAGAAGGCACAAACTTCCGAAATCATGGGAAAGAGGAATAACACTGGAGCAATGAATGCCCACAACCCCACAACATCAGAACCCGATAAAACAGAAAATCAGAGATTTCTAGAAGATCAAATCAGGAAAATAACTGTAGAAATAATAGAGGTGCTTCGAAAAGAACTCAGAGAGAGCCAAAAAGAGATAAAGGATGCAATTAATGAAGTAAAGGCCTCAATTCAAAGCACGAACAACCGATTAGACCACATGGAGAACAGAATCTCACTCTTAGAAGATGATCATTCCAAAAATGAACGCATAGTTTCTAATCTAGAAAAAAATATCCGACAGCAGGAAACTGACATTGAAGAAATATGGGCCCATTTTAAGAGAGCTAACCTAAGAATAATTGGAATAGAGGAGGGAAAAGAAAGTGATACCAAAGGGATCAACAATCTCTTCAAGGAAGTAATAGCAGAAAATTTTCCAAACATAGAGCAAGAGGTTGATACACAGATCCAGGAAACTTATAGAACTCCCTTTAGACAGGATCAGAGAAGAGGATCCCCACGCCACATAATTGTTAAAATGACCAATGTGGAAGCCAAGCAGAGAATCTTAAAGGCAACAAAAACAAAGGACCAAGTGACATTCAGAGGCAAACCAATTAGAATCACTCCAGACTTCCCAAACCAAGTCATGAGAGCCAGAAGGGCTTGGAGTAACATATTCCAAACTCTGAAAGAAAACAACTTCCAGCCAAAAATTTCCTACCCAGAAAAACTTTCTATCAAATTAGATGGGGAATTAAGAAGCTTCCATGACAAACAGAAACTGAAGGAATTTATGTCTTCAAAACCAGCGCTAGAGAAAATACTCAAAGAGATTAACTACAAAGAAGAAATAGGTAACACTCACCAGAACCAGAGAAACAAGAGTTTCCATCCAACAGACAACTAAGATTGGTTATCTGTGGAGATTCATTATTTATGTTAGTCTTTTACCTATCTCTAAATTCTATTGTTTGCCTTTATTGTTGTTAATTTTTAGGATTTCTAGTTGGAATATTAATATACCTTCAGATATAGCATTTGGAAATATTTTATCCAATTCTATTAGTAACTTTTAACTCTGTTTACATTGTCTTTGGATATACAATATTTTCTTTTATTTTTTAGGGAGTTTGTATATTCTTCTGTTGCCTGTGCCATTGAAATCATATCCAAGAAATCACTGCCAATTTCAATGTTGTGAGGTTTTATGACCCAGATTTTCTCCTAAAAGTTTATAGTCTTAAGATTTATATTTAGGTCTTTTATCTAGTTTGAGTTAATACTTGTATGTGGGATTAGGTAAGGGTCCAATTTTATTCTTTTCCATGTAATTATTATTTTTCAACAATATTTAGTTAAAAGATTATTATTTCCACCACCAAATGTTCGTGGAAACCTTGTCAAAAATAACTTGACAATATAGGGAAGAAGTTAGCTCTAGGCTTGTATTTAACTCCAATGGTCTATATATCTGCCTTTAGAACAGTACTACACTGTTTCAATTATTGTAGCTTTATATGGTTTGAAATCAGAAAATATACATCTTCTAGCTTTGTTTTTGCTTCGAGATTGTTTTGGGTATCTAGAGTCCATATTCCATATCAGGATAGATTTTTTTCTGAAAAATAAATATATGATAGTTTCACCTAAAAAAAAGAAAAAAATATTCTCTGGTAAGAAAGAAAGCAAAAAGAAATATTGAAATGTTATCTTTAAGTCATCAAAAGCTTGGTATCATACAAATGAAACTGTTATGTGAGATTATCATTTTTAATTTTGGATAAATTGCTATAATACTAGATGTCAACCACTAAGCCAAGCATGGGAGGGAGGGATGGGGAGAGAATGGGGTGGGGATCGGGTGGGGGCTGACTGGGCGATGTGTGCATGTATGTCTACAAAAGTTTGTATCCCACTATGATGTATGAATACAGTGCACCAATAAAATAAAATAAAAAAAAAACCCAACCTGTCCCCAAATATATAAGCTGCTACTTTCCACGTGAATCTTGTCTAATTACTGTTATTTTCTGAAATCACAATATAATTTGAATTTTTCAATTATTTGCTAATTTTTGTTTTCTATAGTTGCAGAATACTAAAAGGTGCAGCTTTGCTCCAATGAACTCACGCTTCTCTCACCTTTCATCTGTTTGTTCATTTCTAGACTTTTCTGAATTTCTAACTCAAACCCACAGACCACAGCAGAAGGAAGTTTGTAGCAGATGAGAAACAATGAGGGTCCAACCCAACCTCCTGCAAAGCTGTGTGCTGCAGGACCCAGATCTGTGTCTCTGCAATGAACATCAAGGGATGTTCCATGTCACAAACATGTCTAAGTGCCTGCTGGGGAGGCAGAGAGTCCTGACTTCCAAAGCCAATTAAATTCAGTGCTGATCCCCTTATGGATCTGAACATTTTCCTTTGCTCATCTTAGTCTGTTTGCTGTTGTAACAAGATACCACAGACTGGATAATTCATTAAGAAAGACAGGTTAGTTAGCTCACAGTTCCGGAGGCTGGGAGGTGCAAGGGCATGGTGGTAGTATCTGGTGAGGGCCTTTTGTGCTGTGTCATAACATGGCATAAGGTAAAGCAGCAAGAAAGTGAGTACAGGAGAGACAAAGCTGGAGGAACAGACTTGGTTTATAACAATCCACCCTTCTCTCTTTTTTTGGTACTGGGGATTGAACCCAGGGGCTTCTACTGCTGAATCACACCCCTAGCCCTGTTTGTTTGTTTGTTTGTGTGTGTGTGTACTGGGGATTGAACCCAGGGGCATTCTACCTCCAAGCTATCTATATCCCTTTTTTTTTTTGGTGGTACTGGGGTTCCTGGAAGCCCTTCTACCTCCGGGCTACGCTCCCAGACCTATTTTATATTTTTGAAACAGGGTCTCTTACGCCAGCGCGGCTGGCTGCGAACCTGCGCGATCCTCCTGTCTCCGCCTCCCAAGCGCGGGGATTACAAGCGTGCGCCACCACGGCCGGCTTTCTATATCCCTTTTTAATTTTTATTTTGAAATAGGGTTTTGCTAAATTTGCTTGAACCTATGATCTTTCTGTCTCAGCCTCCCAAGTACTGGGATTACAGGCATATGCCACCATGCCTGGCTAACAATCCACTCTTGAGGCAGCTAATGGAGCTCTGAGTTAATGACATTATTCCTTCCATAAGAACTTCAGCCCATGACCCAAACCCCTTTCACGAATCTCCCATTGCTCAAGCCTGCTGCATCAGCAATCAGGCTTCTAACACATGAATTCTGGGAAACAAGCACTCAAACCATAGCAGCATCTTAGACATCATTCTTAAATGGAGAATCTAAACATTTTCCATATGGAGAAAAAAATAAAATCTTAAAGCAATCCTGAATGACACTTTAGAAAATTTAGCTCACAGTTGCTACTTTCCTATTGTGACTCAGGACTCAATTTCCTTGTGAGAGGTTCCTACCACACGTAGAAAGGGAGGCAGCCCTACTAGAAGATCTTCAGAGCCCTTGCAGCTATAACATGCAGTGCCCTTTATTTCCACCTTTCTGGGTCTGTTTTGCTAGGTCTCCCTAGGACACTCACCCGTGTGAATGACCCTCGCCTCCTCATAGACTTGCATATCTCCCCGCACTCAGCTGCACTTCCAACTCGTGGAGAAGCAGGCCTGCAGAGGAACACTTCACAGCCACACTGCATAAAGAGCGTTTCCAGGCTTTCTCAGCAGTCTGTTTCTGATGATAAATACCAGATGCTATAGAGGAAGATGAACTTTGCTGGCAACTTGCATGTAAATTATAGTAAATTATACAGTGATGGCAGGAGTGGGGTCTGCAGGGATGTGCAATTTCATTCTGAACTTGGCTAAAACATCTGCTTCTGTCCCCAAAGGGAAGTAGCTAGGAGTTGCTTCAGGTTCATTCATACATATATGATCATTGGTTTTCCTTTTCTTCTTGAGGGAATCATAATTGCTGCCTTTTCTTTCTCTTTCTTCCTTCCTTTCTTTTTCTGTTGGAAGAATTCTTTGAAATTGGCTGAAGGTATTTTGTGGCTAGGCCTCATGCTTGATGGGAAATGGTCAGAGAGCTACTCAATCTGGGCAGGCAGTATCGATAGGAGCCTCAGTGCTCACAAATAGCATGGTGTGGCCTCTAGCTAGGTTCAGACCCATCTTTTCTCCTCCTGTTCTTGTTTCCTATTTACTTCTTTTCCTCTCATCCTCTGCCCCTTTTAACTCTTGCTCCCTCTCTTTTCCTAAATATTATCTGAATCTCTCATTCTTGCTTCAAAGTAATGAAATGTTTATTATGTGTAGGCATACAAAAACAAACATTACTACTTGGCTAAGGAGTTCATTATTGCAAAATACTGAAGCTCTTTTTTCTATATCCCTGTCCAGATGCTATCTACCCCTTCTCCATTCTCCATCCCCAAAGTTAACCACAAAACTTAACTTGCCACCTGCTCACCTGTAGTAGACCTTAATATGGAACTTCAAGGAAATGAACTTGTCTTACTGAATATATTCCCGGTTGTTATAATTATAGCATTGAATTACTCTGTGTGTGTATGTGACAGACAGACAGACAGAGAAAGAGAGAAGGGAAAGAAAGAAGCACACTAGGGATTACTGAGCTACACCCTTGACTCTATTTGTCTGTTTTGTCTGTTTTGTTTGTTTGTTGGCACTGGGGCTTGAACTCAGGGGCATTCTAACTCCAAGCTACAGCTTCAACTTCTAACTCCAAGCTACGTCTTCAACCCTATTTTATTTTATTTTAATTTTGAAGCAGGGTCTTGCTAAATTGCTGAGGCTGGCCTCAAATCTGCAATCCTCCTGTCTCAGTCTCTCAACTACTGGGATTACAGGTGTGCACAACCATGCCCAGCTTCAATCACATTTTTAAGGAGAAAGATGAAATGGAGTTTTTCAAATGAACTTTTCTGAAAATTATAATTTCCCCACCTGCTTCTGCTGTCGATGTATGTACTAGTTGGGTTTCCCAGCACCATTAAGCTGATTTTGTTTGGAAGTCTTTTTCTTAATCTTTGTATACTTAATGCACTTTCATTTTGTGCCCAGGATTTCCTTTTGGTTTTCTCCTTCAGAGTTTTCTCAACTGTCCAATACTCCTCACCTCAGTGACATTTACTACTCGGACAATTTGTTCTTGCATATAAAGTGCTCTCTGCTCTGCACCGAGTGATTATAGTTGACTTTCTCTGCACCCTTTCTATTTGAGTAATCCAGTGAGGCGCCTGAACACTGCTCATATGAGGAGGCCACATAAGGTTTACTGAGAGGGGCTTCCTAGCCCTCTGGAGGCAGCGTGACTGTAAAGAGGCAGAGGCCATGGTCCCTGGTCCCCTGTTCCTCTTTGGGAAATGCTAATGGTTTAGGGGCAGAAGAGTCATCCTTAACAACTAGGCTTTCCTGCATCCTTGAGGGGATGTCAGTCACTGGAGCGGGAACCAGGAAAGACCTTTGCTCCTAACAGGCTCCGCAGATGTGCCTCAGCAGAGGTGCCCTTGAGGTGGTCTGGCTTCAGAATCACGAGTAACTCTGCTGCTACTGAAGGCATTGCCTAGGTGTCCAAAGAACAGAGGGCCTGTTGTGGAGTGCCTACCAAGTTTTAGATAATAGTTTGCTATCTTATTATCGATGATAGTAATAAAGACAATTAGAATGCATGGTATTAGGTATGATTATGGAAATAAAAGTTGTTTGTCCATAGACTTACAATTCAAAGAATATTGATAGTAGGGAAAAACACTGGTTTTTAAAAAATGCTTTTAAAATATTTTCCCAATTAGTATTATTCTTTTCCTTTTATAATGTGATTTATTTACATCATTGGTAATATTTTTCAGGAATGTCCAAAAAGTATATATGACTTAGTATAAAAAGTACAAGCTTTGGAGACAAATAGAACAGGGGAAAAAAAAAGAAAAAAAAAAAACAAAAAAAACCTCCTGCAATTGCTTTTCAAAGCAAGATATTTGCCCTTGGTGTCTCCAAGTCTGGATTCCTTAGTATGGCTTACATGGGCCTCTGTCTATCGTCTTATTTCTACTGCTCACTGTACCCTCTTGAAATGTTGAATAGCACATAGTTTTCAGACCACAGAATATTCTCTATCCTTGTCTTCACTTGAGCTGTTGTGACTGCTGCAACCTCCTCTGATGCATCTTGTCCAGGAGGTGACACTTTTCCCCAGTCCTCTGCAGACTGACAAATAAGCTCTTCTATATAATCCCAAAACACCCCAAATTTATCCCCCTCAGAAGGCAGCAAGCAGAATGGATATTATGCGTTTATCCCCCCAGTATGCACTAATGTGTAATAAAGGTTGCGTTGTGTGTGTGTGTGTGTGTTTTAGTAGGGACTAAACCTAGTTTACTCTTCTATTGAGTGACATACTCAGCTATTTTTATTTTTTATTTTGAGACAACATCTCTAACTTCTCCAGGTTCATCTTGAACTTGTGATCGTCCTGTCTGAGCCTCCTGACTAGCTAGGATTATAGTGTACCTCTGAGTCTGGTTAGAGCTACTTACAATCTGAGTAAATGTAATAATACAGATTAATAATAATTCACAAGTATTTACTCACAGAGGCATTTTGTCAAAAGTTAATCCATATGCCATTCTTCCATATAGCTACTCAATATACCTCTTAGTTTAATTTTTATTAACCTTGGTATTGCTGGTGCCAGTATTTACTAAATTCAATAAATGTTTGTTAGATTGAAAGTAATATATTGGGAATTTTTCTTTGGCTCAGGAATCTTTTATAACAATTTCTGCCCTGTATCACTTACTCCACTCTGCACCACACCTGTGCATGTTCTTGGAAGCATGACACCTGGTTATTTATTAGCAGTTTCATAGCATTCCATGCTGGAAATTTACTGCTACGGTCTGAATTTGTCCACTCTCTTCCTTTCCTTTTTGTTTTTAGTGTAACAACTGGTAGCAGATGAGTTCAAGGACACTGTCTTATCCATTCCACACAAAAGTGGGATGTATTTAGTTTATTTTGCACCATGTGAATCCAGAAATTAGTACTGTGTAGACCTGAAATGGCTTTGGGGTAATTTGAATAAAGATTTCAGATGATTTGATTTGTCCATGTCACCTGGACAAAACAAGTTCCCCCTTCCACTCTGGCACTGTTTGGAGTTTACTTAAAACTAGCTGATATGCTACCAATTAGTAACATAGTCTGTTATCTAGGATTATGTCCCAGTCAGAAAAGATCAAAAAGTTTCCCCTAGCATATAAGTGAAACCAAGCTGCCAATCTTCACCTGGACATGTGCCTCTAGATTGCTTGCCTGGTGGACTTAACAAGCTCCTCATATTCATCAAAGTCCTGAGGCAACATTAGAATCAAACTAAGAGGTATATTGAGTAGCTATATGGGAGAATGGCATATCAATTAACTTTTGACAAAATGCCTCTGTATGTAAATACTTGTGAGTTATTATTAATCCTTTTCTCATCCTAACACACTTCTATTACTAAAAATACACACTGATTTCTTTTAGTCTCTTAGATGACATTAAAACACTGATCTGAATAATAATTAATATTTCATTAAAGGCTTCCATAAAGTGAGGTATCATGTCAAACATGTCTCGCTTTATCCAACTAATATGATTTTGTATGGATGGATGTTTATATACACACTGTTTTTTTTTTTTTAGATTTTAAGATGGTAGAATGTCACAAGGCAGAACTTACTTGTTCTTCATATTAAAATAAGCAATTAATCTGAAAAAGCAACAAAACTCCCTAAAAACTTAGCTATACCATGCAATGATTTAAATTCTGGAAATAACTAAGATCATTTTACATTTTCACTTTTTATACATTTCAGAAATATGTGAATATAACTTTTCTATTATCCCCATAAAAAGATGAGTCATATGAATTTAATACTTTTCCCTCAGTACATTTGACTAATTTAATGGAGGAAATATAAGGAAATATATATAGAATAGTTTTATACTTTTTATACAGTGCTTTTTTTCCTTAAAGAAAACTCTGACATATTTCTTCAGCCAAAATAGAGAATGCTGGAAGATTTGTGGATCATAATGAGGGTTCCAATTATTTCCAAGGTTCACTGAATCCCTGTTGTGCTAGTCAGCTTTTCATTGTGATGACCAAAATACCTGGTAATAGCAATTTAAAGGAAGAAAGGTTTATTTGGATCCATGGCTTCAGAAGTTACAGTCTGTAGTTGGCTGGCTCCATTGCTCTGGGTCTGTGGTGAGGCTGAACATCATGGTAAAGGGCAAGCTGAAGGAGGAAAATGATCATTGTAGGGCAGCCAAGAAGCAGAGAGAGATAGAGATAGAGAAAGAGAGAGGAGAGAGAGAGAGAAAGAGAGAGAGGGAGAGAGAGAGAGAGAGAGAGAGAGAGAGAGAGAGAGAGACAGAGACAGAGACACCAGGCACCAGATACAGTGCCCCAAGGGGCACACCCCCATGGCCTACTTCTTCCACCCATGCCCCATCTGCCTGTAGTTTCCACCTTCTCCCAGCAGTCCATTACAACCATAAATCCATCAAGTGGATTAATCCACTGTTAGGGTAGAACCTTGAGGATTTAAATACTTCCCCAAAGCCCCACCTCTGGGCATTGCTGCATTGGAGAATGAGCCTTCAGCACATGGGCTTTTGGGAGACACTCCAGATACAAACCATCACCCCAGTGGTGTACAGAAGTTTAGCTGGTGTTGAGCTCATGCCTTGGAGAGCATCCTTACTCCCAGATGTCCATCCTTCTTTGTGGCTATTGATTCTGGAGAGCCCTGTGGTCAGCTGGACCTAGCTCAGCATTAGTCTTGGGGAAAACAAAACAAAAAACATTGAAGTGGCATGAGCTTGCTGATGAAGAGACATAAACCCTCAAGTCAATTTGGTAAATGCCTAGGAGGACAACATCTAGATTGTAGGGTGTATTGTCATAGGGTTGCATTAATAAATTACCAAAAACTGGGTCATAGGAGAAACTCAAAATCCTATAGAGGAGCAAATAAGACAACCTAACTGAAGGAATGGGACGGGGGAAGAAGGAAACTCTCTAAAGCACACGATATACTTAAACGTATCGAAGTCAACCACTAAGCCAAGCATGGGAAGGAGGGATGGAGAAGGAATGGGGTGAGGATTGGGTAGGGACTAACTGGGTGATGTGTGCATGTATGTTTACACAAGTTTTTTTTTTACCCCATTATGATGTACAAATACAATGTACCAATAAAAAATAAATAAAGAATAAGATAAAAATAAAAAATTAAGCTTTAAAAATAAAATAGTTTTCATTCACTCCTAAAAAATAAAATAATAGAAGTTGATTCTTTTTTAGTTCTGAAGACTAGAGTCTGAAAACAAGTTGTCAGCAAAGCCATGCTCCCTCTGAAGGCTGCAGGAAAGAATCCTTCCTTGATTCTTCCTAGCTTCTGATGGTTTTCAGCAACCTTTGGTATTCCTTGGCTTGCGAACACAGTACTCCAATCTGTGCCTCCATTTCACATGACATCTTCTGTTCTATGAGTCTTCTTCTCTCTATCTCTGTATCTCTGTTTTCTTTTAAGGAAAGTAGTCCTTGGATTTGGAGTCCATACTAATCCTGTATGATCTGATCTTAACTTGATTATATCTGCAAAGACCCAATAAGGTCAAAATCACAGGTACTAGAGTAGGATATCAGCATATCCTTTTTTTAGGGGGGCAGATAATTCAATGACAACATGTAGTAAGACAATGTTTACTTTTGAAAGAAATTGTCAAATTTTCTCGCAAAGTTTTACATCCCTATCAACAATTACTGAGCATTTCTTTTCCTCTACATCCTTCTAAAGCAGTTCATGTTGTCAGTTTTTTTCATTTAATTGATGTACTTATTTATTTTGGGTTTTAGCCATTCTAACAGGTGTGTCATGGTAACTCATTGTTGTTCTAATATGCAAGTCTATAATGGCAAATGATATTTAGCTTATTTCATATGCTCATTTCCATCCATATGGTAAAGGGTCTGTTCATATCTTTTTCCAGTGTTTAATTTTGGGGTTTTGCCTTTTTATTGCTATAGTTTAGCTAAGTGTCCCCCCTTTCTGCCAAGGCCCATGTGTTAAGGTCTTGGTCCTCAGCCTGTGGCACTGTATAGGGAGGTAGTAGAATACCTTTAAAATGTAAGCCTAGTTGGAAGTTTTCCAGTCATACTGAGGTGTGCCCTGGAAAGTTATGCTGGCGGTGGGGGACTGGGGTTTAGCACAGTGGTAGAGTGCAAGCTTAGCACACACAGGATACTGGGTTTGATCTCCGGCACACATACACCAGTCATCAGATGAGTAGGTTGCTCTTCCATGCACTACAGTCATAACCTGCTGCCTTGCCACAGACCACAGCAACAGGGCCAGTTGACCATGGACTTAAGTCTCCAAAGCTATGAGCCACAATAAACTTTTATTTTCAAAAGCTGATTATCTCAAGTGATTTATTTATTTATTTATTTATTTATTCATTCATTCATTCATTCATTCATTTTTCTGGTGGTCCTGGGGTTCCTGGAAATCCTTCTACCTCTGGGCTACACTCTCAGACCTATTTTTTATATTTTTATTTGGAAACAGGGTCTCTCAAGCCAGGGAGGCTGGCTCTGAACCTGAGCGATCCTCCTGCCTCTGCCTCCCAAGTGCGGGGATTACAAGCGTGCGCCACCACGCCCGACTTAAGTGTTTTATTATAGTAATGGAAAGCTAACACTTGAGTTTTGACCTAAGTCTTTTAATAGATAGGCATTTCCCAATTTTTTTCTCCTAGTCTGTGGTTTATCTTTTCATTTTCTTAATAAGATACATTGCATTTTCATTATGATTCAGTTATATATTTTTCCTTGAGACCTCCTTTTTGACTCATTATTTAGGAGTATTTTGTTTAATTTTCCAGTGCTTAGAGTTTTAACTTTTGTCTTTCTTTTACTGATTTCTAGTTTGATTCCAGTATGATTGAATAATATATTCTATAAGATTTCATTCAGGCAGCACCAGGCTCCAGAGAGGAAGGGAACTCATAACGGAGCTCAGAGCCACAGAGGTGATATGCCGGCCTCATGCCTGAGGACGCGGCAGCAGCACCTTATTGCCGGCGGCAGCGGCAAGCTCACTGGACGGCACCAGACCAACGCACAAAACAGCCCACCAGGCTCCAGAGAGGAGCAGCGGACAGTGAGCCGAGGCGAGCTGCTGCAGAACAGCTGGGAGGAATTCGGCAGATTTCGCGACACAGGGAACATCTAAAGCTCCCAGAGGCTGGGCTCAGCACACCCTGCAGGGACTCAGAGCGGAGCTCAAAAACAGAAAAGAAATACGCCAGCCTCACGGCCGAGGGCGTGGCAGCAGTGCCATATTGCTACCGGTGGCAGCAGCAGCGAATTCACCGAGTCCACGACAGCTCCATCTGTACACTCAACAACAGTGAGCCAAATTGTGGCGCATAGAGGAGAAATCCCAGTACTGTACTCCCAGGGACTTGACCCAGTGGGGGAGTGGCGGTGGCAGAGATATCACACCATAGGAGAACGTGCAACCTGGCACCCCCCATGGTCTAAAGCAGCCTTGATTGACTCCCAGGGTCTGAGACTCTGCGATACAACCCAGTAAAGGAGTAGTGGGGTCTGAGATACCACAGACTCGAGATCCAGAGCACCTTAAGTGAAGTTGTAGTGACCCAGTGAAGAACCCAGAGAAGGCACAAACTTCCGAAATTATGGGAAAGAGGAATAACACTGGAGCAATGAATGCCCACAACCCCACAACATCAGAACCCGATAAAACAGAAATTCAGAGATTTCTAGAAGATCAAATCAGGAAAATAACTGTAGAAATAATAGAGGTGTTTTGAAAAGAATTCAGAGCGAGCCAAAGAGAGATAAAGGATGCAATTAATGAAGTAAAGGTCTCAATTCAAAGTACAAACAACCGATTAGATCACATGGAGAATAGAATCTCGCTCCTAGAAGATGATCATTCAAAAAATGAACGCATAGTTTCTAATTTAGAAAAAAAATCCGACAGCAGGAATCTGACATTGAAGAAATATGGGCCCATTTTAAGAGAGCTAACCTAAGAATAATTGGAATAGAGGAGAGAAAAGAAGGTGAAACCAAAGGGATCAACAATCTTTTCAAGGAAGTAATAGCAGAAAATTTTTCAAATGTAGAGCAAGAGGTCGATACACGGGTCCAGGAAACTTATAGAACTCCCTTTATAGAGGATCAGAGAAGAGGATCCCCATGCCACATAATTGTCAACATGACCAATGTGGAAGCCAAGCAGAGAATCTTAAAGGCAATAAAAACAAAGGACCAAGTGACATTCAGAGGCAAACCAATTAGAATCACTCCAGACTTCCCAAACCAAGTCATGAGAGCCAGAAGGGCTTGGAGTAACATATTCCAAACTCTGAAAGAAAACACCTTTCAGCCAAAAATTTCCTACCCAGAAAAACTTTCTATCAAATTGGATGGGGAAATAAGAAGCTTCCACGACAAACAGAAACTGAAGGAATTTATGTCTTCAAAACCAGCGCTAGAGAAAATACTCAAAGAGATTAACTACAAAGAATAGGTAACACACACCAGAACCAGAGAAACAAGATTTTCCATCCAACAGACAACTAAGATTAGTTATCTGTGGAGATTCATTATTTGTTAGTCTTTTACCTATCTCTAAATTGTATTGTTTGCTTTTATTGTTGCTAATTTTTAGGATTTCTAGTTGGAATATTAATAAACCTTCAGATATAGCATTTGGAAATATTTTATCCCATTCTATCAGTAACTTTTAACTCTGTTTACATTGTCTTTGGATATACAATATTTTTTAATTTTTAGGGAGTTTATTTACCCTTTTTTTGCCTGTGCCATTGAAATCATATCCAAGAAATCACTGCCAATTTCAATGTTGTGAGGTTTTATGACCCAGATTTTCTTCTAAAAGTTTATAGTATTAAGATTTATATTTAGGTCTTTTATCTATTTTGAGTTAGTATTTGTATATGTGTTAGGTAAGGGTCCAATTTTATTCTTTTTCATGTAATTATTATTTTTCAACAATATTTAGTTAAAAGATTATTATTTCCTCCACCAAATGTTCAGGGAAACCGTGTCAAAAATAACTTGACAATATAGGGAAGAATTTATCTCTAGGCTTTTATTTAACTCAAATGGTTTATATATCTGCCTCTGGAACAGTACTACACTGTTTCAATTATTGTAGCTTTATATGGTTTGAAATCAGAAAATATACATCTTCTAGCTTTGTTCTTTGAGCTTGTTTTGTGTATCTAGAGTCCATATTCCATATCAGGATAGATTTTTTTCTGAAAAATAAATAAATAAATGTATGATAGTTTCACCTAAAAAAAAAAAAGAAAAAAATATTCTCTGGTAAGAAAGAAAGCAAAAAGAAAGATTGAAATGTTATCTTTAAGTCATCAAAAGCTTGGTATCAGACAAATGAAACTGTTTTGTGAGATTATCATCGTTAATATTGGATAAATTGCTATAAAACTAGATGTCAACCACTAAGCCAAGCATGGGAAGGAGGGATGAGGAGGGAATGGGGTGGGGATCGGGTAGGGGTTAACTGGGTGATGTGTGCATGTATGTCTACAAAAGTATTTTCTTTATACCATTATGATGTATGAATACATTGCACCAATAAAAAATAAATTAAAAAAAATAAAATAAAGAATAAAAATAGGGCTAGGGGTGTACCTTGGAGGTAGAGTGCCCCTGAGTTCCATTCTATCCCCAGTGCCACTAAAAATAATAAAATAATAAAATAAAATAAAATAAAATAAATAATAATAATAATAATAATAATAATAATAATAAAATGAGGGACTTGTTAATAAACCAAATTTCTTAGCCTAAAAAAAAAGATTTCATTCAAAAAATTTTTTGTCAAGGTTTCTTTATGACTCAGAATTGTCTACCTTAGGAAAATTAGTTCTTGGCTACATGGGCTTTTGGAAAAAATGTGTATTCTGCTATTGTTGGGTGGAGCATTTTATAAATGTCAATTAGATCCAGTTGTTGAATGCACTTATAACTACTTATTTTCTGCCTAGCAGTTCTGTCAGTTGCAAAGAATGGGATATAACTATAACTGCAATTGTAGCCTTGTCTGTTCATTTTGTCACTTTATCAGTTCTTGCCTCATGTATTTTGAAGCACTTATGTTTGGTATACATATCTAGAATTGAACTGACCATTTATCATTATGTGATGTCCTTTTTGCCCCTAGGAACTGCCTTTGCTCTGAAGTTTACTTTATCCAACCAATATTAAGTTATCCAGTCCTACTTTTATTTCCTGACCAGTGTTTTCATGTATAACTTTTTAAATACTTTTACAACCAAGCTACCTATGTCATTACATTTTAAGTAAACTTCGTACAGACAGCCTATATTTAACTTTGTTTTTTTTTATCCATTCTAAATCTTTTATTTTTCCCAGTTCAGTATTCCTTTTATTTATTTTATTTTTTAATTGGTGCATTATAATCATACATCTTAATGGGGTCATTGTATATCTTTTAAATGGTGTTTTTAAGACTATTTACATTTAGAGTAACTACTGATAGTTTAGAGTTTAAGTCTATTTTGGACTTGTTCTCTGCTTAGCATTCCCCTCTATCTCTCACACACATGTGCCTTCTTATGGATTAGACTTTTAAAAATTTCTATTTTGATCTATTTGGTGTTCATGAAAATATTAGTTTTATAGTTTTCTTAGAAGTTTCTCTCTGTTACTATATATATGAAACCTCATCATGTTCTACTAGTATATGTTTTGCCACTTTCAGCGATGTATAAAACTTTTTCTATTCCTTTCCTTCCTTTTAGGTATTCTTATTCCAATTCCTCAACATAAATTGAGCACCATGTCAGATGATGATATTATTGTTTTTGTTGCATTTAATTTTGTTTAATACAAAAGACAAACAACAAGTTTACTATGCTGGAGGAGCAAAATGAATCCTTTGCATTATTTATCACTGCCTGATAGCCTTAACATAGCTACCAAAAGCTGAACAAAATCAAAACCCTATTAGGCAACAAAATTCTTTTGGAGGAAGCATATGACTGTACAAATGCAGCTAGATTAGGGTTGACAGAGCCCCTGGCCTGCTGAAACTACGAATTCCACCTTCTTTCAATTCCTAAGGTCCCATCCCTTACCATCATTTTCAGGGCCAAGTTTTAAGAGTTACTAAAACCTACATATCCACATAAGACTTCTCATATAATTGGTAAAATATAAATTGATCTTGTTACACTCTGAAGCTAATCTTATTTTTATTTTTATTTTATTTATTTTGGTGGTACTGGGGTTCCTGGGAACCCTTCTACCTCTGGGCTACACTCCCAGACCTATTTTTATATTTTTATTTGGAAACAGGGTCTTTTAAGCCAGCCAGGCTGTCTTCGAACCTGTGTGATCCTCCTGTCTCTGCCTCCCAAGCATGGGGATTACAAGCATGCACCACCATGCCCGGCTTATTTTTATTTTTTTAAAGTTGAATGAATATTTAAATAATATCTATTTGAAGCCACCTTATTACTAGGCTGCCGGGGGCTCTCACATTACTGAGCTTTTTTAAACTAGTTTATATTTGACTCTGAGCACTGTCAGCAAAGCTCTCATTCACTGTTGACTAATTCCTTACCATAGTCTTCAAATGATTCTCTTTTTAAAGCCCCAATCTTTTCCTCTCAGGCTCTTTGAATTGTTTTCTAATGTAATAGGAAAATTTTAAAGTAGCTGATTCGAGCTAACTCAGCATCCCATGTTCCCCTTGAAACTTTCCCCAGTGTCAGAGGGAGCATGACTCTCATGTTCAATGTCAGCTGTATTGCTCAAGATCCCATCTCAGCCTCTGGACTCTCAGGATTACATTCTTTCTGGCATCTCCTCTTTCTCCCCTGCAGTTTGTCTTCATCTCTATGTAGATTTACCCTGTCATCTCTTCCAAAAACCCTATCTTGAATTTTCCAATCCTGTCTAATTTAACTCTTTCCTTTATCTGTCATATCCCCCATGATCTCATACCCGGGGCTCTTTATTTCCTTTTCCTCAGTAACCCCTCGCATGTTGATTTCTAACAACCTCCTCTATGCAAAGCCCTCGGTGCAAGTGTGCTGAGACCTTCTCTTAATGACATTCAGCAGTATCTCCTCACTTCATTTTCCATCATACTTTTGCTCCGTTTAATACAGTTTATGGGTTCATAAAACTCCTCCTCCTATGGTGCCTATGAGATAATAATATTCTGCTGCTATCCTTGAGTATGGAATCCCATTAATATTGCATTTGGACATTTGCTTTTTTTCTGCCTTAACATCAAACATTCCCATGTTTTCCAGTTTAATTTTTGTCAATCAACACCCATTCTGATATGTCTCCAGCTTCCTATAAATGCTGCATTCATTTACTTGACTTCAGATTCTCATTCACATTTCTTTCCTCCTTCTCCTCTTCCTTCTTCTTTTTAAATTTTTTTATCGGTGCATTATAGCCATACATCTTAATGGGATAAAAGATAGTGGAGACATACCTGTACACATTACCCAAATAGCCCTTACCCAATTCCTGCCATATTCCCTCCCCCTCCCTCCTTCCCATGCTTGGCTTAGTGACTGACTTTGATATGTTTGTTTAAGTATATCATCTGCTTTAGAGAGTTTTCCTCTTCCCCCCTCCCATCCCTTCAGTTAGGTCATCTTATTGCTCATCTATAGAATCTTCTTCATCTGGAGTTCTTCCTGTTACCCATTTCTCCATAGCTTCTGCATATTAGGGAAAACATACGATTTCTTATTTTTTGTGACTGACTAATCTCACTAAGCATAATGCCCTCCAGTTCCATCCATTTCCCTAGAAATGATGTAATTGTGTTTTTCTTTACGGTTGAGTAAAATTCCATTGTGTATATACCCACACTTTTGTAATTCAGTCATCTGTTGATGAACATATTGGCTGGTTCCATAGTTTGGCAATGGTAAATTGTGCAGCTATGAAAAAAGATAAACATGCATTAGTTTGGTAATTTGGTTTCCTTTCTTTTGGGTAGATTTGGTGTTATTTCTGGATCAAATGGTAGGTTCAATCCCATTCTGAGGATCCTCCATACAGTTTTCCAAAGTGGTTGCACTAATTTGCAATCCCACCAACAATATTTTAGAGGTCCCACTCCACATCCTCGCCAGCATTTGTTGTTGTGTTTTGAATGATTGCCATTCTAGTTGGAGTTGGGTGAAATTTCAGGGTAGTTTTAATTTGCATTTCTCTGATTGCAAATGATGTTGAGCATTTTTTCATGCATTTATTGGCCATTTGAATTTCTTCCTTCATGATGTGTCTATTTAATTCACTTGCCCATTTTTGATTGGGTTATTTGTTTTCTTAGTGCTGAGTTTCTTGAGGTCTCTGTATATTCTACATATTAGTCCTCTATTGGAGGAGTAGTTGGCAAAAATCTTCTCCCATTCTGTTGGCTCTCAGTTGAGGTTTTTAATAGTTTCCTTTGCTGTATAGAAATTCTTCAGTTTCATGCAATCTCACACATTGATTCATCTTTTCGTTTCTTGTGCTTTTGGAGTCTTGTTGAGAAAGTTTTTATCTGTACCCATGTGTTGCAGTGTTGGACCTATGGCCTCTTCAAGGAGCCTCAAGGTCTCTGATCTAATTTCCAAGTCTTTGATCCATCTTGAATTGACTCTTGTGCAGGGTGAGAAAGTGGGATTTATTTCGATTTTTCTGCATATGGTTAACCAGTTTTGCCAACAGCATTTGTTGAACAGGGTATCTTTTTTCTAGTGTATATTTTTGGCCCCTTTGTCAAATATCTACAATAAGCCCACAGCCAACATCATATTAAATGGAGAGAAATTTCAAGAATCCCCCTAAAAACAGAAACAAGACAAGGATGTCCATTATCACCACTTCTCTTCAATATAGTACTTGAGACTCTAGCCAGAGCAATAAGCTAAGAAAAGGAAATCAAAGGAGTACAAATAGGAGAAAAAGAACTCAAACTTTTACTATTTGCAGATGACATGATACTATACTTAGAAGACCCAACAAACTCAACCAAAAGGCTTACAGAACTGATGATACAAAATCAATCTTAAAAAATCAGAAGCTTAGCCAGGCATGGTGGTGCACACTTGTAATCCCCATGCTTGGGAGGCTGAGACAGGAGGATCACACAGGTTTGAAGCCAGCCTAAGTTACTTAGTGAGGCTCTCAGCAACTTAGTGAGACCCTGTTTCCAAATAAAATATAAAAATAGGTCTGGGAGTACAGCCCAGAGGTAGAAAGCCTCTGGGTTCCACCCCCAGTACCACCAAAAAAAACCAAACCAAACCAAAACAAAACAAACAAAAAAACAAAAAAACAAAAAAACAAAAAAACCCAGAAGCTTCTCTGTACACCAACCATAAATACACTGACAAAGAAATCCAGAAAACACTTCCACTCAGGATTTCCTACAAAAAATAAAATACTTAGGAATAAACTTACCCAAGGAGGTAAAAGACCTCTATAAAGAAAATTATAAAACGCTGACAAAAGAAATTTAAGATCTTCCATGTTCATGGATAGGTAGAATAAATATCATCAAAATGGCCATAGTTCCAAAAGTGATCTACAGATTCAATGCAATACCCATTAAATTACCAAGATCATTCCTCACAGACATAGAAAAATCAGTCCTTAAATTCATTTGGAACAACAAAGAACCCAGAATAGCCAAAGTAGTTCTCAGCAACAAAAACCATGCAGGAGGAATCACAATACCTGACTTTACACTATACTACAAAGCCATTGTAATAAAAAGATCATGGTACTGGCACAAAATCAGATACATACACTAATGGTGCAGAATAGAAGTGTTTTTTTTTTTTAATAGAATGTGTGTATCTACATGTTGCTAGGGATTGAGCTCAAGGGCCTTCTACCTCCAAGTTACATTCTCAGCCCAATTTTTTTATTTTGAAAAAGGGAAGGTCTCATTAAGTCGCTGAGGGCCTCACTAAGTTGTTGAGGTTTACTTAGAACCTGCAATCTTCCTGTTTCAGCCTCCCAAGTACTGAGATTAAGGGTATGTGCCACCATGCCTGGCATCCATTTCCGTTTCTTATGCCTTCATTCATGTTGCTTAGTCCATGTGGAATACCTTCCTCTGTGCTAATTTAAATTCAGCCTACTCATGCTTCAAGTTCAGCTAGGATCCTATCTCCTTCAGTAGGCCTTTGCCAAGCACATCTAAAACCACACTGAACTTGTAGTCATCTTGTTAGAATGATGCTTCCTAATACTCTCTAGTTATCTTAAATATATAGTACTTGTTTCATCAATGATTCTGAAAGCATGAATATAGATATTACATGACAACCCTGTGTGGTTAGACATACAAATATTGTTTAATGAATTTGTTTAAAGGCATAATGCTAATGCTACATGAGAGTTACTTAGAATGTCTATATTTGAACACAAATGGAATTATAGACAGAGTTGTAAGGAACATTCTACTCTTTAGGTTACCTTTTCCAGAAGGGGTCATACCACACAATCACTTGTCATAAATCTTTTGTCTTTGCCAACACCTCTATTTCACAGATCCTTAACTACCCAGAAAAAAAAAATACTACCAGAATATACACTATGGCTTCCAAGTTAAGAAACACATGAGGTACAGGAAATGGATACCAAGGTCAGGTCCCCTGAGGTCAGCTGACTATCACTAGACAAAGTCATTTTAATGTCCAGTTTCTGAAAAATAAAATTTCTTTTTCAGGGAAAACACTGTCTGGAATACTCATTATAAAGCCGTGATTCAGGCCATCCCACACATACATGAATGTTTTGCACAGCACATCCTTCCTGGTAAGAATCTGAAATTATGATTTTGATGAACCCTGAACAATACACTTTAGCAGCCAGGAAAAGGCACAGGAGCCAAATACCCATACCAGGCATAATTTCTGAAGGTTTCAGCTTTCTGTGTGGTTCTCTGGAACAGTATTCATCCTGGTTGTGCAATCGGCTTTGCCAGGGTTTTAAAATTCAATCTAGCAGATACAGACTCTCAAGAGGAATTACAGCAATAAAAGATTGCTATTAACTAGGCACAAATAAACCTGTGTATAAGGATTCTCTCATCAGATGCACTGAAATGCTATTCTCTGTCTTAATTCAACACTGAGGGAAGAGATTTAATTTCTCTTTAATGCAAATGAAATCATCCTATATAAAAGCTGCAGTAAGGGAAAAGGCCAGGCTGAGTAATTATATTATGTGTCCACAAAGAATGTTTCTCCATAACTTCTTCCCACCCCCTCACTAGGAAGGGGACTCAGGGAATCCACATTCTTTATGTATGATTATTTTAAATGCCTGATTATAGTATGCAGACTCTGAGTTTTATGGCTTGGGATTTTAATTCTCAAAACAGAAAAGTCCATTACTTAATCTCAAAGTTAAAATACCTTTTTTATACTGAAGACTGAACAGATAGCTGATCTTCCATCCACTGATTCTACAGAGGATGCACTGCCCCTCCCTTGTGTTTCTGTAGCATCTTACTTATACCTCTAAACTTATTCATGATGATTTCATGTATTATACCTGGCTGTGTATATGTCTTCTTTGTAAACTATAAACTCTGAGGATAAAATTCATGTCTTATATATTTCTGTATTCTTCCAAATGGACATAGTACCTGCTCAATAAATGCACTGTTATTTAGCTTGAACTGTACATATGTTAAGTATTTCCTAGTTATAAAATATTATTTTAATGGATTCACATCTGTAACATCTTTTCCTTCCCATTCCTCCCCATTTCAAACATGAAAAACAGACTTTAGCAAATTGGCACTGTAATTTAGATGGCTATGTAAATAGTATGGTAGTATCTAGCAAATATTTGTCAAATAGCAGTTTTATACAAATTTGCAGATGTTTCTTCTGAGCTTTCTGTTGTTTAAGGGGGCCCAACCATACAAGTGGGACACAGAAGAGGAGAGAATTCAGAGGCATAACGATGGAGTGTCCCAGAAAGACTACTGTGCTAGGTAGACAAAAGACCTACTACCCAAGTCCTAACTTTGGGAGCCAGTAAATAAATCTGAATTATGACATTTCAGAGTCCTATTCCTCCTTAATAGTTTTCCTGAGAAATTGCCAGGTTTAATGTTCAAGAAACATTCCGTGACCAGGAGGCATGATTGACTACATGATTTGATTTGTAGGGCTTAGTCCAAAATAGAAATGTAGAGACCCTTGGGAAAAAATTTAAGATTTCAAGACAGTGGCAGCAAAGCCTAGGTAAAAGCTTAGGTAAAGTGAGGAACACTTCAGGGCACAGGGCTTTGACTCCACTGGTCCCATACCTAGGAAGCCAACCCTATTTTGTCCTCAAAGAGCTTCCAAACAGTGGAAGGCAAACGCCCTATAACTAAGGATAGAACCAAGAAGCAGCTCCTACCCTTGTAAAGTCAACCCAAGGAAGGCCAAGTTAAACTCATTTTTAAAGGGGCAGATAAACATAGAATAAAGATATTCCAGATAGAAGGAGTAGCAGTGAAGGCAGGCAGAGTTCCCTTGTAAAATCTGAGGGCTAGGGTTACTGTTAAGAAGGATGGAAAAAGCGAACGCTAGGCTGACAACTGAGCTTGACACTGAAAGGGCAGGCCGAGGCCCTGGGATCCATGGGAAAGGACAGAACAAACTAAGTGCCTATCCCCCACCCCATTATATAACCATTCTAGTTTTGTAAATAAATTTCTCATTTACAAGCAGGTTAATTAAGAGCTAGCAAATAACCTTCACAGAGTTTGGCACGGAGGCATCCAATAAACATTTGGGGAATGATTGGCAGATCTGACTTCAGGCCCCCGGATGCCTTAACCCTTAGTCCAAGGTGCCAGGTGTGCTTTTAACCCGCCCAGGGGCGATTCTCGCTTCTCTCCAGAACCCCAAATCCTCCTTCCCGCGCCTCGTCCCGCCCCGCGAGTCCACGTGCCGGAAGGTGGGCTGCCGAGCGCTTCCGGGGGCAGAGGTCGCCCGGCAAGATGGCGGCCTCCTTGGAGCTCAGCTGCTGGGGAGGCGGCTGGGGGCTGCCTTCGGTGCACAGCGAGTCCCTGGTGGTGATGGTGAGGCCGCGGGGCGGCCCGGCGCGGGCGGAGGGGCGAGGCCGGAGGCCACAGGGCGGCGGGCGCGGTCCCCGCGGCGGGCGGGACAGACCGCGGGCGGGCCGGCGCCGCGCGCTGCATCTCGGGCTCGCTCCGCTCCGGAGCATCGTGGCTTCTCCGCTCCGCTCCGAGTTTTCTTAGCTTTGCAAACTGTCTGGGCCGTAGAATGCAAAGGCCATTCCGCATCCCCGGGACTTCTTGTGGAGCCAGATCCCTGGAAGCCGGGTCCCGAGCTCTTCTGGGGGAGGCACCCGGGCCTTGTGTCGGGCCGGCGCCTCTGCCTCCGGGGAGGGGACTGTAAAGTACAGCCGCTCTGCAGATGTGCAGTATATACTCAGTCTAAAATGTTTTATTGCAAACTCTGTTTCAGGCTTATGCCAAATTTTCTGGTGCACCTTTGAAAGTCAATGTCATAGATAACACCTGGAGAGGTTCAAGAGGTACAGTGTAAACTTTTAGACAACCCTTCCTGCCCTTAAAAAAAAAAAAAAGGCACTTCCCCTCCTTTCATTGAAAGCCTTGAAGCATATACTAGGATACCTTGGTGTTTTATTTTCTTCTTACCACGACCTTGGCTGTGTGCTTTTTATTATGGTTTGATCCTTCTGAGTAATAACCCAAAGTGCAAACCAAATCAATGGAAATGATGAGAAATGAAAATGCTCTCTAGACCTGCATTTTGTGAAATTGCTGAAAACTGAGACACATTTATTAGTCCCCCCTCCAAATGTGCAGTTGGTATAGATTTTTTAGGATATTGGAATCTCTTCAGAAAAAAAATCACAATATTTCCTGTACATAAACTTTGTTGATTATAGGTGATGTACCAATTTTGACAACTGAAGACAACATTGTTTCTCAGCCTGCAAAGATACTAAACTTTTTAAGAAAACAGGTGGGTGGCTCAGTTTGAAGAAGCAGAGTATTGATTTTTGCATGTTACTTTAAAAAAACCACATTGTTAGGTGTAGAGTTCTTTTTTTATTTAACTTATTAGATAATTGAATATACCTAGAGTTTGACAAAAACTAGACAAGAATCACTGCTGTAAAGCATGAGTTTTACTATAATTTGAAAGTCATATGGTGAGGTCTAGACAATGTATATTGTCATGCACATCACTTGGATTGTATTGAAATGTATTGAATATACATATACATATGTATTCAATATATATGTGTATATATATGTGTATGTATGTATATGTATGTGTGTATGTATGTGTATGTATATGTGTGTGTGTATATATATATATATACCCAAATATATATATATATATATATACCCAACCTACTTATTTTCACAATTATACTTACTGATAACATTGTCAATATAGTCACATAGTTGCTACACATTTTGTGCAGAGTGGGCTGAGTTTCCACCAAATAGCAACTTTTATGTTTTAAAAGCACTTAATAGCAATAGTTAAATGTTTTACAAAACAGTGTATCTAAAATATTTGAACATGTAGATATTTGTGTAATGTATCCAGATTTTATCATTGGTTTTGCCAGTACTTTAAAATAAAAAATTCTGTATGGCCAGGTATGGTGGCGCATGCTTGTAATCCCCACACTTGGGAGGCTGAGACAGGAGGATCGCACGGGTTCAAAGCCAGCCTCAGCTACTTAGTGAGGCTTTCAGCAACTTAGTGAGACCCTGTTTCCAAATAAAATATAAAGAAAGGTCTGGGAATATAGCCTGGAGGTAGAAAGCCTCTGGGTTCCACCCCCAGTACCACCAATAAATAAATAAATAAATAAATAAATAAATAAATGAATTAAAAAATTAAAAAAAATTGTATTAATACAATTTGGGAATTTTCTAAATTGGTAGGTTTCTTTTTTTATGTAAAAAAATGCAACCCATTGGAAATTTTCCTTTTTGTTAAAAACAGTAATCACTTTTATTTGTTAACGTTGTACTGATCTGAATGAACAAACATAATATTCATTTATTGTGTGCATGTGTGGTGCTGAGAACCTTAAGTGCATTAAACAACAGTTTTCCCTGTGTTTGTATTTCTCTTTTCTCCTTTTAAGATCATGATTGCCATTTGTGAGGAAGAGTAGGAACCCTAGTTTGTTTAACTTCACTGTCCTTGGGATGCTCTGACTTCTGAGGCTTTTTTATTTTGTTTATTAATAGACATATAATGCTGATTATGAGCTCTCAGCAAAACAAGGGGCAGATACACTGGCTTACATTGCTCTCCTCGAAGAGAAGCTTCTCCCTGCTGTGGTGAGCATTTGTGCATATTGTAGTATGTTAATGACGTAGTTGAAAATGTAGTTTGTTTAGAAGAAAAATGATGAAAATGGCATAAGAGAAAGTTTCACTTATGTATTAATCTTAATTCTCTATTATCACTGTGAAACTGGATTCTATTAGACATTCTACTAGTGTGTGATGCATCAAAATGAAAGATGTCATTTTGGAAAGAATTCTTTGTGGGAGATGGAACTTTTTGTTCCATGTATAAATGGGGTTAAGCTGTAATTCATTCATTCAACACTTATTTACTGCGTACCTGCTGTGGGTTAGGCCTATCTGTGCGTGTTTGGGATATAACAAAAATGTGTGCATCTTGTTTTATCCTGAGCCATTCTAGCTGGAAAATTTATAGAAAATCACTTTCTACAGAGATATTTATGAAAAACTCTTACATTGATTGAGTGATATTTTCATGAAAGAATACCCCTGGGATGCTTTTTGTCTCCTTCTGTAGCTTCACACATTCTGGGTTGAGAGTGACAATTACTTTACTGTGACAAAGCCATGGTTTGCCTCAAGAATTCCTTTTCCCCTAAGTTTGATTCTGCCGGGAAGGATGTCCAGAGGAGCACTGAATAGGATTCTCCTGACCAGAGGAGAGCCTCCTCTCTACCACATCCAAGAAGTAGAAGCACAGGTACGGAATGGGTTACTCTCCAAGCAAGGGCTGTCCAGGGAAGAACTAGAGAAAAGAGCACAGATGGACTTATGTAGGGATGGCTGCCTCAAAAGCAGTTTCAGAGCATCTTTCCCATTTATGAGATCTAATTTCCTCCTTATTAGATATACAGAGATGCCAAGGAGTGCCTAAATCTTCTTTCAAACAGATTGGGAACATCTCAGTTTTTCTTTGGAGATACGTAAGTACATGCCCTTAAAAATCATTTTGATATTTTATGCACATATATTCACTGAGCAGCTGTTTAAAGCTAATCCTCCTGTCTTCCCCACCCAAAGATGATTTTTTTCTTAAAAAAAAGATTTAATGGGTTTTTATTATAGGAAACCCTTTCTATCGGTGGTAATCTAACGTTGGCTTCATACGCTGCATATGTGAATGTGAAATGTTGAAAATTGTTCCCACTCTACCTTCAGTCTTTTTAACACTTGTGCATAAAATTGAGGCTGCAATTTACAATTTCACTTTCTTCTAAATGAAATAGAGTGAAATAGAGTATTTTTAAGACTACTTAAAGGGTAAAACCCTAGTTGCGAAGTTTTTCTACACTAAAGAACGGGAACCTTTGAAACACTATATTATCTTTCAGACTTGACAAATATATTTGAAAAGGAAATTAAATATAACCCTAAATTAATATTTTCTCGTGCACTTAAAAAAATCCCTTATTTTTCTAGGCCTTCTACCTTGGATGCCTATGTGTTTGGTTTTCTTGCACCTCTTTATAAAGTACGATTTCCTAAAGTTCATTTACAAGAACATCTGAAACAGCTCTCCAACCTGTGTCGCTTTTGTGATGAAATCCTAAATAGTTACTTTAGACCTAGTCTTGGAGGTAAGTTGGCTCTTCAGCTAATATCTGTTTGCAAAGAGTGTTTGCATATTTTCCTAGGAATGCATAAGCAAAACTCATTACATATATTAATTTTTTTAAATGTGGTGCTGGGAATTGAACCAGGGGCATTCTGCCTCCAAGCTAAACTCCCAGCCTATTTTCTATTCTTTATTTTGAAACAAGGTTTAAGCAAGTTGTGGAGGCCTCACTAAGTAGCTGAGGCTGGCCGTGAACCTGCAATCTTCCGCAAACCTGTAAGCCTCCCAAGTACTGGGATTACAAGCGTGCACCACCACTCATGGCCTATGAATTTAATTTTAAAAGATTGTGTGCATTGTTTTCCAACACAGGTTTATAGCACCTCAGGAAGTTGCATTTTTCCAATTTCATTCCCCTCTTTTTTTTCTTACGTATAGAAAGAAATAGACATTTGCTTTGTATTTGTCTCAGGATTTTATACACTTCTCAATTCTTTTTAAATTGTCCCTCTGAGTGGGTAATTTTCTTCTAAAAGTTGAAAAGTATTGAGTCTCTGCTAAAATATAGTAAATATTTTAAAGCAAGTGGGCAAATACTTTAAATGATTCTTACCTGCTGTTTCTAGCATTTTTCTGGATGAACAGAAATTAGTAGCAGATTGATTTTGGTGAGGAACTTTCCCATGATTCTACTACTTGAAAAATGCACCAGACTAGACATATAGTAAGTAGAGGGCACTTATCACGTGGTTATAATTCTTTGTTAGTGTGGAGCCTTGTGCTTAAGTGATCAGGATACTAAATTTGTGTTAAAGTTAGCTGAAACTGTGCTTTTAAGAAACAAAAGTTATAAAGATAGCTAGCTCAGGTGGAAGCTTATTTTATTTATTTATTTATTTCATATTTAAGGTAGAGTTAGTCGATTGGGAGACATGAAGCTGAGTAGCATTCAGCCTTTTATTTTGGAGCAGTGGTTAGCAATCCTGCCTACACGGTAAATAAAAAGTCTTAGATTCTAATCCAAATTTACTAATTTAGAATCTCCTAGGGATGGATTCCAGAAATCTGTATTTTTTTTTTTTAACATGTCTTTCAATATTTTGGGTACCTAGTAGGTTTGGAGACCACTGCCTTTGAAAGCTATTCCAAGAGTTGGGACCAAAAATCTACTCAAATGGATGAGGGAAAGGTACAACTTAAGTTTCAGAAGGAAATAAGAACTGCTGTGGTTTTACTAATTACTGTGGCTGGCTGTGTATCAATTGGCTCACAACATCTTCCCAGTGGGCAGATTTTAGTGCTTTTGTTTGGGATTTGGTTTTAGAACATTATTATGTCTCTTAACTTTGACTTTGAACCAGAATGGCTTGTCCCTTGGCTTGTAATGTAATTTGGGTCATGCATTAACTTTACCTCCTCAGTTTTCTCAAGAGTTTACTCTTTTGCTTTTTATGGAGGGTGGGACGATTGGTAGGGTGGGTAGACTGAACATTGTTTTAATCTAAACAGCTTTAAAGCTTTCAATATCTCCTGTCTTTCTCTGATTTCTGTCTTGGCTTCTTAGGCATCTCTCCAGCTGGACAAGAAATGGTAGATGCAAATCTTCAGAAACTCACACAACTTGTAAATAAGGAATCCAACTTGATTGAAAAGGTCAAATTCATATCAATCATTATTTTATAGTAGTTTAGTATTTTCTTTCTACAGCCAATGTTGTAATTTGGGTCATGCATTAACTTTACCTGCTCAGGTTTTTGAGAGTTTACTCTTTAGAAAGCTGTTTAAATGTTTTGTTTTTGTTTATGCAGTACTGGGGATGGAATCCAGGGGCATTACCTCTGAGCTATACCCCCAGCCCTATTTTTTATTCTTTATTTTTGAAACAGGGTTTCACTGAGTTGCAGAGGGCCTCACTAAGTAGCTGAGGCTGCCTGCAAACTGGAATCCTCTTGTCTCAGCCTCACAAATGGTGGGATTACAAGCATGTGCCACCAAGCCTGGCTTGTTTAAATGTTTTTACTAAAGTTGTATATAATACAGTGTTTTGACACAGTGGTGACCTGATTGCTGTGGGGAAAGATCTAATAATGGTATTAGACATGCTTTTATCACACAATTTGTACTTATCAACCTAGGAGACCCCAAAGCCTGGCTCTAAAACAAAAATAAAAAACAGTTTTTACTTGCTCATCTTCCTCTCTGTGTCCTAAAGCTTAATGTTTCTTGAGATTTTTAAGCATCTGTGCTTGTATTTTTTTGTATTAATAGTACCAGGATGTTTCTTTCTTCCACATGAACTGTTACTTTTTCTCCTTCCTGTCTTTCTCTGTGTTAAATATAGTCTACAGTATTTTATTTGTGTAGGTATTTTGCCTTTTTGAGGTGTTCACTTTGTGAGAGAGGTATTAAAGGGTTGGGTGAGGCGAGAACCAACAGTGGAAATTTCAAGGGTGCTTCTAATTAGAAAAATATGAGAGGGTTGCTCATTTTCCCCTAAATGTCTAATAAACTTGCTTTTTTCTCGTATGAATGAATAATTATACTTCAGTCTTTCACCATCATGGAGGCCTTGTAACACTGGCTTGCAGTTTTTGAGATCTCACAAGTACTGTGAAGGAGCTTCATATGGGCTCTTTTATTTAAACCTCATAGCAGCTTTTTGTAGATACTATTACTGTCCCAATCTTACAGATGAAGATACTGAAGCTTCGAGAGTAGCTTATGTCACCCTACTAAGCTCATGCAGGGACTTAGCCCCTAGGCACAAGACTCCAGCATGAGTTTGGCAGTTAACCATTCAGAGGTCATGAGTGAGTTAATTGCCCCTTACTAGGAAGGACGACTAGTAGGCTTAATTGTCATTCTCTGAGATGTCCTATTTCTTTGTGTGGTATTTCATGTGTTATAATCTGAGAAGTGAATAAGACTAAGTAGTAGAATTACAACAGTTGATTATTATTGAAATTTTGACAAGCTGAGTTAAAGCCTGGTCTGACTCAATTCTTTGCTCAGTCTAGTAAGTCTCATGAAAGAAGTATTTAATGAAGTATTAAATCTGAGTAAAGGAAAGATCACTTATCTACTAAATGAATGCTAATTGGTATAGTTTCCAATTTCCATCTTCTATATGTGGTGAATTCGTAACAAAAATGGAAGGAGAACTACAAAATACCTGCAGAAAGGAGAACAAGGAGGCCAATGAATCCTATCAGCCACCACTGTTCACAATTTGGACAAAAAAAAACCACAAAACAACCTTTCTTTCTTTGGAAAAAGAATTGTGTTTGAGGAACTTGGTTCTTACAAGAAGAAAAAAAGACATCTGAACACAATTGATCTAAATAATTGACTGGGAATATTTTTTCCATTGGAAAATTGAGAAACTTAATTTTGTATTATCTTTTCCTGTAAACTGTGTGTACCTCTATTGAAATGTTTTCCTTGTGCTACGTAACAGTATCTTGAGATAAGGGAGAGGTTTTTTTATTTTTTATTTTTATTTTTTTGGTGGTACTGGGGTTCCTGGAAGCCCTTCTACCTCCAGGCTACACTCCCAGACCTATTTTATATATATATATTTTAAATTTGGAAACAGGGTCTCTTAAGCCAGCGAGGCTGGCTTCGAATCTGCGCGATCCTCCTGTCTCCGCCTCCCAAGCGTGGGGATTATAATCGTGTGCCACCATGCCCAGCTTAATTGGTACATTGTAGTCATACACCTTAATGGAGTACAAGATGGTAGAGGCACACATCACTCATTTAGCCCTTTCCCAATTCTCTCCCTATTCCCTATCCCTTCCTCCTTCTCATGTTTGGCTTAGTGACTGACTTTGATATTTTTGTTAAAGTACATCATATACAGTAGGAAATTTCCCTCTTCCATCCTCCCACAACCCCCCCCCCCCCCAGGACATCTTATTTGCTCATCTGTGGTTTCTTCTTCATCTGGAGTTCCTCCTGTGAGTTTTTCTTTCTAGCTTCCACATATTAGGGAGAACATTCGATTTTTTACTTTTTGTGACTGACTAATTTCACTTTAGCATAATGTTCTCCAGTTCCATCCATTGCCCCGCAAATGACATAATTTTGTTTTTTTATGGTTGAGTAAAATTTCATTGTGAATATATACTATAGTTTTATAATACATTTATCTGTTGATGGACATTTTGGCTGGTTCCATTGTTTAGCAATTGTGAATTGTGCAACTATGAATCTAGATGCATGTGCATTAGTTTGGTAGTTTGGTTTTTATTCTTTTGGGTAGATACCCAGAAGTGGTATTGCTGGATTATATAAGTTCATTCCATTCTTCTGAGGATTCTCCATACTGTTTTCCAAAGTGGTTGCACTAATTTGCAGTCCCACCAACAATGTATTAGAGTTCCCATTTCTCCATCCTTGCCAGCATTTGTTGTTGCTTGTGTTTTGAATGATTGCTGTTCTGATTGGAGTTAGGTTAAATCTCAGGATAGTTTTGATTTGCATCTCTGATTGCTAATGATGTTGAACATTTTTTCATACATTTTTGGCCATTTGAGCTTCTTTTGTGAAGTGTCTATTTCACTTGCCCCCGCTGCTGTGTGTGTGTGTGTGTGTGTGTGTGTGTGTGTGGTACTGAGTACTGAGGGTGGAACCCAGGGGTTTTTCTACCTCCGGGCTATACTCCCAGACCTATTTTATACTTTATTTGGAAATGGTCTCACTAAGTTGCTGGGAGCCTCACTCAGTAGCTGAGGCTGGCTTCGAACCTGTGCAGTCCTCCTGTCTCAGCTTCCCAAGCTCTGGGATTACAAGTGTGCGCCACCATGCCCAGCTATCACTTGCTGATTTTTTTGATTGGGCTATTTGTTTTCTCAGTGCTGTGTTTCTTGAGTTCTCTGTATATTCTAGATATTAGTCCTCTATTGGAGGAATGGTTGGCAAAATTTTTCTCCCACTCTGTTGACTCTCTGTTAAGGATCTTAGTAGTTTCCTTTGCTGTACAGAAGCTCTTTAGTTTAATGCAATCCCACCTATTGATCCTCCTTTTAATTTCTTGTTGAGGGAGAGTTTTGAATGTTTCGCACATATATAAAACTCTTTAAAAGCCTACCTATCAAGTGGGTGACATAATACTGTCTTCTTTGTTTCTGAAGGCATCTGTTTTCAAGTGTGTTATGAAATTAAGCTGCTAATGAATTCAACAGTAGGACCTGAGTCTTGCACTTTGTGGAGTGCTCTGATAAAAGGTGGCTTTCTGAGGCCTGACTGAGCCCTCAATAATCCCTACCCTTGTGTTTCAGGGATAACTAATGTGCTTCTCTTTAGGGTAGGTCTGAAGTTCTTCACTATTTCCTTAATGTCTCTGAGGCAAGTTTAGAACTGATCCAGTGTTTGGAATACCTCAGGATCAGATCTGAAGAATATATCTTTTTGCCTCATTTCCTCTAGCTTTCATGGGCTACAGGCTCTCAGCTTAAAAGAGCTGGTCTTTTTGAGTAGAGAACAGGTCACTCATGTTACAATAGGAAGATCTGAGTTCCAGTTTTGGCTCTGACACCAGATTTGTGACCTGGTAGAAATCTCTTAGCCCTTCTGAGCCCCATCCTGCTAATCTGTAAAATAGTGAATGACTGGATCTGCCTTTTCTTCACAGTGTGTTAGGAAGATCAACTGTGATATTGTACAAAAATATACTTTGTGCCCAATAGAGCTTTGTGTAACAGAATCATTACTTTTGCCTTTACTGTTAGAAACCTCTTAAACTAAACTAAATTATGCTGTGGTTAAGTTCAATAGGATATTCATTTTGTAGAATTACTATGGTTTTGTGAAGGTATCAAGGATGAGCTACATTGCTTTTTACAGACACTGAGTCAGCTGGTATTTGAGGTATGACATTTAGAATTCTTGAGAGATTGTTTGTAAGAAAAAGGTTTCTCTAGCAGTGCCGGAAACATATGGTCCTGTGCTCTTCTCCTAGGGTGTAGTCGGGACGGGGAGGCCACAGTCCACGTAAGTGGTGCCACAGCCTTGTCACATGTCTCTTGTACTCTGCAGATGGATGACAATCTTCGCCAAAGCCCTCAGCTTCCTCCTCGGAAACTGCCAACACTCAAACTGACTCCAGCAGAAGAAAGTAATTCCCTACAACGGCTATCACCCTGACAGTCGGCACATTTTGTGATAAAAGTCATGATTGTTGTGGTAATTTCTTATCCCACGTATGTGAGGGCAGAAAGGAAATGCCGTGGTGAGGTATAAGGAAGACTCTGAAACAGAGGAACTTCTATGGCATCTATAGTTTTGAATTAGAAAGCTTATATTCTAGCTTGGCAATGCATTTTAAATAAAGGTGAATGCTAAATGAACTTTTTGGGTGGGTGGGGAACACATTGTACTGTATATACAAAAGTCTGCCTTAATCTTGGCAGATTTTTGCCTTTGGTTCACATGTTGCTGACCAAATGCTGTAATTCTGTTCTGAATGTGCATTCCTAATTTATTCAAGTTAATTTATTCAATTTATTAACTTAGTTTTCTTAGACCTGTCTGAATATATAATATGTGGCTCTTTGGCTGAAACCCTCTGTTTAGAAATCTGATGCCTGTTTTAGCAACCAGGAAAAATATAAATTATTTCAATACAGAAGCCTGTGTTTAACTTTAAAAGCAATGAGGAATGTGCTTTTTAATCATGGTCTCACAAATCTAATCTTTTTGGGGTTTAGTACTACAACATAAATATTAAAGATGATATAATATTCATCTGATGATACACACTTCAGTATAACATTAGTATTTGCTGCTGTGTTCAATGTATGCTAGCAAGGGCACTTTAAGTTTGCTGGTGCAAATATAGCAGCTTTAGACCTTTGTATTTGTAGTACATCTTTAACTCTGATTATCTCATTCTTGTGTTAATTCCAGGAAAACTGAATGGGTTGGTCACTGTTTTATGTTAGGCTGTCAAATGTTAATAACACTTGTCCAATTGTTAGATACTACTCAGGAGCAGCCTGCAGCCCAGGTAATCGAAAAACCTACTGTGCACCTGGTCTGAGTTCTCCACGCTTGACTCAGGCCAGTATTCTTTCATAAGAAGCATACTATGTCGTCACAAGCTTCTGACAACCATTTATTTTCCATATATTTTAACTACAGTTGAAGGATCCAAAGGAATAATCAGAAATAGCAGCTTTTTAAGACTATTTTCTATTTATTGGTTGCTGAACTGTTCAAGGATTTGCTGTGTGGTAATTTTACTTACAATAGAAACTTGCTTATTTTGGTGGTTGAGGTGCTTCTGTTGTCCTAAAACCACTTCTGGGTTTTTAAAAACATAAGAACATGTTTTTGATTAGTGTCTTAAAAGATTACTATGGTGCTCAGCAAATCTTACCAAGTCTTGCAGAAACCCATATGTTAAGAAAATAAGCTTTGTTGTCAAGAGACTCAGCTAATTTGAGCTGAGCAGAGCTCAGCTGTGTTTGACCCATATCTTTCCAATTTATTCTGTATTTAGGTAGCTATTTATAGAGGAATCTTTAAGTCATTGTAAATTTTTTTTCTTGAAAGTTTTAACTGAGTTGGGCATGGTGACACATTCTTATAATCCCAGTACTTGGGAGACTAAGACAGAAGGATCTCAGTTCGCAGCTGGCCTCAGCTACTTAGTGGGGCCCTCCACAATTTAGTGAGACCCTGTTTCAAAATAAAAAATAAAACATCGGGCTAAGGATGTAGCTCAGAAGTAGAATACCCCTGGGTTTAATCCTCAGTACCAAAAATAAAGAAAGAAAGAAAAATAAAGAAAAGAAAATTTTAACTCAGTGAGAAACAAGGTGGTCTTCACAATCTTGTTTTATTTGCTGGATACATTTAGGAAAAGTACCTTGTGATTTTCAATTACTTCTGTGTGTGTGTGTGTGTGTGTGTGTGTGTGTGTGTGTGTGTGTGTGTTTCATTCATCTTCAGGTTATTATAGTATAAAAATCTGAAATATATATTAATATTTGATATTGAAAATCATGACCATGAGACTTTATTGTCCTCCAGGATTGATGTATATTGGAGAAGGGTAGTTAGCACAGTAATCAGACATCTGTTTATGCTTTAGTCAGGGTTAGTCATTTTCAATTATGATTTATATTAAACCTTTCAAAAAACATTTGACATGGCTTACAGTTGTAAAAACACATGTAAAACAGGATAATTATAATGAGTTTTGAAAAATAAAAGTTTTTTTTAAAAAAAAACTCTTACCAGCACTACTAGATTGTAAAATTGAATGGTAGGTTTAACTTCACCTTTCTCCATGAATGGAGTCAAAAGATGAATTAAATAAATTGTTTCACTAAAATTACTAATATCTCTGAGGAAGAAAAATGTGTTCAAATATTTATAAGAACGTGGGAGATTATGGTCTTATAATACACAGACTTCAACCAAGAAGTATACTGTAATGTTTTATGTATTTAAATTTTAATCAAAAGTGGTCATTTTAGAATAACAAGTATATTTTCTTTTTAGTAGAGAAGATGATTATAAATATGCTTTGTTTGCTTTTTGGTCATCCCTGCTTTGAACTGCTTTTACCCTTATATAATCCATTATATTTCCAGACTATTACCTTCCCTAGGAGGCAGAATGTGTGTTAGTGAGGATTTATATGTTGGATTACTTAGTGGAACTCTTTTTTGTATGAACAAATGAGATCATGGAAAGTTATACCTGAACATAAAATAATTTAGGGGCCAGCCACCGATGTAAGAAACTTGGAAAGGGACAGTTTTATAGATTGGACAGTGAACCCATGATTACTCATTGGGATATGTTATAGGTAAAGTTTGAGTTTGCTGGAAAAAATGGTCCACACTGTAAGGCACTGTCTTTTGGATAATATGATAAAAGGTAGTTGCTATTTTTCTTTTTGTTAGTAGTATAGAATTAGAAAAATTGGCTAGATAATTTGAAGAAGAGGAAGATCTTTAGTTAATAAAGTGTCATTAATCATCCATAATCATTACTTAACCAGCACTAACAGAACCGAAAAGGACATCAAGGTGGTCATTTCTTCGGAAGTGTTTTTTGACCTTAGATTAGCATTAAAAAACAAAATTTCAATTTAGGTGTGCTTGAATTATTTGAGTGCTAGAGGATTAAAAATTTTTGCAAAAGCAAGCATTTTTATTTCCATTTGTAATTTCTATTCACTTAATATTGTTAGATACATTAACAGGAAGTAATAGGAAGGCTTATTTCAATCAGAGCAAAGTTAAAACTTCAGAAATCTATAAAAATGGGAAAAACTAACATCAAAAGAGGCAGAAACTGGTAACAGTGATAGCATCTTAGAAAACCAATTTGTTCAGGTAGCTTCCTGTGATGAAAGTAGTATTTGATTTTGGCATTGTGTTTCCTTAGAGCTTTCTCTAAAGATATGTATTTACCAGGTTTGTTAGATTATTCTGGCAGTTTTTCATAAGCTAGCAACAGTCTTGACCCTTTAAAAACCGAAACGTAAATGCTTAAGTAGAGACAGGAAGCTGAATGATGGGATACAGGATATCTCTCTTCTATTTTTGTTATGTATTGTGAGTTTATATTTTAAAATTAAAGGAGAGTAAATTTATCATTATCTACATAAGCTATAATTTAAAGTTTAATGCTCAAACATAGTGTTTAGTTCTAGATGAATAAATTCATAATATAAATTAAATATCATTTTTATTTCATTCTTGAGTTTAAAGAAAAAAATTTAGGTTTGTAACAGATATTTAATCTAAAGAACTGCTTTGTCTTGCCAAAACAGAAATAACAGTCTAAACTAAGAGCCTCTTTCCCTAGAATATCAAAAAGTCTGATTTTTATGTTTCTAATTACATATATTTATTAGGTTCTTAAGAAATTTGTTGTTACATGAAATCTAAGTTCAATAGGTTAGTAACCCCATTACCTAAAAGGCTTAATTAAAATTTCACTAGATTTTCAAAGTGATAGTTTTCACAGTGATGTAAGGATGGGGGGAGTTTTTGTTTAATTTTGGCTGTAAGGGTTTGCAAAGTGATCTAGCCTAGAAACTGCTGTTGGGATGTACTGGTGTAGTGATTGCTAGGAGCCCAGGTTACCAGCCCTGGATTTTATATTGTGATTGAGGGAGAGGGACACTCTAGGAATTAAAAAGATACAAAAATTATTGTTTCCAGAAAAATATGCCATGGGTTATGGATGAGAATTAACATTCTCAAACAATGACGTAATAAAAGGGTAACTTTTAGTTGAGTGTGAGAGAAAATGCAATAGAAGATTATTCAAAGCAAAATGAATTCGTTTCTTTAAAAATAAAAGACAGGAAGATGTCTTTTTGTGTCATGATTATTAATTTGAAATTTATACTATAAGATCTTAAAAACGTTAGTTTATCAGAGATACAATTTCTAAAGGGGTGTTTTGGCAGAATACTTTGTAGGTGAATAGAGGGTTCTGTGGCTCAAGTTAGAAAGGTGCTCAATTAGGGGAAGCTGAATTGCTATAGGCGTTTTAGAACCTTTGATGTGCTAATGTGCTTTTTTAATCGCTAAGCTTTGGAGATTTTCAGGTTTTATTTTATTACTAAAGACAGTCTAAACAAAGGAGTACATGGATTTCCTAGGAGAGTGTTCATAGATTCCATTAAGCACTTCTATTTTATATACCATTTTCCTAATTTATTTGAATGTGGATTTTTTTTTAAGTAGGTATTTTGTGACATTTGTGTTCTGAGATACACACTTAGGAAAATGTTGCCCTGAAGTGTGTTTGATGGTTAATAGGAAGGGACACTTCAAGACTCCCACAGACCTTGGAGTGGAGATTGGGGTGGCTGCAGGTGTAGATAGGCTGCTATTTAGGTACATGCAAGACCCCAAGACAGCCCGGACCCTTCCTCGAGAACCCTGGTTGGCCCAGAACAGCTAGACAGGGGTCTGAACTGGTAGTTTTAGAGGACAAAGGAATTTTTAGGCATTCATGAGATAGAGGGAACCAACTTATAATTCCAGAACCGTTTCCCAAACCTTTTGTAGCTATGCTTTAAAAGTGCCCCCTAAAAGCATTAGGTTTATTTTATATATATCAAAGTGTAGTCACTTCTGTGACAAGGCAAAGGAAGCTTAATATGTTCATATATATTATTCTCTTTCAGAAGACATAATCTAAACAAGAATTGTGTGCTTGTGTGCACATTACGTATGCACACATTTTCTAGGAAGTGGGTTAACACTTTTCATCAAGTTTTCAGCAGATTCTACATCCTAAAAACTGTAAACCTTCCTAGGCCTCCAAATTTAAGAGAGTTAACCAAATGTGTTTTGTTTTATTTCAAAGTATAAAACCAGATCACTACGGAAGCATAAGACTGTTATTTTTGTTTGTTTGTTGCAGTGTATGCAGTTGCATGTTGGGAACTCTGTGTTTTGGATATGTATTTGAAAGAAAGCTGGCCTTTGGGCTTTGAATTATGGTATTATGGTGAGCATCTAGCCACATGAAAAGCGGTTGGATCTCTGTTCTCATTTTTCAGTTTTCTTCTTGCAGATTCAGAGAAATCCTTTTAATCATTTAGTTTACATATCCCAGATCCTTGGAAATCACAAAACATGACTTGCCAGAGTTTGCGTCAGTCCTTAGCAAGGCAGGCACTGTGGAGAGGGCTGGCCTGGCCATTCGTTCTTCAGACCATTGGCTGTTCCTCCTGCACTGCTGGCATCCTGGTCCTTCTGCAGAAGGAAGGGTACTCAAGTTTTTAAGTTAAATGCATAAAGATGAATGTTATTCCTCTACTGATTAATTTTTTTATTTTATAAAATAGGAAATAATGTCTTTTCACGTTCTCCATCTTGAAGTGGAAATTTGAGATGTTTGTAACATAACTTTAGCTTGTTGGATGACTGACAGTAAAGAAGATATGAAATATATATGTATGCATATTGGTTTCGTTTCACTAAGCCTATCTTTCAATGGTAAACATTTTAAACATCTGTTCTAGTATGCAACTACTATAGCTCATTATAAGGTAAACAATCTTCAAGTAAGCAATGTTGGCCATAATTTCAATATTCTAGCCTTGCCTAGTACATACATATTTATATATTTTATTCAGAAACTGTATAAATACCCAGAAGTGGTAATAATGATCAGTGTTGTAAAGAGTTTATTCTGATAAATGAGAAACTGGAGATAATGTCAAAGTAGCTATTTTCTCAATAAAATCTCAAATCACTTGACTGTTGTTAATTCTTGATGCCATGTTATTGATTCCTTGAGGTGAATATCTTCATTGGTAAGAATATTTTAGTAGTTGAAATAGTTACTAAGTGCTGGGACTGATCTGGATAGAGGGTTCTTATGTCCATGCTTTTTTGGGGGAGGTGAATACTTGAGATTGAGTCCAGGGGAGTTTTTACCTCTGAGCTATATACACTCAGCTCTTTTTATTTTGAAACAGGGTCTTGCTAAGTCACTGAAGCTGGCCTTAAACCTGCGATCCTTCATTCTTGGCCTCCCAAGCCCTGGGATTACAGGTGTGCTGCACGGCGCCTGGCTTTATGTTCATTCTTTTTGAGGATGCCTGGAGCCCACTTGTGCTCTTTACACCTCATGCTAGAGGAGGTTGGAGGCTGCTCTCTAGGCCACTGATATATGTGATCTCAGAAGCTCAAGCAGCTTTTCAGAGCTACAGCTTCTCCATCCCTTCAGGGTTATCAGTTTCTTTAAAAATTTCCCTTCTGCCGGGCGTGGTGGCGCACGCTTGTAATCCCCGTGCTTGGGAGGCGGAGACAGGAGGATCGCGCAGATTCAAAGCCAGCCGCATGCGCTGGCTTAGGAGACCCTGTTTCCAAATAAAAATGTAAAAATAGGTCTGGGAATGTAGCCCGGAGGTAGAAGGGCTTCCAGGAACCCCAGTACCACCAAAAAAATAAAAAATAAAAAAAAAATCCCTTCTGCCCATTTGTCCAGCGATGTTTTATCTGATTGAATCAAAGACACACTGAGAAATAGAATGCAACTATAGGTAGGAGGGGAAATCGCCATGTTTTTGCAACTTTGTTTATGGGATAGGGTATAGAGAACCTTGTTATTTAATCTAGACATAATTTACATACAGTAAATTTCATAGATCTTCCAAGTAGAACTATGCAGGTATGTAAGTATTTCTCTCATCCAAGAAGCTGGCTGCATATTTATTGGTACTTCTGTCTCTGAAGAAAACAAATATTAATTACAGATGAGCTTTGGGTTTCAGATGCAAGGTTCTTGGGTGGATGGCAGTGGTTAGAAATGATTACCTGCTTCCTACAGAAGACCAGGAAAGAGGAGTTGCTGTTGTGGAGTAATGGAATTCTTTGAGGAGAGGCAGCAAAACAGAACCATACAACAAAGAAGTTTAGAAATTTTAGTTCTTAGTTGATGACTTCAGAAGTTTGGCATTGTCTGAGACTATGTGGGGTGCTTAAAAACTCTTGCTTAGGCTGGGGATGTGATCCAGTGGTAGAATGTTTGTCTCGCATGCTCGAGATCCCAGCTTCGATCTCTAGGACCACAAGACAAAACTGGGTACCTATTTAGTGTGATCCCCTGTGGTGTATGGTAAGCCGCAGCGCAGTGCTCTGCTTTTCCTTTGCCACAAATAGTAGTTGACAGGAAAACTGAAGTTTTTCCATATTGGTGTGTTCAGTGAATATCCATAAGAGAACGGTGAATGTAAGGAAGAGCCAGTGAGATAATCGAGATTGAGATAAATGGATAAGAGAACAAGGAAATGCTGGTGAAGAAATGTCAGAATTTGTTTCACTCAAGGTTATCTTTAAGTCAGTTCCTAGTTGTAGAATAAAGGAGAAACTAGCCTCTTCTTGATCCAACAAGAGCTTGAGGAGGAAGCATGGGAACCATGGGCTGTTTCTCCAGGTACATGAGTCAGCCTCCTGGAATGCTTTCCACATCTGTGATTAAGAAACAAGGACAGCTGTGCATCATCAAAGACGTTTCTAAGTTCTAACACAGCCAACTTGAGGCTCCAAAAATTGTGCTTTTCCAAGTGGGAAAGAAGCTATTATATTTATCCTGCTTTTTGGGTAAGAAAATGGAAAGAACAGGGAACCTTTAACATGTACAAATACAATTAAGGATTGGTTCCTTAGATCCTAGTTTGGGGAAGGTGATTCTATTGAGAGTTCATATTTTTAAAAAGTTCAGAAATCTCTTGGTATGGAAGAAAGCATAACCTTTTCCCAACATCACATTTAAGACCAAACATTTCAGTTTTATTTTAAAGGCAAAAGGCAAATGGATTTATGGGGACTTGTCAGATTATGCCTACTTTAAAATTCATTGTCCATTTTCTTCATGAAAGGGGAAGTTTTCTTTTTAATCTAAGGAACATGATTTACATTTTGTATACTATAAAGCATCCAGTTCATCAGGTGACTATTGCTAAAATGGTTTCCAAAATGGTGGAGGGTGGAGCTGGGCCTGGTGGTGAACACCTGTGATCTTAGTGCCTGAAAGGCTGAGACTGGAGGATCAGAGTGTTCAAGGAGAGCTTCAGCACCTTAACAAGACTCAGCAAAATAGTGAGATCCTGTTTTAAAATAAATAAAATAGGGGTGGGGTTGTAGCTTGGAGGTAAAATGCTCTTGGGTTCAATCCCCAGTACCAAAAAAAAAAAAAAAGTGAAATGTAGAGGGTGGAAGTAGACGTTTAATAAATATAAATTTAGGGGAAAAGAAGGAACAAGCTGTGCATGATGGCTCATACCTGTAATCCCAGGTACTTAAGAAGCTGAGGCAGGAGGATCACAAGTTCAAGGCTAGCCTGCCAACTTAGTGAGACCCTGTCTCAAAAGTAAAAACAAAGAGCTGGCAATGTAGCTCAATGGTAAAGAGCCTGCTGGGAATTTCAGTAAACTTATTCCGATCTTTGTAGTCTGGGAACTCCTATATTCATGGCGAGCTCAACACCCATCACTCTGTCACTGATGCTATGTGGAAACCTCCAGATGCCCATGTAGTTACACCACCATAATCCTACTCTGCTCTAGTCTCTCAGGGAGGAGGCTATGTGTATGTGTGTGTTGGGAGGAGGGAGGCACTGACTGAGTGCCTGTGATTTTCAGGTACTAGTTTATTATGAGGGGAATATAAAGAGAACATTCTGGGGACTGTCTTTGAGCTGAAAATAAGAAAGAGATGTACATAATAGGAGGAAGGAAGGAATTTAAGCTGGGCATGGTGCTATATGCCTGTAATCCCAGGACTTGGTAGGCTAAGGCAGGAGGATTGAAAGTTTGGGACCAGTCTTGGGAAACTTAGCGAGACTCTCTTTCAAAATGAAATTTAAAATAGAGGTAGATAGTCCTTGGTTCAATTTCCAGGTTGAAAAAATATGGCCTCCTAAGTACTGGGATTAGAGGCATGCACCATCATGCCCATCTTTTTTAAGGAATTTGTTTCTTACAGTCTGGAGCCTGGGAAGTCCAAGATGGAGGAGCCCACATCCAACAAGGTCTTCCTGTTGCTTCATCCCATAGTGGAAGGTAGAAGGGCAAGAGTGCAAATGAGAGAGGATGGGGCTGAATTTATACTTTTAATTAGCAGCCCACTTCTGCAATAACAGCTTCCTGTGGTAACAGCATTACTCCATTCATGACACAGAGTCCTCATGACCCAGTCACCTCTTAACACTCAGCACGGGTGTTCTGGGGACCGAGCTTCCAACACATGAGCTTTGGAGGACACATTCCAACCATAGCAAGTACCAGTGACTTGGCATCCACGTTATTTTTCTCTACTGCACCAGAGATGGTCTCTAGATAACACCTGAACACACAGAAGGCAAAGAGAAGTGCTTGTGTAGTTTTTAGTTTAGACCATGTAATCCCCTGAGAATCCGTGGTAAAGGCCGACAGCTACAGGAACTCAAGAAATCCGTGATCCATTTCATTGGTTAGTTCAGTTACTTTTGGGGGAAACTGGATCATATTTAAAAGAATTTATCAAAAACTTAAAAGGGAGAGAATTTACTGTAGGGGATCTACCTCATCCAATCCCTGCCTTCGTGGGCTCATAAGCAGAGCAGCCATTTGGCTGGGATGGCGCCAGAGTGGAGGAGTGTATGCAGATGCAACTGGTGGGTTATCAGGCACCTATCAGAGGGTGGGTCTTGCTTGCCAGCTCTGGGATGTGTTGGGACACGAGTGGTGGAGATTCTATGGGTGTAGTGAAGTCCTGAAAGTATTTAGCTGGCCAGGTCGGGTGATGCCTCTGCCCAACAAAGAATTGTCCAAACCCAAATACTAACAGTCTGCTGCTGGGAGGCTGGGAGACACTGGAGATCTTGTAAGTCTTGGTCAGGGTTTACAGAACAAAAGAACATGGTGAACCTGGGAATAACCTGCCAGCAGACTTTGAAACCATGAAGGCTGCTCACTGCAGCAGGAGTACCAGGTTGAAGAGTTTAGAGGAGCCAGACGTCTTGTGGGAGAAGTTGATCTTGTTAAAAAGCAGAGGGTGAAGCTAGACAGGTCATCAAGGGGTTACTCAAGATACTATATAATTGGGCTTCTGGGGCTGAAGATGAATGGGATGTGGAAAGACAATGGATTTGGGGGTGAAAAAGCTAAGCTTGACACAATAGACCAGATTGGTGATTTTGAGCAAGGTGCTTGATATTTAGTCCATATTGTTCTCTATTACAATGCAGTAGAATAACTACATCTGAATGCATGAACATTTCTATGTATTTGGCTTATTTTAAATATCAAAATTTAGAAGATAGCCGGGCATGGTGACACACACTCATAATCCTAGTACTTGGGAGGCTGAGAGAGGAGGATTGCAGGTTCCCAGCCAGCCTCAGCTAATTAGTGATATCTTCCACAACTTAGTGAGGCCCTGTTCCAAAATAAAGAATTATAAAAAAAAAATCAGACCAGGATTATAGCTTGGAGGTAGAATGACCCTGGGTTCAATCTCCAGTTTCTTAAAAAAAAAAAAAAAACCCAAAACAAATTTTTTAGATGATACCAATAGAAAGAGCCCATCTTACCTTTTATGAAATCTCTGTTAACTTACTTGTATCTTTTTTCCCAGTCTTTTATATTTTGCGTGCGCACACACACACACACACACACACACACACACACACACACACACACATATATATCAAAAGTTCATAGTACACACTCTTCTATAATATACTCTCTCATTTGATAGTCAGAAAATTCTTATTTGACATTACACATTCTACCTAATTTTTTATGGTTGTGTGCACTTTTATTGTATGAATGTAGCATTGTTTTATTTTATTTCCCTTGTGCTGGACATTAAAGTTAGTTCCTCTGGTCATGGTCCAACATATTATTAAACTTTCTCAGGAAGATCACAGAAACAGCCTTCTATTACTGCAACACCATGAGCGTTGACATTATTTTTTTTCTCTTTATGGACTTGGTAGGTAAAATAAAAATTTTAATTATTTAACATCTATTTACTTAATAACTAATAAAGTTGAATATTTCTCCCTCATGTCTCCTGCCCATTTCCATTCCACCTGCAAGTCGTTGCTATAATTTCAATGCTGAATGTCCCCGGGTGTTAAAGGCTTGGTTTTTAGGGTGGGGCTATTGGAGGGTGGTAGAAGCTTAGGAGGCGGGGCCTACTGAGAGGTCTTTAGGTCACTGGGGGTGTTCCATTGGAGGGATCGTGGGAACCCGGCCCCTCATTCTCTTCTTTCTTTCTGGCCATGAAGTCAGTGGTGTCTCTCTGCCGCGTGCTCTCACACGATGTCCTGCCTCACACAAGCCCAAAGCAATGGGGATAACAGATCATGGACTGAACCCTCCAAAACCATGAGGCACAATAAAGCTTTTCCTATAATAAGTTTATTATCTCAGGTATTTTGTTATAGTGACAGAAAGCGGGCTAGTACAATTATCTATTCATATTTTATGTCAAAGGCAAATTACTCCTGTTTTCTCAGCTGTAAGATGGGGTTTCAGTAGGGTCTAAATGGGATAACACCCACTGCAGGTCTGGAATATGGCAGATGATCAATAGTATTTTATTTCCTTTATGTTCTTTGCTAGATTGAGAGCTTCTAGGGATGGAGCCTTTTCATAGCACTTAGCATGGGGCTCAGAACACAGAAGGGACTAAAAAAGTTTATGAGGGCAGGGGAACAAAGGAGACTTGGAAGCATTTTGAGTATATCAGGAAAAAGAGTTGGAAAAGTTGAATGCAAAAGCCGATGAATCATCAGTGAGGAAACTGGTGGTTTTCCTCAGATACTATCAGCATGAAAGTATTGGAATCCGTGTGTGTGTGTGCGTGTGTGTGTGTGTGTTACTGAGTATGAAACCCAGAGACATTCTACCTCTGAGCTACCTCTTAGACCTTTATTTTTTATTTTTTTTTTTTCAGTTCTGGGGATAGAACCCAGGGACTTTCTACCTCCAAGCTATATCCCCAGCCCTATTTTAAAACAGGGTCTCACTGAGTTGCAAAGCACCTCACTAATGAGCAATTGAGACTGTCTGTGAACCGTGATCTCCTGTCTCAGCCTCTCGAATGCTGGGATTATAAGCATTTTGTGCCACCATGCCCGGCTCTTCCCAGACCTTTTTAAAAATTTTGTTTGTTTGTTTGTTTTTAAAACAAGGTCTCATTAGGTTGCTGAAAGTCTCACTAAGTTGTTTATGCTGGTCTTGAACCTGCGATCCTCCTGTCTCAGCCTCCCAAGTACTAGGATTATAGGTGTGCATTGCCAAACCTAGCTGGAATCCTATTCAGATCTACTAAGAAACAAATTCATACCTACTGAAGTGTCTAAACAGTATGAAAAACCTTTATTCAAAACTGAAAAACTAGCCTTGAAAAGTAGAGTGATTTTTTTTTAAGCTAAGGGTTTGAATGTATATAAAAAGGGTGACTAAAGGAATTAATATTTTTTGTAAAGTGGGTAATATTTTAAAAAAAATAATCTGTCCTGATTTTTCACATATTTAGATTTGCCTAGCCTGGGAGTGCATGTGCTATAATAATATAATCTTATAAAAATGGCAATAAATTCAAGTAACCCAGAGAGGTGGTGCTGCCAACGGAGAAGAGAGAATTGGTGTTGGGTCTTGTTTTGTTCAACATAACTTGTGTTGCAGGAGAGAAGGAGTCAGTCAGTGGTGTGCTAATGAGATGTGCAGATGGCTTTAAGTTGAGAGGTATTGTAAACAGCAGGAATGACTGAGGAATGATACAAGAGGATCTGGAAAGGTTGGGAACATGGACAGGAAATCAGTGATTCAGCCTGGAGTGATGCAAGCCAATCTGACATCTGGGGCCAAATAAGAAAAAATACAAATATGCCACGAGAGAGACAGACATGGAAAATTGTCTTCCCAAAGGAGCTGGGAGGGGTACTACAGAAAACCAGAGAGCGGTAGGAGCGGGAACTCACTCACTGCTGTTGAGGACCTGCTGGGTGCTCAGTACTTCCCATATTGATTTACTTCTGACCAAGTTTAAGCATTTCACTGCTGTGCAAGAAATGGAGTTTTTAAAAAATTATTTTTAGGATCAATTATGCACAAGAGCTCAGGACTTACTGAAACCAAAGCTGAACCTCCTCCTAGTTGACCTGAATGTTATAGAGTGCTATCAGTGTAGAGAGCACTGTAGAAGTGCCCCGGAATCGCCAGGGAAGCTCTCCAGTAGGAGACCATACCTGCCTGAGCATCTTCTATCAAGTGGGTGCCTGCAGGAATGTTTGAGCAGCTTCCACTGGGTATCCTAGGTGCCAGCAGCTCGAAAGGGCCCAGGGGTCCAATTTAGGAAAAATAAGACATGAGCCTCCTGATGGCTGCCCCACAGGTGATCGGTTCCTTCCATTGAGCCCACCTTCTTCTCTCTCCCTGAGCCCTCATGTTAACATCTAGCAACAGAGCTTCCATCCCTCCCCTTTGCCTGGGTTTTCCATGATATCTCTCTCTCTCTCTCTCTCTCTCTCTCTCTCTCTCTCTCTCTCTCTCTCTCTCTCATTTATTTATTTATTTATTGCAATACTCAGGATAGAGCCCAGGGGCGTTATACCTCCAAGCTACACCTCCAGCCCTATTTTTTATTCCTTATTTTGAATTACAAAGGGCCTCACTAAGTAGCTGAGGCTGTCCCCAAACAGAGATCCTCCTGTGTCAGCCTCCTGAATGCTGGGATTACAAGCATGGGCCAGCACGCCTGGCTTCCTTTGATCTCTTAATCCTTCTCTCTTGCTATAAAGTTCTGAGGATCATTTGTGTTTCCTCTACATATCAGTGAATGAAGATTCATTGGTGATATTTGCTTAATTTATGAATCTTTAATTTTTTTAAAAATGAAGCCATTGCTTCTCATGTTTTCCATTACATGGGCTTGAAGAATTGGGTCACAGTGAGGAGGACCACATGCAGATGAGGAGGAAGATGGCCAGACCGATCTAGCGAGGACACACCCTGCACAGGCACTGTGGACGGCCCCCTTCCAGCTCCTGGGGAGGGGAGAAGAGCCCTAGTGTGAAGAGTGGGGAGAGGAGCGAGCTGGACAGGAGGCTGGACAGAACCCTCTTATGGTTCTGTTTCTGGCTTGTAAGCTCTGCTAATGTTTCAGGTCGGAAGCCTGGAGCTGAATGTCACCCGTCCCCAGTATTGCGTTGTTGAATGTGTCTACTCAACATCCAAGTAGAGATGCTGAGTAAGCTCTTGTACTGTGCAAGCCCCTTGTGGTTGACGACTAAAACAAGCATTCACTTGTTCAACAACTATTTACCAAATGCTCCTGCACTCCAGGCTCTGTCCTTGGCCCTGAGGACACATCAGTGAACATAACAAAGGCCTTTGCCCTGGTGGTAGCTACATCCCAGCAGGGGGAGACAATTAATAATGAACCTAGTAAAAGAGCAGATTGCATACTACAGGAGAAAGTGGTGAGTGCTAGGGAAAAAGGAAAGGAAAGCAGGCGGAGGGGCTGGGCTGCTGGCTTCAGGTGTCCACGCTGCAGGATTGAATATGGCCCGATGGTCACTGTGAAGACGGCATCTGAACAAAGACTTGAAATAAGTATGGGTGCTCTTGGTCTGCCAGGATTTGACATGAGGCATCCGAGGCTGAGCCTGTTTGGCAGGTCTGAAAACCAGCAAGGAGCTCGAGGTCTCCGGAGCGGAGTGAACAAAGAGGAGAGTAAGAGATGAGGTCAGGGAGCCGAGGGTGGGAGCAAACCCAGGAGAGCTTGTAGGTGTTTGAGAGGCTTGGGTTTCAACTCTGGTCCATGGTAGTTTTGAGTAAAGGAGTGATGCTGTGATTCTTTCTTTCTTTCTTTCTTTCTTTCTTTCTTTCTTTCTTTCTTTCTTTCTTTCTTTCTTTCTCATTCCTGGGAATGGAACCCAGAGGCATTCTGTCTCTAAGCTACATCCCTGGCCCTATTTTTAAAAATTATTTATTTATTTATTTATTTATTCATTCATTCATTTTTGCAGTACTGGGGATAGAACCCAGGGCACTCTACCTCCAAGCTACACCCCCAGCCCAACTTTTTTTATTCTTTATTTTGAAACCAGGTCTCACTAGGTTGCAAAGGGCCTCACTAAGTAGTTGAGGCTGTCCTTGAACCGTGATCCTCAGGTCTCAGCCTCCCAAATGCTGAGATTACAAGCCTGAGCCACCACACCTGGCCTTATTCTTTATTTTTGAAACAGGGTCTCACTGAGTTACAAAGGGCCTAAGTAACTGAGGCTGACCACAGACCGATCCTTCTGTGTCAGCCTCCCAAATGCTGGGATTACAAGCGTGCACCACCACACCTGGCTGATTCTTTTTTTTTTTTAAAGGATTGCCTGAGCTGTGGTGCTGAGGCTAGACAATGGGGTGAGCAGGAAGCCATGTTGGGAGTAGATGACAGGAACTTAGAGCCAGGAGATGGTGGTGGCTTAGCGGGTCTGGGATGGATGGTGGCTGAGGAAGAGGTAAGAGGAGATGGGATTGTGGGTGTGTTTTGGTGTTTTGCCAGTTCTACTAGCAAGATGTCCGGGCTGATTAGAAGTGGGTTGTAATAGAAAAGGAAAGAAGATTATTTTGAGATTTTTGGAATGATCACTGGCTTTTATTGAGTTGCCACCAACTGGCAGGGGAAAAGACTATGAGTAGAATAGCTTTGGGGAGAGAATGGGAATCCTTTTGACATGTTCAGTCTGAGATGTCTATTCAGCACCCAAGTGCAGATGTTGAGTTAGCACTTGTGTTTATGTAAACCTGGAGTCCAAAAGGGACAAACTAAAGGACTGTCAAAATAAAGATGCAGTTTAATGTCATGAGGATGTCTTCCCTGGGTCCTTGAGCTCCCATCCATGAGGCAGCCACCTCTTTATGTAAATAAAGCAAGTCAGAACAGGGCACTGTTGAGCTAGAGCATGAGAAAATCTTCCCCAGTAACTGAGATCCAATGGAGTTTAACAGAGCTGGTGGCAGGATTTCTTATTAATTACAAAAATACTACCATTTGGCAGGACTCTGGGCCCCGGCCGAACTGCGTGTAGCACGCCAGACCCCTGGAGAAACCGGGCCCAGTAAGACGCTGGGTTCTGGGCGGGGGTCGCGGGCGGGGCACGCCAGATGGGGCCCGGGTCGCGGGACTCTGGGCCCCAGGCGAACTGCGAGTAGCACGCCAGACCCCTGGAGAAACCAGGCCCAGTAAGATGCTGGGTTCTGGGCGGGGGTCGAGCGCAGGGCACGCCAGCTGGGGCCCGGGTCGCGTGCGGGACTCTGGGCCCCGGGCCGAACTGCAAGTAGCACGCCAGACCCCTGGAGAAACCGGGCCAAGAACAGAAAAAGATAAAGAAAAATATCGGAGAGGACGTAAGAAAGCCGTTATGGATGCCAGGACACTGGAGATACAGACAAAACTTATCTAAATTCACTGGAACTTATGGAAAAATTCGCCGTGAAAGAGGACTGCTATTTCTCTATATTGTTAAGAATCTCAGACATCACATATAAGGAGAGAGTTTAGCGGAGACCAAGGAGAAATGCGGTGTTGAAAGAGTTCTCCGCGATGGTGGTGGAGACTTGTATTCAGGAGAAGCAGAAACCGGATCTTACCAACTTTATTTTTTTGGAGAAATTACACCAAATGTCGAATGCTACCATCACGCATGCTTCGGAACACTGGACAACATTCAGAGTGGAAAAAGAGCCTGAGAAGGATTTGAAACGGTGGAGGCAGTGGCAATGCCAGTGGCCAATATTCGGGGGAGGCAGAGATCTGATACATTACAACTGGAACCTTTGAAATAATAACCACAGAGACAGTGACTGGACCTGCTGAGGGGTTAGGCGGGCGCCGGGGCCAGTGGCCGACATCGGAGCTTGCTGTGAGGCAAGGCCACTACTGAGGCCTCCGTGGCTGGGATTGGAACCTGCAGAGGGGTTAGACCGATGCTGGGGCCAGCGAGGCTGGCATTGGAGCCTGCCATGAGGCAAGGCTTGTGCTAGGGCCTCCGAGGTCGGGTCTGGAACTTGCTGAGGGGTTAGGCCGGTGCTGGTGTCAGCGAGGCCGGCATCGGAGCCTGCCGTGAGGCAAGGCCAGTGTTGGGGCCCCCGAGGACGGGACCGGAGCCTGCTGAGGGGTTAGGCCGGTGCTGGGGCCAGCGAGGCTGGCATCAGAGCCTGCCATGAGGCAAGGCCGGTACTGGGGCCTCCGAGGCCAGGATAAGAGCCTGCCGAGGGGTTAGGCCGGTGCTGGGGCCAGTGAGGCCGGCATCGGAGCCTGCCTTGAGGCAAGGCCGGTACTGGGGCCTCAATGCCAGGATAAGAGCCTGCCGAGGGGTTAGGCTGGTGCTGGGGCCAGCGAGGCTGGCATCGGAGCCTGCTTTGAGGCAAGGCCGGTACTGGGGCCTCCGAGGCCAGGATAAGAGCCTGCCGAGGGGTTAGGCCGGTGCTGGGGCCAGGGAGGCCGGCATCGGAGCCTGCCATGAGGCAAGGCCGGTACTGGGGCCTCCGAGGCCAGGATAAGAGCCTGCCGAGGGGTTAGGCCGGTGCTGGGGCCAGTGAGGCCGGCATCGGAGCCTGCCTTGAGGCAAGGCCGGTACTGGGGCCTCGAGGCCAGGATAAGAGCCTGCCGAGGGGTTAGGCCAGTGCTGGGGCCAGTGAGGCCGGCATCGGAGCCTGCCTTGAGGCAAGGCCGGTACTGGGGCCTCAATGCCAGGATAAGAGCCTGCCAAGGGGTTAGGCCAGTGCTGGGGCCAGCGAGGCCGGCATCGGAGCCTGCTTTGAGGCAAGGCCGGTACTGGGGCCTCCGAGGCCAGGATAAGAGCCTGCCGAGGGGTTAGGCCGGTACTGGGGCCAGGGAGGCCGGCATCGGAGCCTGCCATGAGGCAAGGCCGGTACTGGGGCCTCCGAGGCCAGGATAAGAGCCAGCCGAGGGATTAGGCCGGTGCTGGGGCCAGTGAGGCCGGCATCGGAGCCTGCCTTGAGGCAAGGCCGGTACTGGGGCCTCAAGGCCAGGATAAGAGCCTGCCGAGGGGTTAGGCTGGTGCTGGGGCCAGCGAGGCCGGCATCGGAGCCTGCCTTGAGGCAAGGCAGGTACTGGGGCCTCCGAGGCCAGGATAAGAGCCTGCCGAGGGGTTAGGCCGGTGCTGGGGCCAGCGAGGCCAGCATCGGAGCCTGCCGTGAGGCAAGGCCGGTACTGGGGCCTCCGAGGCCAGGATAAGAGCCTGCCGAGGGGTTAGGCCGGTGCTGGGGCCAGCAAGGCCGGCATCGGAGCCTGCCGTGAGGCATTTCCGGTGCTGGGGTCTCCGAGGCTGGGATCGGAGCGTGCCAAGTGGTTAGGCTGGTGCTGGGGCCAGTGAGGCCGACATCGGAGCCTGCCATGAGGCAAGGCCGGTACTGGGGCCTCCGAGGCCAGGATAAGAGCCTGCCGAGGGGTTAGGCCGGTGCTGGGGCCAGCGAGGCCGGCATCGGAGCCTGCCTTGAGGCAAGGCCGGTACTGGGGCCTCCGAGGCCAGGATAAGAGCCTGCCGAGTGGTTAGGCCGGTGCTGGGGCCAGCGAGGCCGGCATCGGAGCCTGCCTTGATGCATGACCAGTGCTGGGGCCTCCGAGGCCGGGATCGGAGCCTGCCGAGGGGTTAGGCCGGTGCTGGGGCCAGTGAGGCCGGCTAGGAGCCTGCCGTGAGGCAAAGCCAGTACTGGGGCCTCGAGGCCAGGATAAGAGCCTGCCGAGGGTTTAGGCTGGTGCTGGAGCCAGCGAGGCCGGCATCGGAGCCTGCCGTTTGGCAAGGCCGGTACTGGGGCCTCCGAGGCCAGGATAAGAGCCTGCTGAGGGGTTAGGCCAGTGCTGGGGCCTCCGAGGCCGGGATCGGAGCCTGCCGAGGGGTTAGGCCGGTGCTGGGGCCAGTGAGGCCGGCATCGGAGCCTGCCTTGAGGCAAGGCTGGTACTGGGGCCTCGAGGCCAGGATAAGAGCCTGCCGAGGGGTTAGGCCGGTGCTGGGGCCAGCGAGGCCAGCATCGGAGCCTGCCTTGAGGCAAGGCAGGTACTGGGGCCTCCGAGGCCAGGATAAGAGCCTGCCGAGGGGTTAGGCCGGTGCTGGGGCCAGCAAGGTCGGTATCGGAGCATGCTGTGAGGCAAGGCTGGTACTGGGGCCTCCGAGGCCAGGATAAGAGCCTGCCGAGGGGTTAGGCCGGTGCTGGGGCCAGGGAGGCTGGCATCGGAGCCTGCCGTGAGGCAAAGCCGGTACTGGGGCCCCCGAGGACGGGACCGGAGCCTGCCGAGGGGTTAGGCCGGTGCTGGGGCCAGCAAGGCTGGCATCGGAGCCTGCCATGAGGCAAGGCCGGTACTGGGGCCTCTGAGGCCAGGATAAGAGCCTGCCGAGGGGTTAGGCCGGTGCTGGGGCCAGTGAGGCCGGCAGCGGAGCCTGCCTTGAGGCATGACTGGTACTGGGGCCTCCGAGGCCGGGATCGGAGCCTGCCGAGGGGTTAGGCCGGTGCTGGGGCCTGCGAGGACGGCATCGGAGCCTGCCGTGAGGCATGACCAGTGCTGGGGCCTCCGAGGCCGGGATTGGAGCCTGCCGAGGTGTTAGGCCGCTGCTGGATCCAGTGAGGCCAGCATAGGAGCCTGCCGTGAGGCAAAGCCGGTACTGGGGCCTCAAGGCCAGGATAAGAGCCTGCCGAGGGGATAGGCCGGTGCTGGAGCCAGCGAGGCCGGCATCGGAGCCTGCCGTGAGGCAAGGCCGGTACTGGGGCCTCAGAGGCCAGGATAAGAGCCTGCCGAGGGGTTAGGCCGGTGCTGGGGCCTCCGAGGCCGGGATTGGAGCCTGCCGAGGAGTTAGGCTGGTGCTGGGGCCAACAAGGCCGGCATTGGAGCCTGCCATGAGGCTAGGCCGGTGCTGGGGCCTCCGAGGCCGGGATTGGAATCCTGCCAAGGGGTTAGACCGGTGCAGGGGCCAATGGCCAGCATCGGAGCCTTGCGTGAGGCAAGTTCACTCCTGCGGCCTCCAAGGCCGGGACCAGAGCCAGCTTAGGGGTTAGACTGGTTCAGGGGCCAGCGAGACCAGAACTGGGTCCTCCCATGAGGCAAGGCTGCTGCTTGAGCCAGCGAGGTCTGGATCAGTCCACTGAGTAGCCAGACCACTACTGGGACCATCAAGAGTGGGATTGGTACTTGCAACGCAGCATGCACAGAGAAATATCGCAGAAAATATAAATCAGACGCTTCTCTTAATCAGCAATAACTAGGAGGAAAAGGGCAACAGGAAGAGGTTGAGCTATAGAAAGGGCCCTATAGTGAAGCAACTAATGTGACCAATCAGAGGGTATGTATTACTGGAGGACGGAGCCTCTTTAAAACGCAGGAGGTACATAAACAAATGTATCAAAGTAAATCACCAAAGAAGTGTGGGATGGAGGGAGGGGGAGGGAATGGGATGGGGGCTGGAGGAGGGCTAATTGGATGATGTGTGCTTGTATATCCTCTCAAGTCTTGTACTCCAATGTGATTGATATATGACTACAATGCACCAATTTAAAAAATAAATTAATTAAAAAAAATACTACCATTTGAAACATGGGCCTTCCCTCACAGTGACGACTGCATTATTTTATTCTGTAAATAAGTCTTAGTATGTTAATACTTTGATACTGATTTAAGCCAGATGATGCAGAGATCAAGGCAGTCAGTCACTGACATCTTTTTTCCCCCCCTCTGTGTAGAATTTCAGCTAATATAATTTAGTTAATAGAATTTCTTCCCTCTACCCAGGCCTGGGGCTCAGAGAACTGAGTGTACATGAAGTAAGTCTACATCTGTATTCTTCCTTTGAGCTACTTAATCACTGTGTGCATTTGTCAGGAGAAAGAAGAATATATTTGAAAACTAAAGGAGAGCCACTCTAGAAAGCATTGGGAGTGTGTGTGAAACATAAGGATGTGTTAGTAGAAATGCATAAAGTTTGGAAGGCAAAGAATAGTCGAATACAAACCAGAAGTCTTGGTGGCATCCTCTTCTCCCTCCCAGTCTGAAAATGGTCACCTAGTCCCATCTGCTCCTGGCCGGGGTCATCGCTCCAGTTGGAACACGTCGCCTCTGCCATGGGCCCAGCTTGCCTTTTCGATCCTGGATCACTGCTGCAGATATGCTAGTGGTTCCCATTTTCCGGAGTTTCCGATCCATTCTCCGTGGATTTTTCTTTTTCTTTAATTGGTGCATTGTAATTATACATCATAGTGAGGTTCAAAGTGACAGAAACATCTACAGGGCATTTGTTGTGTGTCTCCCTCTGGGTCCCTCCCTACCCACTTCTCTCTATATCACATTGATACAGATAACTGTGCATGAACAAAGGAACCTCATGTAAGATCTCCCACTAGTGGGATCAGCATGGAGGTTCATGGAGAACAGAGCCAACATAATTTGGGGATCTTCCCAAAGGAATTGAAGTGAGATTATTATAGGAATACAAGCATTTCCATTTATTTATGGAAACACAATTCACTATTGACCTTTGTGTGTGTGTGTGGGGGGGAGGGTACTAGAGATCGCAATCAGGGTCATTCTACCTCTAAGCTACACCCCCAGCCCAATTTTATTTTTTACTTTGAGTAATAGGAGAGGCCACAAAATTTATTTAACAAGACTAAACAGAGAATTCAACTTTTAAGCCCCATTAAAATAGAAACGGAAGGGACAACCTTTGTGTTAGTATTCCCTATGCTCACGTTGTCCCAGATGTTTCTTTTTCTGCTTGTCTAATGTGCATACACAACAGCTCAGCGCATAAGCCGGTTGTTGGCTTCTCCTCGACTTGGCTTTGAGAGCCCTCATGGACAGTCCTTGGCCCGGTTATTACACCTTAGTCATTATACAAACTTTCCTTTGCTTGTCTTTTCCATTCCCTAGGCTTTAAATGGTGCCTATATTTTGAAGTCTCAAAGGCAGACATCTCCAGCTCAGGCATCTTGTCTGATATCAGACTCCTAGCCAAAGAGAGATGTCCAGGGATCTGCAGCAATCCCACACTCAACTCTGATCTTCATATCACCCAAATCTCATTTTCTTCCCTCTTTTTTTTTTTTCAGTACTGGGGATGGAACCCAGGGGCATTTTATCTCCAAGCTATACCCTCAGCCCTATTTTTAAAAATTCTTTCTTTCTTTCTTTCTTTCTTTCTTTCTTTCTTTCTTTCTTTCTTTCTTTCTTTTTTTTGATGGAACCCAGGGGCATTTGTCCTTCGAGCTATGCCTCCTGCCCTGTTGCTTATTCTTTATTTTGAAACAGGGTCTTACTAAGTTGCAAAGGGCCTCACTAAGTAGCTGAGGCTGTCCTCAAACCACGATCCTCCTGTCTCAGCCTCCCAAATGCTGGGATTACAAGTGTGCGCCATCATGCCTGGATTTTATTCTTTATTTTGAAACAGGGTCTCACTGAGTTGCAAAGGCCCTCACTAAGTAGCTGAGGCTGTCTGTAAACCACGATCCTTCTGTCTCAGCCTTCCAAATGCTGGGATTACAAGTGTGTACCACGACACCTGGCCTCTTTCCTCTCTTAATAAATATCACCTGCATCACTCCATTGCTCAAGCCAGAGATGTGGAAATTTACCTCTCCATTCCAATTTGTAAGAAAATCCATATGCAAGTGATATTTCAAATGTTTTCTATATAGTAACTTGTTTAATCCTCAGAACAAATCATCAAGGTAGCTAGTATTATTATCACTCACTTTGCAGAATGGAAACCAAGTTACAGCGAGGTTAAGTAATTTGCCCCAGGTCACCCAGCTTACTAATGGAACTGGGACTTCACACTCAGGCAATCTGGCTTTAGGATTCATGTGCTTAAGTTGGCCCCAGCAGTTGCCCATGGCACCTCCCTCTGCTCCAACCCCACATGCAGCCTCTCAGAAGTGCTGTCAGTCCCATCTCCAAAAACATCCTCCCAAACCCATCTACCTCTCTCTAGCACTGTTGCCACCCTAGTGTTCTGCTGAGAGACTGTCATCATAATTCTGTGGTGGCGATCTGCAGTTCACTCTGTCCTCCCAAATCTCCACTCCCAGTCACTCTTCCCAGAAAAGCAGGTCAGAGCTTAAGTGCAGGTTTTTTGTTTTTGTTTTTTTTTTTTTCCTGGGAAGCCTCCCTTGACTCTTACATCTGAATCATACCCCCTCTCTCCAATTATTCTTCCCCATTGCACTATTCTTGTCTTCTTTATTAAATGTCATAAGTGAAAACAACACATTTGTGTATTTAGTGTTTAAAGTAAGGACTATCAAAACAGGGATTTTGATTTCCTTTCTACTCTCTGGCACAAAGCAACGCACATAGTAGATACTTAGGATGGATGGATGAATGACTAATATTGAGTAAGAAATGACTGTGATTTTTATTTTATGTGTTAAAAGGAAAGTACAGTTCCACCTCTTTATGATGGGCTAATTGGAAGAAGCTGTGTGAATTAGTGAGTAATATGCCATGTATTATTATTTTTTTTTTTTGCAGTACTGGGGATGGAATCCAGGGGCATTCTACCTCTGAGCTACACCCTCAGCCCTATTCTTTTATTCTTTATTTTGAAGCAGGGTCTCACTGAGTTACAAAGGATCTCACTAAGTAGCTGAGGCTGTCTGCAAACCCAGATCCTCCTGTCTCAGCCTCCCGAATGCTGGGATTACAAGCATGTGCCACCACACCCAGCATATGTTTTTTTTTTTAAATAAAAGATAGCTAGTTTGATTGTTTCAGTGAAGGATATAACTCTGGCAAGCATACCACCCATCACTTCTCCCACCTCCCCCACCTTTCTAAGAAATTTCATCCCTCCTCTCACACCCTGGCCAGCTCACTGGACCAGGGATGGACACTGATCCCAATGGAGCAAATTCTCCCTGCTCAGAATTCAGAATCAGGAAATTGAGAAACAGATACTTAAGGTAACTGCATTCATCCATCCTTCAAATATTTTTTGAGCACCTTGAATGAATCAGTGCCTGGGGATATAATGAACTAGACAGCTCTCCTGTAAGGCATTTACAGTTCACTGGAGAAAACTGATAAGCTGCTATTGCAAGTCAGTGCTTTGAGTGCTGTGATGGGGGTGGTGCCTAGTGCTGCAGAAGCACACAAAGGAGAGGGCCGGATGCAGTCTTGGGAAGGCAGAGAAAAATTCCCAGGAGAGGTAACATCCTAGCTGGTGGAAAGCTTAATAGATCCAGGAGGGAATAGAGATAAGGAGAAGGGGATTGCATGCAGGAGGAGTGGGAAATGGAAAACATGCAGGCAGTCTGCTGTGCAGGTAGCAGGAAGATCACGCTCAGAGGGGAACGGGATCTCCATCTTTAAGGCCCTCAGCTCAGAGCAAGCTTGGATCTGCTCTTAAGGGCCACGAGAGCCCTGAACAAGGTTTTTGCCAAAGGAATGGCAGGTTCAGATTTGAACACTAAAACGATGCCCGGGTCTCAGTGTGGGGAGCATATCAGAGGAGATGTACCTGTTAACGGACTGTTTTAAACATCTGGACAAAAAGTGATAATGGCAGGAAGTTGATAACAGTGGAAAGAGAGAGAAAGCAGTAATATTCAGGATGGAGTAGGGGACGTAAGAGACTAAGGACAATGTCCAGGCTGAAGACTTAGAGTAGTCATGGCAAGTGGGGGTCACCTGCTGAGACAGGATACACACAAGAGAGCTCAGGGAAGAGGCGGGGCTGGAGACATGAATGTACACATTATCTGCAGTGAATTGATTCGAGCCTTTGGGATTGATAGTGCCCAGTGAGCTGTGGGCAGCAAGAGAAGAAGGATGCTCAGATGGAACCCTGGGTAACTCCACCATTGACGCAGCCAGATGAGCTAGAAGAGCCTGCAAAAGAATTAAAGGGGAGGAGCCAAGAGAGCTGTTGGGAAACCCAGGAAGAGTGATAGCGCGGGAAGCAGCGGATGAGACCCATTTCTAGAAGGGTCTGACAAGCAGCAGTGCTAGAACAAAGAGACCCAAACAAGGACCACTTCTAATCTAATTAATTGCTTGCAGATAACTAATAGAAGTGAAAACTTCTCTTAATTAAATATCACTAACTAATCTTATTCATAGCATTTCACTTGCTTGTCTCAGGAATGCTAAGGTAAGCCTTTTCTGACAGTTGATGGATTTCTTAAGAATAAAGTGAATTTATGAGGGTTTTCCTTATTTGGTTTTCAGATGTTATCACACGTCAGTCCATGAAGCGCACTTGAATGTCAGAGTTGAGAAGGTGGAAAAAAGTAGACATAAGGAAAATTTATTTTAAGTGTTTTTTTTTTTAACGTTAAGGAAGCATCTAACAACCCACTAAGTTTAGCATTTCATGTGTGTTTATGACCTGTCAAAAACTGCCAGAAATTTACTTGTGAGCAAGAAGAAAACGATGTGGACTGTTTGTCATCTCTCAGAGCGTCCAACTTCTGAAGGCCACTTTGCAACCAGAAAAGAACTTTCCTTCATCAGTGGACATATGTCTAAGAAGAGAAACATTAGTAATAGGATCCAAGCCATGTCGTGTTCGTTAAACAATTAGCTGCGATGCCAGCGACTAATCACTTTTTTCCATTTTATTTTCAACAGCTCAAGTGTTCCTAAGAGGCCTATGTGGAATTGCATCTGGAAGTTTCATCAGAATTTTAGTGTATTTTCAGTACTGGTAACATCCCACCTCCCCCACCACTCCACCCCTACTTATTCTGTGCCATGGACTCTCATGGGTCTGATTTGTGCTCCTTCTTCTGAATGTGTAATCAATTTAATATACACAGTGGACATATTCTGGAAAAATAAGGCAAGACTTCTCAGCAGAGTCATTTTAAAGATTAGGTTTTTTTTTAAAAAAAAACAACAACAACAAAGCCATACATCACAATTACAAGGCAGGAAATACAATGGTATACAATGTTTAATTAGAGCTTTTTTAAGGACTGTTTTCTTGCTTATACAAGCACCATAAACTTTTCTGAAGATGATTTGAACTCTTAAGATTAAAGGCCTGGAAAAAAAAAAGATCACTGTTTACCCAGCGCTTTCCACTGAAAACTGTCTTGTTGAACAATTATTGAAATGGAAGAGAATGCACACTCTGAAGGTATCCATGGTCAAGGCCACCATGCTTGGGTCTAGGACAGGAGGTCAAATGAGGGGCCAAAGTGTGATCACAGCCTCTCTTCCCCACTCTGGTTAACCCAAGGGGTTCAGGGGTAGGGGAGGGAAGCCATGAATCCCAGTCCACAAACATGAGGTCTAAGAATCACTTTCTTTTTTTTCTATAACAATTTAATTTCTAATGCCAAGCTTTTATTTCTTCTTGCTGGTAGGGAAAAAATAAAAAAATGAAAACAGCATAACCTCAGGGTTCCCTGTGTATCCCCTCCTTGTGGTTATTGATACTGGCAGTTCTGGATGTCACTCACATGCTGCCAAGGCCCCTGTGCTGGGGCCCAGCTGGTCCTCACTTCTCTGTCTATACTATTTATCTCTGGGACAGCTTTGCCCTTGCCCAGTGGCCTCCCCCTTGGTCCCAGCCACTCTCTGTGCTGTGGCTCCCCTGCTCCAAGTATCTCTGCCAAGGACACCTGATATCATTCTCCCAGGACATGGGGCTTGGCTCTCTGCTCCAGGAGTCCACAAATCCATCTTTCTGTCACCTCTACTTTCATCTACTGACAGCCAAATAGGACCTCTCTCTTGTTTAAGAAAATTCCTTCCTTCCTTCCTTCCTTCCTTCCTTCCTTCCTTCCTTTTCTTCTTCCTCCTCCTCCTCCTCCTTCCCCCCTCCTCCTTCTCCTTCTCTTCCTCCTCCTCCTCCTCCTCCTCCTCCTCCTCCTCCTCCTCCTCCTCCTTCTCCTCCTTCTCCTCCCCTCCTCCTCCTCCTCCTCCTGTCCTCTTCTTTATCTTCTCATTTTGCTAAGGTCTTAGAATTTTGTTTCTAAAGGTGGAAAGGAAGTCTGTTTTGTGGTCTGATACAAACTACAAACTGGGAGGCAGGAACACAGAGTTCTACTTGAATGGGGGGATGTTAGAGAATAGAATAAAATACAATGGTGGGCTAGCTCAAACTGCAGCCAGCACGCTGCATAGCACCAGCATCCCACACTGCATATCCAGCCAGCACAGGCATACCACCCCTGTCCTGGCTTCTCCCAGAGATTCAGACACCCAGTGTCTGGTAGGAAATACCATCTCACTCTCTCCAGCCACATTTCCTGATTTCTGGGGTCCAAGGAGCTTGTGGGTTCACATACAGACATGAACACCAAATTATAGAGCAGAACTGTAACCCTGGGAGAAAAGTATCCCCTTAACTGAGAAAGGAGCCCTGAGCCACTGGACTCAGCCACAGGAACAAAACAGAGCCGCGTGTCTGAGCACAGCATGTGCCTCGTAAGCCATTCTGGTCCTGGGTGGGAGGAATGGACAGACTGTGACCTGAGAGGATGCTCAGCTAAGATGGCTGCCGGTCTGCATGTTCTCATCTATCCACCAGCCCCTGCCACACACAGGTAAAATGAAGCACAAGGGAGCAGGGCGCAGCGTCCTTTCTTCTCCAGCCAGAGAGACACCTGGGGCAAGCAGAGCAGGGACATCCAGGCCCCATAAGCATCTGGAAAAGGGAAGGGATATGGTCCAAGGTCTGTTAACGGTCTCAGGTGGCTTAGTGCCACCCTGACCACATCACGTGGCTGCTCAAGGACAGCAGGGAGGGACAGGAGATCTGCAAGCAGCGGCACGAGTGTGCACACCACAACTGTCTTGTTGCTGCCAGGACATTTCCAGAGACACAGAAAAAAGCCGAAGGAAGAAACCCTGTCTCCATGTAGCTTGGGGGCAGGCTGGGGAAGCAGATATTGTTTTAGTAGAATTAGGGACAAGCTAAAAATTAATGCAAGAAACGCAATGAAGGTCTATAGCTAGAAGGAACCAGGGCAGGTTCAGATTTCCCTTCCACCTCTGCTACTCTATGTCAGTATTTTAATCCATGCACCATAGTGAAATAAGATGAACCTTCTCCCCAGGAAGACCTGGGTCTAAGCATGCTTATATATATATATATATATATATATATATATATATATAATTTCATATCTCCTAGATATGAAATCACATGATCTTTCTAACCTTTTCTCTCATCTGTAAGTGAACATAATAGTTTTATAAAGTATCTAGTACAATAGATACTAAATTCCACAAATTAAGCCACATAATAAGAACCAACTAAATGAGAGATACTGTTGTTGTTATCATTATTATCATCTGATTCTTTGCTTTTATTAGTGAAAGGCCAAGTCCAGAACTTATTGCTCAAAGCCTCTTTGGGTTTTTGCCTTTAAGAGTTACATTTTACCAGATGAGGAGAGAGACAACAATCAAATGTCCATCTGGCAACTTTTGTGACCTTGGACAAGTGGTCAGTCATCCACTCATCAAAGTCACAGGCTCAGGTTGCTATGATTTCCCTGGGCGTATTGGGACTGAGTCTGCAAAAAACGATGGTATTTGCTGAACTTAAGCTGTGAGCAGCTGCGCTGGGCTAGAAATAACTTTTCAAGAGCTAAATTCCTTTGGCAAGTCAAAGGCGCAGCTCACAGTGGGCTTGGAACCACAGAAACATCTAATAGAGAGGTCTCTTTTTCAGGGTGACACCAAGCAATCTTTAACCTTCAAAGAGGGAGACGGCCAATTTCTAGAGCATAATCTTTGCACTGCTTTGGAACAAAGACACAAGAAAGGTTCAGAGGAAAGGGAAACTTCAGTAATTTATTAAGGTGAGACAGGTTCATCAAATCAAACCCCCAGTGGGAACTCTAAATTACGGAACTTTCAAGCTTCTGGCTCCTACCTCCTCTGGTTGTCTGTCGTTGAAAACATTCATGGACGTAACAGCCAAATCTGTGTCCCCAAAACTCAAGCCAACTACAAAAAGCAATGTATTTGGTGGAAAAGTCATAAAAATAAAGACATCCTAATAAAGTGGTTGGACAATTCTTACTGCATTTTTTACCAGAAAGGAGAACTATGGAAAGATCCCGTCTCTCTCTCTATGACCTACTCACTATAAAATCCTAACTCATTGAACACTGGTCTTGGAGAGGAGCTCAAAGGTAAAGTGCTTCACCTCAGCCTTCCCCAAGGCTTAAAGCTAATAGATGGCAGATTCAGAAGTAAACCCATGGCTCCAGATTCCAGCTCAACACTTTCTGTTCAGTGTCCCAGAGGTGGCAAGAACACTCATTCCAGAAAGCACTTTGAGCTCACGAGTGAAAAGTGCCACTTAAATGCTAGTCAGTGTTTGCATTTGAGGATCAGGAATGTCGGTACCGCCACATGTTGAGTCTAAAGGGAATAGGAGGTCCACAGGAATGCAGATTGCCTCTCGCTCCTGATCAGACTGTGGTCCCTAATTCATTTCCAAGTCACTTGTGTGGATACCACATTATGCTATAGGTAGAATTCCTAGGTTGAATTCCCAGGTCATTTTAGAGAAGTTTATTTCACATAAAACTTTGCCTGAAGTACCTGACTGCTCCTGACATAGTTCCATAATTCCATTTCACACTGTTACATTTACAGAAAAGCAACTTCCAGGCCCCAGTACAGAAGACAAGATAATAGCTCCCTCTTCAAGTGATAACTGATAGCAGTTGCTTGGATGCCAGGGTCCTTCAAGTTGGGAAATAAGCAGGTGCTCTCCCCCAGGCTCTGATAACCTGCTAACATCCTACCGGGCTGGCTCTCAAACTCAGCCCTTGGGTTGTACTGGTCATTAGCAATGCTCTCACTGGGTTAGAGTCAAACACAGCATTTAAATCTAGGGCAGAAAGCTTTGCAGGAAACAAAATGTATTCAGTTTAAAGAACCACCCATTTTGCTGGAGATGACCTTTATACTTTTGAGAGTTGAATTGTCTGTTTGGAATTGATTATAGTAAATGGTACTTGTTTTTCTAATATTCTTTCTTGGAAAATAACATAATGGCACTACTATATTGTTGGTCCCCAGAACTGTGTTCCAAATTTTTGGAAACTCTACTTCTGAGAAGCAGTGAACGGCCCCTTCCCAGTTCCTTCCTGAGTAGGGAAGACTTCTTGCTATAGTCTTCATTCCCCAGGGTTTGGGGAGGGATCCAAAGGGGAGTGAGGAAGCAGATTGGAATTGGGAGTCTCTAGTTGTTTTATTCAACAATTAGAATGCTATAAAACCATATGGTAGACCAGGTGGTTTAAACAGCAGAAAATTATTTCTCATGGTTTTGGAAGCTGGGAACTCTAAGATCAAGGTGCTGGCAGACCCAGTGTCTGCTATCACCCTGCTTCCTGATTTATAGGTTGCTGTCTTCTCATCAGATCCTTACATGGGGGAGAGTAGAGAGATCTCTTGAGGATCCCTTTTGTAAAGGTGGTAATTTCAGGCAAAAGGACTCCACCTTCATTACCTAATCACATCTTGCTATAGTTTGGATCTGAAATGTCCCCCAAAGTCCCATGTGTTAAATGTTTGTTCTCTAGCCCATAGCTCTATTGGGAGGTAGTAAGCCTTGAAGAGAGGAGCCTAGTGGGAGAAAGATAGGTTATTGGGAGATTGTTCTTAGATGAGAGTTATAGGGACTCCAGCATGCCTTTCTCTCTCTTTCTTTCTTTCTTTCTTTCTTTCTTTCTTTCTTTCTTTCTTTCTTTCTTTCTTTCCTCATACTGAGGATTGAACATAGAAACAGTCTAACTCAAAGCTATATCCCTAGCCCTTTTTATATTTTATTTTTAACAAGGTCTTACTAAGTTTCTTAAAGACTTCCTGAAGCTGTCCTCAAACCTGCAAACCTTTTTTTTTTTCAGCCTCCCAAGTACTGGAATTACAGGCATGTGCCACCACACCCGGCTCTCTCCTCTCTCTTTCTTCCCTGGCCATAAAATAAATGGGCTTCCTCCTCCCTGTGCCCCTACCAGATTGTACTGTCTTGCCACAGGCCCAAAGGCAACAGGACCAACTGAACATGGACCAAAATCTCCAAAACTGTGAGCCAGAATAAAACTTTTCTCTTTACAAGTTGATTATCTCAAGTGTTTTATCAAAGTAATGGAAAACTGACTAACATTCCTCAAAAGGCCTCACCTCCTAATATCATCACACTGGGATTTCAGCATGTGAAGTTTTTTGAGGGGGACAAACATCTAGTCTATAATGCTATTAATTTACCATTGATGCATGGAAGTATATAGCTCATTAACTCATGATTTAAATGTTCTAAAGGAGGGACTGATTGGAATTGTTGACTTTTTCTAATGGCTTATAAGACAAATTGTGGGTGAGCTAAGTAAACTTTATTAATTGGGACTAATTAGAAATGTATGATATTTCAGGTTGAGATTAATAATTAATCGGGAGGGTGAAAGGGTTAAGTAAACAAAACAAAGCACAAACCAAATTTACAGGGAAATATTCACCTAGCAATCTGATGTGTAAAATAATGTTTCAATAATACTTTGCATTAAAAATACAAATGCTTTTAAGGCAGATTGGGGAAGATCTTGTTTAATACTTGTCTTTATATTATTTTGTTCTTGAAAGTAAAAAATTTTAAATATTGATTTTTTTTTTTTGCAGTACTAGGGATGGAACAAGGGGCATTCTACCTCCAAGATACACCCTCAGCCCTATTTTTTATTCTTTATTTTGAAACAGGGTCTCACCGAGTTGCAAAGGGCCTCGCTAAGTAGCTGAGGCTGTCCTCGAACCATGATCCTACTGTCTCAGCCTCCCGAATGCTGGGATTACAAGCGTGTGCCACCACGCCCAGAAAAATACTGATACTTTTGACAGCATGTCCTGGGAGCAGGGTCAAATCTGGAGCGAAGCACACCAAGTGCTGTGTCCTTGTAGGTTTTTATCACTCTGTGCCTCATTATGATGTAGAATTCTAATGTACCAGTAAATGTATATTAAATATAAAGTTAAGCCGGGCGTGGTGGCGCACGCTTGTAATCCCAGCATTTGGGAGGCTGAGACAGGAGGATTGTGGTTTGTGGACAGCCTCAGTTACTTAGGCCCTTTGCAATGCAGTGAGACCCTGTTTCAAAATAAAAGAATAAAAAATAGGGCTGGGTGTGTAGCTCAGAGGTAGAATGCCCCTGGGTTCCAGCCCTAGTACTGCAAATATATATATATTTATAAATTATATATTATATATAAATTATATATATATTATATATATATAATAAAGCATCCATACTCTCATGCTATTGGTCACCACCTCTGTGCTATGGAAATATCAAGTTTACTTCTGCCCCTCTTCTCTCAGGAATGCTGCCTTAAATCAGGCTCTAATCACTTCCGGCCCAAGGCATAGTTATCAGACTCCTTTTTTTAAGAACACAGAATACTTCCTTCAAACAAAAATCTATGTGGAAATCCAGTTTCTAGGCAGGAGAACTGCTTTAGTTGGAGCAGGGATGGAGGGTCCGATCCCTGCTGCCTCCCCTCCACCACCATCATTCATTCATTCAGCAAACATTAATTGCAGCTCACTGGCTTGGTCTGACAACTTAATTTCCAGGTTGAGCCTCTTTTAAGACATGTCCACATGTCTTAAAACCTTCTATCCATCATGGTCATAGAATTCATTTTCTAAAGATCTGATCTGATCACGATGCTTTCCAGAAACTTTCAGCAGTCTCCTTCCTGTCTTCTAATTGTCGTTCCCACTTAGGTCCCTCAGTTTGGCTCCAGCCTGCATGTCTCCCCTTTTCTTTTGGCGTGTCCCCATGAAACATTCCCTGGCACATCAGGACATGCCTGCCCACTTGCCTTTGACTATGTTGCTGTCTGCATAAACCACCCCACTTCTTCTAACCCACTGTGGAATTTTACTATTTTTAAGCAAATATTACCTCCTCAGCTACATCTTCCCCGAATACCATGGCCTTCCCCCTCAGATTCTGGATGGTTAGGTGCCATGTATCTGGGTATCCAGCTATTGTTCAAAGGCAGGCATCTTATTTCAATGCATCTTGATTGCTCTAGGATCTAGCGTCATCAACATGTCATTGATCAGGAAGAGCAAGCTGGTTTTATTTCACAGACCAATTTCTATTGATAGGTAATCGTTGCCTGAAATACTCTTTGGAAAAAGATGCTGTCTCATTGAGGTTTAGTGGAGACATCCATGATCAACTAGTAATTTCTGCCATGGGCCAGGGTGTGGGGAGTGAAGGCATGGTTGCTGTGCTTCTGCTTTCTGGCAGTAAATGCATAATAAATATTTGCTGGTCAATAGATGAGTAAATGTATTTCTTTACAGTAATAAAGTTTAGGCTTTAAGTAGTTCATACCGCCTTTCTTTTGAGTCCAGCGAGCTTTTGCTATTTTGATTTTCTTATGTGATGTGGGTATTTAGAATCTCCAGAGTATGTGGGCATAGCTGGGAGGCAACCCTGTGTGCCATCACTCTGTACAGGGGAGTCAGTTTGCAGGAGGCCTTCTGATGTTTTCCCCAACTTGGTAGGTTCAAAAATTGATGGAGCCGGGCGTGGTGGCGCACGCTTGTAATCCCCGCGCTTGGGAGGCAGAGACAGGAGGATCGCGCAGGTTCGAAGCCAGCCGTGCGCGCTGGCTTAGGAGATCCTGTTTCCAAATAAAAATGTAAAAATAGGTCTGGGAGTGTAGCCTGGAAGTAGAAGGGCTTCCAGGAACCCCAGTACCACCAAAAAAAAAAAAAAAAAAAAAAGAATTGATGGAGATGGGGGGAGAAAGGATGGAGACAACCACAGGGTGTCTTAAGCCTATGGTTTCAGTAAGAAGAAGGCTCCAGGCAGAAGCTGAAAGAGCTGTTTTCATGAAAGTCTTAGTGAGACCGGGGCACAAGTGGTGTTATGTTAGGACCAGGAGCAAAGTGAAATATGAAGCCAAGGAACAGATCAGTGCTGTTCAGTCCTGGGAAAGGTTGAGCTGTGTGTGTGTGTATGTGTGTGTGTGTGTGCACATGCATACAATCAGCAGGCAACCACTGATGCCCAGTGGTTCTGGCAGGATGAGTGTGACTATGTGTCCCCGGGATAATGGACCACTGCTGGGTCTGGGAGCCATTGCTGCCGGTGTGGAGTGCAGGGCTCCCAGCACACATGGTAGCCACACCAGGAGTGGGCACAGACAGCACTGTTTGGGAGCATCGCGGAGTTGCCTCTGGAGATGCCAGTGCTGTTGGCAGGGTGCCAACTTGGAGCAAGTTGGCTCACTTTACTGGTGAGAGAAGCCTGTCACCAAAGCCCTATTGCTCGGGGTCCTTACTGACCTCAGCACCAACTTAATCAGGACCCTCTCAGTCACCCAGGGAGCAGTGAGCAGGCTTCCTTCATTAGTTCGTGGCAGGCAGAAATGTAGCTCCTCTCAGGTTGTTAAACCCAGATCACGAACCATCTGTTCCTTGTGTTTTCCCACGTTGCAAACTTAATCCAGGGAAGACAGAGTGTTTTGCAGACTCTGCAGCTATTAGTTTCCCCACTGATCACACTTCAGGGGAGTGGGATGTTTTTCTAATGGTGAACTTTCCTTTTGCTGGACTCATTTAAAATGTTTGATATCAGCAGTGTTCCAGGGAACGTGTAACAGCTGACCAAGCGAAAGGCTCTGCAAGGTTGTGCGTCTGCCCTGTTCTCCCGTTGTCCAGTTGTCCTTTCACAGAGGAAGAATTTAACCTTTCAAAAGGATGGTCTGGAAGGCTCCTCTGCTCCTTACCAATGGCTTCACCAGACACTGTTGTCTCCTTCACTTGAAAGAGATGCATTTTTTTTTTTACACACATCTGAGGGGGCCAGGAGGGTCCTGGATACTTTCAGTGTAAACAAGAGCAGATGGAGCCCATCTCCTTTATTCCAGGTGGGGAAAGGAAAGCTGCCTCAGGCTACTGCAATCACTGGTTTCATTTGCATGGATGCCTCCTCGCATCCTAGAAGTACCAGAGGGCTTCCAGGGGCTGTGTTAAGGAGGGAACTTGATCACAAACTCCCTGGTGACAAGGGAGGGTGAAATAATTGAATATTTATTGGCCCTTTGGATGTTACCTTCTATACATTGCTTGTTCAGATCTTGTCTGTTTTTCTATTAGAGTGTGTTCTTTCAGATGGTCCATTGTGATCGAGGATTGAAAAACTATTGGCTGCTGGCCAGCTGCCAATTTTTTAATAAATAATGTTTTATTGAAACGTATCTTATGTGTCATCAGTGACTGTTTTTTTCTGCTACTCAAATAGTCAAGCACTGTGACAGAGGCTATATGGTCTAAAATATGTATGATTTGGCCTCTTAAAGAAAATATTTGTTGCCCTCTGACTCAATGATTCAGCTATTTTTAAAAAGAAAGAAAGAGAGGAAGGAAGTAACCATAAGGAGATACCTTTATACACACCCATCAGGTTGTCATAGATCATAAGCTTTGAAAATAGTGAAAAAGATGTGTATAGCAATGAGACATGTTCACTGAAGTATTACTCCTCAGAATTTAATAAATGAGTAATTTTTACTAGAGGAAAAAGATACAATTTTTTTCTATATACTTAGGCTACAATACTTTTTTTTTGTGGTGGTACTGGGGTTCCTGGAAGCCCTTCTAACTCTGGGCTATACTCCCAGACCTATTTTATATTTTTATTTGGAAACAGGGTCTCTTAAGCCAGCGTGGCTGGCTTCGAACCTGCGCCATCCTCCTGTCTCCGCCTTCTAAGCATGGGGATTACAAGCGTGCGCCACCACGCCTGGCTACAATACTTTTTTGAGATTTAAACTTCCAAACCATAAAAATTAGAAAAGAAACAACAAACAACAAACAAACAACAAAGTTGCCAAGAGATACATACTAGAATAGCATAATATCTATATAAAATTTGAAACACTGCAAACTCAATGTACTATGTTGTGTATTAAGGATACATACTGAGCTGGACCACCTGCAAAGGGTGGGCCAGGCTGGTGGGAGGAGAGATGGCTGAGATGACCCCCACACTGGCTTACCTCCAAAGATGCATGGACGCGAGAGGAGGGTCTTCTCCCCAGGACCTTTGCTCATTGAAAGCACAAGTCTGTGGTCTCCAGAGCTCTCGGAGTAAAGAAACCTAAGGGCTGCTGGATCCCTTAGCCATGGCCCACTGTATTAAATGCTCTTATAGGCAAGAGGACTATGTATTGCCACACAACAATTTTTTGCTACACCACAGTTATAAATGCCTACATTTTATTTATTTGCTGAAGCATCAGGCTTCTCCAAGGTTTCAGTTAAATGGGTTGGTTTATGTATTGAATAACTACATATGAAATACGTAAGTACAGAATTTAGGAAAAAGTTACTTCTGGGAAGGATTGGGAAAGAAAAGATCAGGAAGGCATTCTGGTGGGTTATAATGGTATCTGTGATTTGTTTCTTTAAGAGCATAGGAGATGAGTATGACAAAATATTATGATCTGATTCAAGTGGGAGCAGACAATGTAAGTCTACAAGGTAGAGGAAGTTGGGTGGGGTGGGAGCAGAGTAGAACCAGAGTTTCTTGGTAGAAAACAAGAAAAACCTACTTTTGGGGAAGAAGATCATGGCCAGAAGCACTGTCCAATCTACGTTGATATGTCTACCATTCTATATGCAAGAAATATTTGCTGAATGAACAATACAATGTATTTTTATTGAGAATTATATGGTAGACACTGTGGGTGGACTATAGAGATGATGATAAGGCATAGTTCTTCAATATTGAAGGGAAGACAAGATAACCAGATTCAACTAGAGGAACCAGGACAGCTTCAAGGATCCAGCTGATAGGATTTAATTAGGGATTTCCACTCTTCCCTTTCATTTCAAACCTGGCTGGTGTCTTAGTCCTTTTTCGCTGACTGGCCCAAAGTACGTCCAAGTTCAAGGTTTCCATCAAGTTGCGGAGTTCAATCATCTCTAGCAGGTAGTAGGGCTTGGGGCATGCATGGAGCCTCAGAAATCTGGGGTGTAGATTCTTCCCTCCCCCTAGTGGTGAGGGGTGGGCAAGTGTGGGAGAGGAGCCAGTGGAGCCATGGTCACAGCTTGAGGGCTTCAGCCTCCATGGAAGTCTGAAATCATCTCCTGGATTCCTCTTTTTCCAAGGTCAGAGGGCAAGAGGTAATTCCAAAAGATTTTGGTGGAGTCTATACCTCTGGCAGCTTAGGCCAGGCTTGATGGGGAAAAGGGAGACAAGGAGCTAATATTTTCAGAAGACTCTGGAGGAGGATCTCCCAGAAAATGTTGTCAAAATCTGGAAAAAAAAATTAAAAATAACTAAAATTGGAGCCCAAGACACACAAACAATTGGAAGCTGGATTCTTATGAGGACAACCATGAAATGGGAATTATTCACAGTGACGAGGAGTCTTTGTGGGTTTCCAAAGAAGTTTCAAGTCCAGGACTGAGATGCAGGCTCTGGTGCCAGGCACAGCTGGGTACCCAGAGAGGGTCATTTTAATAACCGTGTGACTTGATCCAGGGCTACAGTTCCAAGGTCATGAATCAGAGTAGCATCAGAACCTAAGCCCCACCCAGCTCTGTTTCTGACGGGGATCTGAATGCTATCTAGGGCCACTGAAACCCAAAGAAAGACTCAAGCAAAGGCACAAATTGGGAAATATGGATGAGGGGCATAGAGACTTCAAATGTAACTAGGAAGGAGGCAAGCAAGGATTGGGCTAAAGAACTCCAATGTACACACCCATCATCAGTTAGCTCACCAGCAGGGGCAAAATGGGAAGTATCATGGGATATTAGTGAGACACTATTTCAAAACTGAAAAAATTAAAAAGGGTTGGAGGTATAGCTCAGAGGTAGAATGCCCCTGGGCTCAATCATTAGTAGCCCCAAGAAAGAAAAGTCTCCATTTGCAAGTTTTCTTCACCAAGTAAAGAGCAAGTTATTCTTACAGTCAGCTCATAATCCTTATATACACTCTTGCCCAACACATAATTCAACTTGATCAATAGATATGTCTTGTCCCAACACCAAGGAGAGGTCTTTGGGAACATCTATGATTCAGTCATGTTGAGAAAAGAGAACCGAATAGGTGGAACTTTAACTCAATCCAGAGAAAAGAAATGGAAGGAAGCCAGAAGGTTGAATTAATGTCATGGAAATAGTGAATACACACCTCATATATGCCAAGAAATGGCTTTTATGGTTGAGAGCAAGACCTCCATACTCCTAATGATACCCCTCCACTAACACTGGCATGGAAATATATTTGTGTGAAAGCCCCTTGCAAATAGGTAGGCTCACTATAAGCTTTCTCCTTTTTTTTTTTTTACCCCCCCTGGAATCTAATTAAAACTTATTTATGTCATTCTACCTATATGAATGTCAGTGCCTTTCATATCTGTTATCTGTCTGGGCCCCTATAAACTCTTCAAGGACAAAACTAGGGTCTCATTTATCTTGGCCATTCTAGAATCAGGCACAATCCTCTCCGTACTGTCAGACTTCACTCATTATGGTTCTGTTGGATGGGGATACTTACAAAATGTGCAGGTTTCTCTAGATCTAGAACCCAGGAAACCATAAGGACCGGCCACTCAATGTGAGCTATAGCTGGGTCCTTACCTGATCCCCCAGCACACAGGCCTCAGAAGGTGGCTCTACCTGAGCACAGACTTGGGTCCACTGGGATTGTGTGAGCATACCTATTTCCTCACAGCCTGGCCAAATCCAAATAGTATCAAACTTCTTAAAATTGGCAATCTGAGCTAGGCGTGGCGGCACACACTTGTAATCCCAGCATTCAGCAGGCTGAGACTGGAGGATCTGGGTTCTTGGATAGCCTTAGCTACTTAGTGAGGCCCTCCACAACTTAGTGAGACCCTAATAAAAAGAATAATAAATAATTAATAATCCCAGTACTTGGAAGGTTGAGACAGGAGGATCCTGGCCTTGAGACCAGCCCCAGAAACCTAGTGAGACCTTGTTTCAAAACAAAACAAAAAAGGGTGGGGTGAGAATGGGAATGTAGCTCCAAGATAGAATGCCCCTGGGTTCAATCCCCAGTACAAAAAAAAAAAAAAAAAAAAAAAAAAAAAAAAAAAGGAAGAAGCAAAAGATAGAAGCTGGGAGCCCAGCAATAGTGGGAAGGTTTGTTTACCTTTGGCTGTTTCTATTGGAAGCACCAAGCACAATTATTTATTATTATTATTAATTATGAATTAATTATGGATTAATTATTATTAATAAAATGCCCTTAAAAAGGATTCCATCCCCAGACACTCCCCCCCCCAAAATTGCCAATCTGGTGGATATGTATATTATTGGCTTAATTGTTCTCTGATTATCAGTGAGATTGAGCATACTTTCTTAACTTTATTTGTATTTTCTCTTAAGTAAATTTCCTATGTTTTCATTGTGGGTCGTGGTGGTAGTGGTAGAGATTCTTTAGATGTTCTAAGAAATAATTCTTAGACACTTACATGCCTTGCAAAAACCTTTCTTCAGGCTTTGCCTTGGCTTTTAACCTTATGAATGGTGTCTTTTGTGCTATAGAAACTTTTTGTTTATATAAAGTTAAACATACCCATAGTTTCCTATGAGAGTTTTCTATTGGCTCAAAAATATTTGCAGATGTTCATTACATGTTTTGTCTCTTCTCAACTTTCTTGTGCCCACTCCAGCTTGCTAGTTGTGGGGTCACATGCAGTGAAGCCCTGTGAAGGCTGGGCTGCTCTCTCTCCCAGCCTGTTCCTTTGGTTGTCCTTAAGCCAACTACAATGACCAGGACCAATTCTTCCCTTGCAAGGTCATTATGAAAAATAAACTCTTGCTAGAAATAAGTAGGCTTTTGGCTGGAGTTCGAAGTTATTTATTGTTGTAGACATTTGTCTTTGTAAAGTCTTAGTTAACTTCAACTGTCTGTTCCAGAAAGAAAAATCTTACTACTAAACAATTAAGCACAGTGACAGTCCAAGGATAGAAGGGAAAAAAGAGGATTTTACTTTTCATTAATTCATTAATTCATCCATCCATCCATTCATGTAGTCAGTCAATTAGCCAACAGATATCTATGGATTTCCTCTTATGTGTTAGGTACTTGACTCTGAACTCCAGACAAAGGAAACAAAGGCCCTTTCTTGCCCCTGTAGAGCCCACATTGTGGCTGCACATTTCTTGCACTTGTCTCAGTGAGCCGGTGTCAGCTCTCCTTGGAGAGAAACCTGATGTCTTCTTCTCTGGTCTCTCCTTCCCACTTCTGTCTGTGGTCTGTTGGCCATTTTCTTTTCCATCCAGGATCCCAGTTCTCAGGAATCATTCCAATTGTTTATTTCCCTCAGTGGAGGAGAATAATGAGATATAGTTTCTTCGGGTGCTTCCAATAGAAACAGCCAAAGGTAAACAAACCTTCCCACTATTGCTGGGCTCCCAGCTTCTACCTTCTGCTTCTTCCTTTTTTTTTTTTTTTTTAACTGGGGATTGAACCCAGGGGCATTCTATCTTGGAGCTACATCCCCTTTCTCACCCCCACCCTTTTTTGTTTTGTTTTGAAACAAGGTCTCACTAGGTTTCTGGGGCTGGTCTCAAGGCCAGGATCCTCCTGTCTCAACCTTCCGAGTCCTGGGATTATAGGTATGTGTCACCTATATGGCTCCTATACTTGGCTCTCTTCAAATATTTTGATTTAACAGCAAGAGAGCCTTTTACAACATAAATTAGATAGATCCCATCTCTCAGCTCAAAATCCTACTCAGATGCCTCTGAACCTCCTGGTTTCTTCTCCAGCGTTCCCCCCTGCTCGTCCCGCCTGTCCCCACAGTCCCAGCCGGGGTGGCCAGCCTGCCACTCCAGCATTCTAATCATTCTCTGTCCTCCAAGCCTTTGTCTTGTTAGGCTCTTGGCCTAAAATTTCTTTCTCCCAGGTATCTGCACCACTTGCCTCTCCCTTCTTTTGACTTTGCTCCATATCACTCTCTCAGTGAGACAATCCTGCTTACTATTGTGAGCTCAGTGTGTCTTTTTAAAGAGATGTCGATGTCCTGATAACCCCTTACCTACAAATGCGACCTTATTTACCAATGGGACCTTGTTAGGAAATATGGTCTTTGTAGATATAATCAAGTTAGGTTAGGCCATACTGGATTAGGATGGTGCCTGGATCCAGTGACTGGTATCCTTATAAAAGAGGAGAAATTTAGACACAGACACACAGGGCTCGTCATGTGACAGGGACTGGAGTAACACTGTCTCAAGCCAAGGAGGATTACTGTATCGCCAGCAACTAAAAGAAGCAGGAAGAATTTCCTCCTAGAGCTTAAAGAAGTATGCCTCTTAGACACCTTGATTTCTAACTTCCACAGATGTTAGAGAATAATTCCTATTGTTTTCATTCACATCACTTGTGGTCCTTGAAGGTAGCCATAGGAAACTAACATACTAGCTATTGAAAATATGAAAACTTCAACTTTGGTATTCTCCACCCCCTCTCTTAATTTATTTTATTCATAACATTCATGTGTAGGGGGATGCTGGGGATTGAATCCAGGGGTGTTTTACCTCCTAGCTATATCCCCATCCCTATGTTATTTTTTGTTTTGAAACAGGGTCTCATTAAGTGGCTGAGGGCCTCATGAAGTTGCCGAGGCCGGCCTTGAACTTGTGATCCTCCTGTCTCAGCCTTCCAAGTACTGGGATTACTGGCATGTGTCACCATGTCCAGCACGTTTATCTTTTTTAATATACTATGTACCTTATTTCTTTAGCTTTTGCCTGTGTCCCCCTGTAGAATCTGGGCTGAATCCCGTGTGCCTTGAGCAGGACCTAGAGCAGGCTTGGCAAATGGCAGACAGACAGACGCTCAACAAAAGACCACCTGGATGAATGAACAGATGAGCACGGTTTCCTTTTTAGTCTAACTCTGGTGGGTAGACTGTCAACAGGTTTGCTGTCATTTTCTCCACCTTACCAAAGACCTCTTCTGTTATCTTGGTGTGATAAGGACAGGGCGCGCCAGAAGGAAATTGAATTCTTTCTCTGCTTCAAGGGCAGACTGGGGGAGGAAGAGAGTTCATCCTGCCACGGTGCTGACCTGTCTTTCTTTATAGCCTGTCTGATTTGGAATATGAGCTTAGGAGGGATCTGTGGCTATTGGAATAAAGATACCACAGTGTGTGGAAGCCTCCAGGCTAGTCATTTGAACTGGGTCTCTAAACGCATCTCGATACTATTCTGGGCTCTTACATCTGAAAATAAAGTGGAAACTGATGTATTTCCACAAGACTTCACTGGGGCCTGGGGTGCTCCCAGGTCAGCCAGTGCCTCTTTGGGCTGGACATCCATCCTGTCATGGCTCAGCCACCGACAAGGGCAGGGATGGTGGTTATTTTTGCCTTTGTCTCTCCATGGGTTTCCCACCACTTGACTCTTTCCCAAAAGCTTTGGGAATGTTTCAAGAAAAGAAATAAAAAGATTATTTTCAAAAAGGACTGATTTTGATTTAGACTTCAATATATTCTAGCAGTATCTATCTAGATAACAATACATCTATCTACTAATAGGCGCTTTGTGGTACAGTCATAAAGAAATACTTACTGAGTAGTGGTTACAGATGGCTGATCTTATATATATGGACATAGGAATAGTTGATGAGAAGTTCAAAAAGTATTGTGTGACTGCATTTGTAAGAAAAATATAAAACCTAAAATCCACTCCCCAGAGTAAATGCCAAACTGCAACGATGTTGTTATTAAGGATTTTCAGGGTGGGGTGAGAGTGGATAATGAGAAGTATTTTTTTTTAATACTGAATAGATTTCAGCAATATATTATTTTATAATATTTTCACAGTAATTATGATTCTGTATTTCTTAAAGGCTTTACAGTAAGATTAGACTATTCTAAAATTAAAGTAAAACTAAAGGTGATTTAAAAATATTTTCTGTAGCTTTGGATAAAGATGTACTTTGGCAGTGCCTGGAATAAATGTCTCAGGGTCAGAAGCAAAATAGACCCCTTTGGGCACACTCACCTGACTGTAGACCTATCCATCCTCATTCTTTAAATAGCTTTGCAGGATAAGTATACAATGGCTTCTTATATGAGATATCAAATGAATAGTTTGAAGTGTTTTGTGGTTCACAGAAAGGTTTCCTCTTTTTAATTATTTTATTCTCTTTTATTAACACATTGAAATATTCCATTTTCGCCACAGTCCCAAGAGTTGGGTTCTAACATCAGCTCCGTTTTACAGATAAGGACACCAGCTCTGAGAGGCAAAATTACTTGCTCAGTATGATGACGCACTCCAGGTTATTCATTCTACTGACAACGTGCTGACCGTCGTTGGAAACTGGCACGGGGTCATAGGAGCCTCACTTACCTGTCAGGATGCCTTCTGGAGTAGGAGCAGAAACTGGGCCAAGTGAAGCCACTCAGATTTTTCACCCTAGGAAATTGAATTTGGAACCCACTCATGATCCACACATAGCTGGCTCTGTAAAATGCAGACTGGGAAGCTGATAGGCCGCCATCTCCTGCTACCGCAGTGGGGGAAACAGGCCCAGAGAGAGGCAGGAGGAAAAGTCCAGAACGTGTCTTCGTGCCCTGCTCTGTCCTGCAAGCTCCTGGCAGGTGTCCTTCCCGAGGCCCAGCTGTGGTTCTACTTTGGGCCTGAGGTTGGCTACGCGTGGTAGGAATCAGAGTTCCCCGGACCTGAACCAGGAAGTGACAGAGCCAGAGGTGAAACTCAAGTCACCCATCGCCAGTGCCCGCTCTCCCTCATTCCTGCCCCTCTCTCCACGGCCCCCTCCATGCCTGGAGAAGGGCTGCCCTCACAGTCGCCAACACCCAGCCTTGACGGCTTGCACAGTGCTGCTACATCACACAGCTGCGAGGACTCCGGCGACAGATGTGCTTCCTGAATCAGTTTTATTTGAATGTAAACACTTCACAAATGGTGTGTGGGGACGAGAAGGAGAAGGACACCTTCCTTTAGCACAAACAGCAACACTAGGCTGCATCACCTCACCATAATTGAGGGATTCCAGGAGAGGTGTTTGTTATTTATTAATCATCACCCACAAACACATCCTCCCTTGTGCAGCTTTCCAGAGCGGCCTGCTGGGGAGCCCAGGTGTGCCACCAGTAGGGAAGCAGAAGGAAGGGAACGTGCTGGCTTTATGACGCCTCTTCCTTCCCAGAGTCAGACTCATTCTCAATAGAAACCTAAGAAGTGCAGCCGACTGACTGATACTCTAGTCCGCCCTTATCCATGGTTTTTGCTTTGCCTTGTTTTCGGTTATCCAGGGTTAATCATGGTCTGAAAATATTAAGTGGAAAATTCCAAAAGTAAATAATTTGTAAGATTTGTGTGCTGTTCAGATTAGTGTGATTAAATCTCTTTTGTCATAGTATGTTGTTAAAGTTGTTCGTTTATTATTAACTATTGTTTTAATCTCTTACTGTGCCTAATTTATAAGTAAAACCTTACACATGTGTGTGTGCATATATACATACGTAGTGTTCAGTACTATCCACAGTTTTAGGCGCCCACTGGGGGTCTTGGGATGTGTGCTTCATGGATAAAGGGGACTGTGGAGTTCTGACTCTCCACCCTTCCCTGTATTCACATCCTTTGCCAGGTAGCTTTGCGCCTTCTCTCACTCTGATTCTGGACCAAGTGCCGTGGCTTGCCTTGGCTAACGGAATGTTGGCAAGTGTAAGAGCAGCAGAGGCTGGAAAAAGTGTGAGTGCCTTTCCACTCATCCTAGGGTGCTTCAGCAGACACAGTGAGAATGTGCCCCACTAGCTTCCAGGAGGAGCCCTAGGGGCAGCCGTGCTGAGTCATCTCAAAGTCCAGTGAGAAAACTGCAGGGACCAGAAGAGCAGCCCAGCTGAGCCCCGCCTACACTGCCTCCTGAGAGACTTGACTTGTGAGCACAATAAATACTTATTGACACACGCCCACTGAGGCTTTGTGGTGGCTTAAGCCAGTGATGATTGTGGCAACAGATAACTGAGGCTGAAGTGCTATATTTGTTGGGCAAATATCTGGCTTAGTTTTAAGACAGTTTAGGTAGCCCATCAAAGAAATCACAGATAAAAGCAATCTCTCCAGGAACCTAGTCTTACCTTCATTGTATAAGAAGGAAATGGCTAGCTCTTCACTTTTTCTGCTCTTGTGTGCGCAGTAGCAGCGCATGCCTGGAACTTTGGGGTTGAGCTACACCTGCGTCTTCGGAGCTCAGTCTTTTTGTAAACTCCATTTTAAAAGAATGCTGAATGGGAGCCAGGTGTGGTGGTACACGCTTGTAATTCCAGCATTTGGGAGGCTGAGACAGGAGGATCAAGTTTCGCAGGCAGCCTCAGCTACTTAGGCCCTCTGCAACTCAGTGAGATCCTGTTTCAAAATAAAGACTAAAAAATAGGGCTAAGGGTGTAGCTCGGAGGCAGAATGCCCCTAGGTTCCATTCCCAGTACAAAAAAAAAAAAAAAAAAAAAAGAATGCCAAATGGCTGCCCTCATCTAATAAAGAGCTAGAAGGCAAGAAAGGCAAGAAGGCGGGGTGCAGCATACCCCACAGGCAGGCTGGGAGGGCACAGGAGCTGCCCACTAGGTCCCAGCTCATTAAGAAATGGAGTAGTGGACGGGGGTGGGGTGGGGGTGGGGGTGGGGTGGGGGGGGCCCAGATCCAAATCTGTAAAATTTTAAACAGAGTGTAAGTGTATGCATGTGTGGGAAACCTATATGAGGTAGTCAACTTTTCATCTTGCCAAATGACAGATGAACTAAAGACCAAAACCCCAAACGCCTCTCTTCTGTCACTCCTTCACCCTAACAGGACTGGTTCACCTATAATAAGTGACAGGAACATAATTTCAATAAAATAAACACCTTTTCCCCCAAAATAAGTTAGGAGTCTTACATCCATCCATCCATCTATACCTGCTAACCTACTGATGGATCAGTCGCTCTCTAAATAATTACCTTTTTCGTTTTCCCATTTTACTTTGCCCTTACTTGGTGGAGCTTGCTTCATGAATGAGTCACTGCTCCTGCCCTCCCTCTGCTAGGTGCATCTTCCTGCAGGACTAGCAGGAAGGGATGTAATTACACAGGCCTCTGGAAGAGCCAGAAGACACCACACTCCCCACCCGCGTCCTCCCGAAGAAGGCGGTATCCCAGTGTGGGGCGCGTGGGGTGAGCGAGGGGAGATGTGAAGCCGGACTCACTCCCTCACAGAATCGGCAGCGGGCTTGAGATGTACCTCAGCCCAGGTGCTTGCCTGAAACAGTCTAAAACCACCCCCGCACCCCTTTCTCTCCCACCCACTCTCCAATTTTCTCTTCTCCATCTTCCCCTTCTTCCTGCTCCTACAAGCACAGTGATTCATAGAGCAGTACTTAAACCAGATATGTTAAGTCATTAACAAGTCCTGCACCATCTTGGTCTTTGCCTTTCAAATTCGGGTTTTAAAGAATGCATAACTTGTTTAGAGAGAGGGATAAGCTAAAATTACTTCCTGCGGTTGCAAAGCATGCAATCCTATTCATCATCTTTACGCTTCTGTTATGTCCGTGGAGCGGAGTTATAATCCCAGACGGTTGCTGCACTCACAAAATAACTTAACTTCTTAAGGGATTACCTCAACCCCATGGCTCTGGTTCTTATTAGCAGATGGGGTGAACTGGAAATGCTAATGGTGAGATAACTGGAATAGATTGGGACTCTCTCAGGTATTTGCCAGTGTTGAAACAGTGAATGGATGTAATCATTTAAATGTAAAGAAACTGCTGAATACCCCTGCCCCATTGCTGAGAATAAATGACTAAAGCTGAGGAAAGGTCCTCCAAGGCAGAGCCATAGGTAGTGAGTGGGTCTGTGGTGTCTGTAGGAAGCAATGCAGGGCATCTGGGTTTGCAACCAGCCAGCAGCTGGGGGCTGCTGTGTGTCAGAAGAGCCCCCAAACTAGCCCCACTCAGGGCTTGATTTGTCAGTGTGTGTGGCCCTGGAGATTGAACCCAGGGTTCCCTGCATTCCAGGCCTTTTTTTTTTTCTCTCCAGTACTCAAGTACTGAGATTACAAGCGTGTGCCACCACGCCTGGCTAACATCCCTTTTATTTTATTTTGAAACGGGATTTTGCTAAATTGCTGAGGCTGCCCTCAAATCTGCAGTCTTCCTGTCTCAGCCTCCCAGATACTGGGATTGCCAGCTCAGGGTTTGATTTGGGGTTTGAAATCATGAGGAACAAAATATTTTTCTTCAGTCTCTCTCCCTCTCTCTCTCTCTCTCTCCCTCTCACTCTTGTAGGGTCAGAATTAACATCAGATGTTCACTTTTGTTTAAAAATAGAAATAGCTTTTTTTTTTTAAACAAATAACCTTGAATTAAAAGAAAGATTGAAATTGGCAGTATTCTACTCCTACAAAGGGCCAGTTTAATTTGCTTCTTTGCAGGCCAGGAAGCGTGAAGTGCAGGTGACTTCTGGTGCTCGGTTTTCCATTAATATTCCAAGGTGACACAAAATTCACTGAAGACACTTGCAAGTCCAGGTCGTTGGCTCTGGCGGGCGACAGAGGGACAGGGCTGCGTGCCCAGGGCAGCTAAGTGGTTGCAGGTGCTGAGCTCAGTCTGAGGTGAGGTCGGAGTTAGGCACATGACAGTGATCTATAAGGTCTGCTAACACATTTCTGGAAGTGGAATGGGGTGGGGAAAATAGTACTTACCAGGATTGTTTTCAGGAAGAGAACTGGCAGGAATCATTTCATAACCTATGTAAGGGCAAAGGAAAGCGCTTTTAAGCAAGAATCAGGTGAGGGTCGTGCTTGAGCACAGCATGCAAGTTGAGGTCCGAGCTGAATTGCTCACACCAACAGAGGGGCAGAATGATGCCACCCCCCCCCACACCCCGAGCCTTCCCCCCACAGAGTTGCTTACGCAGCCTTTTCTCTAAATGTGTATTGAACACATCTTTCTCTGGTTTAAAGAGATTCCAAATTGACCAGTTCAGCCCTATGTGTATGGCAAGGTTGTGTGATTGTAGGATGAGAGCAAAGCCTACCAAATACTTGAAGTGGTGAAGACCTGGGGAGGGGATTGCTCTGTGTCACATCCAATGAGCTGCACAACATGGTCCTGTCTGAGGAACAGACTAGGAGCCTGGAGTCTAATGCCGGCAATAAGACCTGGTGGGCCTCACAGATACCCCTCCCTACAGAGGAGAAGCGTTTCCTGTGCTTTTACCCACAAGGCAAGGCTCTAGGAGCTTCTCAGAGACTGCGTGCGGCCTTCCAGTTAGCTCATGGATTGTGATGTCATGACCATCAAACACCATCCCTCCAAGGAGCCATTACCAGGAGATATAGGGCCAGGTGAGGTAAGTTCACATTCTCCGAAAAGGTTTTCCTCAGATGATAACTTCTAAGAAATCAGGACTGCTCCCCAGCTGGTTCCTTGAACACTGACTGTGTGCTTGGGTTGGTCCGGTACTGAGAATATGTCATATTGTGGGGTATCTTCTGGACATATTTTGTTTTTCTTTTTTTGTTATAGCAGTTAAACTTGAACCCTGTTACACTAGAACTAGATATGACTGCCTAAGCTCACCATTATTTTTGGAAATTCACAAAGGAAGGAAATGTCAACATGATTGTGGAAATAAATGAAGACTAACCAAATGAACAAAACAAAGGACATTTTTTCAGAGCTGAATATAGCAAGGGAATCAGTAATTATCACTTTCATTTGAGTAGAGACTCAAAGGCAGGGAGAGGAGTGGGGAAGCCTTAGTGGAAAAAGGCCAGACTTGAGGCATGACTGGAGCCCATTGGCAGGGGGTGCTGTAGGCAGGCCAGCTTCAAGTGGGCATCCTGAGTGACTGGTGAGAGGTGCACAATTGGCTTTCTCTAGTTGGTCCTAATTTAGAAGCAGACACAAAAATTAAGAAAGTTGTCAGTTATTAGTCAAGTCCTGGCCTTATGGGGCTGATTATTATGGAAGTTTCTGCTAAGCTTCCTGGATTATCACTAGTGATAGCACACTGGCTCTCTTCAAGGTTGGGCTCAGAAAGGCTGGCTTTCCGGGGCTGTTTATTGTAGATAAGGGGTTGGTTTCCTGGGCAGTTTACTATGGGCTGTGGGTCAGGTTCTATTTTTATATATAATCTGACCATTGTCAATTTATGTATCAAATCTCTAATGGCTAATGGGAATGGCCTTAGCAAAGAGGGGGAAAAGCAGTGATTGACAGTGTTTTAAAACACCAGCTAAGCTGGGAGTGGTGGTGCATGCTTGTAATCCCCATGCTTGGGAGGCAGAGACAGGAGGATTACGTAGGTTCGAAGCCAGCCTGAGCTGGCCTAAGAGACCCTGTTTCCAAATAAAATATAAAATAGGTCTGGGAGTGTAGCCCAGAGGTGGAAGGCCCCTGGGTTCCATCCCCAGTACCACCAAAAATAAAAATAAAATAAAACACCAGCCAGATAAATAAATAGATGTACCAACCGACATAGAACAGTGGAAGAAAATAGAACATTTCATCCATTACCAGTGGATCTAGAAAATAAGAACTGACCAAAACAAGTGGCAGAAGAGAGGCAGCTGAGGCTGAGGAATGGGGGCTCCGTGAGCCAGGCTGGTCAGAGATAGGATTTCTATGATGCTCATAGCTAAAGGACATCAACATTTGAGTCGATTCTTTTGCTTGAAAATAAGTGGCTGGCGGGCTCAGTGCTCTCCATCCCCTGGGGTTTAAGCACCAGAATCGATGCTCCAGGACATCTTCCTTGTCCATCCCAGACCCTCAGAAGCCCAACAAACCATAAAGCATACTTTGTGGATTTGACAGACCAGTGGCCACTAAAAGAATTTACTTTTCTTAGCATGAAGCCAATTGTGAGAAGGACCCAATGCTGCCGATTGTTTGCAGCTGTCTGAATGGTACCCAGCTGGCAGCCCGTGCCTGCTTTCAAATCTGGTTTCCATTCCAGTGGCGTGTGGGACGAGGGACCCTTCTGGAAGCGAGGGCAATGTGCTGACTGCTGGCCCGGAGCTGTCTTCCTGATTGGGTAACACCTCTCCTTCTGGTCATTAGCTTCAGCCTCTCCAGCTCCTGAGCTTTGGTTTCCAAGAACATTGAGTGTTGATCCCTGTTGGCTGCAGTGCTGCTTTATGCTTTGTTCTCTTAAACTCGCCCCCAGCATCACAGGCTCTCCCTTTCCAGGTTCCCTGGGGCCCGAAGAGTGTCGGGAAATCTCAGCAGTGTGCTGCATTCATATCTAGGGCAGATGCAAGAAGGATGATGATTGTGGCTGGCTGCCCCATGGCGAGATCTTTTTTTTTTAATTTTTGAATTGATGCCTTGTAATTATTTATCATAACCAGGTTCAGAGTGATACAAGTATACATGCACACAGCACTTCCCCCTGCTCCTGGGACATGATATTGAAATTGGTATTGATAACTTCATTTTTGAGCCTATCGTTATTTGAACTGTGTCCTTCGTCAAGTCTCCCCTTTCGCCTCCTCACTTCCCTCCCCAAATTCCCTCCCACTATTCTACTACTGTCTCCCCTTATTTCTCTGAAGTCTGTTTTGTTTCCCAATTTCTCTCTAGCTTCCATGTATGAGTAAAAACATATGGCCCTTCACTCCCTGGGACTGGCTGAACCTTACTTGGCATCCTGTTCTTCAGCACCATCCATTTTTCTACAAATGACGTAAGTTTGTTCTTTATGTATGTGCAAAAAATCCGTTGTGTGTATATACCATGGTTTTGTAATCCATTCATCTGTTGATGGACACCTAGCCTGGTTCCCTGATTTGGCTATTGTGAATTGTGCCACTATCAACATGGATGTACATGTATTCCTATAGTGTTCTGACTTCAATTCCTTTGGAAAGATACTGGTATAGCTGGATTATATGGTAGCTCCATTCTCAGCCTTTTTTAAAAAAATATTTTTATATGAATCCTATTGAAAATGGCACACATTCAGACAGTGCTTGGTTCCCCCCTCCCTGCTTCCCCTTCCTCCTCCCAACAATGAGTGTCCAGGTTGACCATGCTACATTCATACTTTTACACATATTCGGATGTAGCTCCTCCATTAATCAACCTCAGCCTTCTTCCTCTCCTACCCTTCCATTCTAGCTTTGCTGAGGTTTCCCCTCCATTATCTGGAGTCCTTCTGGTATTTCCAGTACTCCCTAGTTCGGGCATATTAGAGAAAACATATGTCCCTTTTGAGGAACCTCCACCCTGATCTCTTTAGTGGCTGCACCATGGCAGGCTCTTGAGTTTCCAAAATGGAACATTTACAAAAAAGAGCTCTTGGCTTTTTTCCCCTAAGTCCTCCCTTCCCCTCCTCCCTCATCTTCCTCAGTACAGCTACTATATCACTATCCCTCAGCGGACCAAGCCTTAAACCTAAGGGCCTTTCTCCAGTCTTTCTTTTCTCTTGCCTCCTACTTTAAAAAGTCCTGTTTATGTTCCCTTGGGATTGAACCCAGGGCTATTCTACCTCTGATCTATACCCTCAGCCCTATTTTACTTTTTATTTTGAAACAAGGTCTCACTAAGTTATTGTGCTTAGCCTTGAACCTGTGATCATCTGTCTCAGCCTCCCAAGTACTGGAATTATAGGCCTGTGCCACCATGCTCTGCTCAGTATCACCATTTTCTGCAGCAGCCTCTAGCTACTTTATCTACTTTGTCCAACCTGCCTACTTGCTCCCCTCCAATCCATCTCTTAGATGGTGCCGAGGATGAAGCTCATTAACTATGTCCTGCTTCACGTGAAATGTCTATAGTTCTGCATGGCCTGCCCCACTTAGCCTCCACTTCTCTTTCTTCCATTCCTTTTATTTCCTCATCATCTTTCCCCCCTCTCAGAGTCTTTCTAAGTCTGAAACATTCCTACTTTTCCCATAATTCACTTCTACATTTCTTTTTTAGGTCTCATCTTAAATGTGTTCTCAGAGAAGTCCCTGGCCATTCCCCTGTTCCCACAGCAGTTTTCCTGGTTGTTTAATTATTTTGCTTATTTATTGTTTACCATATCCCTTGACTATAAGAACAGGTTCATTATTGCATTTGTAGTGTCTGGCACAGAGTAGTACTCTAGAAATAATTTTGAATTGATGGCTAAGTAGATGGATTGGTAGATGGTAGTAGTGTTCTTGGGGGTTCACAGGATCAGACCAAATTCAAAGGTCACTTAGGTCTAAATTTCCAGAATTGAGTCAAACTGAGCCAGGTCTTAGCGTATAAACTCAGGCAGATGTCAGTGCATTCAGCTCAATTCAGTGTTTATAGAATTCACTGACATGCTAGTCTCCGGAGATACCACCATGAGTGAGATGGCCACGGAGCTTGCAGGAAAAAGAAGTATGAGAAAAGTAATTATGCAGTTAGTGTATGGAACATGGCCACATATAATAATGATAGGAGAAGTGGAGGGCACTGTCAGAGATCGTCAAAGAAGGATCTGAAGCTGGGCATGGGCACACACCTGCAATCTCAGTATTTGGGAGGATGAGACAGGAGGATCACAGGTTCCAGGCCAGCCTCAGCAACTTAGCAAGCCCTTCAGCAGCCTAGCGAGACCCCATTTCAAAACAAAAAAATTATAAAAAGGGTTGGGGATATAGCTCAGAGGTAGAATGACCCTGGGTTTAATCCCCAGTAACACACACACACACACACACACACACACACACACACAGCATCTGACTGTAGTTCAGGGCATTCAAAAGAGGACTCGTTGCTCTCCTGAGCACCACAATGGCCCCTTCCCTAATCCTTTTCTGGGTTTGAGAAGGTGAAATTGTAAAAATTTGGTTCTCACAAAACTAGATACCAGCTTTGGAGTGCTTACTATTAACTAGGCACTTTGCGTCTCTTGTCCCCACAGCAAGCCCGTCAGGCAGGTATACTATCACCTTGTTACAGATGAGCAAACTGTCCCAGTGCAGTGCCCCAAAGCCACCTGGGAAACCAACAGGACTGAGGATGTGCTTGCAAATGCTGCTAAACACAACCCTAGGGTGGGAGTAAAGGCAGCAGGGTGGGTGGGCGGAGAAGCCAGGCAGCTGAGACGGTGGCCTCTGCTTGGCCGCGGCGCACTCTGGAGCCAAGGAGGCCCCTGGGAATTGCTCTGCGTCGACACAAGGGCGTTGGGCTCTGTGCAGCACACGGAGCACGGTGATCACCTTCCGCTGAGGACAGCTCCTGCAGAGGGTTAGGTGGCTAACCGTCCACAGCTGGAGAAGGAGCGTGGCGGTCCTGTTTCAGCTGGCTGCAGCCACCCAGCTCCTCCTGGATAACTGGCTCTTTCAATGTGGAAGCGTCCCCGCTGGCTCCTAAAACTTTCCGTCCCCTCTCTTCCTTTGCTCTTTGGCGATGTCATTGAATCTCACACTTTTCTTTTTTAATTTTCCTTTTGGTCTGGGAACTGAACCCAGGGGATGTCTACTCCCAAACAATACCCCTATCCCTTTTTATTTTATATTTTAAAACAGTTTCTCATGCCGGGCGTGGTGGCGCACGCTTGTAATCCCAGCACTTGGGAGGCTGAGACAGGAAGATTGCACAGGTTCGAAGCCAGCCTCAGCTACTTAGTGAGGTTCTCAGCAACTTAGTGAGACCCTGTTTCCAAATAAAGTATAAGATAGGTCTGGGAGTATAGCCCGGAGGTAAAAAAAGCCCCTGTGTTCCACCCTCAGTACCACCAAAATAAATAAATAAAATAAAACGTTTCCCTAAGTTGCTGAGTCTGGCCTCAAACCTGTGATCCTCCTGTCTCAGCCTCCCAAGTGCTGGGATTACAAGTATGATGTACCACTGTGCCCAGCTTCATGATTTTAAATATCATTTATGCGATCCCAAATTTATATCCTCAGTCTAGGCCTCTTTCAGGTGCTTCAGACTCATGTGTCTATTGGTCCTCATCTTCATATTTCCATATCTCTATTCCTCCCTGCAGCCTGCCCCCTCCACAGCCTCTCATCTCAGCCCTGGCACCTCCATTCTCTGGTTGCTAAAGCCACTCCCCTTGGGGTCAGGATAGGTGGACCCTTCATTCAATCCATCAGGAAATTCTTCAAAATGTATCCCATAAAGCTCTGGATTTCACTTGAGGCAGCTGCAAATGGCCTGATTGTCCATCATTGTTTCTCTCCCTGTAGCCGGGCCACCTATTTGCTCCAGATAAGTGCTCCCTAGAACACTCCTCCTCGTGCTCCCTAGAACACTCCTCCACCTCTCTCAGGACTTGTTCAGAGTCTTCTCTCAACACACCATTTACGTCGCGCTCTCCTTTCTCCATTTCTACTTACGTCCAGCAGCTAACACCTTCAAACATACTGTACAGTTGAATTGTTTATTTCATTTACTGCCATTCCCCTCTGCTCAAAACATTTTCGTGTTTTTGCTTCCCAAGGACAGAGACTTCTGTGTTTCACATGATCTCGTCAGTACCTACACAGTGCCTGGGACACAGTGGGTGCTCCAGGAATGTGTGTTGACACGGGCGAGGCAATAGAGAGGATGTTCAGAAAGAGCTCTATCTTGTTCCATATAAGCGTATTCTTGCTACTACCCTGCAAGGCCTCTTTTTTTGCAGACTGAAGCTCCTTCAAGACAGACAACATAATCCCACTGCGGGGGCCCAAAGCACAAGATGACACAATGTGGCTTGCGAGGGTCTATATATCAGAAGTGATTCTGAGCAGGCTTTACCAACTGGGCCAGAATCATGTCTCAGGGTGCTTTGTAGACAAAAAGCTGGCTCCGGTCATCACGCCGTGACTGGAAAGCGGTATGTCAGGGCTCCGGAGCCTTCTCCCAGTGAGACAGGTGTGAGTGTGTGGCTTGCTGGGGGGCTTACCAGGCTGCCTGTGGTTGACCTGGTTCACTGCTGAGGTGTGAGTCCTGCGTGCATGCCTGTCCAACAGTCACCAGCCCGCTCATTACAACAGGCCCCTGCCTGCCTTTCTGCTCCAGCTTTTGACCCACATGATCTGATACTATTCGGAATTTGTTGTTAGAGGAAATCGGGGATAGAGTTTGGCTATATTTAATTTAATGAGAGCAATATGTAAGTGGGTTCTTTTTATTTTTTAAGGTTTTTTTTTTGTTTTCATTCTTTCTTTTCTTTATCTTTTCTTTTTTTTAGAGCTAGCACAGGGCAGGGAAAGGGCTCCAGTCTTATAATTAAAAGCCCAAGGCAGGCGAGTCCCACCTTTTCACTAAGTAGTAGTGCTCTGACCTTGAGTGAATGCCTCATTCTGTCTAGATTTTATTTCTAGCTACACAGTGAGGAGCATTGGACTAATTAGCACTGGTAAGTGGTGGGCTCTGGGTTGAACTCAGTCTGCACATGGTTAGTTTTGGGCCTCAGTGGCTTTTAAAAGTGGAATCTAAGTGGCTCTGGCTGGGGCTTGAGGTCACTAGGTCACCACGGGCTGCACTGCTCCCTGATGGCGCTTACCCGGCCAGACTCCTGTAAGTAATGGTGTGCAGCGAGTGGGGCAGGGGAGCAGTAGCTTCTGGATTGTAGAATGAAGAAACAGAATTTACATGACCAGTATAAACTGACTGTAATACTTTGTATTGAGTTTATTGCAATTTGTTCTTTGAAGAGTCGACTTAAAAAAAAACCAACAACAAAGAGGTCTCTGCAGGAAGGACCTGTGCAGATATAAATATGCCTCTTCCCACCACACATGCACTGAAGGACTAGATAAAGTGGACACATTAAAAATGAGTTTTGGGGGAAGACTCTATCCTTGGATGTCAGAAATAGAGGAATAAAAACCAGAGCCATGCACTCGAGTGTGGAGGGAGCCCAAGGGAGTTTTGGACACAGACCTTGGAGTGCCAGACTCCAAGGCCTTTGCAAAGCAGGGTGTCTAATGGAGTCTTTTGCTGAGGCTCAAAGAGAAGCCCTGCTATTCATATGATTAGAGCTGCACAAGGGGAAATCAAAGACATTTAGAAAAAAAAAAGGAAGAACAGTACAATAAAAGAACTGAATGTTTAAAAAGAACAGAGCTTTGCCAGATTCAAACAACCTCCTCTTCTACATGAATATTCAAGATCTCAAACTTCTCTGAGCCAGTACATGATGAAATCTATTTTTTGTCTGTTTTCTTTTTTAATTGACAAACAAAAGTAGTATAGATTTATGGTATACAGCACGATGTTTTGAAATATATGTACATTGTGGAATGCTAAATCAAACTAACATACGTTACCTTACATACTTATCTTTTGTGTGTAAGTACGGTGGGAATACTAAAGTCCACCCTTTTAGCAATTTCCAAGTATACAATATATAGTTATTAACTTTAGTCACCATGTTGTACAGTGTGTGTGTTTGTGTGTGTTACTAGGGATTGAACCCAGGGACACTCTACATCCCTGATGCTTTTTATTTTGATACAAGGTCTTGTGAAGATGCTGAGGCTAGCCTTGAACTTGAGATCCTCCTGTCTCAGTCTCTGAAGTACTGTAATTATGGGTGTATATTCCAGGCCCAACATAATAGATTTCTTAAATGTATTCCTCCTAACTGAAATTGTGTATTTTTTGGACACTCTCTCCTACAAGTCTATTTTTATAGTAAATAAAGTAAGTACTGATAATTCAGATCTTCACTTTATGACAGCCCTGGTAGCCCCTGCCCTTTAGGTTTCAGGAAGTCACATGGTCAGGCTGCTTCCTTCACCTAGTCCCTTACATCATCCACAGGCCCAAGACTGAACTACGAGAATCTGTCCCATTAGGAGAAAGACCTACCACACATCCACTTCCAGCCCAGTGTGCCTGTGGCAAAGTCCAAATGCAAATATTATTGTCCTGCCTATTTATTGTTTGTTTGTGGTACCGGGGATTGAACCCAGGGGCATTCTACCTCCAGGCTATACCTCCAACCCTTTTGATTTTTTGTTTCTGAAATAGGCTTTCACTAGGTTATTGAAAGTCTCACTTCATTGCTGAGACTGTCCTTGAACCTGTGATCCTCCTGTCTCAGCCCCCCAAGTACTGGGATTATAGGCGTAGGTCACTACACTTGGCTTTAATGTCTTTTTTAAATTGGAGAATTAAAAAACCACTCTCTCTTTCAAGAGCTTGATTCCTATGGCCCTGGGGGAAGAAATTTCAGCGAGGTATTTCTAATATAACTGTTCTTCCCCAGTATATGGTGAACTAAAAAAAATTGGTATGTGTGGTATTGAGTATTAAACCCAGGTCATTCTAACTCTGAGCTACATCTCAGCCCTATTTTATTTTGTTTTTATTTTTATTTTGCAACAAGTTCTCACTAAGTGTGGAAGGCCCCCTTAAATTGCTGAGACTGGCCGTGAACCTGTGAGCCTCTGGTCTCAGCTTCCTAAGAGATAAATTTTAACTCAATGTTTGCGCTGCCTGCACTATCTGTGCGGTGTTATGCCAAGATAGTCTAAAGCATCCCGGATAAGAAGAGGTGTGACAGGAACCAAGGCATTTGTAATGAGAAAAGCAGAACATTTTCTTGTCATGAGGATAAAATTTCATCACATATTCTCTGAATCAGATTTTATGACATGTGCCCTTTTATTGAATTGGAGTTCTTTTATGGGGGGAACGGTTATAGATGAGGGGTGTTCTATTTTCAGCAAAGATGCCAATCCCCTTGTAATCGACTTGTGCACCTCAAACCCAGATAAGGCTATTGTCTCTCGCAAAGTATAATACATTTAATAATAAGATCAGTGGAGTTCACTGCTTGAACGGTTCTGCTTTGTGAATGAAGACACAGTGTTCCCACCAGCCCACGGCTCCTCTCCCTGTATTTCTCTTCTTTCCTGTAGGAAAGTGAGGGAAAGGGGTAGATCCTGTAGCCGGGAAGGCCCAGAGTCTTCTGGGAATGCATTGCACAGGCATCCCGAACTCCAGGATGAGGCTGTTTTGTTCATTTCCATCGTCTTGTGACCAATGCCAAGGGCTCCAGTCTACGGGATCTGTGTCATGGCTAGAGAGGGCTTTGAGGGAAGGGCCAGCCCAGGTTCCCTTTTGCAAGCGAAGGAAGAGTGATCTTAGTTTTGAGAACTCTTAATGGCATGATCATTTTTGTTATTTGATGTGTACCAGTTGCCTGTCATTGCTTAGTTTCTGAATTCAATGCTATTTTTCTGACCCAGTTAAGAAGACTGGGCTTCACATCACTCAATCTAGCCTTTAACACGTGGAAAACACATTAGCACTATGGTGTATGAAGGAGATGAGCCCTGATCTCTGCTCCCCATGCCCGTAACCTTGCCCCCACTTTGCTCTCTGGCTCCGCCCCACTTCGTTCAGTCACAGTTTGGAACAGAAGTTAATTTTGTGAAATTCATTCCTCTCACCAACTCGCCAAGCATTAAAATAGAAGTTTCCTTTGCTCTTTGGGCCATTTTCAAAGGGAAGCTTTCTAAATAGTCCTTCTACAGAAGTCACCAAAAAAGATAGAAAACAGGAAATTAAATGAATTACCCGAAAAGTCTGCATATGATTCTAATTTCATTCCTCCATCTAATGAAGACAGCATGCCCTGAATATAACACAACACTATTAAAACAATAAAATAGCAGTGAGCAGTCAGTTTGCCTGTAATTGGTTTAGTATCAGAATTCACATTATAAATATCTTTTTCTTCTTAATACGTGGAGGAAAATGACATTTCTCTTATAAAAAGCAAGTAGGAATTTGTGTTTTGTTCCTAACACTGGAGCGGGCTTTTAAAATGCTTCTTGTGACCTTGCTGAATAGATTATGTGTCTTTGATTCTTAGAATAAAATGTACAAAATTGTGAGAACAAATAGAAATCTGCTTTGACCAAGTCATATTGATTAAAATGCTGCTCTCGAGCCAAACATGCTGTGCTTTTTTCCCCTTCAAAGCTCCAAGCACAAAAATGAGCAAATAACAACAATAAAATAAAGTCCCACCGTAGATCTCAAGGAGATAAATGTTAGTACCTATAAGAAGTAGGCAATGAGCCAGGCGTGGTGGCGCATGCTTGTAATCCCAGCATTCAGGAGGCTGAGACCAGAGGATCAAGGTTCGCGGACAGCCTCAGCTACTTAGTGAGGCCCTTCACACTGAGTGAGACCTTGTTTCAAATTAAAGAATAAAAAATAGAGCAGGGGGTGTAGCTTGGAGGTCAAATTTTCCTGGGTTTCATCCCCAGACCCGCAAAATTAAAAATAAATAAATAAATAAATAAATAAATAAAAGTAGGGAATGATTAAAACCAACATCCCAGTGTAGTTGACATGTAATTGATCAATTCTGAGTCATCTTCTGGCTTCCAGGCAGCTAAGGGCATTGCTGGTACCATCCCGAGATCACATCTCTTTAAACCCTGGGGTATCTCTGTCCACATCATGACAGGAGTCCTCCTTTCAACTACAGAATCCCACAGCAATCTCTCCCATGGCTTCTGCACCAAGCATCAGGCATGAGCCGGCCCATCCCTGCCTCCCCGTCACTGGGCGCAGGAACATAGAAGTAAAGGTGGGCAGACAGCTCATCTGTGCTGTTACCTAAGACGTTCACCAGGCAGCTCCCTGAACAATTGTTCTCTGTTCCTGGAACTCTCCTTGTGAGGAGTTGAATCAGCATTGCTCTGGTATAGCCTGCCAAGATTACACACAAGCAGCTTCATTAAAGGGCTTTCTGAAAAAGAAGTTAACTTGATTTTGCCAATTCTGGTCACCAGATCCTTGAGTATATTTATTGATTCAGATCTATCCAGTTTAAGGTTCTTCCAACCAGTAAATATTCAGTTTCTTGGATTTTTTTGTTTTTGTTTTTGATTATCCTCAAGGGCATTCTACCTAGGGGCTATACCTCCTCCCCTGGCCCTGTTTTATTTTTTTATTTTGAAACAGAGTTTTGCTAAGTTACTGTGGCTGATCTTGAACCTTCAATCCTCTCCTGTCTGGTATTCTGGGATTTACACCCAAATTCTGGGATTATGGTGTATATCACGACATCCAGTTGTAGTAGATGTTCTTTTTTCTTTTCTTTTCTTTTCTTTTTTTCTTTTTTTTTTTTTTTTTTGGCGGGTCTGGGGATGGAACCTAGGGGCATTTGAGCTACACCCCGTTCCCTATTTTTTATTCTTTATTTTGAAACTGGGTCTCACTGAATTGCAGAGAGCCTCACTAAGTAGCTGAGGCAGTCTTCAAACCACAATTCTCTGGTCTCAGCCTCCTGAATACTGGGATTACAAGCGTGCACCACCATGCCTGGCTTGTAGATGTTCTTTTAACTGAGGACTTAGTCACTAAAATAATTTAAACTGATTAAGCCTACCAGTTGGAAGAAAAAAATGTACAGTTTTTCTAGATCATTAAATTAGGTCACAGTAGAATGCTATGTAGCATGTGGAATATATTCTAGAAGAGTATTTATTGACTTATAAAGATGTCCACACTGTATTTATTATTGAGTGGAATATGCAATAGTGAGTATGGGTATAATTCACTTTAAAAAAATTAAATGTATTTTGTATGTCAATTTCTAATTCAAACCTTTATTCTGCAATAACCTCCAATTATTATCATTTTATGATCCCTTCCCCTTGCCTGCAATCACATCTAGGTTCCCAGGAATGCACAGGTCATCTTGGCATGAGGCCAGGTTGGGGAACATCTAAGTTTTTGTTCTTTTTCTACACAGATGTCTGCTGGGTTTTCCTCATTCCAGCTTTGTCCTGGAGGTTAAGTCCACAAAGGCCAACTTCCTTCTCACTACCACAAGGCTGCCAAGAGTCCCTCTCTCTCTTCCTACTTTGACACATGAGAACCATCTGACTTTACCAACCTGAGCTGCACAAAGACTATGGGATGCTGGGGTAGACCCAATTTACCAGCCACTCCCTGTAGAAATCTCTTCCCTACTTCTCTGGCCCCAGGCTCGTATCCTCCATGGGATACACGTGGAAGAAGATACCATGTCCTCTGATCCTTCCAAAACTATCTGTTGTCCCTGTCAAGTCATCTTTCCCAAGGCCCTTTCTGGAGAGTAAGACTGGAGCAGACCCTTTCTTAGGACCTGTGACTTTCTAAGCTCTTTTGCTTTCCTTCATCTCTCCTTCCTTCTTTTATCTGAAGGAATCTTCACCTAACTTGGGGAAGAGGGTTAGAAAAACAAATTATCATCACTGAGCACCATTCTTCCAGATCTTTCACTTATGGTATGAAAACCAATTCTCAAACTGTTAAAAAAAAAAAAAGAATTCTCATCTGTATAGAGGGTAAGCTTATGCCCAGGTTTTATAACACATGAATGAAGGAACCAGGAGTGAGAAGAACTGGTAATGAAGAAAATTTGAAAAGCAGAGATTATGTAGTTAGTGGGGAAAGGAATGCTACAACAAGGTTGCTAATAGACACAAAACAAGTTAATGCTCTAGAGAGTAAATAAAACCGAAAGTGTTGGGGTTACCTTCTCTACTCCCCCCAGTCATCTCACCTTATCATTTTTCTTCCAGTTACTCTTTAACTTTCCAGCACTATGACATATCTGGGCCAGAGTCACAGGCAAACTTCTTGAGTCAGATGTCCCCTCACAGGCTTTTCTGAAAGGCCACGTTGCCATCATTTTTGCCTCATATCCAAGATTTAGAAAGTTCATCTTGCATAATGACATAAACTTTATGTCCTGAGTCTTTTAGGGTTTAGATGTTTGAAAGGTCAAAGCTAAGATCTGATTCTTGTTCTCAGCTTTTCTTCCATAATAACCCTTCTTTCCTGGCCCTCAGAAAGATGATCTTAAACCAGAGCCAAAATAAGCTAAGAACCAAACCAAAAACATCTCAGAAACAAAAAGTACCAGATTCTTCTGAAACTGGGGATGTTAATGGATCGACGGACACAATGAAAATGAGAAACAAGGGACTTAAGCAACTAAATTTTCCACATGTTGAGTATAGAAACTCCCAGTCTTCCCTCACTCAGTACTAGAACAGTGACACATAGGCCTTTGCCCTCTGGCTTATTTGGCCAGTCCAAAGGAAGGACAGAAAGATAGGTCTTCCCCCCAAAATGGCATACCTAGTTCATTCTATAGTAAAAACTAAGGTTGTCATGGCAACCTACATATTCAGAACTTCCAACCAGCCTTTTGGTGTGTGTGTGTGTGTGTGTGTGTGTGTGTGTGTGTGTGTGTGTTACTAGAATTGAATCCAGGGATGCTCTGCCACTGAGCTACACCCCAGTTCTTTTTACTTTTTATTTTGAGATTGGGTCTCATTTAAGTTGCCATGGCTGGCCTTGGACCCTCTTGGCTCAATCTCCCAAGTGCTGAAATTACAGGTGCATCCACCACCACACTAACCTGCAGACCTTAATCATGGCTAATCAATTAAGAACAGCAGACATTTGTGGAAAGTTTCTAATTTTGAAGATAGATACAAAGCAGCAGCAGCTTGATGGAAACTGAGAGAATATTTTAAACACAAACAAATATGAGTTCCATAATCAGGAAGCTAAGAAAAGATGCTGCATTCCCTGAAATAAGAACAAGACTTTATATACTATTCCTCTTTCCCCCCAAAAGGAACACTAGGAAAACTGTGGGGAGCCATTAAAGTCTTCCCCTTATCTTTACTAAAAGAATACTTCTGACTGTCCTTCCACCCAGAGTCAACAAGGTTTGGGATCATGGAGGTTTCAGAGAAATTAAGACTCTCTCAGAACCAATGATGCTGTTGTTCTCAGTTAAGATTAGGTTTGTGTTGTTTTTGTTGCACCAGGGTATTGTTTGACCTGCCGGTGTTATATGTACTTTGGACTTGTCTTTTTTGTATTCTGGGGTAACTTGAAGCTAGGAACTGTATAAATAACCACAAGAGAATAAACCCAGTCTTCTGCCAGTAGAGATATCGGCCCAGTAGAATGGCAACCCTTCCATGTTGAATTAAATTCTTTGAATTGAATTCTTTCATCCTCACTCCTCTCTTCAGAACCCGTACTTTTGCCAGCTGGCTCTGGCAGGTGGTAGCCCGTACGGAGAGATTCTGAAACTGAGGGTCCAGTGAAGAACACTGCTGAATAGAAAAAGAGCACGCTTGAAGACTCATGGTGACGGTGAGTAACATGGAAGTTGTAATATACAGTGGGTCAAGGGATTAGTCTTTTGCTTTTTGTACATCTATTAAAAGATATGCTTTGTGCTAGGGAAACTAAGATAGAACATGAAGGTGCTTTGCCTTCACTTTTTAATGTAGCATTTGCTAAACAAAGTATTGAAAAACACAGACCTTTATCTTTATTTTTTTTTTATTTTAATTTTTTGGTGGTACTGGGGTTCCTGGAAGCCCTTCTACCTCCGGGCTACACTTCCAGACCTATTTTTACATTTTTATTTGGAAACAGGGTCTCCTAAGCCAGCGCACGCGGCTGGCTTCAAACCTACGCGATCCTCCTGTCTCTGCCTCCCAAGCGTGGGGATTACAAGCGTGCGCCACCACGCCCGGCAGACCTTTAACTTTAATATCACCGCTTCAAGTGGCTATAAATCAGGCTGCAAAAAGAGAAGATACTAGAGGATTCAGTGTTTTCCAGGTCACTGAAGACCCTGATGGTCAAGGATGTATTATTAGAGGACATAGACCCTCTTCTTTTAAACAATTAAAATAATTTAAAACGGCTTGTGCTCAATATGGGCCAATGGCACCTTTTACTCAAGCCATGTTAGAATCTCTCTCTATGGAGAGATTTGTGTCCTGATTGGAAGCAGATAGCCCGAGCCTGTTTATCAGGGGGTGATTTTTTATTATGGAAATCTGAATATACAGAACAATGCCAATCCACAGCAGATTTGAACATAGCTTAGGGAATACCCATAAATTTTGATATGTTAGCAGGAGAAAGACAATTTAGGGAAACTGCTCAACAATTACAATTTAATCTAGCATCTTATGTAATTAATAAACATAGTACTATAATTCAAACATCTTTTACATCTGCTCAAGTTGTAGAATTGCATGCAGTAGCAGCTGTTTTTCAACATCTATCTGATATGCCTTTTACTTTATATACTGATAGTTTATATATAGCTAAGGCCCTTCAAACATTGGAAACTGTACCATATATTGATACACATAATAAATTGATAGGTAATTTATTTCTTCAAATTCAAACTCAGATCTTATCACCCCAACATCCTTGTTTTATTGGGCACATAAGAGCACATTCTACCTTACCTGGTCCTTTGGCAGAAGGTAATCAAATTGCTGATGAGGCTACAAAATTTGTCTGCCCCTCTCAATTGGAACAAGCTCAATGATCACATTCTTTACAAAGTAGCATGACAAATTGTTAAACAATATCCTATATGTCTAGAGTATTTGCCTGTTCCTCATTTAGGTGTAAATCCATGGGGATTGGTCCCCAATAATCTGTGGCAAATGGATGTTATGCACATTTCAGCCTTTGGTAAGCAAAAGTATGTTCATTTTATTATTCTAAAGTATGTAGGTTTTATTATGGCTACAGCCCAAACTGGGGAGGCTGCTAAACATGTGATTTCCCATTGTTTGAAATGTTTTTCTTTCTCAGGAATTCCTACCTGCATTAAAACTGATAACGGTTCAGGATATACTAGTATGGCTTTTAAACGATTTTGCAATACATATAATATTCAACATATTACAGGTATACCCTATAATCCTCAAGGACAGGGCATTGTAGAATGTTACCACAATTCTTTGAAAACAACACTTTTGAAAATAAATTAAAAGGGGGAGTTATATCCCCACTCACCACAGAACTCTTTAAATCATGCTCTTTTTATTCTTAATTTCTTGAATGCTGACAAAACTGGTTGCACAGCAGCAGAGAGATATTGGCATCCATCCTCCAAAAACAATTTTGCTCTGGTAAAATGGAAAGATCCTTGCATAGGAATTTGGAAAGGTCCCGACCCCGTACTAATATGGGGACGAGGACATGTTTGTGTTTTCTCGCGGGATGAAGATAATGCACGGTGGGTACCTGAGCGGCTGATGTGACATATAGATCAAGAAAAAATGGAAGACCCTCGGATTAATGCTGATGATGCTCCCAGCCTCAATGATGACTGAAACATATTGGACTTATGTTTCAGATCCTCCCGTACTTTATCCAACTGTTTGGGAACAACGGGAGATCACTGTCTTCAGTAACAACTCATGATTGCTGGGACTTCCTGCTTTGAATTTGACACCCATTGCAGAAGCTTTTAATTATTCTGGACATAGAATTGGTACACTCTTATGTTTTTCTAAGAATGTCAAGAAGATGGGATGCCTGCAGTTGACGGCCGTGGTATTGCAGACAAGGACAAAGACTGATAATAACTGTGCTATTAAAGGTGAGGCCCTGGTTACACAGGGAAAGAACATCAAAATGTTAGCCCACCAATAACTTGTTTACCTTGTTAAGCTGATTTAACATGTATAAATCATAGTGTTAATTAGAGGAAATGTCTTACTGAGATACCTATTTTACATAATATTGCCAATACTTTGCTTATTAGAGTCTCAGGACAAAGTGTGGTTCTTGGACAAAGTGTGAACATTTTTATTCAGCAGAAGTGCACAATCTACGTTTGAAAAGTACCCCCATTTAGGAGTCTGGTAGTCAATGACAGATAAGATTTCCTTGGGACAAGGAAACCTAAGACAGGATATACAGCTTATAGCTCTGTATTATCCAAAGATGGGTAATGCTTGATACTGGAAGGAAACAACCTAAGACAGGCACAGTCTTTGAATATAATAAGAAAGGGGGAATTGTGGGGAGCCATTAAGGTTTTCCCCTTATATTTACTAAAAGAATACTTATGACTGTCCTTCCTCCCAGAGCCAACAAGGTTTGGGGTCATGGAGGTTTGAAAGTAATTAAGACTCTCTCAGAACTAATGATGCTATTGTTCTGTCTGAGTTCAGATTAGGTTTGTGTTGTTTTTGTTGCACCAGGGTATTGTTTGACCTGCCCATGGTATATGTACTTTGGACTTGTCTTTCTTGTATTCCAGGGTAACCTGAGGCTAGAAACTGTATAAATAACCACAAGAGAATAAATCTGGTCATTGGCCAGTAGATATATCAGCCCAGTAGATTGGCAACACTTCCATGCTTGAATTAAATTCTTTCAATTGAATTCTTTCATCCTCACCCCTCTCTTCGGAACCCGTACTTTTGCCAGCTGGCCCGGGCAGAAAACAAAGAGCTCTTGGAAGTTAAAACTGCAAGAGGGAAATGAAAAAGAAAAGTCGTTAAAAGGAATAAAATATAAAGCTAAACTCGTGCCCCTAGAAAACAAAACAAGTCAGGAAAAAAAGAAGAGGGTGAAAAGAAGGAAGAAATTCAAAGCATTAGGTGAGGAGTTCCAAAAGCCATAGAACAGAAACTCCAGAAACACACACACACACACACACACACACACACACACACACTCACTCAAAGAAAGAATATGTAAAAGAATAACACATAAAACAAAACAAAACAAAAAAACCCAGAAAATTGCCAGTGAAATGATTCAAGAAAATTTCTCAGGCTGAAGCACATGATTTTCCAGATTGGAAGAAAAACCTTAAAAGCCAGACGCTTAAAAGCAGCACTCTTATAATTCTGAATGTAGAATTATCAGTGTATGCACACTATTACTCAAATGTGAGCATAGAATATAAACAGTTTTAAACTTGCAAGAATCTACTGGACAATAATCTAAACCAAGTAAAGGCCCAAACTCAGAAAGAGAAAAACTTGGTATAAAGGAAACTGGCTTTCCAAGACAATAGAGAAGCAAGGGGATCAATCTCCAGGATGCTGGTAAAGCAATATCTCTGGAGGGATGGCGAGCTGGAGGAAGAGGGCCACCAGCCCTGAGTGCAGCACTGTGACCCAAGAGACAGGCACATAGCTCAGGCCGGCACCTGTGCTACTCACATAACCTCCAAACAAGACAGACATGGAAGCCAGGAGGCAGGGAGGACAGCTGTGAATGGGCAAAGGGAATTCCAGGATTGGAGATAGAGGGGAATGTAAAATGCCACTTGAGTAGCAAAGAGAAATACTTGGTATATTTATAACTCTATGTTCTTATTATTTCCATAGAATACAATTAAAAAAAAAACTTTGGGAGAACATAAAACAAAATATTAACAACACATATTTCTGAATAATAAGATGAAAACTAAATTTTGTTTTTGTGTGTTTTCTGGAGTTTTTAAGATATTTATGCTAGGCATAGTGGTATGCCTCTGTAAGTCTAGTATTTGGGAGGCTGAGACAGGAGGACCACAGGTTTGAAGCCAGTCTCAGCAACTAAGCAAGACTCTTAGCATCTTAGTGAGACCCTGTTTCAAAAAAAAAAAACATAAAAAGGGTTGGGGGTATAGCTTGGAGGTAGAATACCCCTAGGTTTGATCTCTAGTACCAAAAAATATAAAGCAAAATAAAAATTAAAAAGAAGATATATGTTATTTAACATAATAAAAAAGAAATTTATGGTTTTAGAAATCTCTCAATGGTATGTTTAAAAGTGTACAATTTAAAGGCTTTAGTATAGTCATAAAAGTGTGCTAACTAGTCATGCAATTACTTTTGCCAGGACTCCAGAAAGGATACTAGAGTCCTTGGCAATTGCTCCCTGTTTCTTGGAAGCCCCTAATCTACTTCCTGTCTTATAGCTCTCCTATTCTGGATATTTCATGCCCGTGGAATTATACAACATACATCCTTTGTGTCTGACTTCTTTCACTTGCCATAAAGATTGAAGGTTCCATTCATGTTATAGTAAATATCAGCAGTCCATTCATTTTAAATAATACTCCATTATATGGATATACCATATTTTGTTTAGCTATTCATCAGTTGATACATATCTGAATAAGGCTTCTATGAACAATGTCATATAAATTATTTGTTTGGACATATGTTTTAAAACTTCTCTTGGGTAAATACCTACCAGCAGAATAGCTGGGCCATATGGTATCTCTATATTTAACTTTTTAAGGAGCTGCCAAAATGTTTCCCAAAGCAGCTGTACAATTATAGACCCCCACCAGCAATGTTTTGAGGTTCCAATTTTTTTACATTCTTGCCAACACTTGTAACTATCTGTCTTTTTTATTATAGCCATTCTAGTGGGTGAGAAGGATTATCCCATTGGGTTTTGATTTATAGTCCCCTAATAACTAATGATATTCACATCTCTTCTTGAGTTTATTGGCTGCTAGTAATACTTTTGAGAAATTTCTATTCAAATAATTTTTCCATTTTTAATATTGGGCTGTGTTTTTTTATTTGTAAGAGTTTTTTTTATATGTCCTAAATAAAAGTCCCTCATCAAATATTTGATTTGAAAATATTTTCCTCATATTACTGATTAGTGTTTAACTTTCTTGTTAGTGTTTGGTGTCATGCCCAAGAGACCATTGCCTGAGATCATTAAGATTTATGCTTATGTTTTCTTCTAAGAGTTTTATAGTTTTAGCTTGTACATTTAAGTCTTTTATTCATTTTTAGTTATTTTTTGCATTTCATATGAGATAACTGCCATAATTATCTCTGGATACAATAATAAAATACCATAGACTGGGTAGCTTAACAATAGATAGTTACTTCTCAACGTTTTTGAGGCTGGAAGTCCAAGAATATTTAAACTATTATGGCTATTTTAGTACATTACTACTAGCAAATCCAATTCTTGGAGAAGTCCCTTTTCTTGGCTTGCTGACAGTCACCATCTCTGTGTGCCACTATGACCTCTTCTTTTTACACAAACAAGAAAGAGAGAGCTGATCTCTCATCCTCATCTTATAGGGATGCTTATAAGTAGGGCCTCACCCTCATCAGCTCATTTAAACCTAATTTATCTCCCTAAAACCATTATACTGGAAGTTAAGAGTCTGGCATATGATATTTTTAAAGGGAGGACAAAGCCTATAATAATAAGGGTCCAATTTCATTCTTTCGCATGAAATTATCCAGCTGTTCCAGCACCATTTGTTGAGAACAATATCCCCCCCCTCCACTGAGTTGTCTTGACACGTGTCATTTGTCTGTTTGTGCTGCTATAACAAAATACCTGAGACCAGTAATTTATTTACCACGGTTCTGGAGGATGAGAATCTAAAGTCAAGTCATCCGTGTGTTTAATGTCTACTTCCAAGACAGCATCTTGCTGCTGCGTCCTCCAAATGGAGGAACACATCTTCTTGCAATAGAAGAGACAGAAGTAGCCCAAAAAGATGAACACCAAGCCTTTTATTAGGACATAGAATCAATCCCATTTGACCTCCTCCTAAAGACCACACCATTTAATACTGTTGAATTAAGGGTTTCAACACATGACTTTTGGGAGGACACATTCAGATCACAGCAACACTTTTGTCAAAAATCAGGTGATCATAAATATAATGGTTTACTTCTGGACTTTCAGTGTTATTTTATTATCTACATTTCTAATAGTGCCAGTACCATACTGTCTTGAATACTGTTGCTTTGTAGTAAAATTTTATATCGAACGTATGCATTCTCTAATTCCATTATTTTCCAAGATTATTTTGTTATGTTTTATTACTTAGGGAATAATAACAAGAAACAAATGTCCATCTTTCTGAGTTCCTTACATTTCCATATAAATTTTAGAATAAGCTTTGCAATTTTTACAAATTGAGAATGACAGCTAGGATTTTGATAGGAATTATGTTGTATTTGTAAGTCATTTTTGTTGTTAGTTTTGTTGTGTTTATGGTTTATCTTTTAATTGCTTTATTGAGATACAGTGTACCTACCATAAAGTTAGTTTTTGCCATATTAATAATGATATAAAGTTTCTAATCCATAATCATAAAGTATGTTTCCATTTACTTAGAATTTTTTATTTTTTTAGTGATTTTTTAATAGTTTCCAGCATACTAATTTTATGCCTTTTTGTTAACTTTGTTCCAAAGTACTCTTATTTTGACATATTGTAAATGAGTTGTTTAACATCATTTTTCTCTTGTTCAAAAATAGCATGTAGAAACACAATTGATTTTTGTGTGCTGATATTCTATCCTGGGGTAGTATTTGCATCTAATTTATACACATACTCTTGCATACATTAAATCATCTCTAGACAACTTATACCTAAGACAATGTAAATAGCTGTTATACTGTATTACTTAGGGAATAAATATCTGTACATCTTCAGTACAGAGACAAATTTTTTTCTTAGTATTTTCACTCCATAGTTGATTGAATCATAAATGTGGAGCCCATTGCCATGGAAGACAGACTGTACTTGTAACCTATCATAAAAAGATGCAGTATGACTCTGAGGTTAGCCTCAATTACTTCTTTCTGCAAGGATATGGTAGAGTCCTTGGCCATGTGGTTAAGGAAATATAAATTATTCTCATTTAGGTTTTCATCAGTCTATGTCATTCACTGAGCCTTTTCCTTGTCTTCTGGTTCTTGTTTTATTTATTTATTTATTTATTTATTTATTTATTTATTTATTTATTTTTGGTGCCATGATCAAAGGAGTTGAAATAGTAGATGTGCATATCAATACCTTTATAACAATTAAAGAAAAGTATGCCCCCTCTGTTTAAAATTTCTAAAAATTTGCTGGGCATGGTGGCGCACACTTGTAATCCCTGTGCTTGGGAGGTAGAGACAGGAGGATTGTGCAGGTTCGGAGCCTGCCTCCCTGGCTTAAGAGACACTGTTTCCAAATAAAAAATATATAAAATAGGTCTGGGAGTGTAGCCCAGAGATAGAAGGGCTTCCGGAAACCCTAGTACCACCAAAAAAAAAAAAAAAACCCAGAGAGAGAGAGAGAATTCTTTTATTATTGAAGACTGAACCTAAGGGACTCCCTCTGAGCTACACCCTTAGCCCTATTTGATTGGCTATTTTTAATCTTTTTTAAATTTTATTTTATTTATTATTTTTTTGTGATACTGAGGGTGGAACCCAGGGGATTTTCTACCTCTGGGCTATACTCCCAGACCTATTTTATATTTTATTTGGGAACAGGGTCTCACTAAGTTGCTGAGAATCTCACTAAGTAGCTGAGGCTGGCTTTGAACCTGTGTGATCCTCCTGTCTCAGCTTCCCAAGCACTGGAATTACAAATGTGTGACACCATGCCCGGTGTTTGATTGGCTTTTTTTTTTTTTTTTTTTTTTTTGGTACTGGGATTCCTGGAAACCCTTCTACTTCTGGGCTACACTCCCAGACCTATTTTTTAAATATTTTTATTTGGAAACAGGGTCTCTTAAGCCAGCACGGCTGGCTTTGAACCTGCGTGATCCTTCTGTCTCCACCTCCCAAGCGCGGGGATTACAAGCGTGCGCCACCACACCTGGCTTGATTGGCTATTTTTGAAACAAAGTCTTGTTATTTCACTATGCACTAGCCTTGAACCTGTGAATTTTCTGTCTTAACCTCCCAAGTACTGGGATTTCAGGTGTGCACCACTGTGCCCACCTTGTATGTATCCATTTTAATAAAGATTTGCCCTACCTGTCTGATTATCACCATATTATAAATGTCAGGAAATGTAATTAATAAGTAAAGGAAACTAATATTTTGATACATAGTCCCAAATTTCTCATGAGAAAAGTATCACTTTATACACCATCACTTCCCCAACACTAGGTATTATCAGTCTTTCTAATCTTTGCTATTCTATCAGACATGTAGATCTCATTATTTTAGTTTTTAATTTTTGGTTTGGAAAAAAAATGAACATATTTTCACGTGTACGTTGGCTCTTTGTAACCTACTTTTATTTTGCCCCTCTATGGGCTCGTCACTTTTCTTTAAGGGTGTTAGATTTTATTTATGAGAACATTTGGTCTATAAAATATATTTATTTTTTACCCTGAATAAGGCACAAAAACCTCACTAAATGCACTTTCACGAAGTTAGTCTGTAACTTCATTTTTCTCTCCACTAGGTTTGTGGAATTCTGGAACATTCTATGCAGGCTCTGCAAAATGCCCGTGGCGTGCCCGAGGCCGCTGATCTCCCTGGAGGCGGTTTCTTTCTGCGTATGGCAATTGTGCTCCACATTTTTAAGTTTGCTTACCTGTTGAAAGGATCCTCGGTGATAAGAAAGATATGAACTTGGACTTTTTGGCAGAAAAAGAAAACTTCCAGTTTTGTCACTATCTGAAAAAAAATTTCACTCCCCACCATGCGCACAGTAGATGGGCTATCTGATTCATCTTCCACGCTAGATGTCAAGACTCTCCTGGCCCCGCCTTGTGGAGACTTTCCATTTACCTGCATATGTGCCTGTTCATGAGCCAAATTCACACAGTCATTTTTTCCAGCTCTTTGGACTATACTGCAAAAGTCAAACTCTTCATAAGTTCACAAAAGTTCAGTACCAGGAACAGGTTCTCTCGTGCATACCGCCTGGCTTTCCCACCAGCCCCCAGAGTTCAGCTATTCGCTTCCGGGGATTCTTTCAATTCTCTTTTCTAAGGAGTTATTTTTCCATTGCGTTCCCAGCCATTATCCTGACTCCTCCCTACCAGGAAAGTAGCAAATTTTCTCACTATATAAGTAATACTTTCTTATCACAAGACATTTTACTTAAGGGAGAAGTGTTTAAAGAATTAAATAATAAAGAGTTAAAGATGAAAGAAAACTGATCATCCGTAATTTCACTACCTAGAGATAATTTCTGCCAATAAATTTTTCTTTTGAGATTTTTAGACCATGTTGGTGCCTATGTTTCTAGATATTAACAAATATACATAGAAACAAACGGATATGCTTGTTTGCTTGAATGAAAATTGACCATACTGTAATTTTTTACCCTTTTTAATTTAAAAATGGCTGAGACATATTTGGATCTACAAATATAGATCTAAATAATCATCATTTTAAAATGATTTTATTATTTCCTAAAAGTTATTTGTGCTCATAAAAATTCAAGCAGTATGAAAAAGTACACCGAAGAATGCAATAAGCACTCATATCCCTTAACCCTAAAATTATCAATTGTTATTATTTGATGATATTTATTCCAGATATCTCTCTTGGCATGCAAATAGAAGAAAAATAGTGTATCCTAAGAATTAAGCCTTACTATGGTATTTTCAAATAAAAAAAACATTATGCTTATTTTAAATTTTATTTCTTTTCTTTTTTTTTTTTTGCGGGTCTGGGGATGGAACCTGGAGGCATTTGACCTCCGAGCTACAACCCCTGCCCTATTTTTTTATTCTTGATTTTGAAACAAGGTCTCACTGAGTTCCAGAGGGCCTCACTAAGTAGCCAAGGCTGTCTGCAAACTGCTATCCTCTGGTCTCAGCCTCCCAAATGCTGGGATTACAAGCATGCACCACCACACCTGGCTCTTATTTTGAATTTTAAATGCCTACCTTGTTTTATTCTTTATTATATTTTTATTTTTATGTTGGTATTGGGGATTGAACCTAGGGGCTTTCTGCCTCCAAGCTATATTCCCAGTCCTATTTTATTTTATTTATTTATTTTTTATTTTGAAACAGGGTCTTGCTAGACTGCTGAGGCTGGCCTTGAACCTGCAATTCTTCTATCTCAGCCTCTGAAGTTTACAGGCATGCACCACCATGCCTGGCACCTACATTTTTAAAATTTAGGATCTTTAGAATATAGAGCACTCCTCCAAAGATAAGGAGAGACACAGATGGAAATTAAGGCATTATTACTGACAGGTAAAAACTTGAGGATACATGATAAACCTAAAGGACACACACACACACACACACACACACACACACACACACACACGTGTGCGCAGGGAGAGGGAAAGAGGGATCTATGGGCCAACACCTCTATTGAGGTTCAGGGTGTTACTCAACTGGCTTACTATGGGGAATTTTTAACAATTGGGCTTAGAGCAAGCAGACAAGGGTCCTGTGAGGTGGTAATGACTGAGGTGGTCACTGTGGATATACAAACAGCCCATGCAGGGCGAGGGGGTTTTTGGGGACAGGCAAGTAGGCTGTATCTAGTTGTTGCACACAGAAGTGGTCACCAGAATAAAGCTACATGAGGCCAATATCTATATTGATAACAGTGTGAACTGTGGAGGGGTTTACTAGAACCTCCATCGAGGATGACCAGGTCCTGCATCAGGTATAAGAAAATCTAACTTGTATTAAAAATGGATTCCAAGGCAACATAAAATTATAAAAATTCACTACATACAGGCACGTGGCAAAACGTGTAAATGTCATGTGTATAGTCAGTGAATGTTTACATATGTAACACTCCCACGGTGTAACCCACGTGTGGAGTCCCCACTGCACCACAGGCTCCCCTGATTTGGATGTCTGTCTTCTACCCACATCACACAGGATACATTTTTTTTTTTGTTGTTGTTGTTATCTGGATCTCTCTAAATAAATGAAAATATACCTACTCATTGAGCATTCCTAATACAAAAATTCAAAGGCCATATGCCCCAAATCTGAACCTTTCTGAGGATTGGCATGTTTCCACAAGTTGAAAATTCCGTACTTGGTCTCATGGTGAGGTCATAGCCAAACACAGGTGCACTAAACCATCGAATAAAATCACCTTCGACTATGTGTATGAGGTGTGTATAAAACAGTGCATTTCATGTTTAGACTTGGGTCCCCTCTCAGACATATTTCATTATATATGCAAATATCACAGCATTTTAAAAAATTCAAACTTTGAAACACTTCTGGTCCCAAGCATTTCAGATAAGGGATTTTCAACTTGTATTCTTTTATATTTGGCTTGGGACAATATGAGTCTGTGATATTCAATTAAGTGGTTTCGTGTGTGGTAATTTTTAAAAGTCTAATTTGAACTTAACAGAAGAAAATTGCTGCCAGACATGGTGGTGCATGCAGGTAGAATGCTCCTGGGTTCCATCCCCAGTACCACACACACACAAGAAGAAAGAAAATTGCTAATGTGAAGCTAAAGAGTGAGATGTATTAGATCAATCATCTCTCATTATAAAAATATTAATTTCTAGCTGGGCGTGGTGGCGCACGCTTGTAATCCCAGCCTTCGGGAGGCTGAGACTGGAGGATCGCGGTTCACGGGCAGTCTCAGCTACCTAGTGAGGCCCTCTGCAACTCAGTGAGACCTGGTTTCAAAATAAAGAATAAAAAATAGGGCAGGGGGTGTAGCTCGGAGTTTGAATGCCCCTGGGTTCCATCCCCAGACCTGTAAAAATAATAATTAAAAATAAAAATATTAATTTCTATAAAATTTAAATTAAGAAAAAATATTTCAAAACTTAAATGATTAGTTGTCAAAATTGTTTATTTATTTATTTATTTATTTATTTATTTATTTATTTATTTTTAGACACACTGACTACTGACTGAGAAGTGAGTGGGTCAGGATGTACCTGTTTCTTCTCACCTCTTTCCCCTGCGTCTCTATTTTTCTTTGCCTTATTAGTTTTACTTAGCTCAAGTTTATAATGTTGAGTTCTGTTCTGAGACTGGAATTCCCTCACGCTATAGTTTTATTTCTCCATGTAACTGAACTAATTGTTTACAACAATCTTTTTTCTATGACTTCTCTATTTCTAGTTATTTATTTTTATGCATCTTTTGGTCGGCTGGGTGTCACTGTTACTTGTAAACTGTTCATATTTGAAAACAAATGACTGTTGCCTTCATACATGATTGACAATATGAGTTGTACCAAGTATCCCTGAGTCATACTTTGAACCTCAAAAACCTCTATGTATAGTTCCATTGTTTTTTACATAATAAATGTGCCTGGTTTCTGCAGAGAATTTGGAGGCCGTCCTAATTTTTCCATCTTTTGGTAACACATTTTTTTCTGGCTAAATGTTTAAAGAATTATTTCATGTTAAATCACTAGACCAAACAATGAGATAATATCGAATTGCTTTTTGTCAATTTTCTGAAATAGAGATCAAACTCATAAATATACATCTTTTTACTCCTCACTTCAAAACATTTTCTCTATATATTTTAGTTTTGATAATTCTTGGGATTTTTTTTTTTTTTTTTTTTTTTTTTTTTTTTGCGGGGAGAGGTACTGGAGATTGAACCCAGGAGAATTCCACCTCCAAGCTACACCCTCAGCCCTATTTTTAAATTTTTATTTGAAACAGAATCTCACTAGGTTAATGAGAGTCTCACTACTTGCGGAGATGTCCTTGAACCTGGATCCTCCTGTCTCAGCCTCCCAACTACTGGGATTACAAGCCTGTGCCACCATATGTCCAGCTCTTCTTTTTGACAATTCTGAAAGTTCCCTTTGCTTCCCATTAACAGATTGCCTTAATCAGCAGAACCAATTACCCTTGTACTATTACTGACCTTTCACATCTACCATAAGTCGACTCCTCTTTGAACTGGTGGGTGTGATTTTGAGTCTTCAGGAGTTTCCTGGCTTGCAATGTTTTCTCCATACTGATACTGGTGGAAGTGGGGGGAATTCTAGAAGAGATGCAGGACTGCACCTGAACTTACTGTATTTCTTTGTTCTGTGATTTTTGAAATTTAATGCATGAGCTTGACCTCCTTTTCTTGTTTGGCTAATGATGATAAATTTTGGGTTCTTTCTCCCTCTTTCCATAATAATTAAAAATAATTTCATAAGATAACAGGGAGGCAGCTCTCTGATATTTTTGGGTTTTCTGTTTCCCCTGAAAGGATTGGTTCAAATTATCTAGTCTTCATCATAAAAACCAAAGTTCCCTAGTTGTTTATTTTTTTAAAAAATACTTAACTTCCACTTACCACATGAAATGAGAGTGCATTTTTCAGAGCATGTCAAACTTATGATATGCTTCCTAGGTATATCCCACAGGCTAGCCTCTTGGAACAGTACATGAACCAGGAACATTTTCCAGGGTGTTTTCCAGAGGTGTGTGTGTGTGTGTGTGTGTGTGTGTGTGTGTGTGTGTACATGTACTACATAATATCCATGAACATAGGGACTTTGATTTATTATATTTCATGTGTTTGGAGGGAAAAATGATTTTAAGAGCTGACTAAAAGTTTTTAAGGAGAGAACTGTGTGTTTGTGAAGTACACCTTAATGGGAAAGTAAGGTAGCCCAGATCATGGTCTCGTGGTGAGACAGAGATGGCTAATTTGCTCCATCTAACTTGGGTGGGGGATGAAGTCAAATTACAGCCAGTTGAGACAGGGAGTAAGTGAGACAGAGAGAAGGGAGCCTGAGGAAAAGAGAATGTAAGAAAAATGTAAATGAAAATTCCTCTGGGCAACGATATGACTAAAAGAATTTTAAGAATAAAGATGTCCACATTCAATTTTAAATTTCTGCACTGCCAGTCTTCTGCAGTTTCCCTGAGATTTCCATAAAATCTGCTACAAATGCAGCCTTGATCTTTGTTTTTTTGGGGTCTGAAGAGACCATGTCTGGGCTTCTTCAATGCCTTGACCTGATACAGTAAAAATTTTTATACAATGTGGCAAAACTCAGAGCCAACATCAGCAGTACAGGAGAAAGAACCCAAAGCCAGATACCAAACACCCCAAAGGAACTCTAAGAGATAGAGGATGCTAAGTTTTCAAAGTGTAGAGATTTGGAGGTAATTCAATTCAATGAAATCTTAACAAATTGACCCCTGCAAATTGGAAGACTTAGTGGACAAATAAGCTGGTGCTGATATTCAGGCTGTATTTATGTTCCCCACAGTCCAGAGTATGTGCCTTGTGTAAGCAGGTATGAACAAAGGGCTTGTCACAGGAATTAAGTAGTATCTAAATGCAGCAATGTGTGTGCATGATCTTTCCTTTCTCCTTTCTCTCTCTCTCTCTCTCTCTCTCTCTCTCTCTCTCTCTCTCTCTCTCTCTCTCTCTCTTCCTTTCTTTCCTTCCTTCCTTTCTCCCACCTGATGCATCAGGCAAAACTCATCTTTAATTCTCTGACTTCTTTATGTACATTCTTACTCTCTTAATCCCCCATCCTTCCCTGCAGAAAATCCTTGTCCTCTTGTTACCCTTCTAACTAAATGGAGCTGGGAATGACTTATAAAAAGTTAACACTCCCAATATAGTACCTAGGAGAAAGTAACATATATTGATTGAAGGCATGCTCATTTATTTGAATCCTGCTTCCTTTTTCCCTCTCTTATTCCTACAGCACTTATTGTCTTATAAGATACCGTGTCATTTATTTATTTTGCCTGATAATATTGCTCACCATACAGCCCCATTCAGCTTTCATATAACTTCCTTTGTATGGCTGAAGCTGCAAGGTTGTAAACTGTACAGTTGTCTCTTCTATCTACACTTTCACTTTTTGCAGTGTCGGTGGACTGAGGCCAATCATAATCCAAAGATATTAAATGGAAATTTCTAGAAACAAGAAGCTCAGAAGTTTTAAGTTATGCACCATTCTGAACAGTGTGATATCTTTCTCAGTCCTGCTGTGTCCCACATGGGATGCGAATCATTCCATTGGTCAGTGTATCCGTGCCATATATACTACTTGCATATTCATTACTAAGTAGCTATCTTGGTTATCAGACCAGTAACTCTTATGGATATCACAGGATTTGTGTTCAAGTATTCCTTATTTTACTTAGTGGTGGCCCCGACGCACAAGAGTAGTGATGCTCACAATTAGGATATGCCAAAGAGGAGCTATAAAGTGCTTCCTTTACATAACATGGTGCAAGTTCTTGATAAAGAAAAAGTTCTCTGCCAAAGTTGCTAAGATGTAGTAAGAACAAGTCTACTGGCAAAATTGTTGAAAAAGAAAAAAGGGAACTTCATGTTAGTTTTGGTATCCTATCTCATAGTGATAGGTACTTGCTTATTTAATATGGAAGAGTGTAATTATTCATAGTTTGGGGTGTCCACTGGTGGATGGTCTTAGAACATAACCCCCTACAGATACGGAGGACTACTATGCTTCTTGCCCTGCTTTGTCAGCTTAATCATAGTTAGTGTCTGCCGCTGGGAGACAGACACAGGAGATTTGAAGACCAGCAGCAGCAGCCGTGACTGCTGCTCATTAGCATCCTTAATGGCTCCTGTTCATTAACAGAAGTGATGCCTCTAACACTGTGGGCTCCTGAGCTCCAGCCCGGGTGGGAATAGCTTTCTGACTTCTGGTGCTGATGTTTCCAACTGTATTAGTAGTAGTGTCTCCCACTGTGTTTGAATCAGTGACAATGTTTCCACCAGTACAACCATAAATACTAGGGTTGTGGGCATCTGCTCAGAGGTGCTAGCAGCATCTGATTTTGGGGTTTCACTTCCTACTTTTTACCCTTCAAAGTCAGGAATGCTGATAATTTGCTGACTTCTGGGTGTAAAAGTTAACTATTGCTAAAATAGTTCTGTGAAACACCCAATCATAAAATTTTAGTAGCAAAGAACACCTTAAGAATTTATTACTTATGTGTCTGGGGTCACTAGTTGGCTAAGCAAGTCTGCTGTCTGCGGGTTAGCTGGGTGTTGTTACCTCACTGGTCTTGACTATAGCAGCTTGACTCTGAGATGTGGGTTTCTCGTCCTCTTTCAGGGTTGCCTGAGCATGTTCCTATGGTGACAGCAGATGTGTGAGAGAGTACAGGTAGAAATATGTTAGGGCCTCAGAAGCCAAGCCACAAGTCACATGGGTGGGGAAATGGATTGCTCATTTATGGAAAGAAGTCCAAAGTCACATGCCACAGGGCCTGAATAGGGGGAAGACTGAGGATTGGAGCTGTCAGTGCTTTTGTTCGGCCACACCAGAAACATCCTGTTCTCTTTTTGTTCTTCCAGCCCTTCCAGTAGATATTCCACTAGTTTAATGCATTAAATCTCTCCTTCCTTTAAATATCTAAAGTGGTTTCTCTTTTCCTGATTGGATACTATCTGGTACACTCACATACTATAGCTTGTCTTCATTTCCTCTTGTAGTCATAGCGAATCACCACCGACTTAACAGTTGAAGGTAATACAGATTTATTATCCTACTGACCTAAAGGTCAGAGGTCTGGTGGGTTCAGCAGCTTTCTCTGTTTAGAGTTTCGCAGTGCCAACGTGAAGATGTTGGCAGGGCTGCCTTTGTTTCTGGAGGCTCCATGGAATAATCTGTTTTCTTGCTTATGCAGGTTGCAGAATTTAATTCCTTGTGGTTGAAGGACCGAGGCCCCTGCTAACATTTCCAGCTTCCCGAGACTGCTCACATCCCTTCGCTCATGGCCCCCTTCCTCCATCTTCTCAACTAGCAATAGTGGGTCTAATCTCTCTCATACTTCAAATCTTTTCTGCCTCCTCTTCTGACTAATTCTTCTCCCTTTCTCTGCCCCTTCTAAAGATCACGTGAAGCCGGGCGTGGTGGTGCACGCTTGTAATCCCCACGCTTGGGAGGCTGAGACAGGAGGATCACATAGGTTCGAAGCCAGCCTCAGCTACTTAGTGAGGCTCTCAGCAACTTAGTGAGACCCTGTTTCTAAATAAAATATAAAATAGGTCTGGGAGTATAGCCTGGAGGTAGAAGGCCCCTGGGTTCCACCCCCAGTACCACACAGACACACATACACACACACACACACACACACACACACACACACACACACAGCCAAATAAAGTATAAAAAAGGTCTGGAAGTATAGCCCAGAGGTAGAAGGCCCCTGGGTTCCACCCCCAGTACCACACAGACACACACAGACACACAGACACACACACACAGACACACACACACAGACACACACACACACACACACACACACACACACACACACACAGCCAAATAAAGTATAAAAAAGGTATGGAAGTATAGCCCAGAGGTAGAAGGCCCCTGGGTTCCACCCCCAGTACCACCAAAAAAAAAAAAAAGGATCATGTGATTACGTTGGGCCTGACTGGATACCCCAGAATATGCTCCATCTCAAGGTTCATATCATTAATCACATCCTCAAAGTCCCATTTGTCATTTCTAATATAACATATTTATAGGTTATAGGGACTGGGATGTGAACATTTTTAGGAGACATTATTCTGCCAATGACGTTGTTTACAACTGGTCTCCTCTTGTTAGAAAATGGGCTCGATGGAGGCAGAGAGCTTGTTTTACTCTTGGTACATCCCAAGCATCTAGGACAGTGCCTAGCATAAATTAGATACTCTTTATTGAATTAAATTAATAAAGTTTTAGTAATCCAAAAATAGCTGAAATTTCAGTTTTGCCACTGATATGTCTAGTTTTATTTCTTTATAAAATGGAGTTAATTAATATACCTATAGGATATATGTGTTGTTAAGGATTATATTAGAGAATATACATGCAGTGGATATACATGTTTGTTTTGTTTTATTTTGTTTTGTTTTGGTTTTGGTACTGGGGATTGAACCCAGGAACGTTTTATCTTCAAGGTACACTCCCAGCCCCTTTTTAAAAATTTTTGTTTTGAAACATGTTCTCACTAGGTTCCCGAGAGTCTCAGAGGAGAGTTGCCGAGGCTAGTCTTGAAGCTGCAATCCCCCTGTCTCAGCCTCCCAAGGACTGGGGTTATAGGCCTGCACCATCACACCTGTCTGATGTACATGTTTAAAATATATATAAATGTAGTTTTCTCTTTTGCATCACACCATTCATCCAGTGATCTCCTTTCACATCATGGAGAGTTAGGATTATGATATAGGAAGCCAAAGAAGAAGAGGGAGATTATAGGTTTTTTTTTCAGAAAATTTATTTATTATTTTGCACATATATATGATATATAAAACACTTTTCTGAGCTTTTAAACATAGCTGAAACTAATGCATATAAGAAACTACACTAAATGATATATTCGTCCTAACGCTAATTGTAATCCTAATTCTAAACGTATTATAGGTATTATTTTTAACATTCCAAAAAAGATCTTTGGAGAGTATCACACAGGGATAAGAGCCTTCCAACTAAACAACTTCTAAACTAACAACTTCTTTGTTGAGAAGGAAATTTCTTTTCAAAATTTCTTTTCAACTCACTAAGTAGTTGAGGCTGGCCGCGAACCCAGATCCTCTTGTCTCGGCCTCCCAAGTACTGGGATTACAAACTATCAAATGGAAACCCCAGCCGATGCGATCATAGAGTACTTTTCCTGGGGTAGAGAGGACACCCTCCCCACCATGGTGGCTGAGCTGCGAGACTTAGTGCCTTTGGGAGGAAAGAAAATGGAACACAGGGAAGTTCATACAGGGCAAGAAAATGAAGTGAAAAGTTTGCCCTGCCACTCTAATGGAGTGACAAAGTTGTAAGAAGCAGAGAGCAAAGAGGTTAAGTGTAGTAGAGAAACTACAAAGCTGGAAGGATAGACTGAGAGGCCAAGAACCCAATGGCAGGTTGATGCTGCCAAGTTTTTAGGACAGAGCTATTCCACAGAAATTTAAAATGAATGCTCTATTTGATTCTAAATTTTCTAGTATCTACGTTTTTCAAGTAAAAAGAAATAGGTGATGCTCAGTTCCAAGGAAGGCTGGGGAAATAGTTCTCTTTTCCAGTTTCTAAAGTGGAAACTGGCAAATCGGGAGAGTGACGTCCAGAGAGAACCGCTCTGTGGTGCTGACATGAACCACCAGTCCTGCACTAGGGAAGCAGACACTGACCAGATCCTTTGGTCAGTGTGTATACTTATAAGTATATTAGATTAGTGGTTTCAGGGTTTCAGGATACAGACACATCCTTAGGTCACTTCTCTCAATGAGGGTTAATTATAAAGCTTCATAGGGAAATGAAGGAGACAGGGAGTTGTCTCAGGCCACACAGCCAGCCTCTGGAAACTAGGACATGATCCACAATGCAGCTGTAGCCTCACTGCTCCAGTAGCAGCTTTGGTGACACTGTCCCAGTGATACCCAGCGGGGGTCACTTCAGAATCAGGCCCCTGCAGACCTTACTCTGGGGCCTCACCCTGATGATGAGGGGCATCTTTTGTCTCCGCACCCACCGCTCCTGCTTTGACTGACAGACTTTCTCCTTGTGCCTTATGTCAAACGTCCTGGTCGAGGTGGACAGCCTTCTCCACCCAGCGGAGGAACTGCTGTTGGGTGGAGCTCCTCCTCGGGCTGGTTGACCCATGGCTGCCTTGCTCCATTAGCGATGGACCAAATGCTACCTCTCTTGGTCACTCTCAGAAGGGGACTGTGGGTGAGGTAGCACCACTGAGGCTTTCCAGAGGAGGCAGTGAATAATGGCTAGTCCTGAGCCCCTGTCTGATTCAAGGCTGTCTGCTACCCAGGTAAATCTGGCCATTTTTATACCTACAGTTGCTTTATTATTTGCAAAGTTATCCATCTTTACATTTTCATTAGGCCCTAAAAACTTACTTCTTTGATTATCAATAGTCCCAAACCAGTACACACAAGGGGGGAAACCTACAAAAATAAGGAAGTGACATTAACTTCAATAATATATTTTATTTATCTCAATACATGCAAAATATTATCATTATAATAAGCAATCAAGCCGGGCATGGTGGCACACACTTGTAATCACAGCATTCGGGAGGCTGAGACTGGAGGATCACAGTTTTCTGACAGCCTCAGCTACTTAGAGGCCCTCTGCAACTTAGTGAGACCCTGTTTCAAATTAAAAGAATAAAATATAGGGCAGGGGGTGTAGCTGGGAGGTAAAATTCCCCTGGGTTCCATCCCCAGACCAATCATCATCATCATCATCATCATCATCATCATCATCATCAATAATAAAAACATTAATGAGGTATTTTATATTCTTTTTTAACTCAGTCTTTGAAATTTGATGTGTATCTAATAGGAAATATCTCAATTCAGAATATGCTCTTTTCCAGCACATAGAAACTTCTAGAACCCCTGCATCCTATATGCAAACTATGTATTAAACATCAGAGAGGTTTCACATGTGGGCCACATCCAGTACAGTATAGATGGTAGCCCAGCAAGAGCAGAGAGGTGGCAATGTTCCTAGTTTCCCATAGCTTACATATGCAGGCCTTCCAGAAGTTTCCCTGTGCTTCAGTGAGGAAACAGGAAGAGAAAAGAAGCTTGCCAACAGAGTCCTAGAGTCAGAATAGAGCAAATGCTATCTATGGAAATGTCCTGATTGAGGATAAATGTCAAGGACCACAAAACCTAGTAATGGAACCCAGTGATGGATGCCAACACATTATCACAAGGCCTGGCACCTTGTGACCAGCCCAATAGCTGGAGCAGACCATCACATGGTATCAGAAGCCAAAGAAGATCCAGGACAGGGCCCAAGATGATACTACAAATGGTCCCTGAGGATCAGCATGCTCCCTATATCTTCCCAAACCCAGCTTCATCTAGAAGGTGTGCTCCAGCTCCTAGAGCCCCGGGTTGCAGCTCCAGGCCCCTAGTTCCCAGTCCCACCCGGCTATGGCTTTTCTGTAACCATCTCTTTGCCTAAGGGTATATGTGCCAGTTGTGAGGCCCACCTGAAGGAGAATGAACCCAGGGAAGATGACTGCACAGACCCTGGAAGTGAATGGGAGAAGTCTGGCATAGAAGTAGAGGTGTAGACTTTAGTGGGCATATCTTCTGGGCTTCCTGGACTTTTTGCTTCTGGGTGTGAGCTGTAACTACAAAACAGCACTGAGGGCAGGCTCTTCTTTTGCTTAAGTCTAAGGGTAGTACAGTGCCAAGGATTTAAGTGCCCTTTCCTGTCACCACATTGAGGGCCGTGACTCTACCCCAAAATATAAATATTACCTTAAAGAGCACTGGGGGTAGAAAAGGGAAATCTGAAAGTTTGAGCACGTGCTCTAAAGAGACAGAGTCGTCCAAGGGAGGGAGTTTAAAGTAGTAAGAGACTCTGATACTATGAGCTATTAACTTTAAATTGCACTTTTTTTCTTCCACTCTTCAATGACTGAGGGGATGGAGGTGGTTAGGAAATAAAATCCACTGTGAGCACAAGACTTTCTTACATATTTGAGTGAGTCTATTGTAGAGGTGGGGGTTATACACACACACACACACACACACACACACACACACACACACACACAGTTATTTCCTTAGAACTCAAGAGGCGATGATGATGATAGTGTTGATGGTGACTTATTGCAAAGCAATTCCAACACTGAGTACATGAATTTAGCACAGACTCCACAGGTTTAAGGTCATGAACTCAGGCTCTGCTCACTCCAGACATCACCTGCAAGGTTTCAGGGCTCCTGCACTTCTGACTAGCTGGATACAAATTGAGAAATTCCTACTATACCTCAGATTTGATAATTCACTAGAATGACTCACAGAACTCAGAAGTGCTATACTTATGACAACAGTTTTATTATAAAGGGCATCAATCTGGACCCATAGTGCAAGATCTGAAAGAATCCCATGCACAAAGCTTCCATGTCCTCAGGATGCATCGCCCTCCGGACACAGCAATGTATCACCAACTAGGAAACTCAACCATGTCTTTGTGTCCAGTTTTTATTGGATTTTATTGCACAGGCATGATTGATTGAATCAATCATGTGTGGATGAACTCCTATCCCAGCTCCCCTCTCCTGTCTTCCCTTGAGGTTAGCCAAATCCCCAAACTTCTAATCACACTATTAGTCTTTCTGGCATGGCGTGTTTCCATCCTGAGTCCTCTCATGTTATAAAACAAGGTATGGTTACTCAGGTGCCCATCATGACATGCCTACCACTCAGGAAATTCATGGATTTAGAGTTTATCTCCTGGGGACTAAACACAAAAGCCAGCCATGTTCCTTCTTTTACAATGATGCTGATGATGACAATGATATAATTTCCAGAGAACCCTACTCCTCTCACTTTGGAAATAAAGTGCTCCAACCCAGTTAAATCCCCACCTTTGAGGAAATGCCTATTACAGGGAAACAGGTCCAAATGTGAATCTTCATCTCAAATCTTGCTTTGGTATAAAGTATATGCAGGGTCTCAGGATCAGCTAAGAGGCTTCCTGTTGGTTGATCCTCCCCAGTAAATACTCTGAAATTTCATCAAACTGCTACTCCCCGCCCCCCCGCCATGACTATTTATGTTGTTAACCAGCCCCTGGGCATTTTCCAGTGGAAAATTGAGTTATTGGCTTTCCTGACTTCTGTTCACAGTTTAATGAATTAAAAGATGAATCAAGTAATTATCATTTTCCATACTGATGGAGTACAGGTGGAGGACTGAAAGCAGGAGAATGTCAAGTAGACCATTTCGGTCCATAGGGATCAGTAGAGGGGGGAAAAAAACTGAAAAGGAGAAAGATGCAGAGACCGAAACAACAGAAGACACATTTAAATAGGAATCGTATTAATGAGAACGTGTCACCTCCGAGCCAACAAGAAGTCAGCAGATGGGCAGCACCTGTCTCCCAAGAGCTTCACAAAGAAAATTTAAGCACCAGATCCCAGAACGGAAATAGGAAAACCAAATCAGACTCCTCAGATACACTCCAGCAAATAAATTCTCAGCCTCCAAAACAACAGGTGTTGCTTGGATGGTGCTCCCCTAATATTTTCCCCAGACTTCTCCATCCTCCCAGGGAAGAGCACTACTTGGGGGATATGGGAGCCTGTTTCTTTGGTCATCCTTAGAGTAGTTGATTTTTACCACCAATACTCACTCATTTGTTTAAATTAAGTCAGGTTGCTTTGGCTTTTGTGAACAGCTGGAATTAGAACAGCTCAGGTCTCTGGGGGCTACTTTTGCAGGAGGATGATAATTTTAACCCAGGTGATGAATTTACCAGGATTTTGGAACATGAGGAGGAGAAACCCAGCAGAGCCTTTATCCAGCTGTTGTTAAAGACAGGTCTCTAGAGCTCTTGGAACAAAGCAGTTAGATTGGTTTGCATTTCACCTCTACCATGTTAACCTAATCCAAGTCCCAGTGCCAATATTCACTGAGATCTGCTGTTTGGGAGGTCAGCTGCTGAAGAAGAGTCTCTAAGCTATGGCTCCAGAACTGTGGCTTCTTCCCCAATATGTCTGTGTTACTCCCCTATTTGTCAGGAAAATGCATGAAGGACACAAAACCCCAGTGATGAGGAGTGGCCGCACTCTCTACCTCCTACTGCAGACTTGCTCATCCTGGGGCTGTGTGCAGACATGAAGGGACAGTTTATTTTAGAAAATTTTCATTTCAGCCTCTAAAGGTTGGTGCTCCACGGGCAGGTTTGTGCTTTGTGATCTGTGACTCATCAAGACAGAGCCAACAGTAAGGTCAGGAGAGAAGAAACCAAAACATCTGGATAAGCAGTGGCCAGAGTAGAGTGGAGGGTGAGGGTCATCTTCCCACCTGGGTGCAACTCTGTTCACTGCAGCCGGACAGCGGGCCTTTGTTAGGATCCCTGTGGCTAAGCCAAGGCGTTCCTTTCCCCAACATTCTCCATCTCCACATCCTTACCCTGCAAAGATATGCTACCATCCCCTGGACCCTTGGTAGTCCCCTGAGAGGCTTCAGAATCACTGCTGGGAGAGGCATGCTGTTCCTTGGCTTTTAAAATTGCTGCTTAGTCACAAAGATCCATGCTGTGAAGTAACAAAAAAATAAGTGAAGGTGGTAGGCAGGCCTCTGACTCTGCTGCTGTTCTCAAGGGGTTTCCAGAAACTCATTTGAAAGCCATTATTGGAGAGGATGGGAAGAATGCTCCGTGTGTCCTAAAGAGTGCCCAGGGTGGAGAGCCTCAAGCCCAGACCAGATCAACCTTGGGAAGGATGTGGGAAGTAGCCTGGCATCCGTGCCCCTGCCCTCTCACTAATTCTCCCACTCCCCCACCCCCAAGCTTATTTCTTTTCCTGTTTTTCAAAACCTACGCCACTGAGGAATTGCATGGCTGGTGGAGATTGCTGTAATACCCATCCCAGAGGTAACCTGGAGCAATATTTTCATTAAAAAAAAAAAAAAACACTTCGTGCATTTCAGTTTCCCTAGGTGATATGAATGGATTTGGGGAAAGGATGTGGGAAGTAGGCATATTTATCCATTTATCCATTTAACAAATAATTACTGAATACCTCTTATTCTCTAGACCTATTATACCCTGGTGGGGGCAAGGTAGAGGTGCATTTTTGGTCACTGAACCTCAATGCTATGGCTAGTTTCCTATTATGCTACCCAAGAACAATATTCATCACCATGAATATTGATTTTCTTTCAAAATTGACATATTCCATCCCTAACTAGGGAAGAATTAAGATAAGAAACATCTGAAACTTCTGGGAACAAATTATTACAAGGGGCCCAATCCAAGCTTAGAATGGCTTCACTGAGTCATGTGCAGTTGGCTTCAAACTTAAACTTTCAGATCGCTCCTAAGTTCCATGGGCATGCTTATATCTGCCTTTAATCAGCTCTCCTAAGATGCCATCTGGGTACCTCAGCTTCCTCACAAAGTCACATTCAGTATCTTCCTTATAAACCTGTCATCCTCCTCCTGAGCATCCTTTATCTCACACAGCTTCACCACCTACCCAGTTACCCAAGCCAGAATCCTGGGTGTCAGTTTTGAAGATTCTTTCCTGCTCATTGCTTCAAACCAGTCACCAAGTCCTGACTGTTCTACCACGTAGAGAAGAACAAAGCTTTGCCATGTGTTTGGTTCACAATTAATCAAAAGCATGTTTTAATTTCAAGCACTTTGCAGGGAGGAAAGTAGAGTAAGCAGCTGGATGTCTTTTGTCTAACACAATACTTTCTATGTTGGAGTCCTTAATAACAATTGCTGAGTTCACCTACCATTTACACAAGTAAACGTACTTTCCCAAAACAAGCTTATTTATTACTTAAGAAAATAATTTCTTGAAAGAATGTGTTTTTTATCCTCTAGGATTTTTGCGAGCCTTTAATGTTTTATTTTTGAGAAATTAAATAGGAGTTTTATAAACAGTTGTATATCTTGGAGAATCTCTTGCTCTTTTTCCCTGGAAGTCTTAATCATACTGAGGAACTAGAATCATAATTCACAATTCAGAGCACGTATACTTAAATCTTCAGGCCTTTGCTCCATCTGAACTACTTTTTCATTATACTCCTGTTTTTGCTAGAATGCAAATGTTCTATAAACTTTTCTTCCTTATTTTGCTGAGAAGAGCAATAAATAACATGCCAATTAAATTCTTAGAGTACTTTTGTCAATAATATGACTTCTTCTCTTTACAGGAATTCTCCTAAAATCTTATGGTGAACTAAATCTTTGATTCTAACTGAGGCTAATAGAAGTTGAAGTCTTATCATTTTTTTTTGTCCCATGTTCCTGAAATTCTCTAGTCTGTATCTTCTTTCCATCATTTTCATGGTCACTTCCCTTGGTTAGGCCTCATCATAATTTTTTCAGAAGAATTACCCTCAGACCTCACACCTTTCCCAACCTTGCTACCTTTCCAACATTTTCCAGCTGGAATGATGTTTCCAAAATGTGCAAATATGGTTTTGTTTCTCTTCTATTTAAAACTATTTATGGGCTTTTTCTTGTTTCTTTTTTTCTTTCTTTTTTTTCTTCTTTTTTTTTGGTGGTACTGGGGTTTCTGGAAGCCCTTCTACCTCCGGGCTACACTCCCAGACCTATTTTTTTTTTGGAAACAGGGTCTCTTACGCCAACACGGCTGGCTTTGAACCTGCGTGATCCTCCTGTCTCGCCTCCCAAGCGCGGGGATTACAAGCGTGCGCCACCACGCCCAGCCTATGAGCTTCTTTTTGCTCATAGATGAAGTAATAAAAAAAAATTCGAGTGGCATAATAAGCCTCCAAGATTTTGACCTCTACATGAAGGGAGCCACACAAATCTATCTCTGAAATGCTTAAACTAGGCATATTCCTGCCATTTTCTGTGGTCACTCAAATGGTACCAAAATAGGTAATCCCTTTCCCTTCATCCCCTGTATTACCTACTAATAATATTTTTATTGTGAAAAATGTGAAACATGCAGAAAAGTTGAAAGAACAGGACACTGAACACCCCCATATTTACCATGTAGATTTAAAAGTGTTATTTAGCCATCTTTTCTTTGTATACCAACTTTTCTTGTTTTTTTTGTTGTTTTTTTTTTTGGTGAACCTTTTGAAAGAAAACTGTACACATAAAGGCTCTTCACCCCTAAATATCTCAATATTCATCTCTAAAAAATGAATGTATTGTTCTATATAACCACAATGTGGTTAGCACTCCTCAGAAAATAAACAATAAGTCCCTAATATCATTTAATATATAATCTGTATCAAATTTTTGTACTGGATATTGAACCCAAGGCAATTCTACCTCTGAGCTACACATCAAACCTTTTTAATTTTATTTTGAAACAGTGTCTTGCTAAGTTGATATGGATCTCACTAACTCCCTGAGGCTGGCTTTGAACCTGAGATCAACCTCCTTCAGTAAACACATGAAAAAATGCTCAACATCATTGGCAATCAGAGAGATGCAAATTAAAACTACCCTGAGAGTTCACCTAACTTCAATTAGAATGGCAATCATTCAAAATACAAGCAACAGCCCCGGGAAGGTTCCAGCTGGGTCGAAGGGCCCTGGGCTTTCCCGGGTGGGGATGAGCGGGCACGCCTGCTCCCCGGTAAGGTTTAGGCTGCGCCGGGCTGCAGGGCCCTGGGCACCCAGGCTGGGTCAAGCGGGGCACACCTGCTCCCCAGGAAGGTTCAGGCCTGGCCGCAGGGTCCCCTGGGTAGGGATCCGAGGGGGCATGCCTGGCCCCCGGAAGGACCTGGGTGGGCCAGAAAGCCCTGGGCCCCCGGGCGGGGGTCGAGCGGGGCACGCTTGCCCCCACCCCCCCCACCAAGGACTGGGGTCTGGCCGCAAGGCCCTGGGCCCCAGGCGTGGTCCAGCGGGGCACGCCTGCTCCTGGAAGTTTCAGAGGTCTGGGCCACAAGGACGTGGGCCACCCGGGCGGGGTTTGAGCAGGGCACACCTGCCCCCTGGAAGGTCCAGAAGTCCAGGCCGCAAGGCCCTGGGCCCCGGGTGGGTTAAGGCAGCCCAGCCTACCCCCGGGAAGGCATGGTGTTCAGCAGGAGGCTGAGCTCAAGTTCCGGGAGGCCCGGTACCAAACAGGAGACCTAACCACAGGTACAGAGGAACCCAGCTCTACAGTGCTACACCAGGCTGTGGTGCGCTTAGAACAGCAGAATCTGCTCTTCATGGTGAGACTGTTGAACTCCCCTTTTGGAAGCAAGGAAAGAAAAAAAAATTCATTGCTACCGAGTGCCTAATAGCCACAACTTCCTCAAACCACACATACTGTCTTCTCTTATTTAAAAAAAAAAAAAGAAAAGAAAAGAAAAAAGAAAAGAAAAATATTGGAGAGGGGTTAAGATGGCCGCGGTGGCAGCCAGGATGCTGGAGATGCAGACAAAATATACCGACTGAATGGGAACTTTTGGAAAAAATCCCCATGAAAGAGAACTGCTTCTCTACATCCTTAAGAATCCTGGACATTACCTGTTAGGAGAGAGTTTAGCGGAGACCTAGGAGGAAGGCGGTGTGGACAGCAGTGGCCATGATTGCGGTGGAAGCTTGTATTTGGGAGAGGCAGAGATCGATCCAACCCATGCTGATCTTCTGAAGAAATTACCCCAAAGGTGGAATGCTACTGTCGCGCATGCTTAGGAACACTGACAACGTGCAGTATGGGAAAATAGCTTGGGAAAGATTTGAAATGGTGGAGGCAGCGCCAATGGCAGCAGACAGTACTCAGGGGAGGCAGAGTTCTGATGCAGTACACCCGGAACTTTTGAAGAAATAACCCCAGAGGCAGAATGCCACCACCATGCACCCTTGGGAAAGTGGGACAACCTGCTGAGTGAAGAGGGTGCTCAGATCGGAGCCTGCCGAGGGGAGAGGCCAGTGACGGGGACAGCAAAGTAGGAATTGGAGCCTGCCATGAGGCAAGGACGGTTTTGGGGCCTCCCAGGCTGGGATCGGAGCCTGCCAAGGGGAAAAGCAAGTACTGGGGCCAGCAAGGCTGGGATTGGAGCCTGCCGTGAGGCAAGGCCAGTACTGGGGCCTCTGAGGCTGGGATGGGAGTCTTCCGAGGGGAATGGCTGGTGCCGGGGCCAGCGAGCCCGGGATCAGAGCCTGCCATGAGGCAAGGCCACTACTGAGGCCACCGAGACCAGGATCAGAACCTGCCGAGGGGTTAGGCTGGTGCCGGGGCCAGCAAGGCTGGGATCGGAGCCTGCCATGAGCAACACCGGTGCTGGGGCCTTCGAGGTCTGGATTGGAGCCTGCTGATGGGTTTAGATCCATTCCGGGGCCAGCAAGGCCGGGGTCAGAGCCTGCCATGAAGCAAGGCTGGTACTGGGGCCTCCGAGGCCGGGATTGGAGCCTACCAAGGGGAAAGGCTGGTGCTGGGGCCAATGAGGCTGGGATTAGAGCCTGCTGAGGGGTAAGGCCGGTGCCGGTACCAGCGAGGCCAGGATCAGAGCCTGCCATGAGGCAAGGCCCAGTGCTGGGGCCTTCGAGGTCTGGATCGGAGTCTGCCAAAGGGTTAGGTTGGTGTCGGGGCCAGCAAGGCCGGGATTGGAGCCTGCCACGAGGCAAGGCTAGTGCTGGGGCCTCCAAGGCCTGGTTCAGAGCCTACTGAGGGGTAGGGCCGGGGCCGGGGCCAGTGAGGCCGGGATCAGAACCCGCCATGAAGCAAGGCTGCTACTGAGGCCTCTGAGGCCGGGATCAGAACCTGCTGAGGGGTTAGGCCGGTCCCGGGGCCAGCAAGGCCGGGATCGGAGCCTGCCATGAGGCAAGGCCAGTGTTAGGGCTTCCGAGGCCTGGATCGGAGCCTGCCAAGGGGTTAGGCCGGTGCCAGGGTCAGTGAGGCCGGGATCAGAACCTGCCATGAGGCAAGGCTGGTGCTGGGGCCTCTGAGGCCATGATTGGAGACTGCTGAGGGATTAGGCTGGTACCGGGCCAGCAAAACCAGGATGGGAGTCTGCTGTGAGGCAAGGCCAGTGCTGGGGCCTTCGAGGCCAGGATAGGAGCCTGCTGAGGGGTTAGGCTGGTGCCAGGGTCAGCAAGGCTAGGATCAGAGACAGCCGAGGGGTTAAGCTGGTGTGGGGGCCAGCGATGCCAGGATCGGGGCCTCCCATGAGGCAAGGCCGGTGCTGGAGCCAGCGAGGTTGGGATCAGAGTCCTCCGGGTGGCCAGGCCTCTATTGGGGACATCTAGAGTGGGATCGGAACTTGCAATGCGGCATGCACAGAGAAATATCACAGAAAGTAAAAATCAGATGCTTCCCCTAACTAGCAAAATCTAGGAGGAAAGAGGTAACAGGAGGAGGTCGAGTTGCAGAAAGGGCCCTTTAAAGAAGCAATTAAGGTGACCATTCAAAGGGGATGGGCTGGGGGAGGATGGAGCCTCTTTAAAACTCAGGAGGTATGTAAACAAATGTATCAAAGATATTCACCAATCAAACATGGGATCAAAGGAGGGTGAGGGAATGGGATGGGGATTGGATGAGGGCAAATTGGATGATGTGTGCTTGTATATCCTCTCAAATCTTGTATTTCAATGTCATGTATGATTACAATGCACCAATAATAAAAAAATACAAACAACAAATGCTGGTGAGGATGTGAAGTAGTGAGAACTCTAATACATCACTGGTGAGACTGCAAATTAGGGCAACCACTTTAAAAAACTGTATGGTGGATCCTCAAAAGAATGGGAATGAATATATCATATGATCCAGCAATACCACTTCTGGGTATCTACCCAAAAGAATGAAAACCAAACTAATGCATGCATATCTATGTTCATAGCTGCACAATTCATCAGCCAAGATGTCCATCAACAGATGAATGGATTACAAAACTATGGGATATGTACACAATGTAATTTTATTCAGCCATAAAGAAAAACAAAATTTTTGTTGTTTACAGGGAAATGGAGAACATTATGCTAAGTGAGATTAGTCAATCACAAAAAATAATAAATCAGATGCTCTCCCTAATATGCAAAAGCTAGGGAGAAAATAGGTCCTAGGAGGAACTCTAGACGAAGAAGGAGATACTATAGATGAGCAAATAAGGCTATCTAACTGAAGGGATGGGAGGGGAAAGAGAGAAATTCTCTAATGTTCATGATGTACATTAACAAACATATCAAAGTCAATCATTAAGCCAAACATGAGAAGGAGGGAGGAAGAGGGAATGGGGTGGGAATTGGGTAAGGGCTAATTGCGTGATGTGTGCATGTATGCCTCCACCATCTTGTACTCCAGTAAGATGTATGATTATAATGCACCAATACAAAGTTTAAAAAAATTAAAAATTAAAAATTAAAAGGAAAAAGCAACAAATTATTCCCAAGAAAGATCAGAAGGTGAAGTTTCTAGACAAAGATGTTAAAATAACTATTGTAAAGATACTCAAATAACTAAAAGAATATATAGCAAAAGCAAAATAAATAATGTATGAGCAAAATGGAAATATCAAGGTAAGTATAGAAAATACAAATAAAAATTTTAGAGTTGAAAAGTACAAAAATTGAAATGAAATATTCAGTAGGGGGATTCAAAAGCAGATTTGAACAGGCAGAAGTAAAATCAGTGAACTTGAAGATAGAATAGTAGAATTATCATCTGGTGAATGAAAAGAAAAAAGAGATTAAAAAAAAAATAGACAAAGTCTAGGAGACTCATCATCAAGAGGCCTTGAGGAAAGCCCAGAAAGAGAAGAGGCAGAGCAACGAAAAAGATCATTTGAAAAAATATGGCTGAAAAATCCCCAATTTGATGAAATACATGGATGCAAACATCTAAAAACCCAACAAACTTCCAGGCAGGATAAACTCAAATAGACTCACAACATGGAACATCACAATCAAGTGTTGAAAGCCAAAAGTAAGGAGATAATCTTGAAAGCAGGAGAGAAGTCCATTGTATTTTATAGGAGATCCTCAAGATTACTACCAGAAACTTACTCATTAGAAACCTTGGAGGCCAGAAGCCATGGTTATATTCCAGGTACTTCAGGGGAAAAAAAAAATTCCTGTCAAACAAAAATCCTATAATTGGCAAAACTGTCTTTCAAAAATAAGGGAGAAATTAAGATATTCACAGATATGCAAAAACTGGAGGAGTTTATTATCTAGATCTGCTCAGCAAGAAATTCTACAGGGAATCTTCCAGTTCAAAGTGAAAGGGTACTAGAGAGTAACTGAAAGCTGTATAAAAAAATAAAGATCTCTCGTAAAGATAACTGCACTTTATAGAGATCTTTAAAATTGAATGAACAATTTTAAAAGTTACCTTTATTATAACATTGATTTCATTTTCTACATGATTTAAGGAATTAATGGGTTTTATTATCAGTCTATATTTTTGGACACATAATGTATAAAGTTGCAATTTTGTGATGATAATTAAAAGGTGTGGAGACAGAGCTGTATAGGAAGAGATTCTTTCATGTCATTGACATTAAACTAGTACAAATTCAGATTCTAACATTATAACAAGTTTAAGGTGTTAGGTGTAATCCATACAGTATCCACAAAAGAGTAGCTATAAAATATATTCAAAAAGAAATGAGAAAGGAATTCAAATGTGTCATTATGAAAAAAATCAACTGAATACAAAAGAAGACAGGAAGACTTCCAGGAAGATGGCAACTGAGAAAAGCAGCATTTACGAGTCCTGCTAAAATTCGATCTCTATTGCCACAAAATCAGTGCTTTTCATAGAAAACACTAGCAATGGAGAAAAAAAATGTAAACACAAGGGACAGAGAAAAAACGACTAGAAGAACAACCAGAGACCAGAAAAGAAATCAAGCCTGCAATGTGGTGGCGGAGCCACACTGGCACCATCTTCCCTCATGGCACCAGGCTCCAGAGAGGAAAGGTAAACAAGGAGCTGAGGTGAGCAGCTGCGGATCAATCGGGTGTAATTCAGCAGTTCTTTCAGTGCAAAGAACATCTAAAACTCCCAGTGGCCAAGCTCATCATGCCTTCCAAGGACTCAGAACGGAGCTCAAAACCAGAAAAGAAATACGCCAGCCTCATGGCCAAGGGTGTGGCAGTGGCACCATTTTGCCAGCAGCACCAGCCTCACTGCCGAGGGTGTGGCAAGGGCGCCATATTGCCAGCAGCTACAGCGAGTTCACCGCACCCCACGACAGCTCCTTATCAGCACGCACAATAACTGTAAGTAAAATTGCGGCCTCTAAAGGAGAAATCCCTGTACTGCACTCCCAAGGATTTACACAGCTTTGATAATCTCCTTGGAGATAGTGGTGGCTGAGATTACCACAGAGTCGAGATACAGAACACCTTAAGTGAAGTCGTAGTGACTCAGGGAAGGCACAAAATTCTGAAATCATGGGAAAGAGGAACAATAGAGCAATGAATGACCACAACACCATATCATCAGAACCTGATAACACAGAAATTCAGAGATCTCCAGAAGATCAAATCAGGAATATAACTGTAGAAATAATACAGGACCTTTGAAAAGAATTTAGAGAGAGTCTAAAAGAAATAAAGGATGCGATCATTGAGGTAAAGGCCTCAATTCAAAGTATAAACAACCGATTAGACCACATGGAGAATAGAATCTCGCTCCTAGAAGATGATCACTCCAAAAACAAACGCATAATTTATACTTAGAAAAAAAAATCAGACAGCAGGAATCTAACATTGAAGAAATATGGGCCCATTTTAAGAGAGCTAACCTAAGAATAATTGGAATAGAGGAGGGAAAAGAAGGTGAAACTAAAGAGATCAATATTCTCTTCAAGGAAGTAATAGCAGAAAATTTTCCAAACATAGAGCAAGAGGTTGATACACAGGTCCAGGAAACTTATAGAACTCCCTTTAGACAGGATCAGAGAAGAGGTTCCCCATGCCACATAATTGTCAAAATGACCAATGTGGAAGCCAAGCAGAGAATCTTAAAGGCAACAAAAACAAAAGGCCAAGTGACATTCAAAGGCAAACTAATTAGAATCACTCCAGACTTCCCAAACCAAGTCATGAAAGCCAGAAGGGCTTGGAGTAACATATTCCAAACTCTGAAAGAAAATAACTTTCAGCTAAAAATTTCCTACCCAGCCAAACTTTCTATCAAATTAGATGGGGAAATAAGAAGCTTCCACGACAAACAGAAACTGAAGGAATTTATGTCTTCAAAACCAGCGCTAGAGAAAATACTCAGAGATTAACTACAAAGAAGAAATAGGTAATACACACCAGAACCAGAAAAACAAGATTTTCCATCCAGCAGACAACTAAGATTGGTTATCTTTGGAGATTCATTATTTATTTTAGTCTTTTACCTATTTCTAAATTGTATTGTTTGCTTTTATTGTTGCTAATTTTTAGGATTTCTATTTGGATCATTAATATATCTTCAGATATAGCATTTGGAAATATTTTATCCCATTCCATCAGTAACTTTTAACTCTGTTTACATTGTCCTTGGATGTACAATATTTTTTATTTTTTAGAAAGTTTGTTTGTTTATTCATTTGTTGCCTGTGCCTTTGAAATCATATCCAAGAAATCACTGCCAATTTCAATGTTGCAAAGTGTTATGACCCAGGTTTTCTTCTAAAAGTTTATAGTCTTAAGATTTACATTTAGGTCTTTTATCTACTTTGAGTTAATATTTGTATATGGTGTTAGGTAAGGGTCCAATTTTATTCTTTTTCATGTAATTATTATTTTTCAACAATATTTAGTGAAAAGATTATTTTTTCCTTCACCAAATGTTCTTGGAAACTTTGCCAAAAATAACTTGACCGTATATGGAAGCATTTATTTCTAGGCTTTTTATTTTACTCCACTGATTTATATATCTGCCTTTATAGCAGTACTACACTGTTTCAATTATTGTAGCTTTACAAGGTTTGAAATCAGAAAATGTACATCTTCTAGCTTTGTTCTTTTTTGAGGTTGTTTTGAGTATTTAGAGTTCATACTTCATATTAGGATAGATTTTTTTTCTGAAATAAATAAATAAATGTATGATAGTTTCACCTTAAAAAAAAGAAAAAAAACCCTCTGGTAAAAAAGAAAACCAAAAGAAATATTGAAATGTTATCTCTAAGTGATCAAAAGCTTGATGTCAGGCAAATGAATCTGTTATGTGAGATTATCATTGTTAATTTTGGATAAATTGCTATGATATTAGATGTTAACCACTAAGCCAAGCATGGGAAGGAGGGATGGGGAGGGAATGGGGTGGGGATTGGGTAGGGATTAACTGTGCGATATATGCGTGTATGTCTACACAAGTTTTTTTTTTTTACCCCATTACAATGTATGAATATAGTGCACCAATAAAAAAATTTAAAAAGAAAGAAGACAGGAAACAAGAGACAAAAAAGCTATCAAGTATATAGGAAACAAGCAAAAAAAAAAAAAAAAAACCAAAAAACTGAAGTTCCTCCATATCAGTGATCATTCTAAATGTAAATGGATTAAATTTCCCAATAAAAGGACAGAAATTGACAGAATAGATAAAAAAAAATTCCACAAGATCTAGATAAATGTTCTATACAAGAAACTCAATTTATATACAAACACATACATAGGTTGAAAGCAAAAGGATGGAAAAATACATTCTATGCAAATAGCAACTAAAAGAAAGCTATACTACCAGACAAAATAGACTTGAAGTCAAAATGGTTACTATAAAAAATGGTTACTATAAAGAACATTATACATTAATAAAGCAAGAAAAGTCTATTACAAACATTTATGTGCCTAATGACAGACCACCAAAACACATAAATTCTAACACACACTACAACATGGAAAAAAAATGAAGACATGCCAAGTGAAAGAAGCCAGTCACAAAGTATTTAGTCAAGTTCATAGTAACAAAAAACAAAATGATGTTTTCTAGGGAATGAGAAGAGATTTAATAGGTACAAAATTTCAGTTTTACAAAACAAAAGTTTTATTGTTTTTTGGATCAACGGTGGTCAAGTTCCACAACAACGTAAATGTACTTAATGCCACTGAATTATATATTTAACAATGGTTAAAATGGCAACTTCATTTGAAACCAATTTAAATAATATGCAATTAAAAATTAGAGACAAATGAATGTATATTATTTGCTATTATATTGCTTTAGACTCTTAATGACCCATTTTCTTCAAACACGTGTGTGTGTGTGTGTGTGTGTGTGTGTGTGTGTGTGTGTGTGTGCGCGCGCGTGGGTCTGGGGATGGAACCCAGTGGCATTTGACTTCTGAGCTATATCCCCTGCCATATTTTGTATTTTTATTTTGAAACAGGGTCTCACTAAGGTGCAGAGGGTCTCACTAAGTAGTTGAGGCTGTCTGCAAACTGTGATTCTCCGGTCTCAGCCTCACAAATCCTGGGGTTACAAGCATATGCCACCATGCCTGGCTTTTAATTCAGTTTTAAACCTTTTTATTTTGAAATATAGACTCACAAAAAGTTGCAAAAATAGTACCTAGAATACTCTGAATCTTTTGCCCACCTTCCTCCAGTAGGCACCTTATGTAACCATAATACAATAGTGAATCAGGAAATTGGCATTGGTATAATGCTGTTAATTAAACTACAGATTTCATTTAGTTTTTGCCAACTGTGCGTGCGCGCGCGCGTGTGTGTGTGTGTGTGTGTGTGTGTGTGTGTGCATTTCTATGCAATCTGATCCTATGTTCTAACACATTTTTAATTTTTACAGTATAATTCCAATGAGATTATTATGGCAGGATAATTATACCCTCTTGCATTGGGAGAAAATGCAATCTAAACATCTGCATATATTTTATGCTTGCCCCTCTAGGGAAGTTGGAAGAATTTAAATTTGGGAGATTTCTTTGGGGATACTCAGGAAGTAGAACCTTCTTGCCTTAGATGAGCCTTTTGATTACTGCAAGATTAACCATAAAACCTATTTCAGAAAGGAAAAATGAAAGTAATGAAGAAACTGATTTGCCAAACAATACTGAGTTGTCATCTTTTTGAGTAAATATGTTGCTATAGAATTTATCCTCTAAGGGAAAATTCCCTCCTTATGTCTGAGAAAAATAAGAAGTTGGAAATCTAGACCTAGAGATTTAGGACAGGGTCAAAGGAATTTTGTCCAAGAAAATTGGTTGGTGGTGCTAAGATAGAGGCCAATTGGAGACCCTCTGTTCACTGCATAGCTGTGCACTGATGTTTTCTAGAAATATAACTTGGTATCTTGTTTCAAGTTTACCATTCCTAATTCTCTTCTGCAATCCTTGAACCTTAATAATATTCTTAAACACCACTATTTGGTGTTTGCTGTGCTTTGGGAAGTCAAATAATTTATGTACAATGTCACTGGAGAAAGGTCAGGAGACAGGAAGTATGAAGAAAGGTCTGGCAAGGACACCTGGCTAAAGAGACAGGAGGGAGGTTAAATGACTATAGCATGTTTAACACCTTGACAGTAACTAGATAAAGACCAGAACATCAGTCTCCTGACTCCAGCATTCCTTCCACAAAACGTCACCACATTAACCTGAAGAGTGTTGATGTCTGAAGTAGGGAGACAGAGTAGGTACTGGACATATTCCTGTCAGCTATCATAAGGCTGTGCTTCACTCGCTACCAGTAACCAATAAGCAAAACTGCCAAATACAGTGGACATTTTTAGTTCTTTATTGCTTGCTGTCTTGGGAGTATTTTAAAAATCAATAATTCCCTCCCTGAAATATTCCTTATCTGTTAGAATTCAATAAGAAAAATGAAACCACTGTTGATATTTTAAGAAGGGATTTAATCTAGGAATCAAGTGTTTATTATAATGTAGGAAGGTATTGAGATACAGGAGGATCTAGAACAATGCCCACCACAACTAGCCTGTCAAAGGGAGGTGGTACTTTTACCCAAGTCAGAATATACTGGGAGGGTTCAAAACAGACTACTATGGAAACAACTAGGTCAGAGGAAACTGCTTCCACCACCATGGCAACTGAGCAATCATGAAGCTGGCTGTGGAAGAGCTAGAAACTGCTGTAGAAGTCTCACGACTTCAACATTATATTTGCCCATAGACAATGGCCCAAAGCAGCATTTTTGACAAGTTTTATAAATATAATATGATACGGAAATTGAAGGAAGAGATAGAGACTGTAGTCTCTATCTCAATTCCACCTTCTAAATCTTGAACAGTACATGTAATTGATGGGACATAATTTGCATCCAGCCCTCTTGTTGTGAAAGACCCTGGGAAATGTTGTCTTGAACTGTCCAAGAAGACAAAATAAACAGCTTAAAAGGTAGGAATGGACCAAGTGCCCACTGACCATCCCCAACACACCATTCTCTTGCCTTCTATTACAGCACAATATTTTGGTTTTTCTCTATCCCTCATCCTCTACCTGTTCCTTACATGTTATTTCTCAGGACTCAGACCTATTCCTTTCCCACTCAATATTCTCTCTCTGTGTATAATTTAATGTACTCAATAGGTAAGGATTTCAAAATCATCATCTCCAGCTTGGCCCCTTTCCCATATGGTATTCCTGTCTCCATTGCCTACTGGATCTCTGCCTAGATATGTCAGTCACCTCAAATTGAACATATCAAAACCAGGCTGATCATGCCTGCACCCTCAAAGGTATTCTGACTCCTGATTTCCATATGGTGACAAGACAAATGGTGATAAAATCTGTTTAATTTCCCAAACAAGAAACTCAGGAAACATCCTTAACTCCTTTTTCTCCTTACTCCCCATGTTTAACTAATGTTTAGCAGATCATGAGAATTATAATAAGTATTGCTCTCATATCCAACTTGAACTGTTGTAAAAGCATTGCAACTTTTTCTCTTGCCTCCCATCTTGCCTTCCTTCAACTTTCTCTTCATATTATATTTAGAAAACTTGTCAAAAATGCATATCAGATCTCTTAAAACTCTTTATGTGGCTCTCCATACCCTTATGATGGATTCCAAAGCCGTTAATCTGGTTCCAAGACTAGCATTCAGCTTCTGTGTATGTGTATAGTTAGTTTTACTTGGCAATCTCCCATACTTTGGAACTATCTGTCCTACCTGCTTACCATCTATCAACTAAAAAATTAATGCTGAGTATATTATAATTGAATGCCTGTATCATTCAGTTTCCCTAAAAGTATGGTACTGGGCCTACTCATGGGCTTCTTACCAGGAGAGGAGTGGCCCATGCTTACGTTTTGGTGCTCCTGCCTCCCAACCCCAGGTGGGTGTTGCATGGAGATTATTCTGGAGTTCTTTAGCCATCCAGCCCACTGTATTCTCTAAACTCCAGAACTTGTCCCAGTGAAGTCCCTTAACTGAAATGTTCTCAAACTTCATCCCTCACGGGGATAATGTTACCCTAAGTGGGGAGGATGGTGCTCCAGGGCCCTGCAAGGGCCCTGAACAACTACCACAGACCAATGTTCCCTCAGAGTCACTATTGCTTGGCCAGACATGAAATTCCAGCCTCTGTTGGATGAGGGATCCCAGAGTGAGGTGAAAAGTGGGAGCAGATGGGTAATTGTCCTTCCAGGTCGTGGTTAGGTGCCAGGCAGAGTTGGTTCAGGAATAATAGAACTCTTGAGAAAGATAGAAACGCATAGGAATGCTTTGGAAACCAGTGCAAAATTCATCCCTAATTCATTTTTCAGCCAAACTACCTGACAGAAACAATGTAGATGAGGAAATTCATTCTTCATTTGTTGGAAGAACTTGGTGAAAACCCACTGGGTGCTCACCTGCCCTGCACATTTGTATCCAAAAGTGAGAACTAATAGGTGTTCAGTTCCACCTCTACTCTAAATGTGTACTAATTCAGTTGAGGACTATAGATATAATCATCTCCATTTTATACATGAGAAAACTGAAGTGCAGAGAGGCTATCTAAAACCTAAGTGGCTAAGCCAAGATATAAGCTCCCAGCTTACTATCTAACTGCCAACTGAAAACTGTCATCTATCCCCAAAATTATGTTAAAGTGAAGTGTGCTATTTCAATATACAACTTTGTGATTTAATCAATATCGTGAAATTGAATAGATAAAAATCTCAGACAGTACTAGAAAGGCTAAGAAATTTTGTTAACACAATTGCTATTAGTTTAGCTGATGCTGAGAGAAGATTAAGCGTCTTGAAAAATGCTATTGAATTTAAATGGATTCTCTTCCTGAGTCTACATGTTACTTAATGCCCAGAAATTTAATGGGAAAATCATTGGAAAAGTTTGATCATTTCTCAGGGGCATCATTTATCTAGTGGCAGTTACATCAAACAAAAAATCATGTCTATGAACAATCTGTACTATTACTTAAATCTCCTAGGAAAAGATTGAATAATACCTATAATTTAGCGTATTTAGAGAATAAAATGGAATACATTTTAAAATTGGGGGTTTATATAATTATGAATTTATATTCGTGTTTCAATTGTTAAATATTTTTATTGTATCCCTGTCTATCACTCCAGCCTTCTCTCACTGTTCTTCCTTTTGCTCTGTATTCCAGCAATTCTGGAATCTTCCGCTGTTGAGAGGCCTCCCTTGCTCTTGAAACACTTCTCTCTACCACCTTAATATCACGCATTAGCTTAAAGTCACTTTCTCAGGAGACCTCGCTTGCCCCTGGAGCAGATCAAGTTCCCGTATAATGTTTTTAATAAATGAGCTTTTTTTTTTTTTTGTCACAGCAACCAAACTACTTGACAAGAACAACTTAGATGAGGAAAAATTTACTTGCGCTCACAGTTTCAAAGGCTGCATCCATAGTTGATTGACTCTAAGCATCATGGCAGCAGGGCACGGTGGCAGAAAGTGAATCAGCTCACGGCAGCTGAAGAGACAGAGAGAGGACAGCATCAGGGACCCGCTTCCAGGGGCCCACCTCCTCCAGCAGGGCCCCATCCCATCTCTGAACCTGGCTGCATTGCTGACACGTCAGCTTTGCTGAGGGATAGTTCGTATTCAAACCATAGCACTGAGTTTTAGCAGAATATTCTGATGTCTCAAGCAAAACCTCATCAGCCATTATTATGACTGATCAGTTCTCTAGGTTCTGTCTTTCTTGCCAGGCTATAAGTCCCACAAGGGCAGAGGTCATCGCAGCCCTACTCTCTGCTGCAGCTCCAGGGTCCAGCATAAGGCCTTGAACACACTTTCAAGGTTGCTTTGCAGCTCTCTGAGGAATGAGTGAACATGTGTATGTGGCCCCTTGGAGCACTTTACCTTTGCCTTTACGTTAATGGAGTGCATAGATGTTTCTTTTCATATTGACTATTGACATTCTCCAGAAAGTCAAAGTCAAAATATTTTTGTTTTGTTTTTGGTGGTACTAGGGATTGAATTCAGGAACATTCCACCTCTAAGCTATACCCCCAGCCCTTTCTATATTTTGTTTTGAAACAGGGACTTGCTAGGTTGCTCCGAGTCTCGCTAAATGGCTAAGGCTGACCTCGAACCTGCAATCTTCCTGTCTCAGGCTCCCAAGTACTGAGATTTCAGGTGAGCACTCCCATGCCCAGCTTCAAAGACTTTTTTTTTTTGGTAAAGGAGTTAAAACTCAGACTATAATTCAAGATTCCCAACTTCCAGAAACCTTTCTCATTTGGATGTTCAACTGATTAGCAAGACGCTCATTCTTTTGAGCTGTTCTCTTATTTTCCTAGATTCTTGCTCCTCACCCCCAACCTGCAATTCATCATCTTTAGATTCTAGATATTTGAGCCTTTGCAGGACTTCCATGGTGGTTTGCCTTGGGCAGAATTTTGATCTCTAGAGCTCTGCTTGCTGTTCTTTTCTTTTAACATGCAAATGTGGTATTTGGTTGATCTGTGGTGAAACACTTCTTAAAACTTTCGGACCTTGGCTTGTTGGTGAACTCATAAAAGTTTCCACAGACTGTGTGTCATTCACAACCTAAGGATCTGGAAAGAACCCGAACTTTAAAATGCACTTCCCAGTGATGTCAGCCTGGAAGGTGATACGCCTGTTTTTCTAACATCTCGAAGTCACTGGAATGTGCATTGGCAATATTTCTAGACCAGATTTCTGGGGAACTGGCTCACTGTCTGAGAGACGGTAAAAGACACGGAAATCTCAACAAGCCTCTTGGCTACTTTATTTCAACTACACAGATGGCTGCTTTGGAGACTAGCATGTATATTAGCTGAGATAAACAGGCATATGTCCTGGGAGAAGAGGATTGTGCAACCGATGTCGGAAGCAGAACGCCTGAGTGTGTCATGAAGAATCTCATAGATGCTGGAAGCAGTTGAGACTATAGGATGATACAGCTCTGCACGCTGCACTTGCTTCTTACATGCATTTCCTGCATAGGGAAAACAGGGCAGCCCTGGTGATGATCACATGACCCAGGCAACGCCTCTGCTTGGAGAAGGATCTGGTCCAGTGTGCAGACAACCACAGTGCAATGGTGGCAACGTTCCATGAGTGCTGTGGGAAGCACATCTTGGGTGAACAGGAAGGGGGTGACCTGCCTTGCCCTGGGGGAGTCAGGGAAGGCTTCTTAGAAGAGGCTCCATTTTGAAATGGATCTGGAAGAGTCAGTGGCAGTTTACCAGTCTTCTAGGAGAGGAGCAAGGAAGCCTAGAGGCAACAATTTGGCAGAGGCCTAGCTAGAGAGAGAAAGTGTGGTGTTCTAGAAATGTCTTGAAACTTGACACAGAGGACAGAAGTTCCTCCAGAGGACCAACAGGAATATTTCCATGGCAGTGTGGTAACTTCATCTTTATAGGTTGGCCATGATGAGCATTACATCTAATATCTATGACTTTCTGTGACCTTTTCTGGAACCCACTTTTTATTTTCATCTCGAGCACCTTATGGGGGTAACAGGTTCCATTAATAGGCTACAAGCTGTGTCAAGATGTACTTCCTTTTATTTGTCCAAAAATACTTCTTAAAATCATCACCAGCAGGGTCATTTTTTCTCCTCCTTTTATAATTGCACTGTTTTGGTCCTCCTACCTAACCCCCAGGCACCACCTATACAAAGAATAGATTTGAAAAGCGCTGCTGAAACCCGGATGGGGTAGCCATGCCCACCCAGAGGCCCCAGTCCACCCCCGCCTTACCTTCCACCCACAGGCTGCATGCCGCCTTTGTGTAACTCTTTTATTCTTTGATGACCTCCCTTGATGTTAATGTTATTCTCTTATTTGGTTTTAGAATAAAACCAGAAAAATCAATGTATTAATGTATAGTGAGAACTACAGTGCCAAGTGACTCATGGCAGCCAATGTGGAGAAGGTGCTGAGCCCGGGCTCCTGAGTAGAAGCATCTAGAATCAAATAGCATCGGATGCCGAGAGCTTGCAGTGTCCCTCACTGCAGAAAAATATCTGTTACCAGACTAGTCCAGCCCAGGGCTTGTCAGGGCCTCTCCCCAGATAGGGCTGGGGTTGGCCTTTCTAAGATGAGACTGTGTAGAGTCACCTTCTTCTGATACTATAACAACAAAGATGTTAGGAGCAAAAACAAAGTTCTTGCAGGTAGCAGAAAGATGACAGTTTCCCTGTGGCTCAGAACTCTTTCAGACTCTATCCCCAAACAGGATGCTTTTAGTCAAAGGTCTTCTGTAATTTTTGAAGGAAGAGATGGAATGTTCGTCTTGAATAGTCCTGGAGTAAACTCTTAGCTTCTGATGGCTGACTTCTCCTCCTACACCTGGAAGAACAGAACTTGCATGGCTGTTCTGAGCAGACTTGGATCATGGAAACAACCAAATCCAGTCTCAGTCCTTTCAAGAGCATTAATTGCAATTGTGACCAAGACAGGATGTTTATTGCTAATTCTCCACATCAACTTCATACCAGTTTAGGAGTTTTTAGGGCAGAGGGAGAGATGAGACAAAGATTAGTATAATGTGGAAAGTAGGCTGCTCAGTCCAATTGACCGAGGAGCTTGGTTGGCCGTGACAGGGTCTCAGGTCCAGGCCAGTTGTGATTCCAGTCTGGATCTTCAGGTTGACTTTAACCTGTTAGGGCTTAGCACCCCTCCCCCGAGGATCGGGAGGTGGTCTTCTTGATAGAAACCTAAAATGAGGAATAGCTCGAGGGCTATCAGCATAGCGGCCTCATTATTGGCACTGGAACTGTAGGTAGTCAGTCTCGGATGGTGACAATTATAATCCTCAGGTTCTTAGGGGCTCAAGTTGGTTAAGGTGTATCTGGTTATGGCTGAGTGGCAAGCACTGCGCCTGCGTGTTGCCTGTTCACATCCAGGCTTCGCATCTTGTGTCCATTATCTGTGTGTTGTATGTAATACCAGGTGGTGTTGCACCACACCTGTATGTAATTTGAGAGTTACACTTGTGCCTTGCACATCATACTCAGATGTAGTGTGCCACGCCAGGGTGTGCTTTAGGAGTTAAACCCCCTCTATGATACTAACGGTGTACTATTTTAAAAATGTGTGCTCCCTACTCTGCTCTGGGCCCTTCCCCTTTGTCCTTGCTTCTTGACTCACCTCACCCACCTTTCTTACCCTCCCTGTGCAAGACTATCCACTCCCCTGGCAGACAGTAGAGTGGAGGGGCTGGATAAAGAGCACAATGCAAGTCTGATTCCAAGAGAAGGAGAGAGGAGGAGGAGGCTGGGGAGAAGCATCCTGGAATGCTCAGAAATCTAAGGAAGTGCAGCATGGCTGTAGAGCTATCCTTGAGCCAAAACTGGCCATCAGAGGCGTCAAAGCCTCCAAGGAATGGGCTGTCTTGGTACCCCTGCCACCCTGCCATTGGCTGGGAGCTGCCTATGGGACACGTGGTCTCAGCACAAATGTGGTGGTGGATATCAGAACACCACAGCAGCCCTTGGCCAATTAAGTTTCTTGATCTTAGAGACCTTCGAGGCTCATGCTTATGGCTGCTACACCTGGCGAATGCCTTGCGTCTTCCCCACCTGGCCAGCTTCTACTCATCTTCCAGGTCTTTTTTAAACATTGCTTCCTCATGAGAGCCATCCCAAGCCTTGGGGTTGCCTAGGCTTTCCTGTTCTCTGCTACCGTGGTAAGAACTTCACTATAAGTTTCTGTTTGGTTATCTGATTTCCCCCAACACACTGTGAACTGTCTCCCCATAGAACCCACAATACTTGGAAGTACCTGGTCCCTGGGAGACATTCAGAAAGTATTTGTTGAATATATGACTTAGTCACTGGTGCTGGTGAACTGGCTCAAATTGTATGATAATCTCTGTTTTTAAGATTTTTCTGAAATGGATTGTTCCAGATAAAAGCTTCACTTTTATGGGTATTATCATTTTCAGGCTGAGTTTTCATAATAATTTAAAGCACCCTTTGAGGAAAACATTTCCACTTAGGATGATATTCTTAGGTCACAGTGGCTATTTCCCTAACTATGTCTTAGAATAGAGTTTGGAACAAAAAAGAGACAGTGGAATTCAGGGGACCCTACATCATAGTCCTGCTTCAGACACTAGCTGGGTCTTAAATTTCTTCTCTAAAAATCTGTGTTCATTCTGATTTTTTTTCCTTGGGTTAATAAAAGACAATGGATGGGAAAACGTTTTGGCTATTTCTCAATGTCAGCACAAACTATTGTTTATCGACTGTATCTTGCTATTGTTCACCCTCTCTGGGCCCAGAGCATCCACTGAAACCACCCGTGGTTCCACTGCCGCACTCCCAGCCTTCTGGTTCACCTGGCGCCCTTGTCAGCAGGGTGCCTTGCCTACATGTGAGTTTACTGTGTGTGGGGACATGACCCCCAGCCCCTTTCCTACACTGGTTCCTGGAAAGTTGACTCTAGCCTAGGACAGACAGTGGGGCTTCCTGGAAGTCTGGGATCACACTCACTGTGTTCTTTCAGGAGCTTAAAACCCCAGCCTGGTTCTGTGTCTAGCTCCTTTCAGGCTTCTGGGTGAGGAGATTAGGGAGACAAGTGAGTGGAAATGTGTTAAACTCCCCAGGATGTCTTAGGGAGCCCATGCCTTGGAAAATGAACCTAGGTTTAAAGAAGTCAAAGTTGCCAAAAAGCAGATCAGAACTGTCTGATGATGAGGGAGGGATGTGGAAACCCTGGGAGCTCACTCACATGATTTTGCATTGGGTGTACAAATATAACTCTAGGTTACCAGACTCTGAAATGACCAGTTCATTCCAGCTGATGCTCTTCATTAGGAAAAATGTGGGCAGCTCTCTGGTATGAAGCAGTAAGTCTTGACAAAGAAGTCTGTCGATCCACTTCAGACACTTAGAACCATGTCCCTCAAGATGTCTAAAATGCCTCAGCCAAGTTGGCCCAGGCCCTAGGAAACATTGCATGCTGCTGAGAACAATGTGTGTTGGCAGAGGCTGCTCTCATGCTCAGCCCAGATCAGCCTCGGCTCACCAAGGACAACAAGCTGGGCTCCTCTCTGGTCCCTCAGCACCCACTGGAAGCACCTGGAACAGAAATACCTTTCCAGGGTTCTCTGGCACTATATGGTGTGCTTGGGCTGAATACTGTCATTAAAAACCCCAAAGGCCTGGGGTCAAGGCCAGATCTCACCAAGTCTGTTCTATGGCCTCGAGCTATTCCCGCGGATGTGACTTTTTCATCTGTAAAAGGGAGCTTGAGAACCTTCTTCACAGGTTGGTTATGAGAATTTCAGATTAACATATACCAAATAGCCATCACGCACTAGTTCTCGTTTCTTGAACTCTTCTTCTTCTTATTGTAACTTGCTGGGGAGTGGAAAGCAGACTTGGGTTGGGATCCTGGTTTTGCCACTTACTAGCTCTTTGATCTTGGGCAGGTTATTTTGCCTCATTTTGTTAGATTTAAATTGGAGAAAATATTATGTAATCTTCAGCAGTGTTATATGAGTTCGAGTTAATTTAAGAAAGGTGCTCAATTACATGTCTGGCTCAAAGTAGTACTCAATAAGGGTTATCTATTATCGTTTTTTGCAGATCAAAGCGGGAATGAAGATTATTGATGTTGGTTCATACAAAGCAATTATGTGCAAGCATAACATGCCCTTCAAGCCGTTCTACAGGAAATCGGTTCTCTTAAAAAACTGGAGGTTTTCTGTCTACAGGTTGGGCAAGTTCTGAATAGACCTGTGGGCAGCAGAGACTGAGGCTGGATACTAGCACCTCCCCTGTGCTCTCCCTTCTACAGGCTCTTCTTTCATCTGTTCACTTTCCAGGGAGACATTTCCTCCTCCAGCCCCAGGTCCCCTGAGGAGAGCTGGAGCAATAGGTCACGATTATTTAAACTGCTGCAGAATTGTCAGACCATGAGACTCCTGTCTCTCCCCACCCGGGGCTGGCATATCCCCAAGAAGAGAGGAAGCCAGGAGGTGGAGGAGGTTATAAAACCATTTTGTATCTGTCCTGTGTTTAATTGATTTCACAGCAGGGGAAGAAAAATCGAAATCTTTCCCTCATAACCTTTCCACACGGGAGTTCTCTTCTGGTCAGGAAACCCTTCTGGAAAAAGCTGGAATTCATCTGTGTATTCTCAGCTTTCTTCCCACAGTCTGCAAAACCTGTGCCTGACAGAGCCATGAACACTGCTCCTGCAGATCCCCTGGGAACCCCCTTTGTACCTTGGCTTGGGGCAGGGGTAGCCTGTCTCTGGTCCATGCTGTTCTGGATTCCACAGGAGCTGATGTCTTTTCCATCTAAGGTCAGTGGGGGCCTCCCAATTTCTCAGATCTTGGTCCTCTTGGTGCAAAACCACAACCCACGCCCTGTGGGAGACCAACGTCCTCCTGAGATTTTTGTAGATTCCTGGGTGGGGGCATTATATAATTACCTTTGGTCTTGACTTTGTATAATTACCTTTGATCTCAACTTTTCTGCATCATGGGGCAGGAACTTGGCCCCCAAAATGGTGTGTGGAGTCTTCTTTGTGAAGATTTGGTGGTTGGAAAAAGTTGCCACATAACCACAGAGAAAATAAGGAAAACGTGCATGTTTGATGCTTCTGTTCTTAAAAGATGGTTCACCCTCCCTGCTGCGGGTGAGGGAGTGGATGAGTTCTCTGTACTTGTTAAATAACTTTAAAAATTAACTCTACCTCTAGAGAAAGAACTGTGTGATTAAGGGACAAGGAGACAGGGAGACTCTGACTATCATTTAATCTTTTGAATTTTGTACCATTTACACATAGAACTATTCTGTATACATGCACTTGGCATGCACACATAGAGTGACATCCCATATGTATTTACCATATTCTTTATGCTCCCTCTCTACTCCAAAGAAAATGTCCTAGACCCTTCTCTCTGTCAAGCCAATTCTTCAAAGGCTAATTTTTTTATTTTTTATTTATTTATTTTTCCTTCCTTCCTTTTTCTTTCTCCTCCTCCTCTTTCTCTTCCTTCTCTTCCTCCTCCCCTTTCTTCCCCTCTTCCTTCTCCTTCTTCTTGTATTGGGGATTGAACTCAGGGACATTCTCCCTTTAACCTACATCCTGGCCCTTTTTATTATTTTTATTTTGAAATAGTAGGTCTCTAAGTTCCAGAAGGCCTCACTAAGTAGCCACGGCTGGCCTTGAACCTACAATCCTCCTGTTTCATCCTCCCATGTATTGGGATTCCAGGCGTGTGTCACGGTACCTGGCATCAAGGACTGATTTTAAAAAATCTCAACTACTCAGATGGGTGAGGCAAGAGCCCAGGAGTTTGAGGCCAGCCTGGGCAACACAGCATAGATTCCATTTCTACAATAATAATAATAAATAAAAAATGTAAACTCTTCTTTTCTCAGCTACTCAAGCCTTCTGTCCCTTCTGCCCTCTCTGAATTTGGACAGAATTTTCAGTCCCTCTTGCTAAGGTTGGGATTGCTCACGCCTGCCTCACAGTGGCTCTGCTTCTTGAGAGCAGCACTTGTCTTAGTTCCTGGCAGGTACGAACATACAACATGGAACTGAATGAATAAATTAGAGAGAAGGACGCAACCAGAAAAGTTCCAAAGAAAGGGGCAGGGCTGAAGTGAGCCAGAATTGAGCATGTGCATTAACTCCTGCTACCCTCGGAACCACAGGAATTATAGGCCTGAGAAGCTGCTCATCACTGAGCCCACTACCCATCTCTTTGTTGTTTTAATGGAAAGACCATTTGATTCTCTTCCTCTGTGATGCACTTAGGACCATCAATAATAGAGGGATGTGTAATTCTATGGACATCTGTCAGAGACAAATGCCTTGACCAATGTTTCTCAATTTAAGGAAAAACTGCTAAAAATAATATGAACTAGATAATCTTGTCCAAACCCTTCCCCTAAATAAGGACAAAGACAAGCCTAGTAGGTGAGGAGATGGTATGCAGGAAAGGCAAGAGGCTGGGGAAACAGAAGTCCCTCATCAAAAATGTACCTTACCTGAGACTGCACAGGAAGCTACATTGAAAGCGAAACCCACAAAGGAGAAGAGCGCCCCACCCTACAGCTGAGAACTGGCCCAACAGATGGGAAGGCCCCACTTTCTAAACACTTGGAGGCTCTTCCAGTGCTAATTCCCCTCCCTGTTAAGTGTGAACAGGATCCTCCTTAGTACTTTATTTAACCTGCTGGTCCAATTCCAAAGACTTTGGCCTGCAGGCCCTGTGAAGTTTCTCACAGACAGCCACAGCCCTGTACAGGCCAGGCATGAAAGGCTAATGGCTGCATCTTTTCTGCCTCAGGCTTCCCAGAAGTGCATCCCCTGGGGACTAAGGTGCCATCCCTTTCTGCAGCTATCAAACTGAGAATCAGCCAGACTCCTCTGCCACCACTTCCCACAGCCCCTCTACCTCTAAATTCTGAATCCCTGATTTCCAACCCAAACCTGGATGTCTGCTTCAGTAGCCTAAAGCAAAGACTCATCTCTTTACTGTTCAAACTCCCACCTTCCTGGGATTAGCAGGACTGCTAGTCTGCTACCCAGCATCTCCTGCCACCATTTCTGGGACTCATCGAGGGATCAGTCCAAGCTGGCACTTGTCATTCCCGTGGCTCTACAGCGGCACTCTCAGTCTCTGGTTTCGCTGGGAGTTCCTCTGTAACTCTTATCTGTAGGATGTACCTTGTCCACAGATAGATTTCCAATGTGTGGGCACATGACCCCAGCCCCTTCCCAACATTGATTCCTGGAATCTTGACCCTCAGCTTAGGACAGATGGTGGTGCTTCCTGGATGTTTGGGGTGACACTGTGTTCCTTTTGAGGCTTATAACTCCAACCTTGGGTTGTCATGTCTAGCTCCTTTCAGGCTGCCCCCCTTCTTAATGAGAATCTTTAGAACAAGTCAGCCAACAATGAGTCTGGATTCCTCCAACCCCTCCACCCCAGAGGGCAGAAGCACTGCCCCCTTCCTGGCCAAAGATGTGCTCATGCTGACCCAGTGCAGCTGGTTCTGGGAATTCCCCCATTTATTTTAGGAGAGACTCCTTCTGATTCACCAGGGCCCAGAGAAGACAAGTGCACTATTTCAGCTTGCATTTCAACATTGTACTAATTCCAGCACTATGTGGTGTGTGGAAGCACAACAATGCCACCCAAAGATACACTGATCCCCAGAACCTGTGAATACATTAAGGCACTTGGCAAATTGGAGCTAAGGTGTCACATGCGATTCAGTTTGCTAATCAGCCGATTGTGAGATTGGGAAAATACCCTGGGCTATCCATGGGGGGCCCAAGTAATCACAAGATGCCGCAGACTTTGCTCAGTCCAAATTGGGCGCGAGTCCACTCGTGATCAAGGATCTCAGAAAAGATGGGGAAGGATAGGGTGACGTACTGCAGCCTCTTATCTGCAGCGATTCTTTCCCTTCTAGGAAATAAACTTCTTTAAGTTCCTATTCGCGGCGCTTCTTGGAAAGAACCTGACATGGACAAGAGCTTCTTGAGCTAATGACACTTTATTACAAGAACCCAGAAAAATTTATGCCCTCCACCAGTAAAGTTAATAATAAGAGAAAAAGAGGTGAATGCAATCACTGTAAAACAATAGTGAATAACATGCAAACAAAGGCAAGAAAACTAGTCTGGGCTTTTGGCTTTCAAGAGATTAACTCCGGATCTTCTCCCAGATCTTGCAGACAAGCAGTTCCAAAGGGCAATCTTCCAGAAGAAACGGACACGCCCAAGGCTTGGAAGCCTTTTGGGGAATCTTCTTTAACTTTCTTGGAACTTTCCATCTTTTGGGCTCAGTCCGTATGGCAGGCATGGGGAGATGTGGTGATTCAGGTGGATGTGATAGAGTTTTCTCAGGTGTTGCCGCCTTACCTTCTAAAATCTGAAAGCTTAAGCAAACTCACAACATAGTTTGGCAGACAAACACCAAAAATACCATGTAGTTTTTAGATTTAGTTGTCAGATATACTTCCTTAGCTGTGAAACACTTTTCCCCAAACGATTGGCTTATCAGAAACCTATTCATCTTATAAATAATCCATATTCCTGTCCCAGACCCTTTGCAATATCCTTTCCTTGGCCACGTGGTGCCTCCCCCATCTCGGGCAGGGCTCAGCCTGGGTGTATAGGTCAAGAATCTTCCTAGCCTTCAGCTCCATTGTATTGGGCAGTATTAGTTGCTCATAAACTGGGTTGCTTTGATGTTACACCCAACGTTTGTCTTCCCGTATCTGGGCAGGATCACAAAGAGAGGTAAATAGAGGCATCAGGTCGCCTCCCCCTCTAGGTTAGTTAGTGATTAGGTTGAAGGTCAGAGATTGAGGGGAAATCTGCATTTGTAATTAGTGACTGGAATGCTACCACTGCATCTAGGTTTTATTACCATTTGAACAAAGCGAGGACATTTAGAGGTTTGGACAAATTACCAGAAATTTTATTTTCCACGGACTCAGTTTCTCTCACAGTCCTGATCTTACACCACCGGAGCAATTCATGTGGAGAGTTAAAAGAATCATTACTAAAAGAATAATAGTTATTAAAGAATATCTAAAAGTGGAGAGTACTTTTGGCCAGCGATCACACCTTCTCTCGGGGCTATTTCTCACTTTGAGATCTTGCCTATGGACTGCATGAATAATTGACATGCCGAGAGGGCGTAGCTGTAGCTGGCATCTGCAACAAGAGTTCTTAAAAGCAGGAGAGGGAGGCAAAAAAGAGGGTCAGAAAACAAAACCCAATGATAGAAAAAGGGCCAGAGAGATGTTATGTTGCTGACCTTAAAGATGGATGGAGGGATCACAAGAAAGAAATTTGAGTAGCCTTAGAAGTGGAGGAAAAATCCGGTGTGGTGGTGCATGCTTGTAATCCCTGCGCTTGGGAGCTGGAGACTGGAGGATCACACAGGTTCGAAGCCAGCAGCGCTGGCTTAAGAGACCCTGTTTCAAAAAAATAAATAAATAAATAAAATAGGTCTAGGAGTGTAGCCCGGAGATAGAAGGGCTTCCAGGAACCCCAGTACCACCAAAAAAACAAAAACAAAACAAAAAACAGAAGTGGAAGAAAGGGCCTCGTAGCCCCTAGAAAGAAACACAGCTCTCCAACACCTTGATGGCAGTCTTGGGAAAGCCAGATCAGATTTCTGACCTATAATGCTATAAGATTATATATTTGTGTTATCTTAAGCCAGTAATTTTGTGGTTGGTTGTTGTAGCAGCAGACAGGAAACTAATACATACCAATAATTCATCCAAAAACCTTACCTCATGAGCATTTTTCTCTAATTTTTTTGCCAGCTTACATCTCACTCTGTAGCGCAGCTGTGCTTAGGTTTGTGGTGTCTTCTCCATTTATTCTAAGAACAACTTGCATTATTTTGGTTTCACTACATTGTCTATCCTGGTGACTTGCTTGAAAACAAGGTACTCTATTCCAGAATTAAAGTGACCATCTTCAGAAACCCAAATGACAGTACTCCTTGCCAAGAATTTCCAACTGGTAGTTCCTTTGCTGAAGTAACACATGCTCTAAGTTCTCCAGGCATGCTGACATGGTAGGTATTTCTCCAAATCACCTTTCCTGCTTTCCCCTCACCACTCTTAAGGTCTCTTGTGTGCTTGAGGGATGACAGCAGCCTTGTTTCATCTCTATTTCACTTCTCAACACCCAGGTGAAAGGATATTTCTAGAGTCTGATCACCTTTCTCTTGTTTGTAAACATTCAATTGCTCCCTATTGCTGTTAGGATAAAATACAAAATCATCACATGGGTTCCAAGGCTCTGCATGATTCAGCCCCTGCCCATATCTCTAGCTTCACTTCCAGAACGTGGAGAACTAGCATCAGAGTAATCCTATCAAATGCATAGCCACTGAGCTCCCACGTGTGGAACAGGCTATGTAAGCAGAGCCTCCTGGTTCTGTGAACTCAAGTCTATAGGACTCAGCTGGGGCTGTCATGGGTTGAACCATGTCCCACAAAATTCATACACTGAAGCCCCAACTCTCAGTATAATTGGTAGTAGTTTTTACAGATATAATGAGTTGTGGGAGGTCACTGGAGTAGGGTGAGCTGCTAATCCAATATGACCGATATCCTTATAAAAAGAGGGAACTATGGACTCAGATAGCACATGAGGAGAACACCACATGAAGACTGGAGTTATGACACCACACACCAAGAAACTGACAGAAACTAGGAGGGAGGCCAGGAACAGATCCTCCCCTGTGGCCCTGCTGAGACCTGGACCTCAAACCTCCATCCTCCAGAACTGTGATACAGTACACATCTGTTGTTGTAAGGTACCTGGTTAGAGACATGTAACAGCTGCTAGAAAAAAACAAATACAGTTGTCCCAATAGTTCTATCAGCTACAGATTTCTGCATTTTTTTGGTACTGGGGCTTGAGCCTAGAGGGCATTCTACCTCGGAGCTACACCCCTAGCCTTTGAAGCCATACACACACACACACACACACACACACACACACACACACACAACCAGGAGGCTCTGCCTGCATAGCCTGTTCCACACATGGGAGCTCAGTGGCTATGCATTTGATAGGATTTCTCTGATGCTAGTTCTCCACATTCTGGAAGTGAGGCTAGAGATATATGGGCAGGGGCTGAATCATGCAGAGCCTTGGAACCCATGTAAAGATTTTGTATTTTATCCTAATAGCAATAGGGAACAGTTTAATGTTTACAGTGTTTACAAACATATATGTGTGTGTGTGTATGTGTGTGTATATATATACATATATATATATGTATGTGTGTGTATATATATATATATATATATATATTTTTTTTTTAAGCAGTATCTTACTAAGTTGCTGAGGCTGCAATCCTTCTACCTCAGCCTTCCTAGTACTGGGATTACAGGTGTGTATGTCACCAGGCTTGACTCATATTTCTTTAGTTTTTTTTAAAAATTATTCTTTATTTTGAAACTGAGTTGCAAAGGGCCTCACTAAGTAGCTGAGGCTGTCTGAGAACTGCCATCCTCCGGTCTCAGCCTCCTGAATGCTGGGATTACAAGCGTGTGCCACCACGCCTGGCATTTCTTTAGTTTCTACCATTGGTACAACACATAGTTCCATGTGTGTAAATGTGTACTGAAACTCGAGGTGTGTGTGAGCACAGAAGCTTACTTTTTCAGAGGTCCATAAAGATTATTTAAGTGAAAAATGAAACTTCATAAAGCTGGTTGCTAAGAATTCCTGAAGAGACACACATTGGTCAGTTTGCCTTCAGTGGGCTGGTTTTGTTTTCCTTCTCAGAAATAATGAGGAGGACTCAGTAACAACTCAGTGTTCGCAAGCATCAAACTTTCCAATGAGAACAAAGTATGGCTTTAATCTCTCGGCTCCTGTTTCTAACTTCTGCACAGTTTACTCCAAGCCTTATTTTTTTTTCCATTAAAACCAAAATGGACTGGACTCCTCAGTCACAGATAATGGGAGGTGAAGCCAGCTTGGCTTGTCTGCTCTGAAAACCATTAGGAGTGAAATGTGTGTGAGAGAACAGACTGCCCAGAGCACAGTGAACCCAAGCATCACTCACCCTCCCTAGACTGGATGACTCTTTGAGTCTGGGATCCAGGAGGCTTATCCTTCAGCAAGAGCTCACCATCTTCTGGGAACAAAAGGAACTGGGGACCAGGGCTCCATTTTGGATGGGCTGAGGGTTGAAACAAGCCATAGACTTGTGTCAGATTTTCTTATGAGCCCACAATTCCTGAGAGGAATCTCTAGGCTGAGCAAGGTCATGGTGCTAGAGGGAAGATCCAGCCTGGGGAGACAGAAGAGGAGTGAGAGAGAGGAAAACAGATAGAGGGAGGAGGGAGGGAGGAATGGAGGGAGGGAGGGAGGGAGAGAGAGAGAGAGCAAGAGAGAAGAAGAAGAAGAAGAAGAAGAAGAAGAAGAAGAAGAAGAAGAAGAAGAAGAAGGAGAAGGAGAAGGAGAAGGAGAAGGAGAAGGAGAAGGAGAAGGAGAAGGAGAAGGAGAAGGAGAAGGAGAAGGAGAAGGAGAAGGAGAAGGAGAAGGAGAAGAAGAAGAAGAAGAAGAAGAAGAAGAAGAAGAAGAAGAAGAAGAAAAGAAAAGAAAAGAGAAAAGAAAAGAAAAAAGAGAAAAGAAAAGAAGAGAGAAGAGAAGAGAAGAGAAGAGAAGAGAAGAGAAGAGAAGAGAAAAGAGGAAGGAATGCCAGACTGATGATGAAGGGGAAGAAAGCCATCACGTGCCAGATCCAGTGTCCTTTGGTCAGGCCTTGAAGACCATCTTTAGGATCCTTGGTTTAGTCTTTGCTGACCTGGCCACCCAGAGGCTTGTGCCCCAGGCAAGCTGGCTTTTCACATAAAAGGACCTGAAAGTGCCATGTAAGAGCCTCCATGATGGCTAATGAACCCCCAAAAGATGTCCCGAGCCGAGTGCTTGTCTTAACTGTCTGACATTTGTTTCTATGGAATCTTTGTCCTACTGAATCACATCTGAGACTTCTTGCACATGTACATGATCCAGGCACTGTCCCAAGTGTTCTTCCTGTATCAACTAATTTCATCTGTGCAATAGTTTGGTGAGGTGGCATTACCCTCATGATCCTCTGTATTTCGGAAGAGGAAACTGAGGCACAAAGTGGCCAAGTAACTTTCCCACTGTCCTACAGCTGGGCAGTGGGAGAGCGAGATTTGGAATCCAGTCTGACTGGCTCCAGACTCCACATTTTTTCCATTGCACGACTCCAATTTTCAAAATGAAAACCAGTACATTAGGAAATTTACCACCACGGCTGTCTAAGCCATGTGCTGCTCCCTAATTGGGTTTTTTAAAATGTTTTGAAGATAATTAATGAGAAACATTTGGAACCTTGGCCTCTGCGCACCTCCCTGGCATCTTCCAACTGTGTTCACTAACAATTACCGTTCACACTCTTGTGCCTACCCACACATGCCCTCTGATGTGCGACTGAAGTCAGTAAGGTAGATTCTGCAGACCACAAGATTCAGCCTCCTTACTATACAATAAAATGTGCAAAAGCAGGTCACCTAAATTACTAAGCTGTTACATCGATTGTTATTATTTAACTTTGGAAGCCAAATGATAACATTGGATGATAGAAAAACTAGTCTGCTTGTCATTTGAATTTACTAACTTTTCTCCCAGGAAAATACTATCTAAGCTTCTAAAAGAAATCAGTGAAATTACATAATACTATTAATGACAGTGACAGTTGTTACAAAAAATAGTTCTCTTGGGCAGCTATTATGTATTAGAATAAAATTCTAGATCCAGAAATCACTTGCTTTGCTTTACAGGTGAAGATACTGAGGCACAGAAGGGATAAGGGTTCAAAAGATTTACCCAAACTCAAGTGATAGGTCAGGTCAGATGTTTCTGTGATTCTAAGTCCTCCAGTTAGTGGCACTTTGTTATGGCAGCCTCAGAAAAGAAATACTTCAGCCCCGCTGGCTTCTCATTAGATTCTGAATTCTCCTACTCTGTTCACTGGTATGACACACAGTCTGTGTGAAAATGTGTACACCAAAGTAGGGATGTGTGTGAACAGAGAAGCTTACATTCTTGGAGATCCACAAAAAATTTACCTCCAAAGAAAGTAAAAGGGTTCTCTTAAGAAGCAGTGTGATGCTATTTTTGCTACCAATCATGAATTCTAACTCTATGTTAAAATCACCCAAAGTATCTAAATATGCAGAGGGAAACCACTCCAGAACTGCTGGGTCCACACCTCAGGTAGGTGGGTCTGAAAGGCAGCAACAAGAAACTGACCCCCAATATGAAACTCTGTCCCCCAACCCCTGCTCCTTACTTTGCCATTTGTCCTTGTTATTATCAAGATATATAAATGAGAAAAAACCCGATACACGGTAATCTCTGTTTCACACACATACACAAGACCTTTAAACAGCATTTCCCTGTAAGTGCATAGGTCCTCCTCTGAGTTCTTACCATGGTGCATTAAAATCACCCTCTGCCACAGTGATGTCTTACAAGAAAATGACTTCACCTTATTAAGTTTTATATGCTAGATAACAACCTAGTTCCTAATACAAAATAAATTCTCAAAAATATTTGTATATAAGAGAATAAAAAGGAGAACATGGGAAAAGTTGCTCTGTAAATGAACGAATAGGAACAATTGGAATCTTTCACTTGCTGGGCCTAAGATATCCTGAAGTTAAGTATGTTCGTGACAAGAAAGGACATATACCAGAATTACTTAAAGGACTAGGAAATTCTGGTCAGTGGTGGTACAGATTGAACTGATAAGGGAAGTTTTCCAGTATGCTGTGGACCCACTTAAATTCCGAGTAAAATATAATAACAAAATGTTATTACTGCTGTTGTCGTCATCATCATCATCATCATCATCAACTCATAGCCAAACTCAATTAAAAGCAAAATTTCCAGGTTCCAAGAAGGAAATGGAAACTCTAACCCATAAAATTGAACAAGTGCTAAAAGCAAATTATTTCTATGGATATCATGTATAGGTGTTGGCATAGAAGAAGGTTCTAAGACCCATAAGAACAGAGGAGTAGGCCTCAGACTGTATGTTGATAAGAAACAGAACTGACCTCTTTGAATAAAATTAAAAGCCAGAAAGGGCTGTTCCCTTCATGAAATAAAGACTAGAAAAATCCTGCCTACTGGTCTAAGGATGCGGCAAGAAGTTGACCATCTGCCCGATGTTGTGGGTGGTAGGAGAGTAGACCTCCAGAAGTCAAACTTCCAAAATTGTACCATGTGTGGGTGTTAGTCAAAGTTTTTCCTAACCATAACGAAAGGAAGTTATAGTTAAAAAATAAACATAAAAATTATCTCAGAATGGACCCAGCAGAGGGAAATGTGAACCAAATCACACAGATGCCTGCACAAGATAGGCTCATGGGACTCAACAGGAAACTATTTCTGCTAAAGATGAGCTCATGGCAAAATATGTCTACTTACATGAACAAAGGAGCTATCTTGAAAGACAGTCAACAGATTTAATAGGAAAAGTTACTGCATAAACTACAGATAATGGGATAATGTGAAAAGAGTTTTAAACGAGTATGCTTAAAATATTCAAAATTAGAGAAAAATAAAAGGCACAGGCAATATTATAATACTACAAAAAAGAAAAAATTCAGTAAAGTAACATTTTCAGATATTATAATATATACCTGAAAAAATATCAGCAACGAATGGGAAACAATAATGGAATGTAGTAAGGTGGCTGGGAAAAGGTTAATAGAGATTAATATTTTTCCTCAATGAAAGCAATAATCACTTAGAACATAATAATATCTCATTTGTAATAACCACAACAACAAAATGTAAAATATCCAAAAATAAATATAGTATGAAATATTTAAGAGCTATATAAAGAAAACTTTAAAATGTTATTTGAGGATGCAAAAGAAGACATGAAAAAGTAAAAAGACAAACCTTATTCATGGACATCAGAAAACTGTTAATTAGCCGGGTGTGGTGGCACACGCTTGTAATCCCCACTCTTGAGAGGTGGAGACAGGAGTATTGCACAGGTTCAAAGCCAGCTGTGCTGGCTTAGGAGACCATGTTTCTAAATAAAAAGTATAAAATAGGAGCCAGGCATGGTGGCGCACGCTTATAATCCCCGTGCTTGGGAGGCGGAGACAGGAGGATCGCGCAGGTTCGAAGCCAGCTGGGCTGGCTTAAAGACCCTGTTTCCAAAAAAAAAAAAAAAAAGGTACAAAATAGGTCTGGGAGTGTAGCCCGGAGGTAGAAGGGCTTCAAGGAACCCCAGTACCACCAAAAACAAAAAAACACATAAAAAGACAACAACAACAACAACAACAACAAAAAAAAAAAGTATAAAATAGGTCTGGGAGAGTAGCCCAGAGTAGAAGGGTTCCTAGGAACCCCAGTACCACCAAAAAAAAAAAAAAAGTTTTACTTATCCCTAAATTAATATGTAAAAATAAGTCTTAATAGCAACAAAATTTTATTTTAATTGATAAATTGAGTTTAAGCTTCATGTGAAAAGAGAAAGCAAAACTAGAAAATTTTTTAAAAATTAAAGGAGAACTAACTTTACTGGATATTAACATATAATAAGCTACAATAAAAATGTATAGAGTATAAATACACAAATATACCAATGTAACAGAATAGGAACTATAGTAAATACAAACATTTATGAGAATTTAATAGATGATATATGTAGAATTAAAAAATCATTAAGGGAAAATGATATTTGGCCAAATAGTAATTAATTTGAAATAAAAAATTCACTGGTTGGCTTAATGGGGATTAGACACCAAAGAAAAAAGAATCAGTAAACTTGAAGATATAACAATTAAAATTATCCAGACTAAAGCACAGAAAGGGGGAAAAGTTTAAAAACAAAGCCTCTATGACTACGGGACACGATGTGCAACAGGAGTCTCCAGTATATGTAACAAGAGTCTCAGGAAGGTGAGGGGTGCTGGGAATGGTGGCACACACTTGTAATCCCAGAGACAGGAGGATCGCAGGTGTGTGGCCAGCCTCAGCTACTTAGCGAGGCCTTCCATAACTTAGTGAGATGCTGCTTCAAAATAAAGACTAAAAATAGGGCTGGGCGTATAGCTTGGAGGTAGAATTCCCCTGGGTTCAGTCCCTTCCCCTTCAAAAAAGAAAGGTGAGAGACAAATAATATTCAGAATTAATATTTTAAAAAATAATGAACTGGGCAACTTATCAAGATCCTCAGCAATTTAGAGTAAAGAATAAAAAAGGGTTGAGGTGTATGTAGATTGGAGATAGAATCCCCAGTACAAAAAAAATTGCCAAGCCGGGCGTGGTGGCGCACGCTTGTAATCCCCGCGCTTGGGAGGCTGAGACAGGAGGATACACAGGTTCGAAGCCAGCCTCAGCTACTTAGTGAGGCTCTCAGTAACTTAGTGAGACCCTGTTTCCAAATAAAGTGTAAAATAGGTCTGGGAGTATAGCCTGGAGGTAGAAAGCCTCTGAGTTCCACCCCCAGTACCACCAAAAAAAATTGCCAGATATTTTCTAAATTTGATGAAAAGTCTATGCCCACAGATCCAAGAAGTTCAATAAAACACAAAAGAGATAAAGACAGCCCATAATGCATCATAATCAAGTTGCTGGAAGCAAGTAAAAAAGATAAAATCTCAAAGCAGCCAGAAAACACACATACATGACAGATGCACACATGTATAGAGAAACAAAGATAAAATTTTTTGCTGTCTTCTCATTAGAACAATGAAAATCCAAAGAAAATTGAATGACTTCTTCAAAGTGATTAAAGAAAAAAAATCTAGAATCCTAGAATCTACATCCAACAAAATATCTTTCAAAAAGTATAGACAAAAAATTTAAAAAAAAACTATTTTAGGCAAACTAAAGCTAGGTAGATTCATTACCAACAGATTTGAATTAAAAGAAATGAAAGGGGATATTTTTAGGCTGAAACAAATAATACCAGATAGAAAATTTGATCTGTACAAAGGAATAAAAAAACTAGAAATGGCAAATATTATGTGATTAAATAGAAAATTCTTATTTTTAATTCTAATTTTATGTCTCTTTAAAATGATATTTGATTGAGCAAAATTATCACATTGCATATGGAATTTATAACATATGTAGAAGATGCAAGACAGTGATAATACAAATGATAGAACAGGTATAAATATACAATTGTGAGGTGACGTTTTATTATTTGAAAATGCATGGCAATAAGGCAAAATTTATATTACAAATTCTAGAATAACCACCACAAAAATAAGTTCAAAAAAGAAAAGCCATAGTCAACTAGCCAAAAGAGGAGATGCAATGGAATATATAAAACTATTCAATAAATCTAAAAGAGAATAGTCAAAGATGAAGCAGAGCCGGGCGTGGTGGCCCACGCTTGTAATTCCGGCATTCGGGAGGCTGAGACTGGGGAATTGCGGTTCATCGACAGCCTCAGCTTCTCAGTGAGGCCCTTCGCAACTCACTGAGACTCTGTTTCAAAATAAAAAATTAAAAATAGGGCTGGGGGTAAAGCTCAGAGGTAGAATGCCCGTGGGTTCCATCCCCAGAACCGCAAAAAAAAAAAAAAAAAAAAAAAAAAAGATGAAGGAAAGAAACGATGATCAATCAGGATAAATAAAAAACAAAGAGGAATCTATTATTTTTAAACCAAACTATATCAACAATTACATTAAGTATAAATGCCTAAACACTCAAAATAAAAGGCAGGAGATTGTCAAACTAAGTAAAACTTATTAAATGTAATCCAAAGAAAAGCCACATTTGCATTTTAAGCAAAAAACCTCAGAGAAGTTAAAGTCTGAGATAGAACAAAGATGTTCAAGAAAAGTGATAATCCTAAACAGAATGGAATGGCTATATTTATATCAGACAAAATATGTTTTTAGACAATGATCATTGTCAAAGATGAAAAAATTATGATTGAATGTGTCAGCTCAACAAGAGTATAATTCTATGTGTATATCTCATTATCTATGAAGGATTGGCTCCAAGATCTCCCTATGGACACCAAAATCTGTTCATGCTCAAGTCCCTTATATAAAATAGCACAGTATTTGCTAATAATGTAGGCACATTCTCTCCTGTATCTTAAATTATCTCTAATCCAGGTGCCACAGTGTGTGCCTATAATCACAGTACTTGGGAGGCTGAGACAGGAGGATTGCAGGAAAATTAAAGCTGAGTAAATTCATTGCCAACAGACTTGCATTAAAAGAAATGAAAGGGGATATCTTAAAGCTGAAATAAATAATACCAGATAGAAAGTTGGATCAAAGCCATCATGTATAACCTACTGATACTCTTTTTCAAAATAAAATAGCACAGGGGTTGTAGCTCACAGGTAGAACATTCCTGAGTTCAGTCTCCAGCATTATAGTAAATAAATAAATAAATAAATAACATCTAAATCACCTATAATACCTAATACACTGCAAGTGCTTTATAAATATTTATTATACTATATTTTAGAAAATACTACCAAGAGAAAAACTCTGTGTATGTTCAGTAAAAATACACAATCATTTTTCAGGTATTTTTCAACTGGTAGTTGGTTAGATCCACAGATGCAGAATCCATGGATACAGAGGGCTAACTATATGCCCAGAAACAGAACTTTAGAGGACATATAAAGCAAAACTAACAAAGTTTTTTTAAAAAGTGCAGAATTTCAACATTTTATTAGTAAGATAAAACAGGTAAATAGAAAATTGGTAGCAATAGAACAACTGAACTATACCTTGTCTAATTAACATTTATAGAACACCACACCAAAACCCAGCAGAATAATACCTTCTTTTCAAGTTGCACATAAATACCAAGACAGAAAATGCATTGGCCATGAAAGAAGTTTAATATACTTAATAGAATTGAAATGATTCCTAATCTATCCTGTGACCACACCAGAATTAACTTAGACTCAATAATAAAAATAAGATGTCTGAAGAGTCTATAATAAATGTTTAATTTAGAAATTAAGCAATGTACTTCTAACTAACCTGCAGGTCAAAGAAGAAATCACAAGGGAAATTAGAAAATATTTTGAACTGAAAGATAATGAAAACACAATACATCAAAATTTGTGAGATGCAGTGAAAACAGTGCTGGAAGGGACATTTATAGCTTTAAACGATTATATAAGAAAAGGAAAAAACCTCAATCAGTGAGAAGAGGCTAGATAAAAAAATTAAACCAAACACAGAAGAAACAGACCAAGGTAGGCTAAAACTGAGCAAGCCAATTATAGACTATTGTATTGATTATAACTAAAAACACTGGACAAAACAAAAGACAACCACCTGAGAAGTAAAGAAAAGCAGGTGAGTTGAAAATGGTAAAAACTGAAAGAGAACGGCAGAGATGAGTTTCAGGGGTCGTCTCCATTTTCTTTCTTGTGTTTTTGACTCGTTCATGGTGGGCTCTGGTCATGGTCCCATGGGGTCTCCTTGATGAAGGAAGATAAAACAAAACAGATGTCTACAAAAGACCTGCTCTAAAAGACATGCTAAGAGGTGTTTAGGCTAAAGACAGATGATCTAAGAGATGGTCTCAGAGGAAAACTTGAAACTGGAGGAAAGAAGGAAAAGCAAGATGCAGCCAATATCTATGTTAATAAAAACTCCTCCTCAGTTACTTAAAATATGTGTGACAATTGAAAAAACTATAAAATTGTAGAGTAGAGAATTCAATGTCTATATATACAGAAAGTGAAGGAACCAATATAGTTTTAAGGCTTCTATTTTTTTTTTCCTTGAAGAGGTAAAGTATTACCTCTTAGAATGTGAAAGTTTAAGCCGGGAGTGGTGGGGTATCCCTGTACTTTGGAGGGTGAGAATGGAGGATCTGGATTTGAGGCCAGCCTCAGCTACTTAGTGAGGCCCTCCACAACTTAGTAAGAACCTATTTCAAAATAAATAATAAAAAAATAATAAAAATCAGTCTGGGAGTGTAGCTCAGAAGTACCACACCCACACATACACAAAAAAGTATTGTGGAAGTTTAAGTATGTGTATACTATGTAGATTGTAACCTCTAGAGTACCAATGAAAAAAATCTTAAAAGTATAGGGAGAATGCCAATAGGTAAACTGACATGGAACACTAAATATTTAAACACAAATTAAATAATAATGCTAAATGTTCAAGTAATACAAAAGAGGAGGTGAAAAAGAAAACAAAGGAACAAAAATTAGAGTCTAAAGTTGCAGGCTTAGTTTGCACTAAAGAGTCATTCCTATGGATTTAATGACAGCATGAGACTCAGAAGCCTAACTCATCCATCTTCTCCATCATCCAGCCAAGTCGAAGATGCTCTTGCCATTCGGCTGCGGGTTTGACCGTGACCAGCAGAGGGCAGTGCTGCACACCGTTGTCAGTGCAGCACCTCTGAGGCGCTCCTGTGCCTTTCCAGAGTCAGTGGCTTGGGTTTTCCTCCTATTCTTTCCTTGCCTCTACAAGAATGATCGTATTTCAGACAAGGCTGGTTATCCTCACACTGCCCAGCTTTTAAAGTTCGAGTCTCCTCTGGTATTTTATTACCCTGCATGTTTATGCTAGTAGCCACAGAGTGCAGTGAACCTCAGTGGAAATGTTGAAGGAAGAGGGTGGGCACCGGCCAGGCCAGAGTCTGGAGAGGCAGCTGCATCGGAGGTGGCAGTGGAGCCCTGCTCTTTCCTGGACCTGCTGCACGGTCCCCTCCCCTCCCTGTCCTCCTTTCCTGAGTCGCTTTACACCCACCCGTTTCTGCAAACCATTCCACCCATCTTCTCCCACACCATCGCCAATTCCAGAACTCAGTCCTGCAAACTTCAGTGACTTAACTGCAGGCGCAGTGGGCACAATGCCTTTCAGACTCTCTTACATGAAATTCCCTGAAAACACTCGTGCCCGTGGATTTCGCTCTAGAGCCCTGGGTCAGAGGTCAGGGCAGGTGAGAGTTAAAAGAAGCTCCTGGGACCACCCAGGCTCTGATCAGCTCCCCACTCCAATAGCACCGCAGGTGGAGTGAGTGAGGGCCTGGCCAGGCAAGAGTGGAGGGGAGGGGGCAGGTGGGCGTGGAGTCGCCACGACTCAGTGATGGACTGGTCCTCTTGCCAGGCTCCTGTCCCCCGAGGACATCTGAAGCCTATGCACTCACAACAGGGATCTCATCAGTTCGCGAATGGAGAGCATTAACACTCCCCAGCTGATATGTCCTCCTAGGTGGCTTCTGGCTTCCCGGGCACTCACTCCATCTTTCCTCCCCTCTGGGTGTTCAGCCTGTCTCCCCTTCACCTCTGCTTGGAGCCGGCCCCTCTACCTCCCCAGGGCACTGTCCTCTCGTTATCTCCCCCGCACCTGCACCTTGTTTTCTCCCCCTCTGGGAACATCACCTTCCCTGACCCCCATCACCAGTCTTCTCAGTGCCCCTCCTCCTCACTCCCCCATCTAGTAATCACCCAATCCTATCAGGCCTTGCTCACGATGCCCTTCACTTTGACTCTGTCCCCTCTTCCTGGCCTTGTCTGTGCTGGACTGTGTCTCTCCTTTCCACCACTGTCAACACTATACACTGGCCCCTCTGTGTCCACTTGCCACCCTCCCCCATACACACATACACCCCATGCTTTCTTCCAATGTGCTAACCTGACACCTTCTGACCCTGACTTAAAATCTTCCATTGCTACCTGCCCGACAGCCTCTGGGCAAAGCTCTAATTCCTGGCCATATCACACAGGCCTTCCCTGCTGCAATACATTCTACTCCTACAATATGTGCCTATAAATCCCTTAAGAAAACGTTTGGCTTTTGCCTGAAATTCCTTTATCATTGTTGTTTTTGTTGCAGTACTGGAGATTGAACCTAGGGGCATCTACCTCTGAGCTACACCTCCAGCCCTATTTTTATTCTTTATTTTGAAACTGGGTCTCACTGAGAGTTGCAGAGGGCCTCATGAAGTAACTGAGGCTAGCCGTGAACCTGCGATCCTCCTTTCTCAGCCTCCTAAGTACTGGGATTACAAGCATGCACCACCATGCCAAACTTTTGTTTCTTTGTTTTGACTCTAAAACAAACTCCCATTCATCCTACAAAACCCAGCTCAGGCAGCTCCTCCCCTGACAGCCTGCCCTGGTACCCTGGACTGATGCCATCCTCTCTTCTGTGGTGACTCTGGCTCAGCTTCTCACTATTTTACCCTTCTGGGAAATTGTAGTGATTAACTCTCCTGTTTCCTCATCATTTATTTATCTACACTTCTCTCTTCCAGTCCACACTTCAAGATTCTTGAGGATACCAGCCCCATTTTTTATTAATGATATATATTTTTTGTGGTACTAGGGGTGGAACCCAGGGGCTTTCTACCTCTGAGCTATATATAATTAATAAAAATGGGGCTGGGGGGGGGTAGCTTGAAGGTAGGATGCCTCTGGATTCCATTCCCAGTACTGCAAAAAAAAAAAAAAAAGTGCTCATTGGTGAGAGGAGGTGGAGAAACCAGCTCCACCCCAATTCTAGGCCACAATCACTGGCTGAGATACGGTGCCAGGGCCCTGGGAGCACTGAGACCAACCATTTCCAATCGGTATCCTCAAGAATCTCAAAGACCTATTTTTTCATATTTTACTTGGAAACAGGATCTCACTAAGTTGCTGAGAGCCTCACTAAGTAGCTGAGGCTGACTTCAAACCTGTGTGATCCTCCTGTCTCTGCCTCCCAAGATCGGGGATTACAAGCGTGCGCCACCATGCCCTCCCCCCCCCCCCTCTCTCTCTCTCTCTCTCTCTCTCTCTATATATATATATATATATATATATATATATATAGTTTTTTTTTTTTTAAACAGAGTCTCACTGAGTTGCAAAGAGCCTCACTAAGTAGTGGCTGAGGCTGTCTGCAAACCGTGACCCTCCTGTCTCAGCCTCCCAATTAACTCTGTGTGTGTGTGTGTGTGTGTGTGTGTGTGTGTGTGTGTGTGTTTTACTGGGATTCCTGGAAACCCTTCTACCTCTGGGCTACACTCCCAGACTTATTTTATAATTTTATTTGGGAACAGGGTCTCTTAAGCCAGCGTGGCTGGCTTTGTTCGAACCTGCGCGATCCTCCTGCCTCTGCCTCCCAAGCGTGGGGATTATAAGGGTGCGCCACTACACCTGGCTCCAATGAGCTTTTTAAAAACAGAAATCCGTACTGTTTTAGTCAACATTCTCACTTCGGTGACCCAAAAAAACCTGATGCCAATGACTTAGAGGAAGGAAGATTTATTTGCTCACAGTTCTGGAGATTCAGGGGTTCAACCTACATTAGGCCAGGTGAAGTCTGTGGAGCTCAGGGCTTGTCCTCTCCATAGAGGTCAGAGAGAGAGAATGTGAGGGCTCTGCTCTCACATCACAGAGGCTCAAGGTAGAGAGAGAGCTAGTAAAGGGGGTTTCATGGACATATCTATAGTTCCCAAGGCCACAACCCCAGTGACCCACCTCCTCCAGTCACACTCTACCTGCCTAGGTTACCTTTCAATAAGCCCATTACAAAGGATAAGATTAGAGCCCTCATTATTTAATGTTATCCCCTCTAAACATCAATACATGAGCTCTTTAGGGGACATTCTATATCCAAAGCACAATACATGCTATAGTGTTTCTATTTCCACTTGCCTTTTCACCCACTAAAATCTGTCTCCCATATTTCTGACCTTTTAAGAAATGAATGACTCGGCCAACATGTCCAAAGCTCATGACCATTCACTCTCATCCATCACTTGCGCTGCTGACGACGCCCACTTCTCTTGGCTTCTGTAGCAGATGGTCATTTCTGTTGCTTCCTCTCCATCTTCATGGAGAAGCACCTCAGTTTCCCTGTAGGGAGCCGACTCCCTCCCATTCTCAGTCCACGTCGTTTATGCGTTGCTCTTTCCACTTGTGACCCCAGAGATAAACGTTGACTTTGTTCTAAACATCAGAGAATAACAACCTCTCAGCCACACAGACTGGGTTAGAAATGGGAAGGCAATGGCCACCATAGCAGAGCCAGGCAAGATGGATGCAGAGATCTTCTTTGGCACTCCTGGAGGAGATAGAATAGAGCTCCTGGCAACTATTGTGTCACCATGAGGAGATCCCTGAGCCAAGAGAGGAAATCACAATGAAGTGAAAAGGGTAAAAATAAGTCCCAATATCTTTGGGTCCCTGAATGCATATGAGCCTGGACTGTCCTGGGCTTACCAGATACATGGATCAATGTATTCCTTTTTATATTTAACCAGTTTGAATAGTTTCCCATTAATTAAAAAAACTGAATTACAAAATTGAGTAAAAAATTCTATTTATTATATGCACTATTCAGGTCTCTACCTACACTTTTCTCTTTCTTTTCTTTTTTTTTTATTTGTCCTCCAATACCATAATGTAATCTTCAGTCTAGTAGTAAAATTCCTACTTGAAAAATGCTTTATAGCCTACAACCCACTTGTCCAGAGCCCTCACCAACTAGTACACAGTCTCCCATATTAAACATAACAACCAATGCTGTAGCTTTAGTTCTAATTTTTATATAATGATCCAAATTCTCACTTCCAATTCCAGCTTGTCCACAAAACCCCATCCTCACCTTTTGTATATGTGTGCATCTGTCTACTACAAACTGAATCCAGGGGTGTCCTACCTCTCAGCTGCACCCCCAGCCTTTTTTGTTTTTTGGAACAGAGTCTCACTAAGTTACTGGCCTCAAAACTGTGATCTTCCCAGCTCACCCTTCCTAGTCAAGATATTACAGTGATGTGCCACCATGCCTGACTCCCACCCACACCTTTTAAATCACCTGCCATTCATCATTAGAATCCCAAAAATACGCCAGGCGTGGTGGCGCACGCTTGTAATCCCCGCGCTTGGGAGGCGGAGACAGGAGGATCGCGCAGGTTCGAAGCCAGCCACGTTGGCTTAAGAGACCCTGTTTCCAAATAAAAAAATATAAAATAGGTCTGGGAGTGTAGCCCAGAGGAAGAAGGGTTTCCAGGAACCCAAGTACCACACACAAAAAAGAATCCCATAAACACTACTAACTTACCTAAAATCTAATTATTTTTCCCAATCCCTCCTTTTTTCCCAAATACAATTTCTAATTATTCTAATTTCGATCAAGCTATGAACATGTTTCAGTTTCCCTTGGTCAGAAGCCCTGGGGTTATCCTTGGTTGTTCCTTTTCTCTTGCTGTTCTGCACCCTCTACCTTCCTCTCCCAACTCACCTGACACACACAATGACCAGGTCTTTGTGACTGTATCTCCAAAATGCCCTCCCTCTTTTCTTCTGAGCACATCCCTGCCACCTTCATGTCTTGACTCAGAGCTTTACTGCCCTTATCTAGATCCTAGTCTGTTCCACTGGCCACCTTCATGCTCAGCAGCCAGGGGATTCCTACAGGGCCGTCCTGGACCTGTCAAGCTCTGTTTCCAAAACCTTGAGTGATGGGCCTCTCACTCCCAGAAAGGGAGCTCCCCCACCTGACATTTAGACCCTAGGGGATCTGACATGACCTTCTGTTTCAGCCCTACCTGTACAAAGTGACTGCCTCTCAAAGTGATTGCCTTTCCCCTGTCTCATTTTCTACATGTGGATCTCTAGAAACTCCATCTCCATTGAAAGTCCACCCACTGTGAACCCAGTCTAAAGACCATCTTGCCTCTAGTGGCTGAGACAGGGAAGTACAGAGTAGATGGCACATGGTTTCAGGGCACTGAGCTGGTCACAGCCATACCCCAGGACCTCTGGTTAACCCATCAGTATGAGTCAAGGTATAAACTCTGTATGTGTGCTGCAGCCCCTGATTGGCCCAGGAATTCTCCACCTGAGATGCACACCTTGGCCCCACATGCTGCTGGCCCACAACTGGTAGGTAGAGCTGATGTATGTATGACAGAGGGGTTCTAAACAACCTCTTGGGCTGGAGTGAATATCACTCTCAATTATACTATGATGTAAGGCTACAATACACCAATAAAAGCATATTTTTAAAAAACAAAGCAAAAAAAGCCAAAGGGCTTAGCAAAAACTCATAAAATATTCTGCATTGAAGTTCAAAGTGAATTCAGTGAGGTGAAATGAGGAAAGCAAACTTTTATATAGAATTTAGGGTTTTGTGAATTCTCATGGATTTCAGGCTCCATCTGAACCAGGTGCAAGCAGCCAAGAGAACAAATATCACGGTAGGCTCCATGGACAGGGATGCAGTGTGTGGAGCCAGGAAAAGGGCAGTACCCGTTGCCCATCTGTGCTGGCCAGGGATTGAGGTCTGATCTAGGCAACGCATGTCAAAAGGGAGCAGACGAACTGAATCAAGTTCTTAAGAGGATCACTCCCATGACCTAGATAGTTTTGAAACCTGGACAACGGAGGTACAGTTAGAATATTTTGCTGGGAACTTGGCAGGGACATGAGAGCCATCTTCAAACAGTTGAAGGGCTGTTCTCTGATTTTTTAAGAGAGTCTGTCTCAGCTCTGTAGCTAAGGAAGGTAGAAAAGGATCACTGGATAAAAGCACTCTAGGTTTTAGCAATTATGTTCATTGCAACGGAGTGGTGCAATTACAGGGGAATTTTTGGTTTTCTCTCTCTCTCTCTCTCTTTTTTTTTTTTTTTTTGGTGGTACTGAGGTTCCTGGAAGCCCTTCTACCTCCGGGATACACTCCCACGGGCTACACTCCCAGACCTATTTTTTCTTTTTAAATTTTTTATGTGGAAACAGGGTCTCTTAAGCCAGTGAGGCTGGCTCCGAACCAGCACAATCCTCCTGTCTCCGCCTCCCAAGCGCTGGGATTACAAGCGTGCGCCACCACGCCCGGCAAGGTTTTCTCTATTTTTTACTATGACATTTTCCTGCATCTGATTTATGGAAGTAGATGTTTTGTACTGAGATTGGCTTCGCTGACTTTGTCCAGCACCCAAGGCCCCTTTTCCTGGTTTTAGTTCCCTAATTTTGCTTTGGGGAACAACCCCACACATACAGTCACAGTATCAGTCACTTGGCTCACTCCTTGGCTCTCAGGGTATTTCTGTAACCCAGACCTGGCCTCTCAGTACTCTCTGTACTCCATCCCTGGCCACAGTGGTTAGTTTTGGGAGCAGCTTGACTCCAGCCGGGTTAGTGGGACTCACCTAAAGCCATTAGGAAAGGTGCTCACTTCCACCTAGGTTGCTGAGCAGGCAGGAACTTTGAGCTGTTGGTACTTATCTTGTCTCCACAAGGGAAAGCCTACCTGCAAACAAATCTGAAGCTCAGCCCAGAGGGTGGGGAAGGGGAATGGCATCATCTGAGCTCCTACATTCAGCCTTGCCTGAAGCCAGACCTATTTCCTGGACATTTCAGTTATATGATTCAGTTATCTGAGACACTCAATTACCTTTTCATTTCTACCGGATTGTCAATTTTCTGTCTTACAACCAAGGCAGCGCTGGTGGCTACTGACTAACACAGATTTTGTCTGTTGCTTATCTTAACCATGCCAGATTTGCTATGTAGTTAAGGAAGGCCCTAAAACATCTGACTTGTTGAGAATCCCATAAGATACTCTGAAGGAAAAGGCCGGAAATGTCCTTTCAGATTCTGCGAGGCTGTTCTGGGTTCATCTGTGAATCCTTCTCCTCCCCCGGGAACATCCTGTCCCCTGTCCAGGGTCCCCTTCGTTTTGGGTACATTTCACATGCTACCCCCTGTCAGAGCTTCTACTGCCACTCCCTACTACCCACATTAGTGCCCCTAAATAATGACCTCTTTTTATAAATGTGGATTTAAAATTTCTCAGCTCAAGTGGGCGTGGTGGCGCACACTTGTAATCCTAGCATTCAGGAGGCTGAGACCGGAGGATCGTGGTTCATGGGCAGCCTCAGCTACTTAGTGAGGCTCTCTGCAACTCAGTGAGACCTGGTTTCAAAATAAAGAATAAAAAATAGGGCAGGAGGTGTAGCTCAGAGTTTGAATGCCCCTGGGTTCCATCCTCAGACCCACAAAAATAAATAAATAAAAATAAGTAAATAAAATTTCTCAGCTCAATTAGTGCCTATGGGAAGGAAGGAAGGCAGGAAAGGAGAGAAAGAAAAGAAAAAAGGGGAAAGAAAAGGAAATTTAGCCGGGCGTGGTGGCGCACGCTTGTAATCCCCGCGCTTGGGAGGCGGAGACAGGAGGATGGCGCAGGTTCGAAGCCAGCCACGTGCGCTGGCTTAGGAGACCCTGTTTCCAAATAAAAATGTAAAAAAAATAGGTCTGGGAGTGTAGCCCGGAGGTAGAAGGGCTTCCAGGAACCCCAGTACCACCAAAAAAAAAAAAGGAAATTTTTAAAAACCCTCTATTTTCATCATATTTTAAGTGCTTATGAAGCTCCATCCAGTCTCTTACTCAAGCTCTTTTTTCCCCCTTTGTGAGTGTGCGTGTCTGTACATGTGTGTATGTGTACACAAGCACACATGTGTGGTACTGGGGATTGAACCCAGGGATGCTTTACCACTGAGATATATACCCACAGTTTTTATTTTAAATTTTGAGACAGGATCTTGTTAAATTGGTCAACTTGGCCTCAAATTTGTGATTCTCCTACCTCATCCTTCCAAGTAACCGGTACTGTGAGTATGCTCCAGGGACCCGGCTTAATCATGTTCTTGACTTGTAATCCCTCCTTGTTGAGCTTTTTTCTTTTTTTTACAGTTCAAAATGCTCTGTTGGCTTTTGTTATTGCTGTTATTGTCCTCTATAGACATGGTGCAGTTTAGCAACAAGGGCTCGTCAAGGTTTCATTCTAAACTCTAGTTCCACACTCTCCTGACTTGTTCTTGCTTACCTCTATTTCCCAGTGATTTTATCCATTTCCTTAATAAATCTTTATCAGAATGAAGTGCTCAGAAATGCAGGTACTTGAATCATAATGGGGTATCGGAATAATTGTCTAAATTGCATTTAGACAAGTGACACTATTATCTTATCCAACTTCTCCAAGGAAAACCAGACAATGAGAGAATCCTCACCAGCCTGTTAGAAAAGCAAATAATCTGCTAAGATAAGGCCTCTTGTTTTTCTTTATCAGAGACTTGACCAATCACCACACACACACACACACACACACACACACACACACACACCACCTTCTACTTTTTATCATCTGGCAGGCATTTCTCTCTAGACACTTCTTAAGCGGCTAGAATGGTGCTGAGAGTAATTGGCAGGTCCAGCTGGCCCAGATGTTCCTAAATGGCCTCTGCATTGCAGCATTTTCAAGACAGTCATCACTGCCTCGAGGGGATGAGGTGTCTAAGGAAATGATACAGACTGCAGATGCATTGAGGCATTCGTATTTAAATATGACCGAGAACTCACCATGTACAGCACTCTGTGAAACTGCAGGAGAAGGTGCCAAGCCACGGGGCACTGCCCTGGCTCCTGAGGAGGTCATGATCTGATCAGACAGAACACAGGCACACACTTAAAATTTTCCTTTCAGCTGGGGGCCTGGAAGTGGGTTCTCAGCTCTGGCCACACACTAACACAATCTCTAGAGAGATTCAGAAACAATGGTGGTGCCCGAGCTCTGTGCCAGACAATTAAACAGGAAACATCTGGGCAGAACTCAGGCATTAATATTCTTGATTGCTCTCTCCCCCCACCATACAATTCTAAGGTGCCATCAGATTTGAGAAACTTTGGCCTAAATCCTACTTTTCCTTACACAGAGATTAATTTACTTTTCTTGATTTCCCCAGCCAGAAAGGAGTATTATTGATTGTTCTAAAGGTCCTAATGCTTCCATCAAAGAAATACACAGACCAAGAAAATCTCAGACCAAGTCCTCTTTCCAGAAAACACCAGGAGAATGTGATAGAAGAGTCAAGACACTGCAGCCCCTGCCCGTACCTGGAAGGTTTCCTTACTCAGCTTTGAAAGGCAAGGACCAATCAGCCAAGCCTTGGAGATGAGAGCTTAAAGAACCATTGTCTATCCAAATGCAGGCCAGCCACTACTTGTGGTCCAGTAGTTATCTGGACCCAAATGGACAGTCCATTTTATTTTACTCAGATATCTCTGCGTAGGCTTCCATCTTTTGACCATATTCCCAGCCAGTGCAGGTGCAGGGTCCTGTCTCACCAGGCGAGCCGGACCACTGTGTCTCGGAACAGACATTCTTAGGCACTGATGCTAGTCCTGGCTGGGATATGAGGCTCAGCCTTGATTAAAGTTGCCTTTTATTTCTCTTTGTCTGAGTGAGCCCATTCAGCCAGCACTAATCCACTTGTCCAAAGGATTCTAACCTAATCGCCAGCACTTGCAGCCAAAGCCTCTAATGCCCTGACCCATCTTTGTAATTGTCCTGACCAATATATCTGCCTCCTCTCCCTGACATCTCAGCCAGGCCAGGCTCCAAGCTCGCCCTCAGAATGTGATTAATCAAAAACATGAGAGCAGGGGAGATGCAGAGTGGAAACTTTTTATATTGCTAGGAGGAGAAAAAACCCAACTCTGAGCAAGGTGGATGGAAGCTTCCAGCTCATTATTCCTCGGGGTATGTACTAGACACTTTGTTCAGAAGTGACAAGCTCTCCAAGGCTCCAGAGGTGCTCCAAAATCTTACTCAGGACCTACTATTTCAGAGGAAACAAGAATTTTTTCATCAATAGAAAAATCCCATCCTCAGGCCTACTTGAACACTCAACAGAGTGATACAGGCCTTCCAGGAAGGACTCTGGCATCCGAGAAACTTCCTCCCAGAGCTCAAGCTATGTCTATGAGGAGCAGTGACACCTGGTGCCATAGTTCCTCAATTGTCTCCTGAATGCATTGGCCCTGGGCCCAAAGGGCGAGATCAGACCATGAGATCATATTCTGTGCCCTGTATCTCCAAGGGTTACAATGTAAATGTCAAGAACTCTTCTACACACTATGGCTAATTAAGCCCACCATTCTTCTTTCTTTGTGGGAACCTCATGTGCAATGACCACAGATGTCAGCCTCCTCAGGAGTGTATGCAGGCTGTCACTGGTATCAGTTAACCTAGAGGACCTTTAAGACAAACCTTTCCAATGGATACTCATGTCTTCCACCTTGTGCTGTTCTCCACCTAGATGCCAGACAGGCATGCTAGGTGCCTTTAGAGAGTCCCAGGACACAGCATCCGGGTCATTATTCACCAAGTTGTCATGGCCACTGGTACTAAGCAATAACACAAGGAGCATGTCATCAAGGTCTACACAGAGCCAACGTCAAGTTCTCTGACCACAAGAAGACTATGTGACCAGGAAGTGGAATTTTACCAAGTTTAAAGTCATGGCAGTTGAGAAATGGCACACCTCAGTGGCTGTGGGGGTCAAAGACAGTCCCTATACCCAGGACCAATGGCAGGCTCTGCTATCACAAGGTCTTCACCAGTGCTGTTCCCTCCTTACACATACAGATAAACTCTGCTTCCTGTCCTCAAACAAGAGAGCTCCTCTCAGACACTTTGGTGTCTGGCCCTCTATTCATGGCCAAGGCATTTTCCTTCTTTAGAGGGTAAGATTAGGAGTTCTACATAAGAGTGTGTTCTTGCTGGTAAGAATTCCTTCCATATGAACCAGGTGTGACGGTGTACATTTGTGATTCCAGTACTTGGGAGACAGAAACAGAAAGATTGAAGATTGAAGATGCTCAGCAACTTAGTAAAACTCAATCCCAAAATTTAAAAAAATTAAAAATATGAAGGGCTAGAGGTATAGCTTCGAGGTACACTGGGTTTAAATACCAAAGGAAAATAAAGAGGAATTTCTACAACACTACTGCTGTAGAAGGCAGAGTGAGGCCAACACCTAAATACAGGGAGTCTTAGCCCTTTCATCCCAGCCCTACAAGTGTTTCACTTGGAACAAAGGTCAGTTAAGGTGAACGGGCAGAAGATGATCTTACAGTAAACTTTCCAGTGAAGCTCCTCATCCTTTGCCCACAGAAGTGCTCTCAAGGAGAGGTGATCTTCAGCCACCGTGGGTCCTGCATTCTGGCCTCTAGAGTCCTTGCCATCTCTGGTCCTCAATCTCTTCTCCAGGAGGATGTTTTTGTGGCCATTCTCCACCTTGATGCAGCATTTAATTGCATCCATGCCTCTTCCTTTCCTCAACCAGCTTCCTTAGACAAAGCTCTTGAACCAGGATTTTAAACCTGGGCTGTAGAAACTTTTTAGTTTAATGTCATCCCATATATTAATTCTTGTTTTAATTTCCTAAGCTCTGAGGGTCTTATTGAGGAAATTTCTACCTATGATTATATGTTGGAGTGTTGGATCTATGCCCTCTAGTAACTTCAAAATCTCTGGTCTAATTTCCAGGTCATTGAATTATCTTGAGTTGACTCTTGAGCAAGGTGAGAGGTAAAGATTTATTTATATTTTTCTACAGATAGATAACTCATTTCCCCAAAACCATTTGTTGAAAAAGCTGTTTTTTCTCCAATATATGTGCTTGGCACCTTCAGTGTGTGGATTTGTCTCTGCACTTTCTTTTTGTCCCATCGGTCCATATGTCTATTTTATGCCAATACCATGCTGTTTTTATTATTATAGTTCTGTAGCATAATTTGAAGTCAGGAATTGTGATGCCTCCTATGTGGTTCTTATTGCTGAGAATTGCTTTAGCCATTTTGGGCGTTGTTGTTGTTGTTTCTCCAAATGAAATTTAGGACTGATTTTTCTAGGTCTGTGAAGAATGACATTGGCATTTTGATAGGGGTTGCATTTAAGTGAGATAAGTCAGTCACAGAAAGTGAAGCGTCATATGTTTTCTCTCCTATGTAGAAACTAGGGAGCGATAGGAATACCAGAGGGACATAGATAATGAAGAAGAAATGCCAGTGGAGCCAGGGAAGTTGCCTAGAAGGGGAGGATAGAGGGAGGGTCAATGAAGGAATCACTTCCATAGCCATGATATACATAGATGAGAATACCAATGTCTATCCTAATACCCTGTATGGGGAAGGGGGGATGGAGGGACCCAGGGACAAGCCCACCAAGTGCTGTGAGTGTGTATGTCACTATCACTATAAACTCCATTATGATGTGAGACTATAATGCATCAATAAAGTATTAAAAATAGCCAGGCGTGGTGGCGCACGCTTGTAATCCCTGCGCTTGGGAGGCTGAGACAGGAGGATCGCGCTGGTTCGAAGCCATCTGCGCTGGCTTAAGAGACCCTGTTTCCAAATAAAGATATAAAAATAGGTCTGGGAGTGTAACCCAGAGTTAGAAGGGTTTCCAGGAACCCCAGTACCACTAAAAATAAATAAATAAATAAATAAAAAAAATAATAATAATAGTAATGTATTAAAAATAAAAACATTAAAACTGGGCTGCACACATTGGAATCACTCCGGGAGCTTTTACATGCCCATGTCTGAGTCCCACCCAGGGTTCAGAGTCAGTTGGTCTGGGACGGGCCAGGGCACTGCATGTTTAAAGCTCCCCAGGTGATCTGGGATGTGCAGGGAGGCTAAGCCACCTGCTAAGGGGCTGCAGCTGGGGTTTCCTCTCGCAGCACTGCACTTTATCTTACTCTTTGAATTCTGTGTGCTGTCCAGTCATTATGGCTCACAAAGAAAGAACAGAGGCCAGAGCAATAGTTTCATCCTAAAAATTAAACATCACATCACCAACAGTGTCACTCCCTGGGATTAGGTCAGTGCTCATGAACTTGGTTCCTGGCCCAAATTTTATCCTCAGGTCCTGGAAGAAGAGCTACCCATATTTCTTCTTACAGTTGTGAAAACATAACCATGCTTTGATATCCTAACGAGCCACACTATGGGGCTGTTACTCCATGTAAGTCTTGAGTACATGTGATACTCTGGGTGTGTCTTTTCCCATTTTCTTCTATCTCTTCTTTCCTCTGTTCTTCAGGGCTTTTGTTTTTGTTTTAATCTTTGAAAATCTTCAAATGAGCTAGGCATGGTGATGCATGTCTGTAATCCCAGTACTTGGAAGTCTGAGACAGACGGATTGCAGGTTGAGGCCAGTCTCAGCAACTTAGCAAGGCCCTCAAAACTCAGCAATACTTTATTCCAAAATAAAACATTATATAGGACTGGGGTGCATCTCAGAGGTATAATGCCCCTGGATTCAATTTTTAGTACAAAAATACCTAATAATAATAACTTTTTAAAAATCTTCAAGCTGGGCGTGGTGGCACACACTTGTAATCCCAGCATTCATGGACAGCTTCAGCTACTTAGTGAGTCCTTCCACAACTTGGTGAGACCCTGTTTCAAAATAAAGAATAAAAAATAGGACAGGGGGTGTAGCTCGGAGGTCGAACACCTCTGTGTTCCATCCCCATATTTAAAAAAAAATCTTCAAATGTATCATAAAAATATAACCAAAATGCTTTATTTGATACAACTTTTCTTGTGTGTGTGGTACTGGGAATTGAACCCAGGGGCATTCTACCTCCAAAGCTACACCCTGGCCCATTTTTTTATTCTTTATTTTAAAACAGGATCTCACTAAGTTGCAGAGGACTTCTCAAGTTGCTGAGAATGGCTGCAAACCTGTGATCCTCCTGTCTCAGCCTCCCAAGTACTGGGATTACAAGTGTGCACCACAATGCCTGGCTCTTGATACAACTTTTTATATTCCTTCTTATTTTTTTTTTAAATATAACTCTCTTAAAAAAAAAAAAAAACTAAGTGAACTACTATTTCAGTGGCCTGTCTCCAGATGGGAAGTCAGGCTGGAGATGGAGAGGCCTCACCACGGGTGATCAGGAGACCTGCCCCCTCAGTCAGTGCTAGTCAGGTTCCCTGGAACAAAAGCCACTGACGCTACCTACCTTCTCTCAGTTATAATGGATACTTACAAATGGAGGATGATGTCTTTATAGCACACACCTATAACTCAAGACGCACAGGCTTTTATGAGCATCAAATAAGCCAATGTTTGTCAATGTAGTTTCAGAAAACATGTAAGCCATGATACCTTTATTCAGGTGTACTGTAAATTTTAATCCTTTCATAAAAGAAATTTTCTGTCCACATTAAGTTATAATTTTGATTTCTTTGGAAACTTTGCATTCATATGATCAGAGCCTTTGCTGGTCTATAGGAGGCTTTTCTTTCTCTGGGAAGGATGCTCTACAGTCTGTCTGCCACTTTCTGGAAGTTCCATTGCAAAAGGAAACCCTGGGAAGGTTCCATCTTGACATCTGCAAATCAATCCACAGGGAAAGTGTGACTCACTCAAGTCACTATGTTAAGTTTTCATGGATATTATTCAGGGAGTAGGTGTTGTCTTTGGGCCAAATCACTTGAAATCATCATGACATCAGCCCTGTCACTGAAAAACTGACTGTGCGCTCACAGGAAGCAGAGATAAGGGTGGGTGGTGGGACCCAAGGTTACTCTGAGAAAGGCCACTTTCCTGGCCCTGCTGAAGGATCGGAGGTTCACTGTCAAAGAACAAGGCAGCACCTGGCATCTGGTAGGAGAACAGTGAGGGCAGCCGACCAGAACAGCTACAGTGCTCTCTTCAGTCAGTAACGCTGCACACAATCCAACCGCCAAGATGACTCTGGTTCTCGTGGAAAGAGGAGGGACACAAACGAACCACGGTTGAAACTGCATGGATGGTCAGTACATGGAATACTTGCTCCCCACTTCTTTCCAGGGTACACCTAACACCACTCGTTGACTATTGCATAGTTTACAGATGACGCTGGGTGCAATTCCAGAATTCTTCTTGTCCCAACTTAAGCAGCTGCTGCCAATCAATGCTAGTGCCAATGGCCAGGAAAATGTCAGCAATTCCGGGAATAATGGCTTTAGTAACCTAATCAACGCAAGCATGGCATTCGGTCAAACACTCAAACTGCACTGTTACAGTTGGCATATCCCTTCTCATCATCCTCATCGTCAATGCCATTGTACATGACACCCTAGCACAAATCTGAGCTGTTTCCATTAAGATTCACTTTAGTTTTGATATAGAACACCAGGATTATGGGGGCCTTTTGCCCCATGCTATCATGCTTTAATTTCATCAGCTAAACCTGCTTTCTAATGAGTTCAGCATAATCTTTTCCTCTATGGTTCCTCCAGTTCTAAACATAACATCATATTTCAAAAAAGGTAAGTTACGTGTATGGTCCCTTTTGGTATAAGGTGCCTCCTTAATAGTCATGTGATACCACAAAGCCAGTTCAAAATCTTGATGCATTTTTTAATCCATGAGCACAGACTACTGATACTGCGGTGGACTCTGGGAGAAAACATCTGACCGGAAGAAGTTGTGCAAGAAATTGGAAAGGAACTCAGCCAAAGAGAGGAGTCAAGGGGATGCTACTGTAGGGAGAAGAGATGGAGGTGGAACAAGTCAATGCCAAATGGAATTTCTCGTCTTTTGATTCCTTCTTAGCCTGCTGGTTCAGTAGCACTGAAAGGAGAGCACCTACCCAGCTTCAAGGCCTCATCCTCCTCTTGTCTTGGTGGCCTCAGTGTTGGGAAGCTGGGCTGCTCCAGAGAGCCAGCAGCTATATGTGCAGAGGAAAAGAATAGGCTCCTGAGGGGCAGGAGTCCCAGCCCTGCCTCCTGTAGTGCTAGAATCTGCTAAGACAGCTTGGCAGGTCCTAGATTATACAGCCACCCAGAGGGATGGGCCAGAGGTGTAGCCACCGTCACTCTGAGAGAAGACTCCTGGGAGTCCATCCTCCTGCCAGATGAAGACTTCCACACTACACTCTTACCATCAAATCTCCAGCGTGTTAGAAGAGAAAAGTGTTATTAAATTATGGGTAGAAGGTAGAGATAGATAGGTGTAGAACAAGGAGAAACATTTTAAAAAATGAATGAAAAGAATAAAAATCCTAAGTATAAACAATCACTTCGTGTGTGTGTGTGTGTGTGTGTGTGTGTGTGTGTGGTGCGGTGCTGGGGATTGAACTCAGGGGTGTTCTACCTCTGAGCTACACTCTCAGCCCTATTTAATTTTTATTTGAAAACAGAGTCTTATTAAGTTGATGTGAGCATCACTGAGTTGCTGAGGGTGGCTTCGAACCTGTGATTCTCCTGCCTCAGCCTCCCACGTACTGGGATTATAGGTGTGCGCACCCACTCTGGCTAGGCCGTCACTTCTAATTACCCATTGGACTCTGTTGTACCAAGAAATAACGGATTCAGTCAAATGAGAATCCCAAGAGGCCTTGACCAATCAATAAACACAAACTTCTCTATGGAAACAAGCAAGCTCACCAGGGAGCACTCTGTCCAGTTCCCTACACTTTCAAATGAATGTGGAGTAACCACACATGTGCCATTGGTGTGCGTATGCATGGCGGGCAGCTTGATCTAACATGAACCTGAAGAAATAGCACAAGACTCCAGTCCAGATGCACCTGCTTGCCCCATCTCAGCAACTACTGTGGTCAGCAAAGATCCCCAAGGCATGAAAGCTGTAGAGCCAGAAAAATCAGAAGATGCTATCTGAATTTCAAGAGCAACATGAGAATACCGACAAGGAAGCAGGCTGGGAGTAGAATCCCACCTATGATGGAAGAGGGGTACCTGAGCACCCAAGCCTGCCCCGAAGCTGCCTGCATGGTGGTATGGAGCTCAGAATCTGCAACACTAGGCCAAAAGTCACTAGTGACTCCCAACCCCAGCTTCAACACACTGCATTCTAGAAGCGGTGGAAATCAAGACTTGAGGTGCAGAAAGAAAGGATGATGCCCTGTCTTATGACCTGGCCAAGATACGTATATGTATTTATGTTTTAGATGTAGGGAAGATAGGCCAGGACCCAGCAGGGAGGGAGGACACTAATAAGAAGGGGAAATGGGATACAATTAGCCTTTCCTCGCTCCTGAGCAGAGGAAGTTTGGCTCTCTGATGGTCTCTCTTCCCAGGTAACACCAGTCTACACATTCTCACATGGTATGGGTCTGTACTTGCCTGGTGCAGTCACGGTGCATCATGTACAACCCTGTTAGCCTCTGCAAATCCTCTTTGACTCCTCAGGGATGCTATGGCACCCCCAGGTAAGTGGATACTGTTATACAGTAGCCTCCCACCCCTATAGGAAACATTGCTTTCAGTCTCCCTGACCAGGAATAGGCAAACTAATCTGAACAGACTTTCTCATTCTGATCTTCTTTGATATCAATTCTGTGTGTGTGTGTGTGTGTGTGTGTGTGTGTGTGTGTGTGTGTGTGACTGGTAATTTAACCCAGGGTTGCTCTACCACTGAGCTACAACTCCAACCCTTTTTTAATTTCTTTTTTTTCCCCCCAAACACAAGCTTGCTAAGTTGCTAAAGCTGGACTTGAACCTGTTATCCTCCTGTTTCAACTTCAGCCTCCCAAGTACTGGGATTACAGTTGTGCACCACTGTGCCTGGCTGAAGAGAGACTTTTCTAATTCCACCTCACCCTCTCTCATCTTCCATCTGAGATGGGCACCTCTCCTGGATTCTCCATAACATCTTGCCCACTTCGTGTCTCTCAGATTGAGATCGCTGAGGACAGAAGTTGTATCTTGTTCCCAACACACTCCCAGGTCTAGTTCAGGGCAAATCTCACACCATGGTTCTGCAAATGTTTCTAGGAAGGAAAAGGTATATAAAATAACCAACTCATCCAGATTTATTTAAGATGTTCTTGGTTTTAGCATTTCAAGTCCTGCATCCTGGAAAACCCCACAGACTTGGGTATACCGAGGCAATTGGTCACAGAAGGAGAGGACAGGGACTGAAGGAGTGGGCCTAGGGCTGAGCCCTCATGCACTTTGACTTGCTGGCATGAGAAGAAGCCAGTCTTCCACGGAGGAGGTGGCAGCTGCGTACTAGGTGAATTGCTGGGAACTGTGGGGAGACCCATGATCCCATCACTATGAAGAAGCAAAGGGACATTGGGCCAGACTTTATCCAGTCATAATTAAATCCTGAAAATAGAACTATCATTTTCATTTGGGAAAGACCCTACCCTTTGTCAGGCTTTGTGCTAGTTAATGAGACTGCAAAAGAAATAAGAACAGATCCTGCCACCCAGGAGTCTGGAGGAAGTGGGACATGTGGAGGGAATGTCCCGTGTGCTTCCTGTTTAATTTCCTAAAGGACAGGGTTGTTACAGTCTCTTATAACAGGCCTTCCCCCATGCATCCCTGTCTGTAAAACCCATAGAGTAAGAGGGCTTCTGATTTGTTCATTACTGGTTTATTCCATTTCATTTTAGGGAGCGGGGATTGAACCCAGGAGCATTCTATCTCTGAGCTACACCCCCAGCCATATTTTATTTATTTATTTATTTATTTATTTAGTACTGAGGGTGAAACCCAGGGGCTTTTCTGCCTCCAGGCTATACTCCCAGACTTATTTTATACTTTATTTGGAAACAGGGTCTCACTTAGTTGCTGAGAGCCTCACTAAGTAGCTGAGGCTGGCTTCAAACTTGCACAATCCTCCTATCTCAGCCTCCCAAGTGCAGGGATTACAAGCATGTGCCACCATACCCTGTGTTATTTTTTACTTTGAAACACAGCCTCACTAAGTTAGTGAATGCTGGCCTTGAACCTGTGAGCCTCTTGTCTCAGAGACCCACCTACTGGGATTACAGGCATGCATCACCATGCCTGGCAGTTGAAGTAACATGTAGGCTTTCTCAGAGGACAGCTGAAAGGATCACTGGACCCCTGCTTAAATTAGACTTGACATCATGGCCAGGTGGACATTATGCTGCCAGGGATGCTGGGGCCAGGCACCAGCAGGAGGCCCAGAGAGGAGGAAGGACATAAGGTTTCCACTGAGCTCAGGGCAGATGGAGCTAAACACCCAGAGAATAGCCTGCCTGCTCCTTCCGGGGCCCTCCATTTTGAATCCCCCAGGGCCAGTAGCCAGGCAGCTGTGTCCTATCTCCCAGCCCAGAGGATGGCACACCCAGCGATGGGCTACCAGGTCATTGTCCTGCCCTGTTTTACTGTACTCTGGTTTTCTATTCTTAGCAGCAGGTCATGACCCAGTAAGAACTCTATGGTGACTTTCTATTATGGCCCACCGACAACAGATAATGTAAGACATGGAGTGGTAGACAGATCATCTGCCACTTGGTTGTTCTCCCTCTCCTGAGATCCAGCGCTCATAGATCTGCCACTGTCCATTTGGCTGTTAGTAATGACTGACTGGTTTTCTTGCCTAAACTCCCACCTCACCCCTACCCATAACCAAACTTTTATGGAATATACTGTCCTTTTAAATATACTTTAGCCGGGTGTGGTGGCGCACGCTTGTAATCCCCGCACTTGGGAGGCGGAGACAGGAGGATCGCGCAGGTTCGAAGCCAGCCGCGCGCACTGGCTTAAGAGACCCTGTTTCCAAAATGAAAATGTAAAATTAGGTCTGGGAGTGTAGCCCGGAGGTAGAAGGGCTTCCAGGAACCCCAGTACCACCAATAAATAAATAAATAAATAAATAAATAAATAAATAAATAAATAAACTTTAATTAATGCATTGTAATTACATCACAGTAATATATAGGCGCACGTCACCTGGTGCATTTCTCTTTGTATCACACCTCCTGCTTCTTCCAGGATGGTTTGTCCTGTAGCCAAGAGACACACCAAGTTTCTCTGTTGCTTCAAAACTCAGAAATCTTGGAAGAAGCACTTTGTTTCACAAATCAGAGTGAAACAGACATGGCTTAGGTCTTCTCAGAATTAAGTCACCATACCCATAAATTACTTCTCTCCTTCTCTAACTTATTCATAGAACTTCTCCTCTCTTTGTTCCCTCCCAACTTTCCTTCCTTGTTTCTGGCCATGAGCTGGGTTATAATAGTGAAACAGGACTTGTTTTCTTGCTTTCGAGAATTTGTAAGTAACTGAGGCTGACTTGGAGACTTGGAGCTCAGTTTCCTAACAAGCCGACTCTGAGACGAAACCCTCCTCGACCAACTGCCCACGCCACCCATGTCAGCACGTTACTTAAATGCAGCATGCCGAGCAGAGGGGGAAGTAACTGGCCGGGCATGGTCAGCGTATGGAAGGAGTGATTGGTCAGGAAGGCTTTACAGAGGAGGGGATAGTAAGTGACATTTGAAGCATATTCTAAAAAACACGAAGAAGCAAGTTTATTTCATCAATTTGGCCTTTAGCATAAGCAGAGGGATTCCTCATAGATAATCAGACTGACAAAGACTTCCTTCCACTCTGCAATTAATATTCACCTTCTGACTCCTGCCCTTGGAGATACTGTAAGCACCCGTGTTCCCCATCTGCAACAGAATAAGAAAATGAACTAATGGTTTGAGGAAATCTTTTCTAATTTCACAGTTAATACAGATAGGCATGGTGGTACACCTATAATCTGAGTACTTGGGAAGCTGAGATAGGAGGGTTACAGGTTCGAGGCCAGCCTCAGCAACTCAGTGAGGCCCTCAGCAACTTAGCAAGACCCAGTTTCAAAATAAAAATAAAATGTTCTGAGGATATAACTCATCCCAAGTGGTAGAATACCCCTGGGTAAAATCTGCAGCACCACAAAACAACAACTGTTCAGGGTTAGGACAAGATTTTGTCTTCATGCAGTTTCACTAGACACTTCCATTAATCAGAATGCCCCACTCCCCAAGCCGGCCGGCTGAGCGAGGGTTTGCTGCCTCTGGGTTCTTGTTTCATAGTCTTCCTCTGTTGCTCCGAGGCCCTCCTTTTCCTCTGGGCTCCTGCACATGTCTGCAGCAGCATTTCCTCCCCTCCCTTCTCCCGCCCTCTCGGCTGTCATGTCTGACTCAGCCAAGGCTGTGTGGGCACAGGGTGGAGTGACTCAGTGAGTTGAGACTCCCCAGGAGGTTCGTGGTCCCCTTCACTGTCCACTTGATCCGGCACACCTTACTCCTCAGCTGACCGCTCTCGCTAAGGCTATTTTTTGTGGGAGAGGCCGTAATCCTTCACTCCAGGCAGAGAGAGTATAAAAAGCAAGGCACATGGCTTGGGTGGTCAGAGAGATTCAGGTTTCCCGGGGAGGAGACTGGCACTTTGACAAGACACAGCTGGCTGAGGGAGTGAGCTGGGAGATTCAGCCCGGAGGAAGGAGAGGAGGAGGGGGGTCTTTAAATAGCAGGTGGCTTCACTGTTTCTATAAATGAAAACGGTACGTCTTCACTGCACACCGATTACGAAGCTGGTCTTTTATTAGACAGCTGTACCGACCCCTAGGATGGCCCTGAAGCTCTAGCAGGACACTTTTCCTGCAGTTCAGAAGCTTGGTTGACTGCACCTCATGCAGTGCTAGGGCTGTTTGTTATTCCTTTCTGCCTGGAGACTCTGTGAAGGCCCGGGGATGAGTGGCCTGTGATGGGGTAGGACAGTCATAGGCCAGGGATTTACTTCAAACACTGACAGACTTAATTATCCTTTCCATTTATGTATTTATTTGAAAGCAGTATTTCCTCCTCTTGAGAAGACCGAAAAAAAGACAAGGGCATTCTGCCCTGGGCCTGAAGGAGAGGGATCAATCTGGGCTTACACAGACCTCCAGGTCTCCCTACAAGGCAGGGCTAAATGTACCTGGTCTCTCTTAATGCAACTGAAAAATCCCTTCTGGCTGGTCATGGTAGTACACGCCTGCCATCCCAGTACTCAAGAGGCTGACAGAAGGATCTCGGGCTCAAAGCCAGCCTCAGCAATTTAGCAAGACCCTGTTTCAAAATAAAAACTAAAAAAGGTCTGAGGGTGTAGTTCGAAGGTAGAACAATCCCCAGCACCAAAAGAGGAGAAAAATAAAATTTTTTCTTCAAAGGTAGAATGAAGCAGACAAGGGTCTGTGAAGCACTTTGCCCCTGAACAAATCACCTGCCTCCTGGCCTCCTTGCTTTTAGAAGCTGAGCCCCACGTCTCTTGGCAAGTTAGAGAGGTCCACCTTGCTGGCGAACATCCATGGAAACATGGCAGCCCAGGTGGAGGAGAAATCAGTTAGAGAGAGATCAAAACCTCACTGGCCAGGTCCCACACTAAGCCAGAGGGTCCATGATTGTTTCCCAATAAAGGATAAATAATCACAGTTAATACTCACCGAGTACGCGCTGGGTGCCAGCACAGTGTTGAGTGTTTCCTATTCATTAACTTATTTGGTTCTCGCATTCGTACAAAATTGTTTTTATTTTTGGATTAAGCCACCAGGACTTGCTCTTAGAGACACAGCTGGGAAGTGGCAGAGCCAGGATTCAAGCCCAAGTGGGTTGGAAGGCTGACATTCTCCTCCACCCTCTGCAGCCTCTACTCGTCCTGCACCACGCCCTCCACACATGCCCTGTTCCTCCCACCTTTGCTATATCTACGCATCTGTCTTCTGAAGACTTTTTCCTAAAGACTGTGGCGTCACACTATTGCTCTAGATGCAAATGTCAGATTTCCTTGGTCAGATTTTCTTAGTGTGGGACTTTTCTGCTAAGATATATTGGGGCTGTAACTACTGTAAAAAATGCAGAGAGAAATTCTCTGTGATCCATCTGCCATGAAACAAGGAGGGATGTGGAAGGCGAGCTGGTGGAGCTGCCTTCTTTGGAATCCTGAAATGGCCAGGAGCTCAGAAAAGGAGCCAAGACTCCCCCATCTAATCCAAGCCGCCCCTAAAGAGAGTAGTGTCAAGAGGCATGTCATAAAAAAAAAGTATCCTACAGAATGAAGGCCTCTCTCAAACGAGCACTATGTGAATCCATTTCAGTCAAGTAGAAAAATTGAATTTTCAACATGGAAGAATACTTTTAACAGTAGCCCTGGAAAAACACACTGGATCTTGGACACTCAATCGAATAAATCAACTTGGAGCCTCGGCTGTACGTAAAGAGTGCGCAGCTTATAAAACTTCCCTTCTCCCTCTCAGAGGGACAGGAGATTGGAAGAAACCCACATGCTCCAGGAGCAGGACTCGCAGGCATCTCGAGGTGTCCCTGCCCCAGCGGGAACAGAAGGCAAGCTCATTCACTCCCCAGGTGGCTGGCTTTGGAAGAGAGGGGCTGGCTGCTCCCCAAGCCCTTTTCTGATCTGGCCTTGGCTTGGGAGACTAGGGTGGAGGCAGCTCCTCTGAGAAATGCATTTGCCCTTTGATTGCAAAACATCTCCAAAGTGATTGATGAATGTGTCCCAGGGAAGAAAGAAATGTCACCGGTCTCTGAAATGCAGCCACCTCTGGAGGAAAATATTTCACTCTTTCAGGAAGCCCCAAGCCACCTGGATATATAAAAAAAGAGGACTGAAAGAGATCAGATTCAGTCGCAGTGGTAGGAACACAAGGCAGAATAACAAAGGAGTCACGGTCCCTTGTAACAAGAGCCGAAATTTATTCACTCGAAACGGTGACCTCTGTTTTCTCCTTTGGCTCAATGTCCCTAGTAGCAGATCCAGCCCTCAGCAAGGGCCATAACTCTTTCTCAGCAGATGGTGTCCGCCAGCCTTAGGAAATTGGGTGGAGGCCCTCAGCCCGCAGGTGGGAAGGTCACAGTCTATGCTGGCCCAGGGCACACTGCTGGCTCCGGACAGTGTCCAACTCAGCAGCTTCTCCAGGGAAGGTCATTTTGTGACTTTGTGACCATGTTATTTCATCTCTCTAGGCCTTTGAGTCTTCTTATATAAATGGTAGTGATCAGAATGGATATGTTTTCAAACTTTTATTAGTAGTGGAGCCCATTTTGTAGACTAAATCCTCCAAAGTGCCCCATGACACATAAAACAAACATAAGTGGAACGTCTTCAAGGTTAGTATAACAGTAATGAGTGTTATCATTTCCATGCCATCTCTGCCAATTATTAGCATGACTTTGGAGAAGTTTCTTATTCACTGAGCCTTAGTTTTTGAGTCCATAAAACAGGATTATAATGATACCTACTTCATAGAATTCCTGTAAAGATTAATGCCTGTAATCCCAGTACTTGGGAGGCTGAGACAGGAGGATCACAGGTTTGAAGACAGCCACAGTAATGTAGTGAGCATCTCAGCATGATAGTGAGACCTTGTTTCAAAACAAAAAATAAAAAGTCTGAGGGTATAGCTTGGAGGTAGAATATCCCTGGGTTGGATCCCCAGCTAGCCCCCCCCCCCATAGACACCCACACAAAGATTAGTGAGAGGATCTGTGTGCAGCACTTTGTACAGAGGATTCAGTAAGTATTTGCTACTATCATTCACCATTTCCAGGTTGCAGTAGTTTCAACACTCAGTCGTTCCCCCTCATTCTTACTAGACCCCCTTCATTAGCCCTAAAGACTCACTGAAGGACCTCTGTGCTCTGTGAGGCCCAGCTTGAAAACCACCAGGTGGTTTTCACCAGGTGGTATCTCCTAGACTTTCCCAGGGTCAGAAGCATTGTGAGGTGCTTATTAAATGTCTAGTGAGTATGCTTCAACAGCCCTGGTATGGGTGTCCACATTGGACAAGCACAGTAGTTGTGTGTTAGCCCAAAGCATATTGGGGAAGGACACTGGAAAATTATTCCGAAGGCCTTTTTAGCTTCAATACACCCAGATTCCATTTCTTTGTCTTCCTCAGTTAGGGGTGGGACCTACCAAGATAGCTGCTATGCACTAGAGGCTACCCGGGCTGGACTAGTAGGGAAATGGTCAGCACCGCCTCTGAGGCACTTGCCCAGCCTGCTGGCTCAGCTCAGACTCACCCTGCTGCTGACTTCCCAGACTCTTGCTCTGTCCCCTCAGCCTCAGCTCACTTTCCTGGCCCTCAGCATGTACCTGCCCAGAACTAAGGTCTCTGCTTAGCCTCCCCCTGGCCTGCCCTGCCAATATTATTGCCAGCATCCTGGTGGGACAATTTCACGGGGAGATGGAATCCATGCATTCGAGTAAGAAATCTAAAGAGACACCATTTTCTGCCTAATCTGTTTTCTCCCCATGGGTCAATTTGGCTGTACTTTTATTTTGAAATAAAAGAACCTAGAAACAAATGAGCAAACACCTTATTATTGAGAACCATCTGCAAAAATCCCACGGGGCAGCTCCAAGGTCAAAGCTATCTGTTCTGCCTCATCCACAAGACAGCTGACAGGCAGCGGGACGAGGAGTCATAGGATCATCAGAAGTTGGGCAAAAACAAGCATCTCCTTTTCAGTTGAATGTAAGAGTAAGAGTTCTCTCTGCAACCCAAATCTCCGCACTAGGAACATTTGTGTGTTTAACAGCAACAACAGTGATCATGTGGAGTTGGCTGGGTGGTCAGGAAAAATCAACAGCAACCCTGAGACTCATTCTTGGCACCTTCCTTCTCTTTGATCCCAGATTTTCATTTTTTAAAAAAGTGCCATCTGTTCTTCCTGCAACTTTTGTGTTGAAGAAAAATAATTTTGATTTTTGGAATTGTGTGTTTTCTCCCTTTCTTGCCCTAGCCTGATCCTCCTGTCTGCATAGGCGAGGGAGGGAGTCGAGAGGTCAGCTCCTGTTCATATACCTGTGTGTTTAACGCCACCAGGAAAGCACAAGCCTGTGATGGGGGCTACTCAGCACAGGTGGAAGTTATACCCTGGGGTTTGCTTGAGCTTGCCATGAAACCTTTCTATGATGACAGAAATATTCCAGATCTGTGCTGTCCAACACAGTAGCCAGCAGCCATGTGTGGCTACTGAGCTCTTCAAATGTGGCTGGTACAACTGAAGAACTATATTTTAAAATGTATTTCATTCTAATTAACTTAAATCTAACTCTAAATTTAAATATCCAAACATTTAAATATGTAGCACAGCTAGGGAAGTGTGTGTGTGTGTGTGTGTGTGTGTGTGTGTGTGTGTGTGTGTTGGGGAAGGCTTCAGGGGAGGGAATCAGAGCTGGAATCCTACCCATCCCTCCTCTCCTGGCCCTCTCTGGGTGCATGGTCCTTCCACAAACCACCACCAACTGCCTGAACATTCATGGAGCAGTTTCCTTCAGCATATGGCTGCATAGCTTTTTTTTTTTTTTTTTTTAATGATTGTAGCTTCCAGCTACTGTTGTTATGTGAGCTCTCCTAACTATATTCTTCAAGTCTTCTAGCATAAAAATTAGTTTCATCCAGGATGCTAACTCCAATCTAAACCATTAAGCATTTTGTTGAGGAGGAATGTGGGTTAAGTTTTAGCTCAGTCAGGAAGCATGCCACAATTGATTAGCAATGTCTGCCGAGAAAGCAGGCATGAATAAAATTAATGACCCTGATTCTCCTATTAGCCGACTCCACAGCCCATCCTTGTTGTAGCTGTCCTTCAAGAACTAGTGTGCTAATTAGTTCCACATATCTAGTCTACTTATAGAGGTACCTATATAGAGTCTATACATTTTTATTTACTTTACAACAGTCTCTGGTTTTCTTTCTCTCACTTTCCCCAATATCTGTGATGTTCCAAAGTCTCTTGTCAAAATACTAAATATGTTAGTATTACTAAAATGTTAGTATTGCTAAAATTACAAAATACTAAATATGTTAAATACTACTAAAATATGTTAGTAATCTATATTATCTATATATTATAAAGTTTAATCTTAGGTTAAACACAGACTAAACTAGGTCAATGAATCTTAATTATGAAAACGGAAAGCAACCTCCCACAAGTTTGCCACTCTGGCCTGAAAAACAATGAACTGATCAGCTCTTATCTTTGTCATATAGGACTTAAGACTTTTTAAAAGGAGGCTGAGCCGGGCGTGGTGGTTCACGCTTGTAATCCCCGCGCTTGGAAGGCGGAGACAGGAGGATTACACAGTTTCGAAGCCAGCCGCGCTGGCTTAAGAGACCCTGTTTCAAAATATAAAATAGGTCTGGGAGTGTAGCCCTGAGGTAGAAGGGCTTCCAGGAACCCCAGTACCACCAAAAATTAAAAATAAAAATAAATAAATAAAAATAAAAAGAGGCTGAGCTGGGTGCCGTGGCATAATATTTGCCTGTAATCTTAGTACTTGGAAGGCTGAGACAAGAGTATTGCAAGTTCAAGACCAGCGTGGGCAACTTAGCAAGACCCTGTTTCAAAATAAAAATAAAAAGGTCTTGGGATGTAGCTCAGTGGTAGGGAAACTTTGGGTTCAATTTCTAGTACTGCCACCAACAAAGAGCTGGTCATTAGTAATCTCATTTGATGCTCATAAATTGACATGAAAGGGGCAGGTCACATTTTGTAGATAAAGAAACAGAGGCTCAAGTTGGGCCATGCCTTGCTGATGATCACAAGGTTCATTTTTGCCAAAAGCAACATTAGATTGAAGTTAATGTGGAGCCCAGCACTGGGACCACGCCTTATTGAGTGGTGGGAGAGCCTGGTTGGGGTGGACATGATGATAGTCATTTTTGCTGAAAAGAATGGGGAGAGGACTTATGTCCTCTGGGAGGAGAGCCAGGTGTCTGTGTCACAACAGACCTAAAGCCAACCCCACTGTTTTTTGTACAAGTCTTATGGAGAAAGGAGCTCTAGAAAGAAGCTCAGGAAGGAGTTGACCCAGTGCTTCTGAATCAGGAAGGTCATAAAGGAACCACAGGAGAACATAAGAACTTTCGTGACATGGTGTGAGATGTCCTAGACATTCCCAGAAACCATGAGATGAGATTTGGAAAATTATTTGGAATTCAACATTCTGCCTTAGTTGTGTGGGTCATACAAACCTGGGTCATTTTTAGGTATAGGACTTCTCTGTTACCAGTAGTCTTTTGAGGATTGAAGAAGCTGAATTACACAGTGCTATGATCTGGATGTGTGTGTCCCATCAAAAATGTCTATGTTTAAACCTCACCTCCACAGAGATGGTAGTAAGAGGTGGAGATTTGGGGGTGATTAGATCACAGGGTGATCTAATCCTCAAATGGGATTAGTGCCCTTATGAAAGAGGCCAGAGGGAAGTTGTTTGCCCGTTCTACCATGTGAGGACTGAGCAAGAAGATGCCATCTATGAACTAAAGAGGGAGTCCTCACCAGACAGCGAAATTACTGGTGCCTTGATCCCATTGGATCTGCAAGCCTCCAGGTCTGTGAGCAATAAATTTGTATTGTTTATAAGTTACCCAGCCGAAGATATTTCATTAGCGCAGCCTGAACAGACTATGCTACATGGTAATAAACAGAAAAATGAAAGTCTGAAGTTAATCTTAAAATGTCACCCAAGCTTTTCCCAGAGCATCCTATCTGCTGTTGCTAAGGCTGTGTAGTCAGACCTGCAGCATGGCTGCAGGCAGAAGGAAGTGAGTTAAAGCAGTAGAAATAAAGCGTGACACTTTTGTAAAATGCCCACTTGCCTGCAGAAATCTCTTCAAAGAGAAACAAAAAGGAAAACCAAACCAAGGAACCAACCTGGGTGTCAGTAGTGAGCCAAAGAGAGGTCTTGGAGGAGCAAGAATCTTGAGAACATGTTGTCTGTCTATGAGACTGAGGAAGAGTAGCACTTAGTAATGAACTAGCCTGGACTCAGCCTCGTGGCCCTCTGGGGCCAGCCGAGGCCAGGGTATCTGTCCTCATTGCTCCCTGGGAAGCTTGCCAGCCCCGAACACTCAGCAAATACTTTTTAGCCGATTATATCTAATTTTAAATTCTCACGCATTTACATTTTTCAAGGAAATTTGGCAAAGGAAACCAAGGAACTATTTCTGGTTTCTCTTTAGGTTACACTTTATTCTGCACAAATTTGAGCCAATACAGTAATATATAATTACATATGGGGTAGTTTTAGCAACTTTACAGGAGATGAACTTCCTGCCACTGGTATTCATGTACCAATGCAGAAGACACGAAAAGGATATGTTAGCCAATGGTTTGCAGCTTTTTGCATTTTACCCTTCCTTCTGGTTTGGTCTTTGTCCTCACTCATCTCTACATCTCCTTTTTCCTGCGAGGGCAGATAGCAGGATCTAAAACTATTTCCCCTGACCCCTGGCTGCCATGGGTCTGGAAAGTTCCTTTCCTCCAGGACCTTGGTGAATGAGATGCCAGAGGAATTAAGGTCAGAGTCAGACACAGCTGTGCACCTCTGGGCACAATGTTTAGGACAAAGAAGGAAAGAGGAGCTTGGCTTTTTACCCCTACCGCAGATAAATGGTGTCCCTTAAACTAGAGACCACACCCCAGAAGAGACTAGAACAGCTTTGAGACTGGTACTCACTAGAATTTACTACTGGCTCTGTTTCCTCCTCAGCCTCTCTTTCTTTTACCCATCTTTCTAAATTTAAAATCTCTGCTTTCACTTTATCCTATATATTTTTCATTATAGTTGTTATAGTTAGGATCTTAAATGTCCCCCAAAGGCCTATTGGGAACTATAGGGAGGAGGTGAAAAGGTTAAGAGACTGGGCCTAGGTCACTGTGCTGTTCCCATGAAGTGGCTAGTGGGACCCCAGTTTCGTTTTCACTTCTCAGCCATGAAGTGAGCAGTTCTGATCTCCCACACGCTCCTGTCATGATGTCCTGCCTTATGGCCAATTGGTCATGGACTGAAACCTCCAAAAATCATGATCCAGAATTAGCCTTTCTTTTTACAAGTTGAGTATCTCAGGTATTTGGGGGTTTGTTTGTTTGTTTTGTGGTACTAAGAGTTGAATCCAGAGACATTCTACCTCTGAGCTATACCCCAGCTCTTTTTATTTATTTTTGTTTGTTTTATTTTGTTTCCAAATGGGGGTGTTGTCAGCTTGCTGAGAATCTCACTGAGTTGCTGAGGCTGGTCTTGTACCTGCAGCTCTCCCGTCTCAGCCTCCCAAGCACTGGGATTACAGGCTTATGCCACCACTCACAGCTTCCCATCCTTGTTATAACGGTGGTCAGCTGACTAACACCACAGTGTTTAAAAGCCTTATGCATTGCGAGCTTCACTTATTAACATGTCTTTAACTTATATCTTATGGCTCTGTTTTTATATTAATCATTTTCAAGTTTCTTTTAATCTCTTTTGGAGTTCTGCCACTTATCTTAGTCTCATCTAGTATCTTGTCTTCATTTTAAAAAACCTTTCACATTCTTTGGTCAGAATTATAACTTCTGTACCAACTTTCTAGACATAAAAATTCTTAAATTTTATTTTTTTGAATTTGAGTTTTATTTTTTTTATTTCTCTGAAACAAGATCTCACTAAGTTGCAGAGGGTCTCACTAAGTAGCTGAGGCTGGCAGTGAACCTGAGATCTTCCTGTCTCGGCCTCCCAAGTACTAGGATAACAATTGTGCACCACCACACCCAGCTTATTTCTCTCTTTTTAAACACTAATTTTTTTAGTTATTTTTTTCTTCATTTATATTAACATTTTAAATGAAGTTGTTTGTTTGTTTGTTTGTTTATTGGTACTGAGGACTGAACCCAGATGCAGTATACTGCTGAGATACACCACCAGCCCTATTTTATTTTCTATTTTGAACATGGTCTCAATAAGTTATTAAGAATCTCCCTCAATTGATGAAGCTGTCCTAAAACCTGTGATTATCCTGTCTAAACCCCCAAGTGCTGGAACGCCAGACATGCACCACCATGCCTGGGGCTCAAAGTTGTTTATTTTTAAATTATTTTGTTTCTTAAAATATTTAGCTTTGGCCAGGTATGGTGGCACACACTTGTAATCCCAGCATTTGGGGAGACTGAGACAGAAAGATTACAGTTTGAGGACATCCTCAGCTAATATTTAGTGAGGCACTTTGCAACTCAGTGAGACCCTGTTTCAAAATAAAGAATAAAAAAAATAGGGCTGAGTGTGTAGCTTAGAGGTAGAATGCCCCTGGGTTCCATCCCCAGTACCAGAAAATAAATAAATATATATACATATATACATACATATATATATTTAGCTTTGATACCATCTTAATTTTAATCTTTTATTATCGAACTTATTGTCTTTATTACCTTCTAACTTTTTTTTGTTTTTTCATGATTTATCTTTTAGGTAGAAAGAAGGGATAGAAGATGTTTTCAGGTAGTAGAAGGCGTAGCTCTGGAAGCATTAATATGGGGAAGACCTGTACTAGGCAGGTTAGAGGTCACAGCTGCCCCTGCATGCTCCTTCCTGAAAGACCAACCCTGTTAAGGTTGGTTTGGCCCAGGTTCCCTTCTCATTTGGCTAGAGAGAACCTGGTGCTAATCCCCACTCTGCCCTAAGCAGTAAGGCTCATTTTATAGGCCAGCCTTAGGAAAAATGAGCTTATGGGCCTTCTTTCTGCCTTGCCTGTGCTCCGAGGATTTGCGGGGCATGGGATTGTGCCTGACTCTACACTTCCCCAACCAGCTCTTCTCTTCCCAGGTAGAAGTGCATGCTTTTTGTAGGAGATGGCTGTGCTGAGGATGTCTGGATCAGCTCTCAGAGCCCTCCTGGGTGGATGAGATGCCAGCTTTAGATGATTTCCCTCCAAAGTGCCTTCTAATCTGTTTGGAAGAAGCCCTGAGGGACACTGACCAAGCATATCTGCCTCACTCTAAACTAATCTAACACTCTGTACTCCCAGTCTATTTGGGGAAAGGATATCTTTCTTGACCAAGAGACAAGCCAGTCATACTTCTCTCTTGTCCAAATCCATTATCCCTGGTAGTGACCCTTGGGAATTCTCCTTCAGCTCTTTTACCATTAAGTACTAACCTAGTGAAGTTCACCTGGTTAAGAAATCCTGAGTCCCTTTAATTCTAGAAACTGTTAAATTCTGTAAGCTGTCATAACTTGAAGGAGCTTGGCTTTCTAGGTCTGCTGAACCTAGTAAAAACCTGGGAAAAGCCCAACCAATTTTACTCTAAAAAGCTTGACCTAAAGCTCTCAAATATCTGACTCTCAAGAAAATCTGTATGCTCAGGGAAAGAAAAATGTGTATTTTGGGAATATTTAGCCTCTGAAATTTTCTATTTAATCTGGGTAGAAGCCATCCTGCTGAGGAATGTCCATAGGACCCATTTCACTTTGGGGAGCCGAGAGCAAAATTTTTTTTTTTTCAGTAAATAGAGCAGGTTTGCATTTGCCACAGCCCAGTCTGCTCTTGCCTGTGTTTCTGAGAAGCAAACACATGGTTCTTCTCCCCAGAAAAGTGCCCTGCCTATACTCCAGGGGTCAGCAGATGGGTTTGAATAAGGATGCAACCCATGAAACCAGTGCTACAAAAATTAAATCTCATCTTTCCTGCGGCACTTAATTCCATCCTTCCTACAGCAGACACTCATTAGAACCTGCTGCAGGGCATCCCACAAACCCAGGCTCATACCTCCCTCTGGGAGGACAGATATTGAGCCGGACACCACCTGGCACCCTCATCAGGGAGGCGCCTCAGCCTCCAGAGAAAGCTCAAAGTTCTCCCAGTCCTGAGAACTGTGTAGAAGGGATGCAGGAGGACCAAACCGGCATGCATGGTCATCCACTTCCTAGGCCGTGCTTTTCAGCAGGAGCCATGGGTGTGGACAGAGAAGAGAGCGTGGATCCTTCTTTGCCTGCCATAGGTGCTGGTCACTTAGGGTTGCCTCTTACCTAGACAAAAACCGTATCAGTCAGCCTAACCCATCAGAGCACTGCACTGGGTTTGGTAGCAAGGGTTTGGAACAACAGTAAACATGAGTGTGCTTGTTCTTTAACCCAGGACACTCAGGACTGGACAGAGAGGGAGGGGGCTGACAAGGAGCTGCAGGATTAGCAGTAAGGACTGTCACATCTGGAGGACAACTAACCACCTTTTTTTTTTTTTGGTAGTGGTGGTACTGGGGTTCCTGGAAACCCTTCTACCTCTGGGCTACACTCCCAGACCTTTTTTTAAAAATATTTTTATTTAGAAACAGGGTCTCTTAAGCCAGTGTGGCTGGCTTTGAACCTGCGTGATCCTCCTGTCTCTGCCTCCCAAGTGTGGAGATTACAAGCGTGTGCCACCACGCCCGGCTGCAACTACCCACCTTCTAACAGTGGCCTATGTGTTGCTGGCTGAGCTGAGAGACCAGCACTCTCAGACGACACTGACGGGGGGTAACGTTGGTGAGCTATTCCGAGGGATGATATGATCATGAACCAAGAGCTTTAAAAAGTTAACATCCTGCTAAGCGTGGTGGCGCACGCTTGTAATCCCCGCACTTGGGAGGCTGAGACAAGAGGATTGCACAGGTTTGAAGCCAGCCTCAGCTACTTACTGAGGCACTCAGCTACTTAGACCCTGTTTCCAAATAAAATATATATAAAAAGAAAACAGGTCTGAGAGTGTAGCCCGGGGGTAGAAAGCCCCTGGGTTCCATTCCAATACCGAAAAAAAAAAGTTAACATCCTGAATTCAAGGGCCAATTCTTAAAAGAAAAATGTATATTTGCATATTCTGGTGATGGAATGTTTTGCAGTCATTATACATCAAGTCTTCAGTATTTATTGGCACAGGAAATACTCTAATATAATAGCTATCTCTTAAAAACAATTTAAATTTACCATATGTCTTCATTTCTAAGATACTAACAACTTAAAGAGGCACCAGAGGCTTAACAAAAAAAAATATTTTAGAGAGCGCATTAAACAGGCATTAACTGAAAAATCCATCCCAATTTAAGAAACACTAGAAGGTGAGAAATACATGCCATGGAAAAATATGGGGCATCTTGGGGGTTGTTTGTGACTTTCAGCTTACTCTTTTGCTTTTTTGTTCCTTCCAGATCTTTAACAGTGAGCCTGATGGGCTGGGGAATGCCTGGCTCCCTGGCCAGTGCAGCCTGTCATGAGAAGTTAAGGATCACCGAGGTTCCTCTCTTCCCTGCACTCCCTCTGCCCAGGGAGGCTGAAGGAGTCCTAGACTGGCAGGATTAGGAGTGATTGTCCAGCCCTTGCCAGTCCCTCTACCTATCAAGAGCAGGTCGTCTGGATTACCCCTGCACCTGATAAGAGTTAGAGGTAGGACTATGCCTTGTAAGAGGAGAAAAGGATTGGTGGTGCTGTTTTCCGGCAGGTTAAGTTCAGATCTGGGGTTCACTATTTGGAAGCCCACTTGCTTACAGATATAAGCAATTATGAATATCAACTTTATCAGAGAACAGATCATAGTGTGCCAGGTGCCTAATTTTTGGTCTCAGTAAAAAACAAACAAACAAAAAACCCACAGGCATGGAAGAAAGGTGCTATTTAATAGACTTCTTCAAAACCTCCAACAAATTGAATTTCATAATCAGAAAAAAAAGTTACACAAAGAACAAATATAGTAAGTACAACCAAGCTCCTTGGGGAGTGACACTCCTGGCTTGGTGACGCCGCATGGGCTCTGGGGCTGGGGGAGGGACTGTTCAGGAATGGCACCTCTGCAGGCCAGAGAACAAGCAGTAAGCCCTAGGCAGGCAGGGCTGTCCCCTCTCTCCTCCCTGTTCGCCAGCGTCTCAGTTCCGAGCTGCTACTGAGAGAAGCATTTGCTTTTCCCTCTCCTTGCAGCAACTCTTGGTTGCTAAGCAGATCCCTTGGGTAACTATGTGGGCACAAAAACCTTTACAGAACTGCCAGGAATCTGCTTCACCCAATTGTCAAAGTGAAAAATGAAATCATTCCTCTCACCTGTCACTACTCTGCACAAAGCTTCCATTATTGAATGGTGATGGCCCAGAATGTTATTCTCACCTACTTGCAGGAATATAAATGAGTTTTGATATTTTACCCCCAAGAGAGTGGGAGGGAAGGAAGGGGGTGCTGGGACCTTCTGAGCTGATACTCTTGGGAACCAGTGATTGGGAAGAAGTGGTTTTGCCCTCTGCCCTTAGCAAATTGGTGCCTCAAGCAGGTAAAGACTTACCTGCTTTAGGGTAAGCCCTCTTCAGGCTCAGAGATGTCTATGGACTCCTCTGGCATCAACAAACTGAATTAGTATCTCTTGAGGGGAAGGCTGAGGAATTTGGCATTTAAGGAAATTTCTGTATGAGTCTTATGAATACCATGTACATTAAAATCTGGAAGCCATTGATTTCTCTGACACAGATGTGCATGCAAATAAATGCAATAAGATATTACAGGTGTTAGGATAAATGTGCAGGCAGGGAGAAAGACACTATTGGAGGGGTGGTTAGTTTTAACTAAAAGTCCAATGAAAGTGCTGCTTTCAACCTTGAGCAGCGAGGAGACCTGTTCCAGGCAGAAGAGGATATGGAGAAGAATATTGCAGGCAGAAGAGAACCATTGTGAAGATATGGAAATGAACTGGCCTGAGGAGCTAAGAGTAATAGAAAATCCTTAGCGCGCGCACACGTGTGTGCATAGTGTCAGGGGAACCACAGGTGAGGAGGGCAGAGAAAGGCTAAGGAGTTTAGACTCTGTGCTGTCATCAGAGAGTTTCTACCACGAGTGTTTGGCAAGAGAGTGCTATGATCAGATTTGCTTTTAAGAAAGGTCATAGGAGGCAGTAAGGAAGATGGATTGGAAGAGGGCAGAACAGAAGACAGGAAGACCACCTGAAGCCTCTTCTATCATTACCAGGTAAGTCTGGGCTGGCTAGGAAGGGAGCAGCCACAAAGTCTTCCTTGGTCTCGATCCACCCTGCCTCTGGTATACAGCATTGAACGGGTATGCCATGATGCCATTCAAATAACATGCCTATATTTTAAAATTTTAAGATGGATGGACTCTTTTCAGAAAAACCAAATATGATGATGATGTTTCTTTCTAAAGACTATAAAACAACTTTTAAAACAATCTCACAAAACAAGCAGTGGCTCTCAAGCAAGTCCAAAGACCTGTTGCTTTTCAAACAGGTGTATGACAATGCTAAGACTATATAAAACCGTAAGATTAAAAAGAAAAGAGTATTTTCTCAGAATACACAATTTCTTTGAAGATTAGGGGTATTATTTTTTTGTTGTTCAAATGCAAACATGTTATAGTATGGCAGTCTGGTTTAGACCAATCATGATAGCTAGTTCTTCTCAGATGTTGTTCCAATCATAAAATGCAGGCGTTGAGGTTCCATGAACTCTGCGGTCTTTTCCTATCCCAACCTGCAAAGACACTCTTCCCTTATCTAGTTTATATCCTCATCTTTCATCTCTAGATTTTACAGAGAGGTCATTTTTTCTATTTCTGTAAGGTCACCCTCCTTAATTCATATTCCTGTTGTTGGCAGCTTTTCGCCTGGTTCTCAGATCCTTTTTCGCCCCAGGCAGGGCCTTTCACCCTCTTCCCCTGCCGTTCTTGCTCAGCCAGCAGTTTCTCCTGCCCTCCCTCCCTCCATCTATTTTTTCCAGGTTTTGTCACCTTCCTCATCCGATTTTTAAAAGGGAGTGTGGGGAGGTGTAAGTCAGAGTAGTGCTTTGCTTCTGAGAAGGGAGGCTTCCGGCCTCCGTCTGACTTTTCCCTTAACTACTGCTGATTTGACATTTCCCCCTTTATTCTGAGAAGTCCCTCCTGAACTCTCTCATTTAGTTTTTGAATTATTTTGCATTCAATGACTTTTCAGCTTTTTTATTTAACATTTAACAACTTTGTCTTCCTTTTCCTCTAAAATGCTGCAAGAGACCCTAAAGGACGATCCCCCACTTAAGTCATCACATCACTTAGAGTGAAATGTTGCCAGAATTTTCATCAAGTAAGGGAGGCAGGGGTTTAAGCCTCATGCCACCGAATTCATTATTTTGTTTTCCCAGTCCTTTGACATAATCACACACACACATGCATACACGCTCTTAGAATCTGTATTTTTAGGGATCGTGGTCCAGAATTGAAAAGTCTGGTCATAAATAGAACACTATGAGAGAAAACAAAGGACAGAGACAAATAAATTAATCTCTCAATGGAGAAGAAACCACAGTGGGGTTTCCTGGGATCACCGCAGGATGCGTCTTTAAAAATTAAATATAAAGGAGAACATACACTCTATGAAAGCTCTGGTTTTCAGATGTCTTTTCAGGCCATTAAATACTAATCTGATCAGGCAAAGTACAGAATGACCTCTCAATAATAGGTAAATGGGCAAAGTTCTTGAAAAGCAATCAGTGTGAAAGAATGTTCAGTATTTAGAGAAAAGGAATTTAAATGATACTCATAAAGTAATAACAACCGAGTTTTCCATTGTCTCAAGAAGTGTACAACATCATATGGTCAACGTCATTAATCAATACAGAAATGTGAATTAAAATCACAATAAGCTATCTCGATGTATCCTCTAGAATAGCCAGCACAGGACCTAGAAGTCATTGCAGAATGGATCATAGACTTAAAGGTAACAACTAAAAGTATACAATTTCTAGAAGAGAACACAGAAGAAAACTTAGACTTTGAATTACTAAATGGGACACAAATAGAAACTGTTAAAGAAGAAAATTAATAAACTCGATTTCATCACAATAAAAAAACTTTTGTTCTTTAAGAGGCACTGTATGAAAATGAAAAGGTCAAGTCACAGATTGGGAAAACAGAATTTGAAAAACTTATTGGACAAAAGACTATGTCTATAATTATTTTTTGAAAAAGAACTCAATAATAAGCCAAGCAATTTAATTTAAAAATGGACACTTAGCCAGGCACTGTTGGCATGCACCTGTAGTCCCATATACTCACAAGTTTGAGGCCAGACTGGACACGTTAGCAAGACTCTGCCTCATTTGTAAAAAACAAAATCCAGCTAGGGGTGGTGGTTCACACTTGTAATCCCAGTACTTGGAAGGCAAGAATGTTCATAGCACTTCATTTGTAATTGCCCCAAACTCAAATCAGCCCAAATGCTCATTAGTAGGTGAAAAAACAAATTGTGGTATATCCATATAATTAAATGCTACATGGAAACAAACAAAAATGATCTATTCATATACCCAACAACAAAAATGAATCTCAGCTGAATAGAAAAGCTAGACCAAAAAAATTTTAAGTGTATCTTGTATGATTCTACATATTTAAATTCTAGAGAAGATAAACTAATCTCAAGTGAGTGACAGAAAGCTGATTGGTGGTTTCTTGGATGCAGAATTATGTAAGGAGTGGAAGTTGATTACAAAGAGATACAAGGAAACTTTAAGGGTGATGGATATGTTCACTATCTTAGTTGTGATGATGGGTTTATGGATATATATATATATATATATATATATATACAAAACTCATCAAACTATACTGTAAATAAGTACAGTTTACTGCATGTCTATTATACTTCATGTCATAAAAATTCAAAAGAAAACTACTCTGAACTTTTAAAGTTTCTACTAGATGGTTCTTTGGGCATATGAAAGAATTACTGTATACTTTATAGTTGATAGTAAACTAAGAGTTCTTTACATCCAGGCTAAAACTACAAGTACTTCAAGGACCAGAAACAGTGCATTCTTTGTTATTAATGGAAGCTTGGAGCTGGGCATGATGACCCACACTTGCAATCCCAGTACTAGGGAGGCTGAGACAGGAGGATTGTAGGTTCACAGCCAGCCTCAGCAACTTAGCGAGATTCTCAGCAACCTAATGAGACCCTGTTTCCAAATAAAAATAAAATTGGGCTGGAGGTATAGCTTGGAGGTAGAATCCCTCTGAGCTCAATTCTTAGTATCAAAAATAAATAAATAAATAAATAAATAAATAAATAAATAAATAAGCAAGGAAGAAAACAAACAAAGGCAGCTTGGGACTGTTGCTCCTCCATCTTCACCCCTCACCCCCACTGATGCCATGAAGGACAAAGATGACCTCTGAGACAGTGACGGATACCAAAGACAGAATACTGAGTGAGGCAGACAAACACCCCTACAGAAAAAGCATTTGCTGTGGTTTGTGGATATCTTAGTTTATCATGGTAGATGAAGTTTTTTGCATAAGGTTCACAGGCCAGAGAATCTTATCGTTCTGTGAATTGTAGCCAAGGGATATTACAAATCAAGAAATATACCACACTTATCATGTTGAACTGGCGCCAACCTTCCAACAGTCTGCTGTGTACCCTTGCTCTAGACACGAGAATCAATGATGTTAATGCAATCCCTTCTGGTGGTGAAGTCAGCACTTTCCAGACCTACTCCAAGACTGGTTTCAGACAGAGGCGGCACAAACACAGAAGCACTTGGAGGAAGTGAAGAGACCCGATCCCAGCCTCAGCGTGGGGATCTGCAAGTGCAGGTTCAGCCACTGATTCCTGGGGGCTCTCCTATCAGCTATGAAATGCATGAGTTCTGCGAGTTTTTTGTGCCCTCGGAACTCTTGAGAATGAAGGTGTTATACACATGCAGGTAGAACCATATATGGTTTATCAAACCATAACACATTTGAAGGTGCTAATAATAATTAAATTGTGGCCACAGATATACCAAAAGACTATCATGGGCAAACCAGAACAATGACCAGTTGTGAGGAAAATGTATTATGGAGGTTGGGGAACAGGAATGGGATTCTGCACTATTCCTGCACAGAATCTGCATGCTTTCCAAATGCTAGCTCAAAGAAGAAACTTTCAGCCGGGCGTGGTGGCGCACGCTTGTAATCCCCGCACTTGGGAGGCAGAGACAGGAGGATCCCACGGGTTCCAAGACAGCCTCAGCTGCTTAGTGAGGCTCTCAGCAACTTAGTGAGACCCTGTTTCCAAATAAAATATAAAAAAGGTCTGGGAGTATAGCCTGGAGGTAGAAAAGCCCTTGGGCTCCACCCCCAGTACCACAAAAAAAAAAAAAAAAGAAAAGAAAAGAAAAGAAAAGAAAAGAAAAGAAAAGAAGAAACTTTCATAGACCATTGCTAAATCAGAAGAATGAAGATGTGTGAAATGAGTTTACATTATGAAATATTTCATGCAAAGAAAGGGAGATTTACAAATTACATAAAAGGTATAAAGAAAAATAACAGTTGAAGGTTTCACAAACTCCCTTCTAGTCACATTCTTCTCATTTTCTATTATAAAAAATAAAATAATAGCCAAAGCCTCTGTGAACTCCTTTTCCATCACATCCTCCTCTCTCTTCCCCAGGATCTATCATTATTCTGAAGTTGTGTTTATTATTCTCTTGCTTTTTTCATTATAGCTATACAAGATATGTCGGTATTTCTGAAATGCATTTGTTTAGTTTGGGTTGTTTTGTTTTGTATTTTGCTGTGATGGGGACTGAAGGTAGAGCTTTGTACGTGGCAAGCAAACATTCTTCCACCGAGTTACACCCCGGCCATTGTTTGTTTTTTAACAATATTGAAATGGAATTATTCGGTATTATTCTTTTTTGACTTTTTTTGCCCAACATTTTTATTTTCAGTCAGCCACATTGATTGACTGTCAGCCCTGTTTCTTTCCTTTTCAGTACTGTGTAAGTATACAAACTATCCCATAATTTAAGTATTGTTGTCCTACTGATGATTTTTAGGCTGCCTCCTGTCAAAAAAGGGGCTTTATCTTTTCTATTTTGTGTTTCTGGAGGTTGAACCCAAGGTCATTCTACTTCCATGCTATACCCCTATTTCTTTTTATTTTGTATTTTGAGAAAGGGTTTCATTAAGTTGACAAAAGGCTTGCTATGTTGCTGAGGCTGTCTTCAAACCTGCAATCCTCCTGTCTCAGACTTCCGAGTAATGTGATTACAAGCTGTACCACCACACCTAGCTTCCTGTGAATAGTTTTGAACATATCTCCGTGGTTTATGTGCCTTGCTTTCTCTCAGGATGCACCTATGGGTGGAACTGCAGATTACAGAGTATGAACATTTTCAAATTTTCTAGAGATTACCAAATTCCACTCTAGAGTTATACCAACTCACACTCCCATCCGCAGTGTGAAACCGCTCCTATAGCTCCATAGCCTTACAGACATTTGGCACTATCAGACTTCCCCAAGTTTGTCAGATAGGTGTGTTTATAATTATATCTCATCTTAGCCGGGCGTGGTGGCTCACGCTTGTAATCCCAGCATTTGGGAGGCTGAGACCAGAGGATCGCAGTTTGCAGACAGCCTCAGCTACTTAGTGAGACCCTCTGCAACTCAGTGAGACCCTGTTTCAAAAATAAAGAATAAAAAATAGGGCAGGGGATGTAGCTCAGAGGTCGCATGCCCCTGGGTTCCATCCCTATACCCGCAAAATAATAATAATAATAATAATAATAATAATAATAACAATAATAATAATATCTCATTTTCATTAAATGATCAAAGTTACCATCAATAATGGGACCAAGTCAAAATAATCTGCCACCTTATAGAATGTATTGGAAATAATCCAACTTCACCTCTGCAGTATGCTTACTTCCTTCCCCCCCAAAAAAAAAAAATTCTGAATCTAATCATAAGGAGCTACCAGGGAAACCCAAATTGAGGAATATAACCTGCACTTAACTTTGAGAAGGGTTTCGAGTATGAAAGCCAAAAAGACTGAAAAATTTTCCCAGGCTGAGGAAGACTAAAGAGATATATAATTAGTTCTGGCTCATTCAGAACTAGATATTTTTGCTATTAATGGCATTATTGGGACAATTAATGAAACTTCAACATGAATATGAGAATTAGATGATAGTAACATATCAGTTTTACTTTCCTAACTTGGCTGCTGTATTGGGGTAATATAGGAAAATACTCATGCTTGTATTAAGTATAAATGGGAACCTTGTAGAATTTTTTCCTGACAGATAAATGCTCCAGTGCCATTTATTGAATAGATCACTCTTTCCTTAACAATATCTATGCTACTTCATTGAATTAAAATTTTTATGTATAATGGGTCAATTTTGAACACTTGATTCCATTCCATTGCCCTGTCTGTCTGTCCATGTGTTGTAAAGCCAGAAGATAATTTTACTTTATCCTAAAAAGCATATTGGTGCAAAACATAATAAAAGCCACTTGTAAATAATTTATAGCATGATGGAGCCACTTTCCCTTCCATCTTATGTGCCAACCGCCAAGAGGCTGCTTACTTTCTGTACACACACACACACACACACACACACACACACACACACCTGTGAACCTGATGCTCTTTGAGGAGTTGCTGTGCCCCTTTGTCTTCTCTGCACACTGGCAGCAGGAGGCATGAGCTTTGGCTTCTGCCTGCAGCTTTCTTGATGGTGGCTTCCCCGCTGATTGGTTCCTAACCCACTCCAGGACATTTGGTACTTAGAAATAAAACAACAGAGTTCTTTTTTCAGAATTATTGGAAATAGCCAGGCATGGTGGCGCACGCTTATAATCCCTGCGCTTGGGAGGCAGAGACAGGAGGATGGCGCTGGTTTGGAGCCAGCCTTGCTGGCTTAAGAGAACCTGTTTCCATATAAAAAAGTTAAAAGGTAGGTCTGGGAGTGTAGCCCATGGGAGTGTATCCTGGAGGTAGAAGGCCTTCCAGGAACCCCGGTACCACCAAAAAAAAAAAAAAAAAAAGAATTATTGGAAATAGCTGGTAGCCCTTGGTTAAAATAGTGTTCACCAGTAAAGGGAGTAATGGTGAGCAATGGGAGCAGTATGAAGGCCTCTTCCACATAAGGGCTCACATGTCTCGGTACATGGATAAGGGGTTTACTTTGCCCCCCCCCAACAGCCTCATGAAATGTTCTCAAAGTTCAGTCTCCTGACAGCTTACCAGCATCATTCAGGAACTCAGTAGAAATGCAACTCCTCAGGACAAATCCCAGACTTACTGAATCACAAACTCTGGGGATAGAACTCAGAAATCTATTCTTTAAGAAGCCCTCCAGGTGCCAGGTGTGGTGGTGCACGCCTGCAATCCCTTACTGGCAGGATCACAGAAGGATCACAGGTCTGAGGCCAACGTTAGCAACTTAGCAAAGTCTTCTATTAAGGGGGAAGCGCACCAAGTGCTGCGTGCATATATGTCCCTATCACTCTGAACTACATGATGATATGAGACTACAAAGCACCAATAAAAGTGTATTTAAAAAAAAGAAAAGAAAAAGGTTTTAAAGGGCTAGAGATATAGCTCAGAAGTAGAATGCTCCTGGGTTCAAGTTCAGTCTAGAAGAAGAAGACGACAAAGTAGGAGGAGGAAGAGGAGGAGGAGGAAAGGGGAGGAGAAGGAGAAACTTTCCAGGTAATTTTGATGAACAGAAGTCTAAGAACCTCTAGCTTCAGGATCTTCAGCATAAAGATTATCTCTAAATCTATTGTAACTGTGTTGTGCTGTATTATTATTATTATTATTATTATTATTATTATTAATTAATTTTGCAAACATTCCAGGCTGCTTTCTAAGAGGCTGAGCGTTGTGGCACACACCTATAATCCCAGTACATGGGTGGCTGAGACAGGAGGATCACTGGTTTAAGGCCAGCATATAATAACTTAGACCCTTTTTCAAAAATCAATATTAAAAGGGCTGGGGGCTGGGGGCTGAGCTACAGCTTAGAGGAAACCCTTTTTCCCCCGGAGATCCATTCCCAGTACCACACACACACACACACACACACACACACACACACACACACACAAAAGAATCTGGTCAGAAGAGCCTTGTTTGACCTCCAAGCAGCAGGAAATTTAAGAGCCAATAGGTGTTCACCACATTCAGCCACCCACATCTTCTTGAAAGCAATAACAATGTACAATATAGAGCCACTTCATCGCCCAGGGTCCTAGAGTAAAGACAATATGGAACTGAGCCACAGCCAACCACAATGGACGTGCAACAAAAGAAAGAAACCTGTGGTTTATAAGCAACTGAGCTGCCCAGAGTTTTATTATTGAAGTACTTCCTGCAAAGAAGCAGGGATTTTTTTTTTCAATCTATTTTATTTACAACCAGGTATCCCTTGTCTGCATCACTGGAATCAAAAGCAGCAGTCCTGGACAACAGGATGTGCCATGCAATGGGGAGATGCCTGGTGTGCCTCAGTCCCTCCCTGGGACCAGTGGCCACAGAGGACCCCACTCCAGCCAGGGCACAGGGCCTCCTCCAGGAGGTGAGTACCATCTATGAGCGTGCCTTCCAGAGGGGAGGGTGGGAGGGTCCAGCGCCTCATCCATGAGCCTTACCTCCAACAAACTCCTGCTGGAGCAGCCTCAGTGGCAAGGACTCAGTGTAGCCAGGCATGGTGGCTCACACCTGTATTCCCAGTACTTAGTGGGCTGAGACTGGAGGTTCAAGGCTAGCCTTGTCAACCCTAAGATCCTATCTCAAAATAAAGGATAAAATAGGGCTGAAAGTATAACTCAGAGGCAGAATGTCTCCAGGGTCAATCGCTAGTACAAGAAGAAGGGGGAAGAAGAAAAGGAAGAAGAGGAGGAAAAGGAGGATGGGGAGAACAAGAGGGAGGACTCAGTGGTAAGAACTCAGGGAGAAGCTGGTGTATGCTGCTGCTTCAACCTTTGCCAATACACCCCAGAAGACCAGCCTCAGAACACTGAGCAGAGCCCAGAGCCAGGCCACCTGGGGGGTCTTTCTTTCTCCCCATATTCCTGTATTGGCTTATCAGGCTCTATGCATGGTCTGGGATTAAGCTCAGAACAGAATGGATGATTCCTCCTGGGTTTGAGATAGCTTATACACTGGCTTCCTCAGGCAGACCCAGCTGTGCTTTCCACCTGAGCCCCCTGATCCAGTGAACCCCTCTGTACTCTGTATCAACCAAGCCAGGATCGCCTATGGCAGCACTGGTCTCATTCCTGAAGGGCAACTCTACTGACACTTCCGAAGCCTTTCCTCATCTGTCAGCTGTCTCCTCATTCTGCAGAGTATCTGGCACCAGGCCAGATCATTGAATTCTGTGTCCCATTGTCCACATTGATATCCTGAGGTAGGCACAACATTTATCATAAGGAAGCTGGAACAGCCCACACATTCTCTCTTATTTACAAAACTGGGATTGGTTGACCAAAGCAAACTTATCGTGAAGTTTCAAATGAAGCATGGCATTAGTTCTAAGCTTTGTTGCTAAGAGATCACCTTGTTCCAAAACCCAAATGCTCATACTAACCTCCTGACTCAATGTAAATTTTGTGCCCTTTAAAGAGAGAATCATTCACTAAGTTTAAGGCTTGAATTTGGTATTTAGGGAGTAAAGAGTAAGAGTAATTGCATGACAAGGACCTTAAGAAAGCATGTACTTTCTGATCTTAAAAAATATGTTCAGGTCCTACAACAATGTTAAAATGCTTAGCATTATTGAACTCTAGCACAATGGTTAAAATGATAAAATTTATGTGTCCCTTTTAAATATGCTTTTATTGGTGCATTAAAGTCTCACATCATAATGGAAATCATATTGCCAGTGACATACATGCACACAGCACTTGGTGCCCCCCACTTCCCCATCCCCCTCTCAATATGGAGGACTGAGATTGACATTTGGTATTTTCACATGAGTACACATAGCTGAGGTTAATAATTCCATTAATGAACCTCACTCTTTCCCATTCCCTTCCCTTAGGTCACCTCCCTGGCTCCACTAATGTTTCTCCTCCATTATCTAGAGTCCTTCCCTTATCCCAATTACTCCCTAGCTTATGGATATTCACACAGCGGAATTCTACTCAGAAATAAAGAAGAACAAAATTATGTCATTTTCAAGAAAATGGAAGAAACTGGAGAACATTATGTCAAGTGAGATTAGCCAAGTCATAGAAAGTGATGAGCCATATGTTTTCTCTAATATGTGTACTTTTTTTTAAAGACAGTCCCTGTTAGACCCACAATGTACATTGTGAGGTTCCTCAGAATCCCTCCCCCCTCACCACCACCACGTGACTTGGCAAATCATGGTGTAAGGGAAGGCAAGAGGCTGGAAGGATTCTGTAGCCAGGGACAGTTCTGTCTTAGCTCCATCTTCACATCTGCTTGGATCTCCACCTGGGACATGGCTGCACTGAGAGTACTCCCTGCCCTGAGCCCCACCACGTGTACAGTTGGTGTCCTGGTGCTGCTGAAACAGAGGACCATGCACCAGCTAACGTAAAGCAGCAAAAATTCATCCTTTCACAGTTCTGAAGGCCTGAAGGCTGAAATCGGCGTGCCAGCAGGGTCATGCTCCCTCCAAAGGCTGTAGGGAAAATTCTCCCTTGCCTCTCTCTAGCTTCTGGTGGTCGATCCTTGGTACCTCTTGGCAAATAGGTGCATCACTCATAGTCCATATTCATCTTCACACAGGCTTCTTTCCTGTGTACCCATGTCTCTAAATCAACCTCTTTTTATATGAACACCGGTCACTGGATTTAGGGCTCACCCTATTCCAGCATGACCTCTTTCTATCTTGATAGCATCCACAAAGATCCTATTCCCAAAAAAGGTCACATTCACAAATATCGGGATTAGGATCTTGACATACTTTTTTTTGTGTGTGTGGTACTGGGGTTCCTGGAAGCCCTTCTACCTCCGGGATACACTCCCACGGGCTACACTCCCAGACCGATTTTTTAACTTTTTTATGGAGAAACAGGGTCTCTTAAGCCAACAAGGCTGACTCCGAACCAGCGTGATCCTCCTGTCTCCGCCTCCCAAGCTCGGGGATTACAAGCGTGCGCCACCACAACCCAGCGACATACCTTTTTTTTTAATGAGACAAAATTCAACCCACAACAGTCAGGGACATTTTTTCTTTTTAATTGCTTTGCCCAAGACAAAAATTGGAAAATTTCAGAAACGAATGTTATAAGGAAAGTGAAAACTACTAAATGACAATAGCAGCAATAACAAAACAATGGAAAATACAAAGGCATGAAAATGAAGATGTGTGTTCAGTGATGGCTGAAGTCCAGGTGTAGTTTGACTTGCCTGTCAGAGCATGGCATGTCCCCCTGGGTAGCTCCATGAGGAAGCGGCCACTTCAGTCTCCTGCCCCCAAGGTTCCAGAAGGCACAGGCACCTTCCTACATGATCAGTAGTGGTGAACAGGCCATTCCCGAAAGACTATAGCTGCCTTCTCTAGGAGGTTAGGGGCTGGCCCATCACCTTCCACAGTCAGAAAGGGGAGAGAACAGTTTTCTCCAAAAGCTTGTTATCATCACCCAAACGCCATCATTTTAAACCCAGCCCAAACCATACACAGGCCCTCCTTTGTGTCCAGCCAGATTTTTCTGCACCAGTCTGGGTGGCAGTCACAGACTGGTAAGCACTGGAGAGGCGCAGTACTGTTGTTGTGCTTACATTCTGGCCGAAACTACTCAGCATACCAAACCTATTCATTAAGGTCCCTTTTCCTGAGCCTTAAGAGATATAATTTTGACTTTGCACTAAAGAATAAATCTTCAGCTTTGTAAAGATAAGTCAGCGCCTTCCCTCTAAACCCTCCATCACCATGGCAACTTAGAGGGTCACAATCTGTAACTCGGAGGGTCTGTGCTCAGAAGGTCTACGCAACAGCCCCCTGAGGGTCCTTTGGCTCAGTCTACTCTGGCTTAGGAGAAGTGACCACAATTACTCTGCAATCTTCTTGAATGAGCAGAGCCCTGTAGGAAAAGGGCTCCGCCTTCCCCTAGCCCTGTTTCTCCTTGTCTTCATCTCTCCTTTCTTGCATTGACAAAACAGAATTATGAAGTAGAGGACTTAGGAAGGCAGTTCCCTAACACCATTTTCCCTCTTTCAACCACCACTCAAGTATTATTTTCCTCCAAAAAGCTCTATTATTTTCATTCCATTCCCGGATCTTGTTTAGCCCAGAAAGAAAGAGAAAAGAAAATAGCAATTGCAAAAGATAGGGGGGAAAAAGGACCTGTGAACTAAACAAGAAAGCAGGAATGTGTTGAGTGCAAAAACTACCTGCCCTCATTACTGGCAGTCCTGGCTTCAAGTAGAAGAAATAAATAGGCTTTTATGTTGGAATTTTTTATTATGTCCCTGGATAGCCAAACTCGAATTTAGGTCAAGTAATTTCCAACCTGCTGAGGTTTTTTTTCTTTCTTTTTTTTTTTTTTTTATAAATCATTAGGAAGGTAAGTGGCAGAAAAATTCTATGAATTTTATTGAAAAAAAGTTAACCAAATATATTCATATTTTTAACGTGGTATTATTTGTTTCTTGACTGCAGAATAAGCTGCTTCCATTGCACATCCTCCAAGTTTTCAGGGACTATTTAACTCTGCCGACGTGGCAGTATCTAGCAAAAGCCTTTAAAATTGTGTGCATTTTAACTCATGATTCAATTTATAGAAATTTATTTAAAGAAACTGATGTGATATATGTGCAAATATTTATGGCTAAAGATGTGTGTGTGTGTGTGTGTGTGTGTGTGTGTGTGTGTGTGTGCACGCATGCGTTGGTGATTGTACCCAGGGGCATTCTACCTTCAAGCTCCTCTCTAGTCCTTTTATTTTTATTTTGAAACAGGGTCTCCTTAAGTTGCTAAGGCTGGCCTCAAACCTGTGATCCTTCTGTCTCAGCCTCCCATGTACTGGGATTACAGATGTGTGCCACTGCATCCAGCTGGATATTCATTTTAAATAACTTGTAATAAGCAAATGTTAGAACCAAATACACATCATTAAGTAAATGATGATATATCATTACAATAGAATATTAGGTGTGTAATCAAAGAATATATACTTAAGGATATGAAGGAAAATATATCTGTATACACGCTTATATAATTACACCAAATGTAGCTCCCTGGCTACTACTAACAACAAACAACAATTCAGGGCTGGGTGGTGGAGTTCAGTGGTAGAGCAAGGTCCTCTCCTCAATCCCCAGCACCACATAAATTCAAATGCCTTAAGAGTCTGTGGCAAAGTTGGCAATGTTCTGCATTGAGAAGGAGTAATCTTTTGTAAGTGAAGTTAGATTCATTTTTTCCCATAGTAAAAAATATGCATTTTTCCGGGCATGGTGGCGCACACTTGTAATCCCAGCCTTCGGGAGGCTGAGACCAGAGGATCACGGCTCGCGGACAGGGAGAAGATATGTGCAAGACATAGTCAGCAAAAGACTCATATTTAGAATACATAGAAATCCTATCAAAAAAAAAACCCAGCTAACATAACAGAAATATAAAATATTTGAACAAGAACTATTTAAAATTTTAAAAATCCAAATGATGAATAAATATATGCAAAGGGGTTCAACTTCTATCATCATCAGGAAAACGCAAATTTAAACTGCAAAGTGACACTACTCCACATCCATTTAAACGGCTCAAAGAAAAGAGACAAACACTCAGTAGCAAGGAGATGAAGCAACTGAAACTCTCCATCTAGCTCTGGTCGGAGTGTAAATTCATAGAAATTTGGAGCTCTCTGGCAGGATCTGATAAGGCTGAGGATATGTCTGCCATGACCCAGCAACTCTATTCCTAGTTTTTGACACAACATAAAGTACACATATATTCACAAGAAGAATGATGCAAGAATGACTGTAGCCAGGCGTGGTGGCTCACCCTTGTAATCCCAGCATCCAGGAGGCGGAGACCTGAGGATTGCAGTTCGCTGATGGCCTCAGCTACTTAGCCTTTGCAACTCAGTGAGACCCTGCTTCAAAAATATTTTTTTAAAAAACTAAAAGCATTAGGGCTGGGGGTGTGGATCACAGGTATAATGCCCCTAGGTTTCCCAATACAGCAAAATAAATAAATAATAAATAAATAAAATAAATAAATAGAATGCTTGTAGCAGTAGTACTTGTAAATAGTACCGAAATTGGAAATACTCAAATGTCTGTCTTGTCATCAATACGGATGAGTAAGTAAGTTACAGAATACTCGTAAACTATACTACTATACAGCAAAAAGAAATAAATATCACCATACACAATAACATGGATAAATTTGACAACTATAATACTGAGCAGAAGAAACTAGACATAGAGCAAAAAAAAAAAAAAAAACAGAAAAGAAAAAAAGAAAACCCTGTGATTCCATTTATATAAGCTTCAAAAACAGGCAAAATTAATTTCTGGTTACTTTCAGCAGTGGGAGTGACTGGGAGTCACTTCTCAGTGATGATAATGTTCTTTTTCTTGATTCGAAAACTGTTGACACATATATTAGCTATGAAAAACTTCATCATGTGGTAAGCTTCTGATGTACTTTTCTGAGTGTTATGTTTCAACAGAAAACTTTTTTAATGACTTAAAGTTATAGAGATTCAACTTGTAAAGAAAAAATTGTAATCCAACAGATAAAGACAGACCAAGGTGTCCCAAAACACTATGCTAAGAGGACATGAGAGACCAGATTTCAGTCATGTCTACCTCCAAATTAACTTTGACCCTGTGCAATTTGTTACACCCTGGAGTTTATGTGCTGAGAGCTATAGTTTTCACTAGAGTGGGACATCTCAATCCTACAGATAGCAGCCAGGGTCATCTCACCTCTAGTTCTCTTCCTTTCCCCAAAGTTTCTTTTTTCTTGTCCTCCCCTTTTCTGAAAATTGCTATATATATATATACACACACATACACACACATATATGCATTAAATTTACATATATGCATTAAATATATGCATTTTTCATTTATGCATTAAATTACCCAATAGCATTATCAGACAGCCTTCTACCCTTGATAAATCTTGATGAACAACCTATGTTATCCCCATTGTGATTTTTGCCATTAAAACTTGTTTGAAATCTGTAAGACCCAGGGCACATTTCAGCCTGCCTAAAATTTGTGTCTCCCAAGTTGTAACTCTGATAAGCCCAAATAAATTTCACTTTTTAATGAATGTGTACCTCATTTCTCTTAAGGTCTACAAACTCAAGCAGGCAACAGGAAGTTTAGAAGTAGTTCACAGAGAATGAGAACAGTACCTTCACAATGTTGCTTAGAATCTAGGCTCCTCCCCTCACGGTTCCTCATTCTTGGCATGCGAATTTCATCCTCAAGTCTGCAAGATGCCGGTGACACTTGTAGACCTTGCATGGGCATTAGGGTAAAGAGAGGCAAAAGGTCAAAAATCAAAGAACACACTGAGTCTAAGTCTACAGAATTGGATATAATCTTTATTTTAGTCATTGCGATTCTTTCTAGTTTCCAAATGTTGCACAATGATCTGTATTAGTGCTATTTTTAAAAGAAAGCTTGTTAATTGGATGGCAATAGAGAAAAATCATTCTCTGGTTTTAGACTTCTAGTCCAATGGAAGTAATTCATCAGTTTTCCATTGAGCTGAATAATTGGAGAAACCTTAAAAATATGCCCTGGTCCTATTATCGGGAGGGTGCAGAACAATGTACTGCTCCCTGGTTCTCATAAGAGGCATAGAGAGATCATGTGTGGGCCCCTAAGTGGTATTCTCTAGGAGCAGAGGTGTATCTGGCCTGAAATGACTTAGGGAACGCAGCAGCATCCTACACAGCCAGGGTTTGGTATGTAGGTGTCTGCTGCTGTTCAACACTCAAATGCATATTTTATCCATTTTCTGGAGCTCTGCAGGGTAGAGCTTAGCTCAGGATAATTGAGGAGAAATGCAAAAAAGAAATAAGCTTGGTCATAGTTTAATTCACTGAAAGAAGTCAAAGTAAAGAGCAGTATAAATTATATTTGAGTGCAGAATTGATTTCCTGAAAGATATCATTGATCAACAATTTTTCTTAAGAAAATGACCTTTGAAATACCTGGTGTTTTGAAAAGAGTCAAGTTGATTCACTCTATCTGAGTAAAGATTCTTGACCCTGAGTTTTCTAGATAATTTGGCTACCAACAAACAATTTTATGGGGAGAGAAGCTCAGAAAAGCCCAGATAGTTATCGCCCTTTGGTTTACTATACAAGAAACACTTGAGGTAGTCCTAAAATTTTCCAGTGAAAAGAAGTAAGAAGTCAATGTGTGGTGGTTTAAAATTGAAAAAAAGAACTTGTGCTGAAAAACAAAAAAATATCTAATTTTCAAATTTTGCTTTCAACATTTCATTCCTGCCCACTCTGGATAAGGCCCTGTGCTAAAACCTGGCAAATTCAGAGAAAAATTCTTTCACCACAGGAACCTCCACAACCATCCATACACTGTCATATCTCACAGCCACCTGTAGCGTCAACTCCCACCAGATCTCCACAGAGACGCCCCCACCACCTCACATCTCACCTGAAAGTATATTAGAGACATTATTCTCTTCTCTCTTCCCACCAATATGGCCTTGGTTTAGACATTCCTGCTAAGAGAAACCACCTAAGTTCTCTGAAGCCCCCCTGCCTACAATCCCATTTAGAACATCCCCCCTGAATAGAAAGAACATAAGGAGAAAAAATAGTGTCTTTTATGACTATTTCTTAGGAATCTTGCCATTTGGCCAATGATGATATACAGCTGCCATTTCTTAAGCTTTTTTCCATTCCAGACACTGTTCTAAGGGCATGATGCATATTTATTTATTTATTGCATATCATTTACTCCCCACGGTAGCCCTAAGTAGGTCTACAATTGTCCCCATTTAACAAATGGAGAAGCTAAAGTATAAGGAGGTTAAATTACTTCCCCCAAGGTAACAAAGCTGGTGAGGGAGTCTGAGGGAGTCGTTAATGCAGGCAACTCCCAAAGTGTGCACCTCTAACCTTGAGCTCTCAGGTCAGTTTGCAATTTGGTGGATGACTCCATTGGGTGATCCCAAAGTCAACATGTCCCCAGATGAACTGAACTCTCTTCCCACGCACCAGGCGTGTATTCTTTGCTGCCTCTTTTGCTAATAGCACAGTTGTGCTCCCAAAAACTCAGGTTCAAAAGCGTGTGGAGTCTGCAGCCCTTTGCTTTGTACCTGCTCATATAGCCTTAGATCCTACATCACAATGCTCCGGAGTCTCTCCCCTGCTTCCCCTTCTCCCTGCCAGTATTCTACTTCAGAGTCTCATTGCTATATATTTATACTAGTTGGTGACCCAAATCTGTAATGACTCCTGTCTAGTCCACTTTCCTTACATGTCAGAAGTATCTAATAAGACCCCAGTAGGTCCTATATTAAGTAAAAGCACACTTCTCTGTTATCTCAACAACTATGATCATTTGGACTCAAAGTACCCTTCAGGCTCCTAACATGTTCCCTATACGCAGTAGGATCGTCCCCCAAGCCCATGCTGCCTCACTTGTTTGTCTTGTGCACTTGCCTCTGCCTACACTTCTCTAATCTCCCCCATCATCTATTACAATCCCACACATATCCAAGCATGTCGGTGAATACCTGAAATCCTGTACTTGGAAGGCTGAGAAAGGAGGATCACAGTTTCGAGACTAGCCTCAGCAATGTAGTTTCAGCAACCTAGCAAGAGCATGTTTAAAAAAAAGGGGGTGTGGCTGGGGGTGTAGCCTGGAGATAGAATGCCTCTGGGTTCAATACTCATCGCCCCCCACACATGCTGCATGTCCCACATGCCCTATTCTATGCATAACATTTTATGGACATGCCAAGCAGGTGTGTCCTCTCCCCACTTTGAAACTCCATGATTGTTCTGACCTATAGGATACATTCCAGACACTTGTGTGCCTGTCATGGCCTCCTTGGAGGTAAGGATTGCATCTTACTTTTCTTTGTTCCCAACAGGAACCAGTATGGTGCCCTGATGGTAGATGCTAAAATATATGTTAAAGTTGAATATAGGTAAATATAATTACGTTGAATTGACTGTAAATAAAAGTGGGTGCCAAGTTTGCCCCATGAAAGAGTTTTATTCACGTCTTCCCAGCTGGGTTTATAAAAATTGATTAATGTTCATAGTAGATATGGAAACCATATACACTCTCACATGACACACCCAAGATAAACTCTAGGCAAAGTAGTGAAGTTAATTCCTTTAAAACCAAAGTAGAGCCGGGTGCGGTGGCACACACGTGTAATCCCAGCTACTCAGTAGGCAAAGACAGGAAGATCACAGGTTTGAGGCCAGAGTGGGAAATTTAGAGACCCTGTCTCAAAATACCAAAAAAAAATAAACAGGGCTGGGGTTGAGTGTTAGAGAACCTATGGATTTAATCCCCATTGCTATAAATACATATATACATACAAACATATATATATATATATATGTATATATATATATATGTATACACACACACATACACACACATACCAAAGCATTTCATGGAAATAAAACCTGAAGTAACAATTGTGTGTGTAACAATAAGGAGCCAGTTGAGTAGTTTAAGGTCTATTTTTCAATGAACAGCAATGGCCATTAAAATAATTGTGTGAGACTTCCGGGAAGATGGCGACCGAGAAAAGCGGGGCTTAAGAGCCCCGCTAACAACAAATCTCCATTACCACAAAATCAGCGCCTTTCAAAGCCAGAAAACAACATCACCAGAGAAACAAAAAAAATCACCAGGCTCCAGAGAGAAAGCGGACTGAGAACAGAGCCACAGAGGAGATCCTCACGCCCGAGGACGCGGCTTCACGCCCGAGGACGCGGCAGCAGTGCCATACTGCCAGCGGCACCGGCGAATTCACGGGACGGCCACAGCAAGCCGAGAGGAGCCGCTGCGGAACAGCCAGGCGGGATTTCTCGGCGCACAGGGCATCTAAAGCTCCCAGTGGCTGAGCTCAGCACATGCTGCAGGGATTCAGAGTGGAAATCAAAACCAAGAAAAAAAAACGCCAGCCCCATAGCCGAGGGCGTAGCAGCGGCACCATATTGCCACCGGCGGCAACAGCACCGAATTCACCGAATTCAGTACAGCTACATCTGCGTACTCAAGAACAGTGAGTCAAATTGTGGGCCACAGCGGAGAAATCCCAGTACTGTACTCACTGGGACTTGACCCAGTGGGAGAGGGGCGGTGGCAGTGATATCACACCATAGGAGAACGTGCAACCTGGCACCCCCCATAGTCTAAAGCAGCCTCTATCGACTCTCTGGGTCGGAGACTCTGTGATACAACCCAGTAAAGGAGTAGTGGGGTCTGAGATACTACTGACTCAAGATCCAGAGCACCTTAAGTGAAGTCATAGTGACCCAAGGGAAGAACCCAGAGAAGGCTCAAACTTCCAAAATCATGGGAAAGAGGAATAATACTGGAGCAATGAATGCTCACAACCCCACAACATCAGAACCCGATAAAACTGAAAATCACAGATTTCTAGAAGATCAAATCAGGAAAATAACTGTAGAAATAATAGAGGTGCTTCGAAAAGAACTCAGAGAGAGCCAAAAAGAGATAAAGGATGCAATTAATGAAGTAAAGGCCTCAATTCAAAGCACAAACAACCGATTAGAACACATGGAGAACAGAATCTCGCTCTTAGAAGATGATCATTCCAAAGATGAACGCATAGTTTCTAATCTAGGAAAAAATATCCAACAGCAGGAATCTGATATTGAAGAAATATGGGCCCATTTTAAGAGAGCTAACCTAAGAATAATTGGAATAGAGGAGGGAAAAGAAAGTGAAACAAAAAGGGATCAACAATCTCTTCAAGGAAGTAATAGCAGAAAATTTTCCAGACATAGAGCAAGAGGTCGATACGCAGGTCCAGGAAACGTATAGAACTCCCTTTAGACAGGATCGGAGAAGAGGATCCCCACGCCACATAATTGTCAAAATGACCAATGTGGAAGCCAAGCAGAGAATCTTAAAGGCAACAAAAGCAAAGGGCCAAGTGACATTCAGAGGCAAACCAATTAGAATCACTCCAGACTTCCCAAACCAAGTTATGAGAGCCAGAAGGGCTTGGAGTAACATATTCCAAACTCTGAAAGAAAACAACTTCCAGCCAAAAATTTCCTACCCAGCAAAACTTTCTATCAAATTAGATGGAGAAATAAGAAGCTTCCATGACAAACAGAAACTGAAGGAATTTATGTCTTCAAAACCAGCACTAGAGAAAATACTCAAAGAGATTAACTACAAAGAAGAAATAGGTAACACACATCAGAACTAGAGAAACAAGATTTTCCATCCAACAGACAACTAAGATTGGTTATCTGTGGAGATTCATTATTTATGTTAGTCTTTTACCTATCTCTAAAGGGTATTGTTTGCCTTTATTGTTGTTAATTTTTAGGATTTCTAGTTGGAATATTAATATACCTTCAGATATAGCATTTGGAAATATTTTATCCCATTCTATTAGTAACTGTTAACTCTGTTTACATTGTCTTTGGATATACAATACGTTTTTTATTTTTTAGGGAGTTTGTATACTCTTCTGTTGCCTGTGCCATTGAAATCATAACCAAGAAATCACTGCCAATTTCAATGTTGTGAGGTTTTATGACCCAGATTTTCTCCTAAAAGTTTATAGTCTTAAGATTTATATTTAGGTCTTTTATCTATTTTGAGTTAATATTTGTATATGGGATTAGATAAGGGTCCAACTTTATTCTTTTCCATGTAATTATTATTTTTCAACAATATTTAGTTAAAAGATTATTATTCCCACCACCAAATGTTCGTGGAAACCTTGTCAAAAATAACTTGACAATATAGGGAAGAATTTTGCTCTAGGCTTTTATTTAACTCCAATGGTTTATATATCTGCCTTTAGAATAGTACTACACTGTTTCAATTATTGTAGCTTTATATGGTTTGAAATCAGAAAATATACATCTTCTAGCTTTGTTCTTCTTCAAGATCGTTGTGGGTACCTAGAGTCCATATTCCATATTAGGATAGATTTTTTTTCTGAAAAATAAATATATAAATATATGATAGTTTCACCTAAAAAATAGAAAAAAAATATTCTCTGGTAAGAAAGAAAGCAAAAAGAAATATTGAAATGTTATCTTTAAGTCATCAAAAGCTTGGTCTCAGACAAATGAAACTGTTATGTGAGATTATCATTTTTAATTTTTGATAAATTGCTATAATACTTGATGTCAATCACTAAGCCAAGCATGGGCGGGAGGGATAGGGAGAGAATGGGGTGGGGATCGGGTGTGGGCTGACTGGGCAATGTGTGCATGTATGTGTACAAAAGTATGTATTCCACTATGATGTATGAATACAGTACACCAATTAAAAAAAAAAGAATCCTTAAAAAAAAGGCTAGTAATCTCAGTGAAACGTTGAAAATTGAACTAGGGAGTCACAAAGGAAGTAAACACCAGCTGAGGTATCAAAAAAGCTGCTTTAATCAGAACCCGGCACTTTCCCGGGTGAAGTCAGCTGACTTTGGGGTAAGGGACTGCCAAGCAAGCATCAGAAGAGTCACGGCGTAATCCCAATCGGCCAGCTGAGTCACACATAGCAGCCAAATTGTCCGTGTTTGGGCTAACAGTGTGGGAATGCTGATTCTCTTGGGACATCTGGAGCCTCACAATGCCTGGAGTCAGCCTTGCCATCCTTGGGATCTCATGATATCTCTACTTCTGGCTTCCAGGGTTCCGTCTCCTGTCCCCGCTTCGGTGTCACATGGGGGGAGGGGACCCGACCTATCACTCAGTACTTGAAAGGCTGAAACAGGAAGATTACAAACTTAAGGCCAGTACTAAGTAACATAGTGAGCCCTTGTTTCAAAATAAAAATGGCTGGGGTGTAGCTCAGTAATATAATGCCCTTGGCTTTAATACCTAGTAACACACACACACACACACACACACACACACACACACACACACACAAACATATACACATCCATCCCATCCATCCCATAATGTACAACAATGAGAAAGCAAATTCCAAGCAGAATACAGAAGTAATTATATTTTGACAACAGGGGAAATTTTACCTTACAACAACTAAAACATGGGTATTTAGTATTTTAAGATAATGTATTTTCAATTATCTCTGTTATTTTAATTTTTACTATGGCTCTTTTTTGGTAAATAAATAACCCAAGTAAAAATTCTCTGAATAGAAACAGAGCTTAATTGTCAGTTCTATGAAACATAACCTTTTCTTTCTCAAAATTACAATTTTACACTGCAAAAATTAAAAATGCCATTGGTTTGATCTAGGAAAAAAAAATAATTGTGTGAATTTATACTTGTTGATATGAGATGTCCATGACACAGAATTATGTAGAGCCTGGGAAAATATATAATATATGTGAACATTGGTTATCTCTGGTAAAATTAAGGACAATCTATTTTTGTTGTTATTGGCTTAAGTATTTTTCTTGAATGTTTACAATGAGTTAAAAAGAGAAAACATTAAAATTTCCTCGGGATACAGTGGTCACAGTAGAATAATTGTGTGCCCAGGTGTGTATGAAGATATTATGCTATTCTGGGGGTGCACTATTCTCTATAATTGTAGCTGAATGAATTGCAGGTGTTGTTGTTTTATGCAGGTATTCCACTAAGATATATATAAATTTTCCCATTTACTTGTCACAACAACCCTTCCCTTCTTTGTTCTTCATAGCATAGAATATCACTTCCTGGTATTAAACAGTTATTACGTATTTACCTCTTTACTGTATATCCTTCCTCTCACTGAAGCATAGGCGTTCAAGGGGCAGGGAAGTATATTTGTCTGCTTTGGTCACTGTAGTATCACTAGTACCTACAACAGTGCCTGACACCTTGGTACTCAATAAATGTTTGTTGTATGGATTAATGAGCAGCTTTATGACATAATAACTAGTACTATTCCTATTTTACAGTGAGGACTTTAACAGAGGCTAAAGTTTTGCCCAAAGCTACACACCTATGAAGCTGAAACATTACTTTAGGAACTATGTTCTGAATCACTCTCTGGCATCAATTACAACCCACTTGTAGTCAATCCAAGGGAGAGATGGTAAGATGGGACAAACTCATTTTGACTAATCAACTAATAAGGTCTTCACATACAAGGTGATGGTCTACCACCTGCAATAGTCACCATCACAGGCATGAAGCTTTTCAATTCAAACACAGAAGTGACAGGGCACAGAAATCTAACCAAGCATTCACTAAATAAAAAAGAAAAGTTTCATCTAGAATATGGTCTCTTTTTAAAAGCTACTTTTTATTTCTTTTTTTTTTTTTTTTGGTGGTACTGGGAGTGGAACCCAGAGGCTTTCTACCTCCAGGCTGTACTCCCAGACCCATTTTATATTTTATTTGGAAACAGGGTCTCACTAAGTTGCTGAGAGCCTCACTAAGTAGCTGAGGCTGGCTTCGAACTTACACGATCCTCCTGTCTCAGCCTCCCAAGCACAGGGATTACAAGCATGCGCCACCACGCCTGGCTCATTACTTTTTATTTCTTTACTTATGTATTTTTAGCGCTAGGGATTGGACCAGGGGCATTCCACTGCCAAGCGATTCCCCCAGTCTTTTTATTTTTAATTTTGAAACAGGGTCATACTAAGTTGCTGAGGCTTGCCTTGAACCTGGGGTCCTCCTGTTTCAACCTCAACTACTGAGATTACAAGCATGCGCCACCACTCCCTGCTAAACCATCTTTTACAAACAGACAATGGTGAATATATGAAATTGGAGCTGGGTGTGGTGGCGCATGCTTGTAATCCCAGCATTCAGGAGACTGAGACTGGAGGATTGCGGTTCGCAGACAGCCTCAGCTACTTAGTGAGGCCCTCTGCAACTCAGTGAGACCCGGTTTCAAAATAAAAGAATAAAAATTAGGCCAGGGGGTGTAGCTCAGAGGTAGAATGCTCCTGGGTTTCATCCCCAGACCCGCAAAAAAAAAAAAAAAAAAAGGAAAAAAAAAAGAAAAGAAATTGGAATAAAGAGATAGAAACCTTCAAGAGACCAAGATTTCTCAGGGAAGCTTGGCACTGATGCAAGAAAAAGGACCTGGACCAGTAAAACTAACGGCAGGACCTGGGTTCTATGGCTAGCCAGGGCAGTCCAATAATGCCAGCCATGAAGACCATCCTTCTAACTTGCCTTAATCACCAGTTTTGGACTGACATGGGACTTCCCATGTGAATATATGGGAGTCTTCGTGGGTGGGTGGGTGGAATCTGAGAGATTGGCAGCCTTGGGTAGCCTGTACAGCCTAGTGCCAAACCGAATGGCTACCTGCAGATTTTCAGCTCTGGAGCCTGGAGATAGAATCCTCTGACCAGAAAATACGTGTTCTCCAGCCCTGTTGGCAATTTGATTTTGCACTACAGATTAAGCAATTGGGACTTGGGATCATTAATTAGTGTTTTGTGAGATTAGTTAATGTGTATCCTGTGAATCTGACAACCTCTGGGAGCTCTAGAAAAATCCAGTTTCTGGATCTTTATTGGGAAAACCAGCCCTATGTTGTAGGAATAATTTTACTTCTGCACTCTTCCCTGCTCCTATGAATGCACACACATATATACACAGTCACATATACTTTCACACATGTGAAATATGTGTGCACACATTCCCATGTACATGTATATACACACCCATGATGCCCTGTCCAGCCAGCAGCCTTCCCAGATGACGCCATTATCTCATCTTCCATATAACTACAAAATCATGCAGTTGAAAAGGCATTCAGCTTGTATTTCTCCATCTTAGTATTTACTAACTTTTCATAGAGAGAGAGCAGCCTCGGTTCAGCATAGACTCCGCCATTCTGCCGTGGCTGGTCTGCTCTCCTTGAGGCAGTAAGTGAGCAGGGCCACAGGGGTCCTGGGCAGGGCAGAGGCAACAGAGATGCTTTTCTTCTCTTCTACCTACACTAGGCCCTCTGGGCCCTTTCTCTGCAGGAGCTAACTGGCAATCCTGTTTGATGCTTAAAAACATAATACCCGACTGCCTGAAAATCCAGTTACTCCAGTGATACTGCATCTACTCCTCACGCCTGTCAATTCTTGTCAGTCCACTCAGAAGATAATCTCAAGTTTTTACTGGCTTTCAAGGCCATTATGAACTGATTCCCAGCTACTATCTGACTCCACCCACTACCTCCTTGTCAAGACCCTATTTATTCTCTTCCCTTGTGGCTGCCTCGAGGCCTCTACCTTTTCCTTTTACATGGAATACTCTTCCCTCATAGGTGTCCTCATGGCTGGCTCCCCACTTCATTTAGGTCTTCATTCAAATATCATCTTCTCAGAGATACCTTTCCATCATACCTAAAATACGTATCCACGCCTACCTCCTATTATTCTATTCTCTTACCCTAATTTGTTTTTCTTTATGATTCTTGTTTTCACTGATATATTATACATGTATTTATCATCTGCCTTCCTTCACTAGAATATAGACTCATTGGAGGCAGAGATTTTGTCTAATTTAATTACTGCTATTTCTCTAGGGCTTCGATAATGCTTAGCCCAGTGTAAGTACCAATAAATATGTGTGGAATGGATGAATAGTGTTCTTCCTCCTCGTTTCCTTTTCTTTCTTTTATTATTCTACCCACTTTTCTCTAATTTATAAAATCTTTGATTAACATGTTGACTTTAGAAGGATATCATTTCTCTTTTAAGTCCTTCAGGGGATAACGTTTTTTATGATACTGGGACAGATCAACGAAAAGTCTAGGAGGTCCACTCAGGCTAAGAAGGAATTTTCATTCATCAGCTAGTTCTATAGAAAACCACTAAAGAGGAGGCGCTAAGGGGATTCTAAAAACCATTCTACGAGATAATGGCCAAATACATCTTGGGGAGAGGCATGTTCTTTGGCTTGAGAGATTGCTTTCATTTGCCTTTTGGTTCTGCAGAGAGGCCCAGCACTTGTGCAGGATAAAAGAGGCAGAGATAAGAAGGGCAACATTTTGCTCTGAGACTATTATAAAAGATGTCTATACTAGTAAGAGTGGTTTTAATGTTTTCTAGTTTCACTGCTTAAACTGAAAATCCAAAATCAGAGCAGAAGCTAGAAACCTAAAGAATAAAGTAAAATGGAGAGGTTAGCCTGTTCGATATGGCAGGAAGACAGGACTGACAATGAGATCAGAAGGGGCTCCTCACAAAGTTGGATTTTTCACATTCAGTTTGTTTCATGTTCTCTGAAAAAATGCCCCTCCTTAGCCCCCAGTTTTCAACAGAAGCCTGTTAACCACTAGCAATGTCAGCTTTGTGCTGATTCTGCCTTACGGAATCCACAGAACACTGCGACCAGAGCCTGGGATGGTGCAGACCAAATGGAACTCGGGAAGCAGTAGAAGTAGTGATGAGATGGCGAGATGTGAAAGACAAGGAAGCAGAAGGTCAGAGCTGTTAACCAGGAAAATGTAACCAGCTAGCGGAATTCAGAAAAATTGGGATAATGAAACAAATTCATTGAAATCAAAATTATGTCAGTATTTGGGTAGTAAAGGAAAGGAACTCTGAAAAAAATGGAGGACTTGGAGCCCTTTGGTATGTTAGTTAGATTCTTGTTGCTGTGGCCCAAATACCTAATACAAACAACTTGGAGAAGGAAAGGTTTGTTTTAGCTCATAGTTTCAGAGGACTTAGTCCATAGTTGGATGACTCCAAGGCAGAAACATCATGAAGTAAGGGTGTGGAGGAGGAGAACTGCTCAGCTTACGGCAGTTGGGAAGCAGAGAGAGAGAGAGAGAGAGAGAGAGGAGACAGACAGACAGACAGACAGACAGACAGTAGCTGGTGATAGATATAGTTCAAGGCCACACCCCCAGCTCTGGTAGCCACCTCCCAGTAATCCATTCAGGTTCTTAGTTCATCCACTGATGAGATCAGAGCCCTCCTGATCCAATCCGTTCACCTCTAAACATTTCTGCATTGCCCAACACATGACCCTACACCTCTTAGAAGAAGCACTGTGGTTTCACACATGTAAGGTCTTTTCTCAGATCCAAACCATAACCATGGGTCACAGTACGCAGACACAGCTCTCAAGTGTTTATCTAGTGGTTATCTCAAGTGTTTATCTGGAGTGTTTATCTGTAACCAGAGAAACCTTTTAATCAAATGAAGTATTATATGGAGTGCAATGTATAAAGAAAAATTGAGCTTTGGTGTTGAAATGTGATAGGGGTTTGAATTTATGCCCACTTGGCCTTCTCATTGGGGTCATGTTGGCCCCGAGGCCATGTGGAATGCCTGTATCCAGGAACACAAAAACTGCAGTCTAGAACCCAAAGCGGAAATGTGCTCTTTATATTCCAGATGGTGGACCCTTCGGCCTGCCTCCAGGTGCTCATCACCTGCTAAGCAGCATGACCCTTAGCCAGCTGCACCGATGAGGTGTTCTTCCTTCTCTTGGATTGAATTCCTCACTTCAGTCCACTGCTGGGACTGCTACCTCCTGGTCCAGATGGAAGACTCAAAATAAACCAATTCCTTCTGGGAAACAACTTTGCGCATCGATGTTTTATGTTCTCCCCTAAGTTGTGTTTGCTCTACATTAAACACTCTTCATCCTCTATTTTCCAATTATTCGTAAGTTCATATACTAATTGGGGATTTGAAATTACTAGCATCAGTTGGAAAAACAAACTCAGAATAGAAATGACATTCGTGTTAAACAGGCACAACCATATACACTGTGAGGGCAATAAAAGAAAAGAGAGGTTGACCTCCTGCTCTAAAAGCAGCCTAGATTACATCTTCTGTCCTGAGCCCTATGAAGGGGCTGGAATCAAGTCCAATTTCACTTAGGTTAGGGATGTGCCTGGAATCACTCCATGGCCCTAGCATTCACCAAATCAGAGACATGAGGGGGTGACCATTGGCAGCAGAGGCACTCTGCTCTTATTATGAGAACTCTCAAAATGGCCCCCAGCAGCTGGGCTCAGGACTGCAGGACAGTCAGTGCCGAGCATGGGTTAATGTCAGCTGATCCTAATTGAGCACAGGCATATCCACGCTACTGGCCCTAGCACAATGCCACACATTCTATACCTAAAAATCAGTGACATTCTCTAACTACAGATCCATCAGTTGTTTCAGACCAAAACATATTGGCCTGCCAGCCTCATTTTAATAGTCATTGTATTTATAATTTTCCCTTGGTTTTGGTGAAGCCTTTGAGGGTTAGGGAAGTGAGTTTCAAAAATTAGGGCTAGCCAGGCTCAGGGGTACTCACTTGTAATCCCAGCCCTTGAGATACTTAAAACAGGATAATCACAGGTTCTAGCTGCCTCAGCAACTTAGACCCTCACAACTTAAAAAGACCCTGTCTCAAAAAACTGGTTGAGAATATAGCTCTGAGGTAGAATGCCCCTGGTTTCAATCTCCAATACAGAAAGAAAGAAAGAAAGAAAGAAAGAAAGAAAGAGGAAAGAAAGAAAGAAAGAAAGAAAGAAAGAAAGAAAGAAAGAAAGAAAGAAAGAAAGAAAGAAAGAAATGGATTAAGGCTAGTCACATAGCTAGAAAGTGCCTACCTGAGTAGCTCACTGTAAGGGGCTTGCCAGCATCGCTCACCATCACAAACAAGACCCCAGCTTCCTGTTAGCAGGTGTTTTGCATGCTCACTGATGGTGATTTGAGAACTGAAGACAGTGCGAATATCCTGCGACCCAACAGTAGAACAGAGAAGCTTGCACCTGAGGTTTCAGGCCCACTGCAATGCCATCCTTTCTTCAGTGTAGCCCTTCTTTATCCTATTCCAAGAGTGTAAACTGAGGCCCATGGATTCTTTCAGCGACTGACATGGGATGATTGATGGGTGAATAATGGTGGAAGAATGAGAAGGGATTTCAGATCCTGGCCCGTGAGGCCTGTAGGATGCATATCATAAAAAGTATTGGTGTTCAGCCCTTAAATAGTCAGTGTTTGTGTGGGGAAGGTGTTGGACTTTAAGAAAGCATCTCCAAGAAAACAGCAGAAACATGTTCTGGTTTGCTCTAAGACAAGAACACTCCTAAAGTCCACAAAGAATATGTCTGCCCAACATTGCAGACATGTATGCAAAGAGGACTACGGTGTTAATCCTCATTTTAAAAAAAATTCACAAACTTCTTTATTTTGACCTCGTGCCTTATAGGGAAGGTCTTTGCTCCACAAATAGAATGTTATAGACTCTTTTGAATTCTCAAAATGCCGTGAACAGATAATTCTGGACACAAATGAATTAAGGTCATGGGACTGAAGAAGAAAAAATAAAAAAGCAAGCCCATGTCAGCCAGGAGTTAGGACAGCAACAGCAGCACCGGCTTAGGAAGGAAATTAGTTACAGAGGAAGAGTGTTCATGAATGTATGTGTATATACAAGTGTGAGTGTGTGTGTGTGTGTGTGTGTGAGTGTGTGTGTATGCATCATGCAATTTTCATACACCACATGTATGTGGAAAAATAATCTATGATTTAAAAACTGAAATAAAATAGACTCATTCTTAGCTAGGATTTGAGCTGTATCTAAATCCACACTCTGCCCCCTGCCGGCTGTGACTGAACACGTTCTTGAACTGCTCTAAGAGGAGTTTCCTCATCTATAAAACGGCCACAGTTTTCCCTTCACAGGTTCTGATGAGGACTAAAAGAGAGTTTATAGTCTGCACATGCTATTAAATTAATAAACACCAATGAGAAATTTCCAGAGGAGTGATTTTAACCAGAACTTGCCAGTTTCCTTTCCTCCCTCTGAGGACAATGTTGTGTGAAGAGGAAAATAGGGGTCAGAGAAGGGCCAAGGAGGAAACAGTTGCTTGAACACACAGGGAATTGTGCTAACTGACCCTACTTGTCTGCACTAGAATAATCCTCTAAGAACCAACCAGGAAATCACTCAACAGAGGCAGCAACGCAGGGATCTCAAGGCCCCGAGTCCTACCTCCCACCACCCACTTGCCACCCTTGGAGACGGAGGGCCACTCACTGGGGAACACAGAGGGCTGGGCTTACAGGATCCGACTCTCATTTCACTTGCTTGTTTAATCTCACTTCTCAATGCTCCTGAGTGGAGGATTACTAAAAACATAGCTAAAAATCCAAACTTGAGCTGGAGGTGTAGCTCCATGGGAGAGTGTTTGTCTAGCACGCTCAAGGCCATGGGTTCCATCTCCAGTACCCCCTAGAAAAATCGAGCTGCCCCAAGTGATTATCTAGTAAGGACATACCAAGATCCAAGCCAAGTTCTTCTCATTATTATAGTTTGCTCTTTTCTCCTGGAGCTACATCAATGTGAGAGCAGATTCCTCTGCTGCCGCCGTTCCACCTTTTACCCCAACTGAACAGATGCCCCAGCGGCAACGTCAGGCAGCTTTCAGCACGCCACTGTCCGCATCCTGTGCCTGTGCAGATCATTCATCCTCTCTGAGCACTCTTTTAGGAACAGGAGGTCTTGCAGAGAATGTGCCTGGGAAAGTAGGGGTGCTAATGTAATGACCCCTCCCAGGCAACCCTCTACCAACTAAGGTTGGTTAAATGTCAACATCTGGCACATTCCATGTGGTTTCCAGAGGACTCCAGCACAACTGAGGCCTACTTTTCCACAGTAGTAATACCCCCTCATTAAACAAGCACTTTATTGGCTCCCCCCCCACACTTCCTGTCTTACCCTCTCCACTTCCTCAAGCATTCCCTATGTAAGAAACCAGCACTAAATCTCTAAAAGCTCTACTTTTAAAGACAGGCTTTTCCTGTGGTTGCTGCTAGTGTCGTTATTGTTTTTAATTACATTTTATTCCCACCCTATCCCCTCCATAAAAAGTAATAATTGTGGTGCCTTGCTTAACCTTGGGAGGCAGCCAGGAGAGGCTTCAGGGAGCCCCCAAAAATGAGTGTTTTGACCTCAGGCCTCAATGAGCCCCACCTGCCATGTTTTAACCCCAAGCATAGGTCCCTATCACAAGCCCAGCTGTATTGCAACTAAAATAAAAGCATCTGTCATGTCCTTGAAGGCCCTCTCAGGACATGGGAGATGACCAAACACCCTGGATCATCTTGTGATTACCGAACTAATGTCATCCTCACACACTTGCTCCAGCCCACCACTCAAGAAGGAAAGTCTCCTCTAAAAAAGAAGCCACAAACCCCTAAATGTTGCTCCCACTCTGGAAGTGGCCACATTCTCCCTTGAATGTGTATGTCTTGCTTTCCTAAATAAATACCTGTAGCTCTATTCTTTTCCTTGGAAAATTCTTTTCCAATCCACAGTCTGGGCCATGATAACACTGACCAGGAGTGAATGGTCAGTCAGTTCAAGGCTTCGAAAAGTGCAGGTAGCATTCTCCACAAAGCAGCAAGTCACTCCTCCAGTTTCACAAAGAATCCATCTTGCCAACACCTGCTATCATGGTAAAGGCTTTCAAGGGCTTGATGAATTCATATACAGATCCAGTTTGGATTTTCTAGTTATTAAACAAGAGATTTTAGAACATATCCAAAAAGTAAGGTGTTACTTCTCAATTCAAGAAAATAAGTGGATTTATAACAGTAGGAGACACCTAAGCTGGGTAAGATGCTGTACACCTGTAATCCCAGTACATTGGAGGTTGAGACAGGAAGATCACAGGTTCAAGGCCAGATTCAGCAACTTAGTGAGACTCTCAGCAACTTGGTGAGACCTGGTGACAGACAGACAGGCAGATAGATGATTAGATAGATAGATAGATAGATAGATAGATAGATAGATAGATAACAGACTAGGGGTATAGTCCTGAGATAGGGGTTCGATCCCCAGTACAGAGAGAGAGAGAGAGAGAGAGAGAGAGAGAGAGAGAAACCATGCATATGATATGATCAAAGCATTTACATTATAAACATGCATTCTCTAAGCCAGGCATGATGTTGCATCCCTATAATCCCAGTACTTGGGAGACTGAGACATGAGGATTGAAGGTTCAAGGCCAACCACAGCAATATAGTGAGACCTTGCTGGAGAGTAAAAAATAAAAAGGGCTAGTACAAAAGCAAAACCATACAAAACCACAAAAAGTACATTCTATATTTATCAGCTTTGTACACATACTTTGGGAAGATTTTGAGAGATTTCAGTCTAATGTCTAAAAATGACCAACCAAATTTTTTAGTAAAAGGAAATTCTAAACTTCTGGTATTTGGCTTTATAGCCAACTGAAAGGGTTATAAGGGCTGAAGATGTTTCTATTTTAAATTATATATGTGTAAAGTTCTCACATGAAAATCAGTGGAAACACAGCTCACTGAAATGCAATGAGTCTTTTCTCTGTGGTATGTCCTGGTCCAGGGAAGCCAGACTGGTAAATTACATGTAATAAGTTCACACAACATGTGTTGTTTTATAAGACTCCAACCATTTATTTAACAAAATGAAAATTCCTAATATCTAGTGCTTTTCTACATTTAAAATGTCAAGGAAATGAAGTTCACATTCTACTGTATACAGTATTACAAAAGAGTTCATTATAAATTCAAATCAGCTAAAACACTTTCTCTAATGATTGCGATTCATCATCCGTTAGTGAAGTGAGGTGACATTTTTCTTGTGGGAAAAGTTCGTATTTCTTTGCCGGAGATGTGTCGCTTACACAATCTTCCCTTGCTCCAACCTGTCCATCGGAGGATTTCTTTGTCCAATAAATCAGGTGGAAGTGCACTCCTCTATTAGGGTTCCCAAGCCAAGTGAAATCCTTTCAATTTAGGAAAGAACTCAAACCTATATAAGCGAAAGGGTGGAGGCTGCTTCTTATCCCCCTTACTCACACGCTGCTTTGCCAGGCAAGGTGTTCTTGTTGGTTTTGCACACGTGCTGACTGCCGGGTGTGTAGCTATCATTTGTGCAAATGTGGGTGGGGCATTTTGAAAACTGGATAGCATCCAAGAGAAAGAACGACAGATCCTATCCCCCACCCCTGCCTAAACCTGAATTCTTGCTCTTGCAAACTCTGAAAGCCAAGGATCACTTGTGCCTTACAGAATCCGGGGGCTCTATCCCCAGGTGCAGAGTACATTTTCCAGGTTTCTCCAGGGCAAAGGCAGGGTGGACACCCTCACTGAACCTGTGCCTCACGGTGAAGAGCATCTGCCCACTCTGGGCATTGATGAAGAGGAGTCTCTGGTTGTTGTAGTCCAGGAGAATGCCCACTCGGGCCAGACGCTCGGTCGCATGAACGTCACTCACAGTGCCACTGTAGAAAAACGTGTATCTGAAATAAAACAAAATGAGAATTAGAGGGGGAAAAAACCTTTAGATTCTGATAAGAAAACTCTTGATTTTGATATGAAAATCACTTGGAGATAACCAATTTTTCAGTTATTAACTTCAATTAAAAATAAGTTGTACTAGGCATGGTGGCGCATGCTTGTAATCCCTGCGCTTGGGAGGCGGAGACAGGAGGATCGTGCAGCCTTGCTGGCTTAAGAGACCCTGTTTCCAAATTTAAAAAATATATAAAAAAATAGGTCTGGAAGTGTAGCCCGGAGGTAGAAGGGTTTCCAGGAACCCCAATACCACCAAAAAAAAAATTAATAATAATAAGTTGCAAAAATGTTGTGCCACATACTTTAACCAGATTCCTCCAAGATGAACATTTTTAATAATTCTGCTCCTGCATTAGGAGGCAATCCCAGAATAGCCGACATATGCCTCCCTTGTGATTTTTCTCAACATTCTAATTCTTTCCTGGCTGCCCACATGTTTTAACTACTGCATTCATGGTGTGTCATTCTTTTGAATAAGACTCCTTTGAGGCTGCCATGTATTTTTAAAAGTACTGCATGCTTGCCTTCCATACAATGCATTAGTTTTACAGTTTTAAAGATTTATAGGTAACTTACATAAGGGTCTCTATGAAGTTAAAGAAAAATCTCATTATTTTGGCCAACTTCATGCTTTGATTCTACTGCCCCCTACCCCAAACGAACTCCCATTCATCTTAATGTTTTCAGCTGCCTTACATCCAGGGGCAGTCGTCTTTGATTTCTCTCTTCAAATCGATCAATTCAATTCAACAAGTGTTCCTTGGGCATATTTATGTATGCAGCACTTTCCCGGGCACTCTGGGGAACCCGTATTAGACAGAGCTGAGAAGGGGGAGAAATGTTACTGACTTAAACAGAGCTAGGGCTGAGAGTCCACATCAGGGCATAGACTGTTCAAGTGTTTACTCCACACAATAAATGCATCTGTTTCAGTTGTGAAGAAAAAGGTTCAAAGACAGACTGGGAGTGGGTGGGGGGATACTGACCAGGAAAGCTTAACTGCCCCATGCAAACAAAGTTGCACAGGTTTGAGGTTTTCTCTCTCCAGTCTTAGAAACTGAGAGTGAAGCCCTGAAAGCAGAAGGGAAGGAATGACAGATGAAGGAAAAGAGGTGAGAGAAACTCTCCAATAGGTAGATCTGTGTGTGTGTGTGTGTGTGTGGTGTTTTTTGTTTGTTTGTTTTGTTTTGGTGGTAGTGGGGTTCCTGGAAGCCCTTCTACCTCCAGGCTACACTCCCAGGCCTATTTTATACTTTTGAAACAGGGTCTCTTACACCAGCGCGGCTGGCTTTGAACCTGCACAATCCTCCTGTCTCCACCTCCCAAGCATGGGGATTACAAGCGTGTGCCACCACACCCAGCTAGATCTGTGTTTTGGGAGCACATCTGGGCGGTCTGATGCTTAGAGATGTGGGAGAGTGACTGGCCAGGCAGGGAGGGCCAAGGACCCTGTGATGCCCATCTGAAGGCCAAAAGCTCAAGGGCAAGCATTGGCAGGGGTTGGGGGAAACGTTGGCAGCTTCACCGCAGAGAGAAGCTCACGTGGAGGGGAAGAGGTTCCAGGAGTCAAGATGGTGAGATGCATGTGGTGCTCTCTGAGGAAACCTGAGAGCATGAAACTAGGCCCCCGAGGCTGAGCGCTCTGTGCAGGGGACCACACCAGAGGTTGGTGTGTTCTTCCTCTCAGCATGCTACCCTAGGCTTGGAAGAGCCAAAGACCAAGGTTGTAGGTGGAACTTATCAACAACACATGCAATTCTGTTTTCTGTATTCTGGAAATATGTTATTAGAGGTTAATCTTTGGTTTGAATTCTTAGGGAGCCAAGTATCCAAGGGCACATTCATGAAATGACTACTTAGTTTGAGCTCTAAATCTAGTGATTGTAAACTCTGGGTTTGAGTGATTTCAAACTCTGGGCTGGGGCTGAGTCCTTAAGCATTACACAGCACTGAATATCAATTAATCATAATTGCTCTGACTTGATGAAATGTGACTTTAAATAGTGCTTGGAGATGGCGTCCTTATGAACCATCACAGAGCCTCAAACTGTCAAGTAGGATGCAGGAGGGAAGCACAGCCAAAGATATGCAAAAGCCCAATCTGTGGGCTTTTTCTGGGAGCTCACAAGCACTGGAGGCTTCCTTTTAAAAGTCTTACATTTGAATAATGCCTCCCATTTGTATACTTTACAATGTCAAAGCTCTTCCCTGTACTCAATTTCACATGATCCTCACAATCTCAAAAGGCAACAGGCAAAGCACTACTGTTCCTGCTGAGACCGATGAAGCACAAGATATGTGCAACACATTGACCAGCTTATGGTGAGTAACCAGTAGGGGTCTAATCAAGGATGAAACCAGGCCCCAATTTGGAGTTCTGGCTTCCAGTCCAGTATTCTACTAGACCACCCTGTGAGAATATTTAGATCACAGCATTTTTACTTGGTCTCTCTTTGACTAACCCAGGTTCATTCTTCTTCACACCAATCAATCCAGCGATATGAATACTGTAGACCAAGGGTTGGCAGGCTATTCTTTAAAAGGCCTACTAGTAGCCGGGCGTGGTGGCTCACGCTTGTAATCCCAGCATTTGGGAGGCTGAGACCTGGAGGATCACGGTTCGCAGAGAGCCTCAGCTACTTAGTGAGGCCCTCTGCAACTCAGTGAGACCCGGTTTCAAAATAAAGAATAAAAAATAGGGCAGGGGGTGCAGCTTGGAGGTCAAATGCCCCTGGGTTCCATCCCCAGACCCGCAAAATAAATAAAAATAAAATAAAAGGCCTACTAGTAAACATCTTAGTACTTGGAAGCCATTGGATCTCTGTCAGGTCTGCAAAAGTAGCCACAGATGATACATAAACAAATAAGATGACTGTGTTCCAATAAAACTTTATTTACAAAAGCAGGCAGGCTCTCCTACTTGGTCCATGGACTGTACTTTTGGATATAGACCAATTCCGGGGAGATGCTGGGAATCCATTTCTTCCTCACTTTTAGTGATTCTAGTCTCTGGAGGGAGCTCATTTTAGGATCATCTACCCTAGGGAGAGTTTAGAAGGAAAAACTGGCCATGCATAGCCTGCCTTCCCCTTCCTCTTTTATGTCTCTCAGTCATGAGTAGCCTCTGTGCCTCTCCAGAACCAAGTCTGCTCTGCAGGGCAGGGAGTATGGCCTGGCCAGGGTTCTAGTTGGGTAAGTCTATCTAATAATGAAGTTCAGTATAAGGAACATTTTCTCCTCAGTTAAGCTCCATTACCTCAGTAAGCAAAGCCATAATTCAGTCTCCATCTACTTGACTGGTCTTTCTTAGTTGGCTCAGAATTTGGGCAGATACATAGTTTGCTTCTTACTAAGTCCCTCTGGAACACCTGCCTGGACATCTACACCTGACACTTTCAATTGAGTGAGGAGAAGCAGAGTTCTGCTTACCTCTGTGGCTCAGAGCAGTGCATGTACCACGAAGTCTCCCCTTGTCCCAGGGCCCCAGCCCGCACAGCCGAGCTGGAGCAGATGCCAAGTCGATATGCAGGGCAGTCTGTGACTGTGGTCTCCCAGTAGTGTTGACCACAGGCAGGCAGCTCCTCACCCAGTACTGATGGGACTCTGCACACAGAGTTGATCAGATTAATACTAGCATAGGGATTGCCAGACTTTATCCAAGAGCATCAACATTCACAACCTCATATACCCTTTAGGAAAGATTCAATCTTTGGAAGCTGCTGGGATTTGACTAAAGACATTCTCTGTTCATTGTGCTGCTCACCCTGATCACATTGCCCCAGAATTTCCCACACTCCTAACATGCCTTTAACACGTGTCTGCTATCTCATACAGCATGATCATAGGGCACACTGCAGCTCTTAAAGGAGCTGGGAACCAGGATATAACTAGAATACTGGCAGGAAGAAAATAAATGGCACAATCTCGGCTTTGAAGGAAAGGGAGGAAATAGAAGGGAGGTAGGCGAGGCACATGGCTTGCAAAGTTTTCTTCTAAAACTTGCAAAAAAGGAATCTCCAAGACCTTCTTTAACAATGAGTTCTAGTGTCTGCTGATGTTCCTTGGCACAGCAACCTAATGAGGTGCAGCTTTTAGATGGCAGGACAGCAGCCATTAAGTCCCGAGCAGAGCAGGGCGTGGAACTGATGAGGCCTAATTAGGGGCTTAGTAGAGGCTGTGGTCCTCAGTCTTCATGACTGGCCTCTCTGAGTTGAAATAGGCACTCCTGAGAGGTTGGCTAAAGGCCTGTTTTTTTTCTCACCTTAGCTAATTTTACAAGAAGCACAGTGAAATGGACCAAAGTACTTTCCACAACTGATGGGTGACCTTGTTTGCCTGAATTGCTCAATTTTGCTTGGAAATGGCTGAGACAGCAAGGAGGCATTTTTTAATTCCAGCAGCATTAATATTTAGTCAGCACCTCTCCCTCTCCCCTTTAACAGATGAGAAAATGATTAATGCAAGGGAATGTATTTCACTTTCTCATGCCTTTACCCAACAACCTCATTCTAGAGAGGTGGCTCCTGACCAGCCCGCTCTCCCTGGAGCAAAGCCTGGCTGTCTGATATTTATGAGCTAATTTTCAGGTTAATAATAAATAAACAAAATTCTATAAAATACATTACAGTTTTCATCAGTTATTATCTATGAACTCTTGCCAACCTCCAGTTCACTGCTTTTTTTTTTTTTTTGAGAAATACAAAAAGGAATGGAAAAGTCCAGTGTACTTCTTCTTAAATCCTTTTTTTCCCCCTCCTGAATTCACTCATGTGTATATTTTTAAGACCAACGATGTCCCAGGTCACATGCTAGATTGTAAGCATTCAGCGATGCAGAAGGCAGGCTCCACACGTTATTAATCCAATTGCACAGATTAAGATTAGATGGCGGGAGGGCCAGGAGGAGGATTTCCTGGAGTAAGTGACACCCATGCTGTGCCACACACAGGAGAGAAGCAAGATGAGAAAATGTGCAAGTCTCCGCAGGGGACTTGACCATGAGCTCTTGCTGGCCACCTCTACCTGGGCACATGAGCACCCTCGGCAGCATGGTTTAAAAAAAAAAAATGTTCACATACTTTCTCCCAGTTGGTCTTTTCTTTTTTTCTTTTTGGTACTGGGGATTGAACTCAGGGACATTCTACCTCTAAACCACACTCCCAGCCCTATTTAATTTTTATTTTAAAACAGGGTCTTGCTAAGTTGCTGAGGCCGACTTTGAACTTGCAACCTCTCAAGTACTAGGATTCCAGGCCTGTGCCGCTGCACCCAGTTGCCATTTGGCCATTTTGACCCTCACAATGACTACAAGAGGCTGTGGGCAAATTTCAGGGCAGTGACTCTGCCCCACCCTCAGCTTTTGGTTTTTCTTTTCTTTAATGCTTTTATTTGTGGGAGCTACTATGGGGCAAGAGGGTGGCCAGAAGTAGAAACTCAATAAAATGTCCTTCTCCTCTGTCCCTTTCCAAGTGGTTGCTACAACATATAGTTTGCTATATAAAATAATAGAATTATTATTGGACTCTTGTACTCCTTGAAACACAGAAAATACCTTAAAACAGCGAGCAAATTAAACGAAACCATCTGTGCTTATATTCCCAATAAAAATATTGACACTTGCTCTGAGTTATGAACAATCCATGCTACTATCCCTTCCTAAAACACTTTGACTGCTGGAGGGGTGTTAATATATTTATATAGTGTGCCCCACCCAGGCATGTTCATTAAACCAAGGACAGGCTCAGGCGAGGCCACACCGAGGCGGCTCGCGGCTCACGCTACTGCTCTCACGCTGAGCATCAGCACACGCAGGTGCCTCCCTCTACTTACTCCGTCAGTCGTCTCCGCTCAGCAAAGCTGATCACCGTCCCATCTGAGGAAATTTGCAGGGCAGGATGCGCTGTTTCTCTCAGCAAGAGAAATCTGGTTCCTACAACCATTACGAAAATAGGATAATATATTTACCACAGTGTCGAGGGCTAGGAATCCCCACATTTCAGACCCTAGTCTCTCTTTCCCCTGGCATCAAAATCTCCTGCTCAGTGTTCTTAGCTGAAATGTCATCATCTAAGGCATCAGTGGATGTTCGTCACCTCCACCTGGTGCTTCAGGGAAGTCCTCACAGATGTGTCAAGGACTAGAGCTCCCTCCGCTAGGCAAAGGGTGCTCCTTGGACCACCAGTATCCATGTTACCTGGAGGACTAGTTAGAAATGCCAAACTGCAGGCCCCATTCCAGAACTCCCAAATCAGACTCTACTTTATCAAGTTCTTCAGAGAATTTGTGTGCACCTGAAAACTGGGGTGGGGGGTGTGGTATCCTACACAGGAGGGCTTCTGAGGATGGAAAGTACAGGTGCTTTCTGGGGACTGTGGAGAAAACATTCCTGGGCAGGCAGCCTGATCTTGGATGACAGAAGGGAGAGAATGAAAATGGAAATGCTTGGACACAGCTTGCTGAGCACAAAGGAGAGAGTACCTCTGGTAGAGATGAGGGCGGCTTCACTCTGCTCACTTGTACCAAATGCATTGATGGCTCTCACGTAGAAAAAGTAATTATCATTGGGTTGGAGGTTAACTTTTAGCTGAAGCCCTTTAATTCCAGAGAAAGATCTAAACACAAAGGAAAATAAATTTAAATACAGTATTATGTGCTAAATGACTCATGTTTTATTTCTATGGTAAAATGATATCTTTTGTTAACAACAAATAACTTACTTTCTTCCCTTTTTATGACCACCAGAGTTAGCAAGGCAGATTTTGCAAAATGGCCATTGTTCACTGAGATTATTTTATCAAGTTGTTTCTATTTTTGTTGGCTTTTGTCTAGTATATGCCTTCCAGAGTACTCTTTTAAATAAAACCAAAGAGCTTTTTTAAAAAAAAATTCTGGAAAAAGACTAGTAATTTTCTGGTTAATAGATCTCCAAGAAGATATTCTTTATTAAATTTTGGCTGAGGGGACACTTTGGGAATAAAATGATGTCAACCCAATTTATAATACAAAAAAGCCTAATTATCTCATTAACAGATCCAAACTGTGGAAAATTTAGGATATGTGATGATTTTGCACAAGACCATCATGCCAAGTCCACCGAAGTTAATAAAAACTGCAGATTTTTTAAAGACAACAATGTTTTATTTATTTATCTGCAGTGCAGGGGATCTAACCCCAGGCCTCACACATGGTAGACAAGTGCTCTCCCACTGAGCTATATCCCCAGCCCCATGATACCATTTTTAAGCAAACAATCCTAACAAGCAAACAGAATTCTAACTGAAAAAAAATTCTTAAAGTTGCTATTCCTAAAACACCCATCTAAATTAAAACAAAAGTTCTGGTGGTGATATCTAGTATCTAGCTTGTAGTGAACACGGTAGACACACCATTTAAATAGAAGTATTCTTGCTGGGTTTGAAGATGGAGCTCTCTGGACTTCCCAGTGTGCTGGGATATTTTTTAGCTACTTTCCTATTCTATTTAATCTGCTTGATATCATGGCCTAGAGCGTAGATACAAAATAAAAAGTGTATATGCTTCTTTCTTTAAGCCTTCATTTGGAGAGGGCTGGGGAGAGTCATGAGTTAGGCTTCTTGCTAATGAAAGAATTCCTAGCCTGGCTAAAAGAGAGCCAGAGTCCAGTGCCGAGGAGATGTGCGCTGGACAGTGGTCAATGAAATTTATAGCACAATGGCCTACATGCTCATTCTCAGAGGGTGGAGGGGTTTTGCTTCTTTCGAAGGGGGGGGGTTGTTTTTGTTATTAATGAATGTACCACAAAAGCATTAGAATCAGGGTGTTTTCAGTATTGTTGTTGCTCTTTGAGGGCATTTCTACTTTTGTTGACTTATTTCCTTTCTCAATACCTGCCTTTGAGAATAACACGAAGAATCGGATAAAGAAAAAGTACCATTGACTCAGCAAACAAACTAATTTAGAACTTCTTAAAAGCAAAAAGATACATATGGAATAGCATTCCCACCCCCGCTGCACATCTAAAAGCACAAAATGCAGTGTGGTCCACAGAAGGAAGGAAAGGGGAGCAGGCTGCACCTATCTGTGTATCTACTGTTTAGTGTCTGTGCCTGAAAAAGATCAGTACAAACTTTTATTTTTCTTTCCTTCCTTCTTTTCTGTTTTGGTACTGTGCATTGAACCCAGGGCATTCTGCCTCTGTGCTACACCCCCAGCCCTTTTTATTTTTTATTTTGAAACAAGTTCTCACTAAGTTGCTGAGGATTATGCTTAGATGCTGGAGTGAGTCTCAAACCTGAAATCCTCCTGTCTCAGCCACCTGAGTACCAAGATTACAGGCATGCACCACCACACTCAGCTGGGTAGAAACTTCTCTAATTATATGATTGTTACTTCTGAACCTCTCACCTGACCAGACTCTCCAGAAAGTACTGTCTCTCGATGCACTGAGAATGGAAGAATGGGATTGAGCCACAAGACCACTGACAACCCACTGTGCTGCAGTTAATGAAAAACCATGTCCTATGATTAAGAATACAATTCCTGACTAATAGCTAGGTTCTTTTTATTTTTTTAGGGTAGATGTATCACTAATCCTATTTAAAAGGATGACTAAAAAATGTTTTAAATTAACATTAATTATAATTAGTAATAAAATTGTCTCAATAAGCATACTCAGTCTGAAATCATTTTCAGACTGCATTCGCTCATTAGATAAATAGTTATTGATGGCTTGTCATGTTTCCAGACCTTGTCTCTGCCTGTCACCCTGAAGCATGAGAGGAAGTGGCAAAGACAGAGAAGGAAGCTTTAGCTCTAGAGACTAGACAAAACAGTGGCTGCATTTGGCAATAACGCAGTTGTTAAATACCAAAGATGCTGCCTTTTAGGTGTCTGTTCTTAAGTTTTATGAAGTCTGTCAAGGAGGAAATCCCGTGCATATCGTCGACTGCACACTATGTCTCATCACTCAGATAAAGAATAAAGGTTTGCTTAGTGATGAAGTTGAAATACAGAATCGGGTCTGATTTTCAAAGTGTGCAAAACAGGTCATGCAGGTTCAACAAATACCCACCATGCCCTCGCTGAATCTGTAAAATAAAATTACTAGGCAGAAAAACAGAAGTAGAGCTGGGCATGGTGGTGCATGCCGGTTATCACAGTATTGGAAGGCTGAGACGGGGGCATGTCAGATTTGGGCCAGTCTCTGCAACTTAGTGCCCTCTGCAACCTTTCTAGACCCTGTTTTAAAATAAAAAGTAAGCCGGGCGTGGTGGCGCACGCTTGTAATCCCCGTGCTTGGGAGGCAGAGACAGGAGGATCGCGCTGGTTCGGAGCCAGCCTCGCTGGCTTAAGAGACCCTGTTTCCACATAAAAAAAGTAAAAAATAGGTCTGGGAGTGTGGCTCATGGGAGTGTATCCCGGAGGTAGAAGGGCTTCCAGGAACCTCAGTACCACCAAATAATAATAATAATAATAATAATAATAATAATAATAATAATAATAAAAAGTAAAATAGGGCTAGGGGTGTAGTAGCTCAGAAGGTAGAATGACCTTAGGTTTAATCTCCAGTATCACAAGAAAAAAAATGTTAAAAAAGAAAGAAACACAAGTAGTATGAAATATGGTGACATCTTATTGTTCACAAGTTGCCATCTGCTCAAACACCAAGAAAAAAGAAAAAAAACAGATATAGATGGTTCATCAGTGTTTATTTATCCTGCCTGACTCCACTTAGATGTCACCAAAATTTTCATCTCAGCTGCCCCTGCTTTTAGCCAAATGAAACTTTAAAAGTTTTGGAATTTATGATCTGAAAAGTAGCACCCTTTCATAGATTATGACTTTCTTACTTCCAAACAAAAACTTGTCACACATGACTCATAATGAGCTTTGCTTAATTTGCAGTAGAATTCAAGTTCACATAATACCCAAGCTGAGCACCCAAAGTGACCAGACAGCAAGCAGAACCACAGTCAGTTGTGGGTGCTTAGTGAAGAAGGGATTTTAGGCCAGTAAATGGTATGGCTGAGTTACGGGACTATCATCAGAAGCCTAGGGCTAATAATACAACTCAAAAGGCAGTAAGAAATGACTTGAATGGTCTCAGTTTGGGTTCCATGTGTGATATTTTCCCTTTACGTGCCATAGCACAGTGGAAAGGGGGAGCTTTATGTGTGGATGTTGCAGTCACATGAGGACAGGAACACCTTGAAACCCTGGCACATTAGCAAAACAGCTGATCGTTGGCTGAGCACACATGGAGTTGGAGCTTCTAGAGCTCCACGCACAGCAGGTCTTCAAAGGCCTCTCAACCTGCGCTTCTCTCCATCAGCAGACAAAGGACATTTGTTACACGCCAATGCTGTAAAGCAGAGAGAAAGTCTTAGGTGAGGCCCACTCTCTCCTCAGCAGCCCGTGGACCGGCCATCCCAGTGAGACGCTGGTCTCCTTCTCTGCTATTTCAGAGGACAAAACGGTGTGGAAGCCCCTGGAGGCTGATAACTGCTTGGCATGCGGAGAGCCTTGGTAGATCAAGCCCTTTCATTTTCTAGTGTGTGCAAGAGAAATGACTGGAAACCATATCTAACCATGGATATCAGTACAAGAATCACATAAAGTGGGAATTGGAAAGGATTTCCAGGAAATAAAAGATCATTAGGGATATGTGTATGGGGGGAATTACTGAAAGCATCTGCATTAAGTCAGAGACACAAGGATAAAAAGCGAGGTAAAGAGGTAAAGAAGTAAATTTATTACCATTTGCACATGATATAACTGTTTGTCTAGAAGCCCCAAGAAAACTAGCTGAAAAGCTCTTATATAATAAGACAATTCAGAAGATGGCTAGATATGAAACTAATATAAGAAACCAAAAATGTATATACACATACATATACATATATACACACACACATATATATATAAAGGTCACATAAAATATAAACTAGCAGAGAGTCAGACATGATGGCAAATGCCTATAATCCCAGCACTTGGGAAGCTGAGACAGAAAGATTGCATGTTTGAGGATAGCATGTGGTAACTTACCAAGACCCTGTTTCAAAATAAAAAGTAGAAACGGCCAGAGGTGTAGTTCACTGGAAGAATGTCCCTGGGTTCAATTCCCAGTACCACAAATGAGATAGCAGATAACAACAACAAAGTAATGAACGCGCCAACTAACCTATCAGGGATTCTAAGTTGTAAAGTTACAATAATAAAAACAGTATGATACAGAGGCATAAATAGATGGGTCAGGAGTAGAGCAAAACACATAGTCTCCTGAGTATATACTTAATAATGGAAGCATTTCAAACTAGATGGGGAAATGATAGATTTTATGTTAAAAAAAACTAGATAGCCATACCAAAAAAAAAAAAACACCTTGGATTCCCAACTTTTCATAATTCCTTCTGAAATAAATTCTAGATGATAAAATATCTAGTCTAGAAAGTAGAATTATCAGTGGGCATGGTGGCACACACTCATAATCCCAGTACTTGGGAGGCTGAGATTGGAAGATCATAGGTTTGGCAATTTAGTAAGGCCCTCTGCAACTTTGTGAGATCCTGTTTCAAAATAAAAAATAAGGCTGGAGTTGCAGATCGGAGTTCAGTGCTCCTGGGTTCAATCTCCAGTACCACCAAAAAAGAAAAAAGTGAAATTGATTGACAGTTTGGCAAGATCTAACTTAAAATTCACACATCTTTTAACCAGTCATTCTACTTTGATATATTTATCTTGCAAATGTATTTGCACACGTGTGAAATTATACATGCACAGGGTTTTTCACTGTAGTGTTGTTTGTAATAGGTAAAATGGAAAAGCTTAAATAATAACTCTCAATTGGTTAAACAAGTTAAATTTTATCCTTGAAAGATAATACAATCGATTTCTAAAATTAAGATAGTTCCATATGTATTGATACAGAATACTCACAAAGGCATACTTTTAAGAAAGAAAAACAAAGTGGTAGAAATGTGTTGAGTATGCTACCACTTGTTGAAAAACTACAGATGCGTGTACATGCATGGACTCTCTGAAAGGATAAATATGGATCAAGTAACAGCAATCGCCTTTTGGGATAAGAATGGAGGAAATAAAGTAGAGGCAGAAAGGAAAGAAATTTTATTGCCTGCCTTTTCGTATCTTTTGAATTTGTACCATACGTGTATATTACCTGCCCAAAATTAATCAAATAATTTACTTTTAAGGTCAGGATGGAGCTCAGGAATGGCTGGCATGTGTTTGGAGAGCCTTCAAGTGAACAGTCCTTTGAACACTGCATTGTAGCTTCACTCTCTGTGCTGCCTCATGGAACAACTGGATGTAAGCTTGCCTTCTTCCCAGGGGAGGGGGCGGCCTGTGTACACACACTATGGAGAGATCCAGTGCCATGACTCCTGGAACCAGCCTACGGATAATGCCGACCGCGGTGCTCAGCAGATGGCTAAGTATGAATTGTTTTTAAAAACACAGTTGGCTCTTACTGGCATTCACATTGGCAGTACCAACATTCAGTCAACACCATTTAATGTGAATTGTGAGCAGACATATATGAGGCCTTGTAGAACCAGCTACAGAAACAGTATTTTCTGGTCTGCCTGGGCATCAGCCTTCTGAACTGAGACCTATGGATCTGAATGTCTAACAAGCATCCCAGTTAACTTTTATGATCAGTGAGAGTTGAAAAATAGTCATAGCATACTGTGGGGTGGGAAGAGGTGGGGAGGAGAAACAAGAAAAAAGAAAAATACATGAGAACATAAGTAGCATTAGATACAGAAATAAAACTAACTAGTGATGACTCTTTGAAGCCATTTATAAAACCTTAATTATAAATTCGCAAATTTTGTTTAAGATAATGTGTGTGTGTGTGTGTGTGTGTGTGTGTGTGTGTGTGTGTCTGGGGATGGAACCCAGGGGCATTCAACTTCTGAGCTACACCCTCTGCCCTATTTTTTATTCTTTATTTTGAAACTGAGTCTCACTGAGTTACAGAGGGCCTCACTAAGTAGCTGAGGCAGTTTGTGAACCACAATCCTCCGGTCTCAGCCTCCCGAATGCTGGGATTACAAGTGTGAGCCACCACGTCCAGCTGAAAAAAAATTTTTTTAAGGAACCTTTAAGTGAAAATTTTTGACCAGAACTATATGGTATTATGAGACTAAGTGTTAACTCAAATATCACCATTAGTTCATAATAGTATAAGGAAACAACTATTATGGAGGCCGAATGCTGATAACCATGGGATTTGGGCTTTCCTGTAGTTAGAATCGCTCATAAAATCACCCTGATCCAAAGGCTTCAGGAGAAGGAGCCTGGGTTTTTGTTTTCTCTTTAGTTACCCTCCAAAGACTGAATGGTATCATTTATATTTCAGGCAGAGGACACCGGGAGCCTCATAAAGTTCATTCCTCTGGATTCTCGAAGCTCTTTACTACTCCCTGGCCCCACATGTGGACAATTACTTTAGATCCCCAGAGACCTGGCTGCACAGAATGGCACTTTAACATTAATACTTTCAGGTCTCGTCTAAAAAATAGTTATATAGGGAATGTTTTTGCATCTTTTGTAAAACTGCTCTTAAAGACAATCACTATTATCTTGTTCAATTGCCCTTATATAAAGACCTACACGAAAAATTCATCTTAGAGCTGAATGTCAAGAAATATAATTGTCTCTCTTGGTAAAATGTTGTGCTTCCGTTTTAAAAAGAGATGTGTTATGTAATCTCTTTCTTCTCCTCTCTCTCTCCTCTCCCATTTTCACTTAGGCTGCCAGGAAGTTCAGATGTGAATTTTCTGTTCCATCGAGGTACTGTTTTTAACCTGTGCTTTCTCATGCTGTCGCCTCAGCCCTGCATTATGTGGTTCTGGTTCTTACAGGGCTGTCTTAGTGGTTCTGTTATGCCAGTTTCTTTCATTGTGAACAACTTGAATACTTTTAGAAATCAACAGAGCATGAGTTCGAAGTGAAAGGACAGGTTGGGTTTCCATTGACTGAGGTTTTACTGCACCACCAGGAGGTGTATGGGATTTTAAATAATCAAAGTCAAATTAGATTCATTTGGGAACAAAGATTTCATTTAGAAAAAGCTAAATGCCAAGCACGCTGGGGGAAAATCATTTTTCACATAACTCTCTCTCCAAAAGGCTCCCTGCAGAGGGCTATCACAACTTGGACCCAGAAAACAATACCATATAAAAGATCTGCTATTAACAGTTAATTACTCAGCAAATTTGGGCCCATCATGTCCGTGGCCCTCCTGTCACCCTGTGAAGAGACACGGAACAGGAATGACTACCTCCTCCACCCACAGGCTGCAGAAAGGGTTCAATTACTCGCTGTTGGCTACATAACCTAGCCATCTGCAAGCTTAGTAAGAAAGTTGAAACAAAGAAAGAAATGCTGATGGTCCTCGTGCCTGCTCAGGCAGCAGGTTCTTTAGGAAACCAACCATTGCTTGTCCTTCTTATACAGACAGAAAAGCAGGTGTCCCCAGCTGGAACACCCACCTGTGACGGGGAATTCTGGTTCCTACCCCACCAGGATGGCATCACAAGCTGGGAACAGTGGGAAAGTGAACAAAAAGGCTCAGCACCCGAAGCCTGTGTGAGTGCTTACCCCAGAGGGCGGCCCCAAGAGGGTCTCAGACCCATACCTCAGCCAGGGCCAGGGAGCAGGAAGCTGACTCTGGATGGCTTGATGGAGTATTGAGTCTCACAGATTTGTCATTCAATGCACAGCTTCTCTCCGCACAGCCCACACAGCTAATCCCTGTACTATATTTCTCTCAGTTTTCCCTCCTCCACCCACACTTCTGCTGACTTCTCTCCGCACAGGAGAGACAGAACAGCTGAGGAAACAGCAGAGCGGTGGAAAATTTTTGAAAGTGTTTTGAGCCCACCCAACCTGAGGAGAGCATTCAAAGAAAAACAGGAAGAGGGTGAGTAGGAGCTCCCTCGGGCCCCCACACACAAGCCTGGGATTGTCACTCCCGCCTACCCCTAGTCCCAACAGGGCCAACTGCTGGGACCAAGCCTTGGTGCCCACATGCAAAAAATATGCAAATGTATGAGGATTATGGAAGCAAGGCAGTTGCTCAGCTATTTCAGACACTGCGTCATAGGACTTGGGGGCAAGGGAGGCTCATTCCATTCAACACCCACGGTAAGAGTTCAACCAGCACTTTTGCTCTTAAATTGGAAGATCAGCTACAGGTCATCACACGAGGAGAATCAATGCAGGTGTGAAGATGGACATGATTCTGTTCTGACAACCAAAATTAGAGTCCCCATTCTCAGGACAATCAACACCCTCCCTCCATGAGCGTGTGTGTGTGTGTGTGTGTGTGTGTGTGTGTGTGTGTGTGTGTGAAAGAGAGAGAGAGAGAGAGAGAGAGAGAGAGAGATTGATTTAATATTACTCATCCTTTTTCATTTCCTTCCAACTTCTCTTCCTACCTTAGACAAGAGCTTTTAAGGCTGCCTGTTTTTTTTTTTTTTTTTCAGGGATTGAGGATGGGAAAAGATGGGAACCTATTTAGTTCTTGCTCCCTCTTTCTTTTGCTAGAGATTGCAGCCAGTTCGATAACTTGAAAAGTGCAAGGACAAAAAGATACTGGTAATCCTATTCATTCATTCATTCATTCATTCATTCATTCACTTACTCATTTACTAGACCTGCATTGAGTATCTGCACATATAAGGTCCCATCTTCACCCACTTAGGTCTAAGCTCCACTGAGCTGAGCCACATCAAAGAGAAGTAGTCTTGATCTGCCTTATTCCCCTTCAGTGACCTCTGCATCATCTTTTGGACCTGATTTGATATAGGGTTTTTCCATGGAACTCAAACCCTGTAGAAGAGTTAAATGACCAATGGATAAACAGGACTGTAAACACTGTGTGGGGTGGGGAGATGGTGCTAGGGATTAAACGCAGGGGTGTTCTACCACTGAGCTACATCCCCAGCCCTTTTTATTTTGAAACAACATCTTGATAAATACCACACTGACCTCAAGCCTGTGATTCTTCTGTCTCAGGCTCTCAAATTCTGGGATGACAGGTATGTGCCGCCACACCCAGCTAATGTTTTGTATAAGTAATCTATAGAAAGTTTTCCAACCTGCACATTAGAGTAGTCCTATCTACTGGTTAAGAATCCAAGTATTAAAATTAATTCATTCACTATTCTTTACTATGGTGTTGGCACAATTTATTTTTTGAGGTTATCCTCAAAGTGGACCATTGGTCAGTGGACCTTTTCTTACGGTCAATGTTGTACATTTAATGCTATAGATATGTACCTATTTGGGCCACGCATGTTCAAGAAGCAGCTTCCATGTACCACTGTCACAAGCACTGAGACAATTTTGCATAATAATCCCTTAAGGAGATAAGGAATAAGTGGGATCAACAACCCTTGGCTTGCTGTTCTTTCTAAAAGACAAATTAGCATTAATCACTTGCTGCTGTACAAAAACAAACCAAAAATGTGAGGACTGTGGTTCTAACACAGTGGGAAGAAAGTAGGAATTGTTTCCATTTGTTGACTAGAGGTGATGAAAGTTTGTATTCCATACTTATAGATTTTACTGTCTGACTGGTTCTCCATAGCTGACATCTTTCAGATTGAGCTTTACCAGTTGTGGCCAAATAGTTCATATTTTATAGTTTCCAAACACCAAACCCTAAGGGATATTTTTAAGTTGTTTGCGAGAACCAGATCTGAGACACATAGCTACTTCCACCCAAGGAAATAAAATGAGTTCTGAAGTCCTGGGTCTCTGAGAGTAAGGATGAATTATTTCCCAATCTGTTGAGGCCAGCCTGGACGTAAAACTTTGAGACTTGTATTGATGCAGGATGGCTCCAATGTAGTAGATTGGTGATAAACTTGGCAAACAAAGTAGTAATTAGTGGCCAAGAAAATTTTGCTTGCTTCAAAAATTACCTATTGTCAGACTCAGCAGAGCTCCAGAGGCTAATGAGCCAACCCTGGGCTATGGATTGGACATACTGTTACAGCGCTGGTACTGAGGTATCTTTGAGCACCTAACTGGGAGGCAGCTCCATCTTCAACACAGCCTAACACCATCAGCAGAGATCCGTACAAGGACTTTCCTGTCACTTTTTTTTTTAATCCCAGTATTAATGATTGAATCCAAGGGCACTCTACCTCTGACTTATTGCTGCAGCCATATTTTATGTTTTTATTTTGATATAGGGGCTTGCTAAGCTGCTGAGGCTGGCCTTGAACCTGTGATACTCCTGTCTCATCTTCCCAAGTACTGGAATTACAAGCATGCGCCACCATGGCCAGATTCTCTTCACTTTTAAAATTGCTGGACTCTACTTGATAACAACAAAGGATTTTTGTATTGTTCTAAATAATTATAAATTTCTGCTTATCTGGCCCCTTCTATGCTCTTGTAGCAAAGAAAATAAAAATTAACTCACTGGCAAAGTCTCAGATAAAATAAATTAGTGGTGGGTTTTATGTTTCAATAAATTCTGCTTGGTTTTGATAAAATTGGTGAGTGCTCATTTTTTCCCCTCTGTAAATGGAACTGTCATTGGTCTCTTGGGTTTTAATAGAAGAATTTGTTTGGAGTACATTATTGACATCAAGTAAGACAGATACTCCTGTGTGTGTGTGTGTGTGTGTGTGTGTGTGTGTGTGTGTGTCTGTGGTACTGGGTGTTGAACCCAGAGCACCTGGCAGGCTGGGCAAGCACTTGGCCATTGACCTATATCTCCATCTTCCACCCTTTTAAACAGTTTTGAATCGTCAGGCAAAAGGAAAAAAAAAAAAAACATTAATCAAAGGAGATGTGGATGGTAGTACATTCTTTGTTCATATTTTCATGTGCCAAAGGAAAATTAAAGATTTACACTAACTCCCATTTGTCAGGTTACTGAAGCATGTCAACTCAATCTGCATAGTGATGAGAGTTTTAAAACTAGAGGAAAGAATAAGACAGACATGGGTTTGATTCCTAACCCCCAAACTCTCACTCCACCATTTAATACATTGGCCAAAACATTTTAAGTTCTTGGAGTCTGATGTAATGGAGACATTATCCAACTTATAGGATTGTTAAGGGGGTTAAACAAGAGCACAGTTTTTGACAAGTTCAGAGCCCTTAGTGGACACTATTTTTCTTTCTTTTTGTCCTTTCCCTTGTCTCTATCACATTTTTAAGATGGCATCCCAGTTTTCTCTGTGAGATGGCTACCAGGTCTCAAGGTTTCCAGATTTAGGCTGATTTAAGTCTCCAACTGTGCTGATATGATTTATGCAAATGCAAGCTGGGGACTGATGCCATAACAGAGATGAGTCACTTCAGAGCACTTCTTAACAGTCTGAGCTAGCTTCAGAGAGAAATGAGTTTTCCTTACTGATGGTGGGAGACATTGCCCTGGGGCTGGGGCCCTGCCGGAGTAAAATTCTCACAGCATCAAGGGGGATTTGAAGGTAAGGTCCAGGACTCCCCTAAGTGACATTAAACAAGTGTCAACAGCTTGAACTCTGAAATCTGATGAAATGAGTTTTGAATCCTGATTGCCACTCACTAGCTGAGTAGTGTCTCAAAGTGGCTCTCTCAGAGTTCTTGTGGGGATTAAGTAAGGCAATATATATAAAGCACACAGTCCAGTGGTGAGCACAGAGAAAATGCTCACTAAAATCAATTTCTCTCTCTCCCCACCCCTTCCTGGCCAGAGCTCATATCTTAGCTGTACTCTGATCCATGAAGCCCTCCTTCCAACAGTCAACACCTGGAAAGAGATCCCAGATTCTTGTACATACAGCAATTTCACTTCTGCTGAAATGTCTATATCCCACCTCTACGTACCCTGCTCAACCCCAATTCATCCTTTGATCATTATTATGTGAAGCCTGTCTTCAACTGGAAAGAAACTATAATTATTGTTCAGTCATAGGAACCTTACACCATAACTAAATAAATAGTTGTTGATTGATCATGAAGATAATCAAGAGCTTAAAAAGCTGTCTAATTTCATACTATTTTTTATAATTTCCATATCCTACCAAAATAGTTTATCTGAGTGCACTTGGTTTAAAAAAACTAAATATAACTCTTCTTATTAAAATAAGAATACTGATAAATATAATCTGCATATTCATCAAAGTATGGGCAGTTGCTCTATAGCCAGAAGGTTAAGGAAACACCACCTCATAAGGGGATTAACATTTACCAAATGCGTAGTGGAATCATGGACCTTTATTGATAAATTGTGCGTCGTCATTTTAGTGAGAGAGCTTCATATTTCTTTTTTACTAGAAGAATCTGTAGATTGGAGAGGCAGGTATGTCTCTGTGATAATATATTCGTAATTAGCTCCTTTATGTTGCCAATATATTATGGAGACATTCCGATTTACATGATACACAAGCTCACTATTAGTTTCTGAGTTAGGTGGTACCTATTCTGATAGAGCTAGTAAAAAGTGCATAAAATATGCATAAATTCTGTCTAATGACTCAAGTTAAATATACCTCAAAGAATGTTCTATCTTATTAAAATTCACATACATTTTTCTTACAAGGGAGTTATTATTCTGCATTGTAGCATGTGCTTTATTACAAGCTTGGAGTCCATTGATGGATAGTGATGGAATTGCAAATCAAGTCAACAGCTTAATTAGCTCAGCAGGACTTGAGGATGCTTTTCTCACTTGGTGAGTCTAAGTCCAGAAGGTAGATTAGGAACCGGGAACTGGGCAGTCTCCTCTGTGGAAGGGAAGCCTTACCTGAGACCCTCCCCCTCAGGAGAGTGCTGTCTGCAGTACTCCAGAGTGTAGGTCTCCGTGGCCTCTGGGTTGGCAGGCCGCCATCTAATGATGGCCATGTTCCAACACACGGTACAGTCCTCTGCATGAATCACAGGGGTAGAGGGTGCTGCAGAGAGAGAAGCAAGTCAGCCACGGAGCAGTGCCAGTTCTGCTTCCCTAATACCTGGGAAGAATGCTTAGGCATGGCTTATTTTAGTCTTTCATCCGAAACTTTATTCTGGACGAAAAAAAAATCCAAAGACGCCAAAATTTCTTTATACATCTATTGTATAAGCAAGTAACAATTACATTTTTTGCCCCTCTCCTTTTAAAGGTAGCCATGATCTTGTCCTCAGTAGATTCTCAGAAAAGTTTTTTTAGAAGGAAAGAAGGATAAATAGCCATCAGAGGAGTGGGGTAAGCTCATGCTTCCCCAGAGGGAGCTGCAATTATCTTAAAGGCTTTGCAACTTCCACTGATGCTGCACCTGCTGCTGCCTCTGGGAAAAGATTCCATCGTATACCCAGTTGAATCCCATTGCTTCAGACATTTTGGGGTCTCTGTTACAGTTTGGATATGGGATGTCCCACTGCAGCAATGTTCAGAGGTGAGGCTCATGAGGATCAGAGGTCATCAGCGGGTAACTCCAGAGATGGGTTCAGAGCTGATGACATCACTGGGAGGTGAAGGAAACCATAGGAGGTGGAGCTAGGTGGTCACTGAAGTCATGCCCTGGCCTGGTATCTCTTGTCCTGGCCTTTCTCTCTCGCTCTCTCGCTCCTCCCCCTCCCCAGCTGCTGCCATGCCTTCCCTTCCACAGTGTCCTGCCTCACCACAGGCCCAGAGACGATGGAGCCAGACAACGATGGACTGAAACCATGAGCCAAAATAAATCTGTCCTCCTTTAAGTTGTTTTTCTCAAGTATTTTGTCACAGCCATAGAAAGCTGATTAGCACAATCTCTCAGCGCAGATATATTGATGCACAGGCTTCTTCCCTTGCAAACACAAACACAGCTTCTATATGTCAGTCTTTCTCACCTTATATTTTTCTTGCCTTTTTTTTTTTTTTTTTTCAGTACTGGGGATGGAACCCAGGAGCATTCTACCTCTGAGCTACACCTCCAGCCCTATTTTCTGTTCTTTATTTTGAAACAGGGTCTTACTGAGTTGCAAAGAGCCTCACTAAGTAGTTGAGGCTGTTCACAAACCACCATCCTCCTGTCTCAGCCTCTTAAATTCTGGGATTACAAGCATGTGCCACCACACCCAGCTGTTTTTCCTTGTCTTTAAGTTAAAAAAATTACTTCTAATAGTATTCTACACACTCCATTCTCATCACACCTAGATGTCTCTGCTCATATGTCTTCAAGTGGAACATGCTTCATTAACACTTTACTTCATAGTATTTTTTGCAGGCATACGCTGTAGGAAGCCATTTCTGATCCTGTCCCTCTCCTGGCCATCTCAGGTACCCCTCTAGGTGCTTTCATGATGACCTGTGCATATCTGAATCATTGCCCTTGACAAACATATGTTCTTCTGTTTTTCTATTACCCCCACTTGACTCTGAGCTTCTTGCAAACAGAATTTCAAGTCTTGTTCATCATTGCATAACTCAGCACTTTGCCCAATACCCCATGTAATAGGTGCTTCATAAGTACTTACTGGTTGATCTCCAGAGTGTGAAAAATTGAGTATTGCCTCTTAATATCCCTTCAGCATCCTTACCTGTTCTAAAAATTGCCCTTTCACTGGGCAGGCTACATCCAGTGAAGTTCACAGCCATTACCCACACTTGGTAGCATCGGTCGGGTTCCAGGTCTTCAAAACTGCAATAGCTTTCTTTCACTGTCAATCTGTATTCTTCTACCAACTCTAGCATAAAACATAATCAGAAACCCTAAGGTGTTTTCCAAAGCTAACTTGAAGTTACAGTTACTGAAAAAAAGTACTGTATGCTTTTGTTCAGTGGAATAACAAAATTGGTATCAGTGTTATTATAAACTTACAGATATCATTAGATGATAACTAACTCTTTAGGATTAAAAAAAGAACAGCATTATGAAAATAAATATTTATAATGACATAGTATTACTTGCACATACAAGAAAATAATAGCATACTAGTAAGTCTTAAAGCTTCATATACCACAATTAAAGTAATTAATTTCAATAGCAAATATTAAAATTGCATAAAGTTTGTGTTTGCATAAATCTTAGTTATACATTCTTAAGAATCAATACCAGCATTTCATAGGAGTACAGAATTTTTAAAAACGACAACCCCATGTTTTCTAAACTTAAGATGCCACAAGGCATCTTTAAAAATTAGTAAACTATTTGGTATTCAGTGTGACTTTCTAAGTTTCAAATCCTGGTGTCTTCTCATGAATTCCAGAATTCTTTTAACTACACAGTGCTACAATTTATAAACATACTTAACTAACTTTGATAGGTTTTAAACTATTCTAAGAAGTAACTTTGTTCAATCAAGACATTCCCTTTTAAATTTTTTTAAATTACTTTACTTTAATTTTTAGTAAGTATGATTCAATACTATTCTGAACATCTGCCCAGTTGGGCCAACATGATTATTTTTATTGAAATCTCTTCTTCAAAAAGAATTATTTTCTTTTCTAAATTAGCCTATATTAATTTCGGTTATCCTCCCTTACTACTCCTGAATATCACATTTCAGGTAAGGGATTGCAATGGTAGAACACTTGTCTGGCATGTAGGAAGGCCTGGGTTCTATCCTCAGCAACACATACACACACACACACACACACACACACACACACGAGTTAAAATTCAGATTGTTCCTTAAAGACAGTAGCTCTTCAAAATGGCAGGTCTTTTCAACTACCTCTCTTTTCCAATGAAATAATAGTTCAGAGGAGGAAGACTGATGTTCATTAATGGAAATACTACCATAGACTATGTATACCTATGTGAATATACTAACATCAATCTCGATCCTCTGCATTGGGAAGGAGGGAAGTGGGGAGGAGGCAGGGGGGCATCAAGTGCTGTGTGCATGTATATCCTGTCAACATGATTTACATTATTATGATGTGAGACTATAATACACTAATAAAAGCACATTATATTAAAAAAAGAAATAACAGTTCAGGACAGATAGTTTAGTTCAAAGAAATGTCCCTAAGGACTAATATGTTGAAAAACATTTCCTCTATAGCCAGAAATTGTGACTACAGTTTTCACTAGGATTTCTTTAGGCACGCCTTTTATCAATGGACATAATATATATTATGCCTAGCATGGTATCACAGTGTAGACATCAGATAGCTAAATGTCAATAGTGCCATTAAAAGCACTGAACACAAGACAGTATTGGGGGCAGGAGTGGAGATGGAGCACATAGAAAACGCAAAATAATAAAAGCAGAATTGTTGGGGTTTTTTGGGGGGGTGTTTTTCTTTTTGTGGTATTGGGGATGGTACCCAGAGGCACTCTACCTCTGAGCTACATGCCCAGCCCTATTTTTTATTCTTTATTTTGAAACAGGGTCTCACTGAGTTCCAAAGGGCCTCACTAGGTAGCTGAGGCTGGCTGCAAACCGTGATCTTCCTGTCTCAGCCTCAGGAATGCTGGGATTACAAGCATGTGCCACCACACCCTGCTAAAAAACATAGGGTTTTGTTTATGAGTCTGGAAGATCTGTGTTTCAATCATGCCCCTGTCATGCACAAGTTGTATAGTGCTGGACAAATTATCTGACCTCACACAGTTTTCTCATTTGCTAAAAGGGCCATAACATTTATTTCCTTATGTTGTGACAGGTTTATGATAACAGGTTCTCAATTAAACAGAAGTCTATAGAGACAAACTTAGCCAACTTTACAGTATGCCTATGGTTGCTTTTTGGTTTTTTTTCATTCATATTCCTAAATTAATTATCACATGACATTTAAAAAACTTAAATCCTAGTAACCGTGAAATATATTACAACTCATTCCTTATTACAAATCAGGCTCCTGAGTTTCATAATGGCACGTCAGTCCTGCTACATGCTCATCTGATTTCCAAAACAGGTGGGCCTGTCTTCAACAAGAAACACAAAATGCCAGCACTTCCAGCTGATTCATCAAGAAGTACGATCTCAAACTGCCTAGTTTATTTCTAGTCTTACTAGAAGTCCTCTCAACTTAGGACACTAGGAGACTACCCCATACCTATGCCTGTGCCTTGAGGATCATGAGCACTGAATTAGCCTCTAAGGTTTATCTGCTGACCGTGACATCCAGTTAAAGTTATTGTGGCAGACTGTTCTGTAGGGCCCAGCTGCTTTCTCCTCTACAAAGTGGGACACATTACTCTCATCTTTCAAACTTTGGTACTGACTAAGATTTTGTTCTCCCTGAAACTCTGGTGTGGTACTTCCTTTCTGAAAATGAGAATAACTAAATTGTTCTTGTTATTCTGAAAGCTCAAAGTCAAATTTGAATTTACTTACAAAATTCATGTTGACCATTTTTGGTTTTTGTTTTCCTTGATCCTGATTTCCAAATTTTGCTTTTCTGTTATTATTTCACTATATGATTATTCAGGGTTTTGTTGTTGTTTTCTAAGTGGCTATAAATGCTTTGTGGAAAGAGTCATTATATGCATATATTTAAATACTTCATATTAAGATGCATTTATATTTGTGTTAGCAATCTTACCATTTAGTTCTTGGTCATCTTGAGGCTCCTCCACGCAGTACACCTGGAATGAATCGATGACATCTTCCTTGTTCATGCTCCAATAAACTGCGATCGTTGTGCTAGTGGCAGAATTCGGTTCCTGAGGTTCTAGTCTAGGAGGCTGTGGAACTGGAATACAGGCATGTCTTACTGTAATGAAGGCTCTTTTTTATTGATTGGTTGTTTTGCAAAAGATACTCATCTTGTTGGGGGAAAAATACAAACAATACAAAAATACATGGAGTCTCTCATACTGTGTCCAATATCCAGCCCCAATTACATTCCTTGGATACAATCACTGTGACTGCCCAGTGTGTCTTCCTTCAGGATGTTCTCTATGTATTTTATTTGTGTACATATAAACAAAAATGGGCACCAAACTAGGGCCACCTGATAATACTCTTCTGTAGTCTTATATTTCAAGAAATAAACTTATACAGGTTGGAGGATATATCAAATGACATGGCTTTCCTTAAAAAAAAAAAGTGTTCCTTTTCAGGATAACCAATGCTGTATTGTTCTATATTAATATAAAGTATATAATCCCAATAGAATGAAACCCTTCTTAGGTACATGTGCAATGATCTTCAAACTAAAAAATCATGCATGAATAAACATCAAAATATACTTTCTGAAACTACTATCCATTTTCTTTTTCCAATATGGCTATGTCTGCAGATTGTTTTAAATTAAAATACTAAGACCACACAGTGGAGGAAGTCCCCTATTTATTGAATCAGGCACAAGTTTAAGACAGCTAGTATAACTCTGATAGTTATTTATTTATTTATTTATTTATTTATTTATTTATTTATTTATTTACGGGTCTGAGGATGGAACCCAGGGGCATTTGACCTCTGAGCTATACCCCCTACCCTGTTTTATATTCTTTATTTTGAAACAGGGTCTCACTAAATTGTGGAGGGCCTTACTAAGTAGCTGAGGCTGTCTGCAAACTGCAATCCTCTGGTCTCAGCCTCCCAAATGCTGGGATTACAAGTGTGCACCACCATGCTCGGCTAACTCTGAATTTTGAAGACAGTAAATCTTGAATGTTTAGATAGAGATTTTTAAAGTTTGTAATTATGTATATTGAATATTAATAGTACATATAACACCATAAACCAAGCTTTATTCTCCTCCAAAATTTATGACACAAAATTATGAACATATTTTACAAGTTAGAGGAAAAGGTTATTCCCATAGTTGAAAAGATGTTGTACTTTTAATTTTGTGTGTTTGCTTATTTTTTTCCTTGCCAACAATTTTCTGACAGATAAGCTTACTAAAATAAGATGGGCCAAGTTGACACTAAAAGAAAAACAAAGGTTAGTACAATAAGAGGGTTAAAATAATCCAGGCATGGTGGTGCACACTTGTAATCCTAGTTATTCCCTATTTGGGAGGCTGAGACAGAAGAATCACAGGTTCGCAGCAAGCCTCAGCAACTTGTGAGGCTCTTTGCAACTTAGTGAGACCCCTGTTTCAAAATAAAGAATAAGAAATAGGGCTCAGGGCGTAGCTTGGAGGTACACTGCCTTTGCTTTGGGTTCAATTCCCAGTACTGTAAAAAAAAAAAAATAGGTCTAAAGAAGGGCTAAATGAGTGATGTGTGCCTATATGCCTCTACCATCTTGTGCTCCATTAAGATACATGACTACAATGCGCCAATAAAAAAATTTTTCAAAAAAGAGAAACATTGAAAAGATTTCATAAAGCACATAGTTATGAAAAACTGAGACAGCGGATAGAAGTATGTTCAAGTTCCTGAGCTTCAGAGCAGAGAGGCTGGCCCAGGGCTAAAGTCAGATCCTCACTTACTCTGTTTTAGCCTCTGTTCCCCGGCTCTAAGATGATAAAACGGTAATAACGCCATTACCTCCTGGGGTTGCTGTAAGAAGCAAGATAATGTATGACAAGTGCTGAAGAATGTGACTGACGCATGCATAACCAGGACGGCACTTGGGAGGCAAGGCGGCCGTAGCAGGAGCAGGAGAATCGAGTTCATGAGGCAGGAGGCCCCCAGCGATGGGAGAGCCCCAGCAGCTGGCAAAGCCACGTGGCTGCAGAGGGAGGCCAGCCCAAGGCTGTATGAGGAGGCAGGCCCACTGCAGAGCCCTGCCCCGTGGGCTGGCAATGCTCAGGGACCCTCATACTGGTGTTGACTTTAGCGTTTTGTCTTCCCCACAGGAGTCCATTTGGCTAGAGGTGATTCAGTCTGTTTTCCTGTGACCAGGTCTAGGGACGGTTCAACTATTAGCAGTGGTCTTTGAAGCAGTGCCGGGAGCTTCCTGAGTCATGAGCAAAGAGCATGGCCTCCCTTTCGTTTCTACCAACTGCACATGGCTTTTCTGCATATCTGCTTTTGAAAAAAAACAGTAACATCTCTTTACACTCCTCTCTCTCACAGGCAAATTACCCAACTTAAAAACTAATAATAATTGACCCTTCAAAAGTCACCTCATTCTGAGGAAGGAGCAGAGGTAGAGAATGAAAGCTTATGAGCTAGAAATCATATTGTTACTAATGTGCTCCTTCCCCCTCAAAGAATTAAAGTTGAAACATCTGACTTTAAAAGCAAGAAATACTCTTCCTCTTCAAACTATTATGAAATGAAGAAGGAAATAAGAATGTTTCACAAATGTAATAATAATGGCTAGATTCGTAATTCCTTTATGGTAAAAAAACAACAGAGACCCAAATTTTATATGTTAGCAACTCTAAATACACTTTTGTAGTGATAAACTTGAATAAGTATGATACAAAAAAAAGGGGGAGGAAGTTTAGGATTTCTTTACCAAAAGCTAAAGCACTGAGCAGAGGAATCACCCCTGGATTCCCTCTGTCCTGTGGAATGTGGCCATAAAGAGCCGTCACTCCCGGGGAGCTAAGCGCTAATCCACCTGAACTTCAGCACCTGTGTCTGGGTATAGATCTCTGCTGCTCAGCCTCGCTTCCCAAACTCTCCCCAAGAGAGCAGCACTATTCATTCACAATAGCCAACAAATGGAAACAACCCAGGCGTTCATCAGTGGAAAAAAGAACGGTTGGATAACCAAAATGTGATGACACAGTCTTAAAAAGGAAGACAGTTCTGATGCATGCTACAACATGTGGAAACACACTAAGTAAAATCAGCTAGCTACAAAAAGATAAATACTTATGATTTCACTTGTCTGAGGTGCCTAGAGTAATTAAATTCATAGAAAAAGAAAGAAAAATGATGGTTTCTAGGGGCCGAGGGAACGAAGGGAATAGAGAGTATTAAATGGGAGTAGTTTCAGTTTTGCAAGATGAAGAGTTCTGGAAAAGGACGGTAACATTTGTACAGCAATACTACAGTACTTAGTACTACTGACTCGTAAAATAAAAATGGCTAACACAGTAAATTTTATGTTTCGTAATTTTGCCACAAATAAAAAATGAAAAACCCCTAGAAGCCAGAGTCAGGGAACCCTGGCCACCACTAATCTGAGTTTATCTCTCTCACAGCAGTGAATTCTGCCTCTTCACCACAGGGCAAAGGCTCTGAACCAAACTCCCCAACACTCCTCCCAACCAGCTGCGTGGTTGAGCAGTCCTGTTCCTTTCATTCCTTGTCTGTCAAAAGGAACAACGACCTCTATGGGGGAGGGGTGTTGTGAGGGTAGGTAGCTGACTGTGCTTAACCGTCTCCACCAAGCCTCCCGCAGTATGGAATATATGGGAAGAACAGCGGGTTCTCCTGGAAAAACTCACATCCTCCCTCCCTCCATCTGCTTCGTTTGGGTATGGAGTCATCAGAATGATTAGGTATCAGGTGAGAACTTTATATCTGGAAAAGTATCATTGGTCAAAAAAACAATAGGAGCAAGTCACCTTGGGCTCCAGTTGTCTGAAACAGAGACATAAAGTAACATTTATCTCTGGGAGACAAGCCTCCTCCACAGAGGGCTGTGAGCAGTTACCGCTTTAAAACAACAGAAATCTGTGGCCTCTAAAATAAGTACAGCTGGGCGTGGTGGTGCACACCTGCAATCGCTGTACTTGGGAGGCTGAGGCAGAAAGATCGCAGGTTCAGGGGTAACTTAGCAAGAACCCCAGCAACTTGACAAGACCCTGTTTCAATATTAAAAGGGCAGGGGATATAGCTCAAAGGCAAGATGCCCCTGTTTTCGGTCTTCAGTGCTACAGAATTTAAAAATAAAATACATAATATGTTCTCTCATTATCCATCAGGTATTCAAAAATATATTCATCCCTTAAAAGCAAAAGATCTGCTCTGTCCATCAGAATTTTTTAGTTTGCCATTACTGTTCAAATTTAATGTCTCCTAAAGATGTTACAAGAAAATATCTTTTTGTTCTGAGATATTTCTAAAGAAAATCCATTAGTATAAATGACTGAAATTTTTGCTTTATGTAAAAGATTGTTGAGATTTTTGTGGGGATTTTTTTTTTTTTTTGGTTTTGGTTTTGGGTTTTTTTCGGTTTTTGGTTTTGATTCGCTGGGTTTTTTTTATATTTTGTCTTTTTAAAGATTCAGTAGTCTTTTACTAGTTACTAAACTAGTAAAATGAAAGTTAATTTTCAACATAGACACAACTACCATCTTTAAGGTAGTTTGGGGAGAATATAGTATGTTTTTAAGAGGATATCTGAGCACATTGTACAGTAAGCAAAACTCAGTAACTTGAAACATGGCAGCTTTGTGAAATCTAAATAAGTTTCATTGTCTTGTTTGTTAAAATAGCACATTAAAAAATATTTTGAAGAGCCAGCAGGATGCTCCTGACAGCTGAGTGGGAGGCTCCTGGCTACAGACCATGATGCTGAGCTGTTAGTTCTCTAAACTAATTTATTTGGTTTGGGAAAAGGAAAGGAAAAAAGGAAAAAGAACCAAATGCAAAGGGGGGAACCACTCACAAGGAAAAATAGGTTCAATGCATATGAAAATATTTGATTCCCTTTTCCTTCTATATTCGGCTGCTGGTACAAAGTACATCATGCTTTTACAGAGATGGAGAAAAATCCTGTTTTCAAAAGGAAGAGAGGGAGAGAGAAGATTCTGGCTCTATGATTTCTTCCTCCCACCTCCTCTAACCCCAACACAGCTATAAAGCTTCAGATGGAAAAGCAGTTCATCACCACAATGAGAGGCTGGCCTCATGCTTTATTTCAGAGTTGAGTCTTAAAATTTTATAACCAACCTTTCTCTGTTCCCAGCTACAGAAGCTGCAAAACATACAAGCAAGAGCTACTAGATTTCATCAGGAAATTAATATATTAGAATGCTTACCAGCCACTTGTTTTAACATCTGGTCACTTCTGGCAGAGCTGTCATCGTAATGTTCAAACAGGGAAAAGGCAGCAGGCATTTTCTCTAAAGAAGCTGTACTCTCCATTGCAGAAAGCAACCTAGCAGGGGACATGTCTCTCCATGAGTCAACAAAGTATTAGCAAACCGAATGGCGGCCAAAAAACAACTGTTCGAGGTGAAGCCGATGTGGCCAGGGGTAGTTTGTACGAACCAAGTCCCCCACCATATCCAAAGGAGATGGAAATAGTTTTGGAGTCTGAAGATATATGTCTAAAATCTATTTATGCTTAGGCTATTTAGGCTCTGAGTAATCTTGAACATTTTGAACAGTTCATTCCTATAACTTCACATTTAAAAACAAAAGTCTATCAAATTATAGTCTTTCATTTTTTTTCTATAAAGTTAGTCCTAAAAATTACTTCATTTCTATCGACGAGTATTTCCTTTATTTCCTAAAGAATATAAATATCCAGGCCCATCTGGAAATATACATACCGCACAATAGCCTTGCTATTATCCACCCTTGGTACCAAGCCTCTAGTCATTAATCATCCAAAAACATGGCTTACCTACTATACTGTGTACTGGGGACAGAGCAGTGAGAGAGGGAGAGGCCTCCCGTTGTCCAAAGACCAGATGAGGCACAGCAGAAGGGGCCTCACAGTAGATTGGGAGCTCTCCGCCACGTCCTCTCTCATGCAGGCCTAGGCCTCTCTTTCAGGAGACCAGCCAACCCCAGGGACTTCATCAGCGTTAGTCCTATGGACCTTGTGGTTTTCCAAGCAATAGACCCACCTTCACCCATGCTGCTGGAACTTTCTTCTCCTAGATACTCGTGTAGCTCCTTCCTTCATTTAATTTAGCTCTCCTTTTAAATGTCTCCTCCTCAGAGGGTACCCTGTACTACAGCAGGGCTTGCCCCTTACTTAATTTTATTTTTTTCAAACTTATCAAAACCTATTTGTTTTTCAGCTCTTGTCTTCAACAGAATATAATTTACAATCAGCAAAGGACCATTTTGGTCATTAGTTGGCACATAGTAGACACTTAATAAATATTGAATAAATAAGAGACAATAGTTTCATTTGAAGGGGAATATTGGGAGCTCAGGGATGGTGGGTTTGGGGTCAGTATAAGGATAAAAGACTACAACATATTTAAAGAGTGCCTTCTCTGCTTAGTATTGTTAAGACACCATAACTGCCACTTGATCTTGGAGAGATGGTTCCAGAAGAGGCTTCAAAGAGGGAGTGGTATTTGGGCTGGTGTTTAAAAAATGAGCAGAAGTTTCCTAGGCAGAAACGGGAGTGTGAATATTAAAGATAGATGAGCAGTATGACCAAAGGGGTGGAGAAATTAAAAAATATGGATGGCACTAGAGGACCAGAGGGCACCTTGGGGAACCATGGGAGTTGAGAAACTGGTATGAAAGGAAATGTGGATAGGGCTTGACCGTGAAGAGCCTTTCATGCCCACCGAGAGTTTCAAATTCTACTTTTGTTTTTGGTGTTTGGCAATGTTTTTTTTGTTTTGTTTTTGCGGGTCTGGAGATGGATCCCAAGGACAAGGGTCTCACAAAGTTATGGAGGGCCTCACTAAGTAGCTGAGGCGGTCCACAAACTGTGGTCCTCCAGTCTCAGCCTCCCGAATGCTGGGATAACAAGCGTGCACCACCATGGCCAGCTGGCAATGTTTGGGTTTTGGCTTTGGTACTGAGGATTAAACTCAGGGGCATTCTACCTCCAAACTACGCCCCTCTCAGCCCTTTTTATATTTTATCTTGAAACAGGATCTTGATAAATTGCTAGGTAGGACTTAAACCTGCCCACCCTCCAGCCTTTAAGCTTATTACTTAAGGCAGGGCTAGCTGCAGAATGTTCATGCAAGTTAAGAAGTTTACTCTGACAAGTATCTGTGGAAGAACCAGAGCAAGTGGATAAAGACAATGAGGATGTTTGGGAGGACTATAAATGGTTCAGGTAAGGAAAAACAAAACAGGCCTCATAAATCTTGAGAATGCAGAGGGGCAAACAACAGACTCGGAATTAACAAAAAATGGTGACCAACACATACACTAGTCCTCTCAATACGCATCACTGGCTAAATACAGGGTTTTGTTTTTTTTATAGCACAAAAGCTCTAGTTGTAGATACCACAAGAAAAATGTTTGAGTTTTCCTTTATGCAGTGACCTGTTCAATTTTAACACTAGCATTTGAAAGGGCAAGTAGACATCCTTTCATAAGTAGGTTCTACAATGGCGTTGACTTTCTTTTTCATTATTATAATACAAAAGAGCAAAGCAGAGGGAAAAATGCATCCCCTTAACAGAACAGCATTTTCTAAGCAAATGTGTTTTTCAAGATATGCAAATGTAGAGTCTAAGTATGCTTGACAGCATTCCTTAATTTAAGCATTCTTAGTGCTGAGAAAAATCATTTTATATACAAGCACTGCCTTTAGAGATAGAATATGAAAAGACAGAGAAAAGGCAAGGTAAAATAAACTAGATATATAGTACTTCTCACAGAGGAATTATAATAAAATTGGGACTTAGAGGCAGAAGTTGTCATGAAGACATGAAAGTCTTGTGTCTATATGAGTGTATACACATAGGTTAATGGGGCTTTCTTTAATTACACATATTTCTTCACCAAATCCTAAAATATGCTGTCATTTTTTTTCCTAAAAAAATAATGGTTATCCCAAAAGTATTTTGCTTAGATAACTTGTAGCTTTAAAAAGAATTAATTCAGCCGGGTGTGGTAGCGTATGCTTGTAATCCCAGCATTTAGGAAGCTGAGACAAGAAGATCACGGTTCACGGACAGCCTCAGCTACTACTTAGTGCGACCCTTTGCAACTCAGTGAGATCCTGTTTCCAAAAAAAGAATAAAAACTAGGGCTGGGGGTGTAGCTTAGAGGTAGAATGCCCCTGAGTTCCATCCCCAGTACTGCAAAAAAAAAAAAAGATTAATTATCAATTGAAGAGTGTAATAGAAATTAATTAAAATGACACATGGATTAACAATTATAAACACAAAACCAAAAATATTAGCATTTAGTATTAAATAGTTATCAATTCATACCAGCAAATTCTGATGCTTTAAAAAGTAAAAATAGTCCATAGCATAGTTTTTCTTTTGTGACACTGGGAGTTGAACCCAGAGGTATTCTACCACTGAACTACATCCCCAGCCCTTTTTATTTTTATTTTATTTATTATTATTATTATTATTATTATTATTATTATTATTATTATTATTGGTGGTGGTCCTGGGGTTTCTGGAAACCCTTCTACCTCCGGGCTCACTCCAAGACCACTATTTTTTTTTATACTGTTTTATTTGGAAACAGGGTCTCTTAAGCCAGCGCGGGTGGCTTTGTACCTGTGCGATCCTCCTGTATTCGCCTCCCAAGCGCGGAGATTACAAGCGTGCGCCACCACGCCCGGCTTTATTTTTTATTTTGAAAGAGGGTCTCACTAAGTTGCTGGCCTCAAACCTGTAATCCTCCCATATCACCCTCCCAAATACTGGGATTATAGGCATGTGCCACCATGCTTAGCTCCGTAACATTTTTAAGGTAAAAGCATTTGAAAATCTGCATTCACCGCATTTTCTTACTGATCATTATCTTTTATGAATGCATGAAATATAAATAATGTGCCTATATTGTTCAGTATATAAGAAATAACACTATAAATCCACACACTTAAAAATACAGTGAAAAAGCAAAACATTAGGCTCAACCAATAGGAAAGACATCAGTCTTTTTTTTTTTTTTTTTTTTTTTTTTTTGCCATGGGGCAAAAGTTAAAAGGTAAGATCAATATGAGAATTTTAATTTCAGATGTGCCAAAAAATAAACATAAGGACTAGGGGGTAGCTTTGTGGTAGAGCATTTGCTTGGCATGCCCAGACTCTGTATTCAATCCCCAGCACTGAAAAAAATAAATAAATAAACTTAAGTTTGATGTTATTCTTTTATAGACATTTTCTAATTTCTTGTTTGAGTGTTTTGCCTTTCAAAGGAATGAGTCTCTTACACTGAGTGTTAAAAACACCAACAAACAAAACAAAATCAAAAGCATAAGATTCATTTGGGTTAGCTTAGCAGAAAGAAAAGATAAGTGCATGACTGTCTTTTGAAGAGAAAATGAGAGTGAACGTGCCATTAAGATTACATAAGTCATAAAATTACTCAAGGCAGATAAGGGGCGATTCCTTCACATACTCATATTTAACCAATAAGTCTAAGTATCTACAAAATTTTGTTGTATGCAGTGACGGGAAAGATGTTCTAGATTAGGCTGAATATACAGAATACATCTCAAGGAAGCAGTTAAAAAATCTACATTATGATAATTGTTATTTAAGTAAAGCACATGCAATTTTCTTTCAAAGCTGTCATTTCGCTTTTAAAAGCACTGCGTCTAAAAGCGAGACTCCGGTAGCTCAGTAATGTATTTTTTAATTGGCAGTTCGTTTTCTATAAAGCATCAAAATATTAAAAATAAAACATCCAGTCATGCTATTCTCAGTCACCAATACATCGTGCCGTGTTTTATATACCTTTCATTGATTTCCTCAAATGACTTGTGGGGGTGGGGAAGAGAGGAAGAAGGGAGAGAGGGGGAGAGAGAGAAAATAAATCTAATTAACCGCAAAAAGAAAAACCAACCCAGAACATTAACATCACATAGGATGAAAAAGCATTCTGCCTGGATTCCAGGAAGCTGCTTCTCTTTGGGCCTTCAGCCTGGGCAGTAGAGAGTGACTCAGGGGTGTGAACAGGTGTGGAGAGGGGCTTTAGTCTGCAGTTCACTGCTGCGCTCTCTGGTCAGCCAGGCTGGCATTGGTTGCTTATACTCTGCTTCAGTCTATTAACAAATGACTTAGCTTCCAGGATAGAATTCTCCAACGCAAGAAAAATGACTTGAATTTGCTCAGTGTGGGATATATATCAAAAATGTAATCAGTAGTTATCTTTGAGTGATATCTTCTCTGTGCTTTCCTGTATTTTCCAATTTTTCTAGAATAGATATTTATCACTCGCATAAACAGGGGAAAAATGCTTCTTTTTTTTTTTAGTTTGTTCTGGAGAGAAGGAACTCTTATCAAACAAAGATGAGATTGTCAGGGGACACAAGGCACATTATTCATGTTATCCTTCGTAAGGGGTATTTGTCTTAATTAAACATAAGGTAACCTAATGATTTTGCTTCTCCTTTGGAGATGACCGACCTTGGTTACAAATTTGCCCTGTTTAAAGTGTCCCTAGAGACAAATCAAAAGCTCAGCATTGCTCCAAGTGGTCTTGGCTCTGTGTCCAAGCTTTACTAGAGAACTAGGAGGACAAGGAGCTTCGCAAAGGAGGTCCCAGGTCATCGAGTGATGCTTTCTCCTAGCAGGTGATTAGGCTCGGACCTGCCTTCTAGAAAAACATCTCCATTATGCCCCATACACCCTTGCTCCACAGAGAACCAGCATCTTATTGAAAGCTCTAGTAAATTCTGAGAAGCCAAGAGCTGCCTCTGTGGTATCTGTTGAGGAGTACCCACAGGACTCTCCCTGTCCAGAGTTGTTTGCTTAAATTAAGAAACCTCATTCTCCATAAAGCCCTTGTAAAAACACCACCATAGTCCTTGAGAGGGGTACCACAGTTTATGTCACCTCTGTGCATCTAAAAGTATCCCAAAATGTTACTCTCAGCCAATTATCTTAAGCTCGGAGGAAATGGTTCACATGAGTGGCCACCTCAGACTGGAATGTAGACAGGACAGTCTCAGAGGCTAAGGGCTGGCCCGCAGAGGGAAGGTGTGGTGTGAATATGACTGTAAGGTTGCTTTCTCTCTCTCTCTCTCTCTCTCTCTCTCTCTCTCTCTCTCTCTCTCTCTCTCAGAAGGTGACAGCATGGCATGATGACACTGCGGCCTGACCCCCCCCCCCACGGCTCTTCCAGCTGCACGGTCATTAGGGCTTTCAGGATTCATGAGGCCTTGTCTATGGGTGTCATGCAGCTCTACAATTTTTTTTTAAATGCCAGAATTTTATGGGCCCCACACTGAGATGTAAATGATTTTAAATAATATTGAAAGATGAATTAACAGTATACTCGTGGGCTCCAGGGGCTGAGACCTGCTTCCCTTGGCACTTACAGTCAGAAAAACAGTCTCGTCCAGTTCCTCTGCTTCTCTCACGATGGTCTCCAGGGTGTCCTTGGCAGTGTCCATGCTCTGCAGGAAATGGACCATCTGGTCATGCAGGAACTCCATCTTCTTCTTCTTCACTTCCTCAAAGCTCTGGGCTTTCTCATCATACTGTGCCAAAACCTTCTTCATCATCTCCTCGTTCTGTTCTTCTAGCCTTTTCTCATTTTTGCTACAGTTTTCCTAGGAGGGAAAAACAAAAGCACTTCTCAATGAAACAGGAAGGGTATGCCTTCTTTATTTTTCTCCCCATCCCTATCCCTTTTATAGAATCAACCTTCGGCATCCGGATAAGAGAATCAGACATTAAGTGCACAGCCTGAATTTCCAACTACAAAACCCCTTTGCATCATTAGCTTTGCAATGGAATTAACTGTAAGAGTTACATCGAAAAGGTTTTAGATACTAGAACTCAAAAAAAAAAAAAAAAGCAGAAAAGGAAGGAAGAAGGAAGTGAGACAATTATATGTATGTGCATCTTGCCCACTTGCCTTCCCATAGATAAAACTTGAAAATGGCACCACGGCAAGTGAGGCTCCCTGGCTATCAGGTGGTGGAGAAGGGCGAGTGTCATTTTTAGCACTCCACTATTATAGTGTGTGAGAGAGAGAGAGAGAGAGAGAGAGATGCCAGGATATCAAACAGGGTCCTACATTCTCAAATGTTCTCCAGGAAGGGGGCAGCTTCAGAGAGTGGGAAAAACTGTATTGTCCGCCTAGATATACCCAGATGCCTGGCTATGCTCACTAGCAGGGCTAGTGATAAGGCAATCACATATTTACTCTCTAAAAAGGACACTTGGGGAAATGGGACAGAAAAATGCTTACCTGGTGGTCACTGATCTACAACAGAAGTAGAGGACTCATACAGCAGCCTCCTGCAGAGGCCGTGGGCCCTCTGCCACTGCTGATTGACAAGTGGGGGTGCCTGAGCCATCTATGCAAGGATGGCACATTTCTACTTAATCCCCTCACTGTGGAGGGGCAAAAGCCAGCAGCCGGGAGAGAGTGAACCCATCAAAGATGGTTATACCATGGGAGGCATTCCTGGGCCTGGGGCATTGGGCAGCCATTCAGAGAATTTCTGCAGGACCAATCCCAAAACTCTAAGGACCCTCACTTCTAATGAAACAAAACCAACAATGACAAACAATGCACACACACACACACACACACACACACACACACACCTCGATTCAGATCCTTTGATCTCAGGACCATTTATTAGTGATAAAGTAAAAGGAATAATATTAACTTACCTCAATGGTATTAAAAAAGGATTCTATCTCACTAACAAAGGCTTCAATCCTCAAGGACTTTTCTTGTAAATTTTCAAGAAATTCTGCTAATTGAACCTAAAAGATAGGAATTAAAAATATTCTTATTATGTAACATTTGGGAAAAGAATTTCAAACAGTGGGCTCCAATTCCTTATAAATATATTTGATAGAGATTTACCACATTTACTAACAAATCAATTTTGAATTATTTTTGCTGCTTCATCTAAATTGACTGTACATAATTGTGTAGGATGAACAATTAGGAGGTTTGTAAGGACTTCAAAAGAAACGATGGAAAGACAATTTAACTTCTTATACAAAAGAAAGGACTTCTTAGTAAATTGGGGAGCTAAAATTGTGCTTGTTTTAATGAACTATAGATTCATTAAATTACTATGGAGTAATTACTAAGCATTACTAAGTACTATGGACTCCATAGTACTTAGTAATGCCTCAACTTTCATACATTCTGAAATAGCAGGCTTTTTGCTAAACTAGTTCAATACACCTGCATTGGGTCTTTATATTTCATACCAATGGTCTTGGGTGTGCCTAGAACATCTCGCCCTACAAACTGTCTGTTAAGGGCACCCAAAAGCTCTGAAGACCTTCAAAGGGTTGAACTACTCAAGAGGTGACACTCAACTAGAAAACATATGGCGTGATGGGGTAGATGGTATCTACTTTACCCAGAGTTATAAACTTAGAAGTATTCTATCCTGCTAAACTTAAACAATGAAACAAAATGGCAGACCTTCGGGTATTTGATTCACTATCCTCAGAATGATGAAGATATTGCAATGATAAAGCCTCTTCGGGACCCATCCTCTACTTCCCACCACAGCCCCTACCTCCAGAACCTCCCAACCCCCAGGCTACCATCAGTGTCTCTTCCTGGGACTCTCTTCATACGCACGCCTTTTTCCTATGATACTCACTAGCTGTCGAATGTGCTTTCTCCCCTGCACTGGGGGAGACAAGCTCTAGATCATTTAAGACTCAGCCAGGCATCTGCGTTTAGAGACACGATCCTCCCCTTCCCTTTCCACCCACTGTTTCACTCCCAGAAGGTGAGTTCCTCAGCACATTGTGCTCCCAAAACTCTGAACTGATTGGGGGAGCTACAAGTCCATCTTTTTATTCCCTATTCTCACTCTCAATGATTAGCACCATTCCTTACCCAGAACAGGAGTTTAGTAAATAGAAATAAAAAAAAGGAAGGATGAAAATAAATGATGGACAAGATAAGCCATGACGATGGGGATGGACTAGGGAGGAAAAGGAGAAGCAAGGGCGCAAGTCATGTGTACATGTCCCCAGGGAGGCACGAAAACCCGCCATTAAACACTAGAGAATGTGCAAGCTACAACGCTTTTCAACTGAGTGTGTGTGTGTGTGTGTGTGTGTGTGTGTGTGTATGTGTGTGTGTGTTACTGGGGATTGAACCCAGGGGAGATCCTACCACTGAGCTACATTCCCAGCCCTTTATATTTTATTTTATTTTATTTTATTATTATTTTTTTCAAGCGTGCTCCACCAGGCTGGCTTCTCTTCCATTCCCTTCCATTCTAAATTCCTTCCCTTGATGACTTCAATTGTTGCAATGATTTCTGTGTGGGATTCTCTATTGTTGTGATCAAACCCTAGACCTGTGTATGTCATGGCTGGATGGATTTCCCTACTTAGGTCCCCATGGAGATTTCACACTCAACATGGATGGTATTAACCAATTATCATTTGAATCCTCACCTAGGTACCCAAGCCTATTCTACATGGCAGCATGTCTTACCTGCACTAATAGCTGGCGCTTGCCTCTGATCACAGCATATATCATACTTACTGAGTTGAGTCAACTTTGGAAATGTCTAAGATACTGATACATTTGGAAGAGAAAACAGTGGCATATGTTGCTCAGCAAGTTCCCATTGGTTGGGTATTAGGTCACACCCAAAGAGCAGATGACAGGACAGTGAGGTAGAGGAAGGTTGGAACAAGGGGAAGTGGACCGAGGGCTGGGTTAGAGGAGTGGCGTTAAACAGTAAAACTTACGGAGGTCAGTTCTTCTTGGTGACTTGTCTTAGAACTAGGTTTGGAAATCAAGGAGATCACTGCTTTGTGCCATTGTTTTATAAAAGTAAGATATTGCAGAATTAGAAGGACTCGTAGGGGCTTTGCTGTTTCAGCTAAACTAAAATGCTGAGATTTGAAAGGATGGCAGTACCCAGGTGAGGTTACCATGGCTACTACGAGTTTATTTATTGACAATGAAATATTTCACTTCCAAGGAACTAGAAGACTCATGTTGCAGTGGGTACATTTTCTCCTGGGTCCCAGCCCTTTATATTTTAATTTTTGAAACAAATTCTCACTAGGTTGCTGAGAGTCTTGCTATGTTGTTAAGCCTGTCCTTGAACCCACGATCTTTCTGTCTCAGCTTCCCAAGTACTGGGATTATACGATGTACACTATCAAGCCCAGCACCAACCCAGTCCTTACTTTTCATGGTTAACTACTAAAACTAAGCAAGCCTCCCTGGCTTTTTGTCAACTTGTTTCCACGTTCTCCTTCTCCTCCTTGACTATTAGAGAAGATGAAGACAAAATTTTTAAAAATACTTTTAAAGCAGGAGACATTCTATCTCTCTACTTTTTTACTTTTTAAATTGACAATATTTGGACAATTACTTTTTAGTGTCTAAAACTTGGAGATAAACAGAACATAATTAAAAAGGATGAAAAAAACCAGTCTTCTTTCTACTGACAGCGTGCAGAAGCTGTTAGTTAACAAAACCAAGTGCCATCAAAGAATGAGGAACTTTTACCAGAGCTAATGCAGCCAATGTCTGGATTTCACAAAAGAAATTGCCCCCCTCCTAATCTTCAAACATCATCCAGGGAAATGGAACGAATATCAGAAAAGTTGAGAAGGGTTCATCGGGTACAGACTAAAAATAAGCCAAGATTCTAATATGCTATCCTAGTTAATCAAAATGAGTCTGACGGTTATTTCATAATGACCTAATTGAATGGTTGTTTTGAGAATCACTACCATTAGCAGCCACTGAGTCAAGGAATATGGATACTTTCAAAAAGCATGAGCTCTAGTTTCAGATAATCCCAGTTCTGCCTCCCACGATTCTGGGCAGACCATATAACTCTCTGAGCCCATTTGGTTATCTGCAAATTGATGCTAATGACAGGGTTGTTAAGAGGATTAAAAGGCATCCTGTAAGAAGAACTTACTACAGTGCCTGGCACAGACTAGGTCAAATTTTTGTCATTATTTGCTAATTTTAAAGTCTGTCTGGCTCCTGTCTGGGAAATGGATTTAAGAGGCAAGAATAGAGAGACCATTAGAAGGATATCAGAAAATAGATGGGAGTCCAGAAGACTAAATGCTCATTTCCAACAGCATCTCTGGGAAATGGAGTATTTACAATCCCATACATAAGGACATGTGTTGGGACTAACTTTTTACATTGAACATTAGAGTTCTCTAGATAGCTTCTAAAAGAATGAAAATATTTTCCATTTCTAACATACGTTTTAGAAGCAAAAAAGAAATATGGGTATTTCCAGAACTTAAAATCCTACTGTCTTTGAGTATTTAAATAAAACTTACAATAAAATTTCTAAATGTAATATATGTATACATTTAAAGGACAATATTATAGATGATAGAAAATTAGGATATATTTTATGCTCAAAAGTGTATTTTTTTTCTCTCTTCTCCTTTTTTTTTGGGGGGGGGTGGAGGAGGTGATGCTGATACTGGAGATTAAACCCAGCCATAATGCCAGCACCCCGGCACCATTTTTTTTTTTTTGGGACAGAGTCTTGCTAAGTTACCTAGACTGGCCTTGAACTTGCAATCCTCCTGCCTCAGCCTCCCCAGTAACTGGGATTATAGGATTATGCAACCCCATCCAGCTCCTTAAAGATATATATATGTAGATAGATAGATAGATAGATATGTATATGTTTTATATATAATATTTATGCATATATTATCATATATGCATATTATATATATAATTTATGCATATATATATATATATATATATATATATATATATATATATATAATTTGTGTGTGTATTACTGGGGATTGAATCCAGGGACCTTTTACCTCTGAGCTATACTCCAAGACCTTTTTTATTTTTTTAAACTTGGAAACAGGGTCTCACTAAGTTGCAGAGGGCCTCACTAAGTAGCTGAGGCTGACCACGAAACTATCATCCTCCTGTCTAATCCTCCCAAGTACTGGTATTACAAGCATGTACCACCACATTTAGCCTTCAAAAGTGTATTTTTTAAGTTTAAAATTATTTGGCATTTTTATGCAATTAAGGACCATTGCTATAGGATAACAAGCCATCAAAGGCAGTGACCCTATTTCTTGGTATTCCCAGGACCTAGAAAAATGTCTGACACAATGTATGGAGCCAATAAGTATCTGTTGAACCAATCTTAACCAAATTCTTGATGAAGTACTCTCATTTTGCTTCCAGACTATTCTATTTAAAGATGGATATATCATATAATGATCATGTATGTGTATGAGTGTGGGGTGTGGGGGGTGCTAAGAATTGAACTCAGGGGCACTTTACCTCTGAGCTACACCACCAGCCCTTTTTATTTTTTACTTTGAAACAGGGTCTTGTCGGGGGCCATCTTAGAATGTACAGTGAGAGTATCATCTTGGATCAGCTCATTTTGAACACATGGTATCTGGCCGAGTAAGATTTGTCTGAAAGCGGACAAATTCCAAGGGACTTGGTGTAATCTCTGAGGGGCAGTCTTTGATGTCGTCTCCACCCAGTAAGGTCTAGTCCCTCCTTTCTCTAAGCTTGGCACATGCCTTACCTCAACCGATCTCTTTTATTATAATGCATGACAATTGTTAGCTTCTGTGTTTGATTAACTTGTTATGATTAACTTGTTTGATTATGATGCCTTGTCTAAGGTTTCTATAAAAATAAAGCCCTGGCTGCAGACAGGCAGGAGAATTGGGGGCCCTCCCTGGCCCTCCAATTATTAAATTCTCTTAGAATCCTTCTATCAGGATTCATGTCATTGTCATGCAAAAAAAGACTAGTGTCAGGAAGCTGCTGGAACAGTGACCTTCCATGGTAGGAACCATGGAACAATTTTCAGAAAGCTGCAGGGAGCAGCAGGCTTCCATGGCAGGAACCGTGGAACAATTATTAGTGAGCTGCATGAAGCACCAACCCTCCATGGCGGGACTAGGAAACAAGAAGCATCCACCTGAGCCACCAATAGGTCTCACTCGGTTGCTGAGAGTCTCCTACATTGCTAAGGCTGTCTTCAAAACCTGGCATCCTCCTGTCTCAGCCTCCCAAGTACTAGGATTACAGGTGTGTTCCACCACACCCAACTAACATTGGCCTTTTTTTTTTTTTTTTTTTTTTGGCGGTACTAGGGGTGGAACCCAGAGGTTTTCTACCTCCAGGCTATGCTCCCAGACCTATTTTTATATTTTATTTGGAAACAGGGTCTCACTAAGTAGCCGAGGCTGGCTTCGAACCTGTGCAATCCTCCTGTCTCAGCCTCCCAAGCACAGGGATTACAAGCGTGCGCCACCACGCCCAGCAACATTGGCCATTTTTAAAACTGGGAAAAAAAATGTAGAAAGCAAATTTAATGCATATGTATTATTATTTGTATGCCTTTAAATTGACTTACTTTAACAGCACTTATAGCTGTATCAATCGTTGAAACCTCATGATCTTTGTGGGTGCCAAACACCTTGTCCATTTCAGAAATTGGGCTTCTGCAGGTGTAGCAATATGTGTCAATCTGGGCCTTTTTCCGTTCCTTTTGTGCCTTCTCAGTTACCAGCTCTGTTGATAATTGGTCTGGTTCTGTCCTCTCTCTGTCCAACTCATCCTGTTCAACAGACACACTTGGTTCCTCCTCACTGACAAATTCATCTTTCCTGATGTGTTCAAAAGATTCGTTTCCTTGCGATAACACATCTTCAGGTGTGGATTGTGAATACATTTCTTCTGATAAAATGTCTGGACTAACCACTTCATAATTTAGGGATTCAGCAAAATCATATTCATCCTGCACAGGGCTGCTACGGGGTCTCTCTTCACATAGCTCAGGTGGGACCAGCACTTTAGGTTCTTCATGTGATGTTTCCTGAATATAAGTTGCACCAGAAGCAAGTTCTTCCTCTGGGAAGGACACTTGTACTGGGACATTCAGGTTGACCTCCGGATTTGCATTTCCTGCCTCATTACTCTGACTGCTTGGTTCGTCCACACTCTCTAGAACATGGCGAGTATCTTCAAATGGAACTGCATAGCTTATCTTCTGGGTAACTACTTGGACTTCTTCTGTGACTGGAGCTTTCCTCTGCATAGCTGTATCATCAAGGATCTCCACATGGCCTATTAAGTCTCCTTCCTGGTAAACAGTCTTTTTTTCTTCTTCCAGACTCTTCTTCTCCCCCAAAATAGTTTTTGTTTTCCCCCAAATTTCCCCATCTGCAGCTATCAGTTGATATGAATCATCCTTACCCATCACTTTTTCTTCCAGACCATGGCCTTGGTCCTTTGGAGTTGCAGATGTGTCATGGAGAATGTCATCTCTGAGTGTGTACTTCTCAAAATACATTCCTGTTCCATCATCAGTGTCAGAATTTCTGCTTGGAAATGAGGCCTCTAAATTCACACTGTCACCTTCAGAAGCTGTCTCTCCTTCCTTCTTTTTCTCTCCAACTGCCTCTTCATACAGATCCTTATATAAAAATGCAAGTGCGGGTGGCTCCTCCAGAAGCTCGGGGTTAACGGCTTTGGCCGTGGTTGGAAATATCTGGGCTCTTGACAAAACTCCTTCCTCTGCATCAAATAAAGGCATCCCGGGTGACCTGGAGTCCACAACTCGGCTGTAGTCTTTTGAATTGTCTTTATCTGCTGATTTGGGGATAACCAGAGACTTTGGTGTCTCTGAGTGAGATAATTTGGTGAGGTCCTTTTCTAGTCCATAAAAACTTTCATCCAACTTCACCAAGTCATATTCATGTTCTAGGGGACTTTCCTGTGAACTTTCTGGAAAAGAGATAGCTTCTTTCATGCCTTCCTTTGAGAATTCCTCTTCAGCAGTTAATTTCTGAGGAGCCTTCTGTTTTTCTGGGTCTGGGGAGATGTTATAATCAATCAAAGTATATTTTTCAAAATAATCCTCTTCACTGGGGACTGTGGGCTGAATAAAGGCTGAATCGCCAGTTTCTGAATCTGTGGCTATCACCGCTTTTGCTTTCTGAGTTTCCTGGTGTTCATCTACTCTCAGTGATGTGACTTTTCCATCAGGCTCTTCTAACTTGCCCTGTAATGCTTTCTGGCAAGCAGTTATCTCACTATCACCACGAAGAAATGTGGTTTTAAATGAGGCTTTCTCTTCCAAATATTCTAACTTATCTTGCATTTGTTCACTTTCTTCCTGGTCCACTGAAGGAATAAAAGCAGGAGCATGAATATTCAGTATCTCACAGCCTTCAGAAATGATACTGAAAGTGCTCTTCTGATCTTCGGAAAGTCCAGCTGGCTTGCTAGTCCCTGTAAAGTCTTCACCTTTCGCATACGTGTCTTCAGCCACCTTGGACATCTCATCAGTAGGAGCCATTTTATCAGCACTGGTGGCCGATGCATTCATTATAAATTGAGCATAGTTGTTTCTTGCTAAAGAGAGTGGTGCATCAATGGGGGCTTCCTCCACAGTCTCTGAGAGGCCCCCTGAAACAAGAACAGATTGTTTGGGCATCTCAGGAGGGTGGTCTCTAGATGTGTGGATGGTGTGGACCATCGGCCTCACTGGAGTCAATTCTGACCACGGCATTTCCTCTTTCTTCGCTGTATTAATTTCTGGAGAAACTCCTAAAGTGAGAGTTTGTGGTTTTAGGGATGACAGCAGAAGGGGTGGTGTTGCCAAGTTCTCCGTTTGATCACAAGGACGATCTAAAGTCTGTTCAGAGTCTTTAGCTGGGACTTGCTTCGTTCTTTCTTTTGTGATAGCTACTGAACTGCCTCTGGACAGCTCCAACTCTAAGAACTGCCCCCTTTCCTCTGTGTGGCCTGCTACATCCCTGATGGACTTTTCTGGTACCAAGTTTTCTTTCTGAGGAAAAGGGCGGCTATCTATGTCATCGTGAGAAGGAAGATCCACAGGACCAAAAGCGTGGGATTTTTCCACAAAAATTTTACTTTCTTCTAATGGCCATAGTTGAGTTCCTGCTGCCTTTCTTCCCCTGGTTTCTTGGTGAGCCTCTGAGAGTATTCTTTCTGGTTTTTCAGTGACCACTGCTGTTTTAATGCATGAAAATGCGTGAGTTTCAGCCAAAGAATGACCTGAAGAGAGAGCTGATTCTTCAGGCATAGACTTGGCTGCATTCAGGGGATAAGACTGAGTTTCCTGATGTTTCTTTTCTTCTGAAAATATATGTGTCTGCTTTTCTTTTTCTTCTCCTTTCTCCTCCTCAGAACCAACAACAATGCTGGGTCTTTCCTTGCGGTCCTCATTTGGATAGATGTGCCCCAGACTAGCAGCTACTTTGGAGTCTCCCAATTCCGTTGGTCTACTGGATTCATGCATCACTTGTGCCTGCCAGCTTTCTCTATTTTCTCTAAGCTCTACAGGGGGCACAGGTTCTTGCTTTTCTGCCAGCTCCTTCTTGGATGCAAAGGTATATGATCTAGTTTCTAAGTTACTTTTCTCCTCCACTGGGCTCACAGACCTGAGTCTCATTTCCTCCTCAGAACATTTCAAGGAAGCCGGTTTGAGCATTTCTTTCTTTAGTCTGTCCTCACCAAGATCAATTACACTGCCTTTTGAGTCTTCCATTGGCACAATTATTGGCTCTGGCTTTTCTGGTTCCTTTGTGATATTTTTACTTGTGAAGTCAGAGGCAGCTGATTTTGGCTGTTGTGGCTTCTTATCTACTACATCCAATGGAAAGAGTGATTTCGCTTTTTGATCGCTACTTGGCTCTTCCTTAAGAATAGAAATGTTCCACTTAGATGCAGGAGATATTTCTGGCTTCTGGTCTTTTTTACTCTCAGTAACATGAAGAGGAACAAAGTTTTTGGCTTCTTCCACAACTGATTTCTCACCAGTGGGAGAATAAGGTTGAATTCCAAGATGATCCTCACCATCAGCTGAAGTAACTGAGTCTATGTCCATTTTTTGTGAATAGTCTGGTATTTCTTTCTCCCCATAATCTTCATTAGACACCTTAGAGTTGGATTTTGACTGTTGTAAAACTTCTGAATTCGATAAAAAGATGGGTTTTTCTTTAAGGTCCTGACCTTCTTTAGCAGTTTTAAGTTTTATCTCTGGCAATGAATGATCAGTTGTTCTCTCAGTTGCCCTGACATCAGCAGGAATTGTACCTTCAGGCTCCAAAACAGGCTCTGCTTTTTCTGCAGAGGAACTTGGCTGAGTTTCCAAATCTTCCTTTTCAGCAACTTTGTTATCTGGGGTACTTGATCCAAAAAATAAACTAGACATCCACGACTTGAAAGATGAAATCCCCTTCTTCCCCTTTTCCTCGGCAAGGCCTTGCTCGGCCACCCTTGGCTTCTCAGGCAGTGTTTGTGTCACTGCAGGTGTCTCTGGGGGGTGAGGTTCTTCATGTGCTAGGATTGAGGGGACAGACTTTCCTTGCGTTGGTATTTTCACCTCAGGTGCTGGTTTCCTTCCTTCATTCGTATCATCTACAATCTTAGACGGAACCATTTTTGTTTCTTCCAGTGGTTTCTCTCCAAGTAAACGTGGTAGGCTCCTGCTTGCATCATTGTCCAGTGCAGGTTCTGTGCCTTTTGCCAGGAAATGGGCTGCTTTGACAGGAGAGGGGAGAGTCTCTGACTTCACCTGTTCTACTAGTGGGCCAGGCACTGGTATCTCAAAGGTTCTTTCAGGAGATAATTTGATTTCCTCCCAGTTTTCCTCTTGGCAGTTCCTAGAAAATTCTAGTTTTGCTTTCTCTGATATCAAATTTTCACTTCCTGTAAAAGAGTGAATCTGCTTCTCCTCTGCTATGGTTCTTTCTACATCTGCAGCTGGAACTAGAGATGTGGGTTCTTGGGCCAGGTTTGTTTCTCCCAATGAGTAAGTTTTAGTTGATAGGGTCTCTGCATTACTGCCAGAGGTATCAAGTGTAGAAAATGGTTCTTGTGATAACAAATGAGATTCTTCTGCAGAATGCTGCAAAACCTGCGTTCTATCCAACGGAACTGCCTTGAGCTGCCCTCTCCTCAGATCACTGCTGTCAGAGGAATCCAGCTGCATGGATCCTAGTATTTTTTCTTCGTGTCGATTGGCCAAATATTCTGGCTTTTCCAGCATCCAATTATCATCCTTTGGAGAAATAAAGGACTCTTGCATTTTGGTTTCCTTAATATCTACAGACTCCATTGTCATAAGTGATTTTGATTGTTCCACAGGCAAATTTTCTTTGATAAATGAAAATTGTTTAGTACCCAGATCTGGCTTATCTACAAAAGAGTTGCTCGCATCAGATAATTTAACAGCTTGATCTGAATGAGGTGCTTTTTCGGGCTTCTTTTGTTCCACGAGGAGGTCTAAAGAAGCAATTTTGGACGGTTCTGTAGCAGACACATGAGGCTCCCTATTTTCATTTCCTTCTCCTCTGCTCCTAAGCTCAGATAGGTCCTTTTCTGAAACAGAATCCCCTGATTCTATTGTAAGAGACTTCTCTGGTTTTGTACCTACAGATCCATGTTGTCTACCTAGAGCACCAGTGAATTCTGGCCCAGCATCTGGCAATTCTGGTAGTTGGTGTGGCTCATCTCTTTCCTCTGGCTTCAAATGGGACTCTGTCAAGGCTTGCCTTCTAGGCAGGAAGCCTCCTTGAGCTGCAGCAGAGGTCTCCCTTGTCTGTCTATTCTGATCATCTCTGAGGGTTGGTAAAGTCAGGGCTAAATCTTCTGATGCTAAGTCTTCAAAGTTGGGAGAAGAGTTTATCTCCTCATTGTTGCCTTCTGGGACTAGATGCTTGGGTGCAGGTGACACACTGTGTGCTGAAGAAAGTTCAGCTTCTTTCTGGATCTCACCACCGTGGTGGAGCGAAGGTACTGGTTTGGGTCCTAACACTTCTAAGACAGACCCTGAGTCCTTGCTCTCTGATGAAATCACACATTCAGAGTCAAGGGCTGTAGAAAATGAAAGACCCTGTTTGTCTGCTACTCTTGCTTCCTCAGACACATCTGGATGATGAAAAGAGGACATTTTGGATACTGGGAACCCAGGCTTAACTTCTTCGGGTTCTACCTTTGACAAAAGAGAAAGCTCTGATTCAGAGGACATGTTTGGAGTGGAATCTAATGTAATCTCCTTCTCTGCTTCTGACCAAGCTGAACTTTTGGATAAAGACATTTCCATGTGAGAAGCATTTTTTATTGCTACCTTTTCCGCTTCTTTAAGAACTGTAGACTCATTTATAGACATTATGACTGGTGGCAAACCCCTTCCTAGTTCACCCTCTCCTACTTTTGTTAAGACTGAATGCTCTTCAGGGGTGACCAGAGATGAATCTGTTGAGATTTCTTCTTTTACCAATTTGGTTAAGTTTGAATCAAGCTTAGATGCAGGTGTTGTGGTCGTAAAGGAGCCGGGTTCTATTTCCTTCTTTATTTCTTCTGACAAAGCTGAAAATATTGGTGCTCGTTCAACTTCCTTTCCTACTCCTGATGAGTCTGAATGAAGCTCTCTGGGTGTACTTGTTATCTTGGAATCGCATTTCACTTCCGTTTTCACTCCAGATAAAACCTCAGATCTAGATATAGATGCTTCCTTTAGAAGTAAAGATGGTTTTACTACTTCAGGCTCATCCTCTGACAACATTCTCTGTTCTAGTTCAGAAGCCACAGTTGGAGATAAATTGGGTTTAGCATTCTCCTTTGGCTCATTTACCAAATCAGGAAAAGCTGAATATTTTATCCCCGACCCTGGAACATTTGGAGGCTGAGGCTCCAGTTTTTGATCCTGTGATACATGTGCTGTAGCTACTTGAGAATCAGGCACAGTTTCTTCCTTTCTGACTTTTGGCAAAGCCATCTGTTCATCTGCAACTTTTAGAGAGAGTGTCGCTTTGGGTTCCTGCTCTTTCTTAATTGCATTGATGGAATTGGGTGAAACTGGATATTGAGGTGCAGGCGAACCCAGTTTGGTTTCTTCTTTTGCCACCAATGATGGTGCAGGTGAAGGAGCTGGTGTTGTAGTTGTGGATGGACTTATCTTCATTTCTCTCTTTTCTGATGCACTGGTTGAATATGGTGAAACCAAATCTTCAGGCTCAGGCTCTACAGATGCTTGAGTTTTCCGGTGCTGTTCCAAAATGAGATATTCTGATACAGAGGTTGAGATTATCGGATGATCTGGCTCAATTTCTGTTTTGTCTGCTTTACTGGCTGATTGTGGCAGCTGGCTTGTGTCTTCAGGTGCAGACAGGAAAGGAAGAGGTTCAACTTTTTGCTTCTGTAATGAATCAAAATGCTCAGGTACAGGTGTCACAGCTGTTGACCCAAACTCTTCTTCATCTGCTTCTGAAAAGTAGGAATGTCCCGAAGCAGATGTTGGGCTTAATAGAGCATCCAGCTCAGTCTCATTTGTCTCCGTGTCTGGGGTTTTATATGGTGGAATTGAAACTTGTGACGCTGAGTCTGGGGAAAAAAGCTCAGTTTCTTCTGTGTCTTCATCTGACAGAATGGTGTGTTCAGATGGTGATGTTAAACACATAGGAGAATCATGCTCAAATCTTCTTTTCTCTGCTTCCTGAGTTGCGTAGGGTGAAAATGAGAATTCTGACGCAAAGGCAGAATCTGGAGAGAAAGGTCCAATGTCTTCTTGTTCTTGTTCTGATAAATTCATGGGTGAGGAGGCACCCTTTAGATTTAGAGGGGATCTTTGGGTAATTTCTTCCTCCTGGGACTCTGATGTTGCATATGGTGGTCCTGAAAACTCAGAAGCAGATGTAGAAGAGGGTGAATACCACCCTGTTTCTATAGCCTCTTCTTCTGACAGGCCCACAAGTTCAGATGGGGAGGCTGGAAGCAGTGGGGCCTGACACTCAGAAGTCACCTCAGCTGTACGTGAAGGGAGAGAGTGCTCAGGTGCAGAGGCCACATCTGGGGAATGCGGTCCAGTGTCTTTCTTCTCTTCTGACAGAGTCCTGTGCTCAGAAACACCTTTTGAATTGAATTGAGATACATCATCAATTATTTTCCTTTGGGATTCCTGGGTTGCCTTTGGTGGAACTGCACCTTTGGAAATTAGTTTGGGATCTGGTGTGAAACGCTCTCTGCCTAGCTCCTCTTCCTCTGACGGGACCACGTGTTCCGATGCGGCAGCAGAAGAGAGTGGTGACTGGCATTCAGGAGTCTTCTCAGTTGGGCATGGTGAGAGAGAGCGCTCCAACGCAGAGACTGCAGTGGGGGAAGATGAGCCGGTGTCTTCCTTCTCTACTTCTGACAGAACCCTGTGCTCAGAAATACCTTTTGATTTTAATTGGGACTTGTGGTCAATTGCTTTCTTCAGTGACTCTTGTGTCTCATGTGATGGGATGGAATATTCAGAAGTAGACGTGGAATCTGGTGTGTAACGTCCACTTTCTGAGGCCTCATCTGATAGGACTGTGGGTTCTGAGGTAACTGTTGGAAACAGCAGGCCCTGGAATCCAGGACTCTTCCCAATAGCAGGTGGCGAAAGAGAGAGCTCAGACTCAGAGTCTGCAGCTGGGGAATAGGGCTCAAATGCCTCAGCCTCTTCTTCTGACAAAAATGCATGTTCAGATGTGGCTTTCATACTGGATGGAGAAACAGGCTCAACTTCTTGCTTTGCTGGTTCAAGTTTCAAATCCTGCTGGACTGAATACTCCGATACAAAAGCAGAATCTGTGGAAACAGACTCATTTTCCTCTCTTTCTTCCTCCGACAAAGTGACACGTTCAGGTGTTGCTGTTGTCCGTAATGGCAGAATGGGCTCATCTTCTTCTTTGTGCTCCACTTCAGGGGACAAACGTGGTGGGAAGGGCTTTTCAAAAACTAACGGGCTTTCTGGGTAATCAAGTTCTATGATCTCTTCTGCTAAATTTGAACCTTCAGCTTCAGGAGTAGCATCTGATGGTAGTGAAGTTTCTATTTCTTCTTTATCTGGTTCTTGTAGCACTAAAGGTTCAGGAGGTGAAATGGATGGCTCAGCCACATGTTCTTCCTTCTCTCCTTGGACACTGGGAAGAGAAGAGGTCAGGTGTGCAGAAACTGGTTCTGCCCTTTCTAGTGAAGTCAGATCTAGTTCCTCCTTTCCTGGTTCAAGCCCTTCCTGGATCGATGGTGTCAGACCCAATAGGCCTGTCTCCAGAGAATCCTTCTCTGCCACTAGGGAAGCGGGATGGTCTGCAGAATCCAGGTCTTCCTCCCGTAACTCTTCCAATAAAGCTGGTGAGACTGCAGAATCATTCTCTGAAGTTACAGTTCTTTGTGAATCAGGCTCAAATTCTTCCTTTGCTGTTTCCAAGAACACAGTTGCAGGTGTATCGGGTGGAAGAGAGGAAGACTCCATTGCATGGGATTCTGCTTCCTCACCCGGCTCTCTGGGCACTGACCATGGTGGCCTGGGCTGTGCCTCTTGTTCCACTGTGTCATTATTTGAATAAGAGGAAACTGTATGCTTGGTGGTAGATGTGGCATTTAGGGGGGAATCAGAGTAAATTTTCTTTTGATTTTCGTGACCAAATAAGGATGTGGAGGCCTTTGATCCTTTAGAGAGGGCACTTCTCCAGGGTGGAGCAAGCTCTTTTACTTTCTCATCTTCTAAGTTTTGGGCTATTGGTTTACCTGTTTTGGAAACTATGTTAGAATCATGATTGTCTGGCTCTAGACTAATGAACGCATCCTTGCCTCTCCTGTAATGTATTTCTTTGATTACATAACCCTTTGGCAATGTCCCATAAAATTGTAGAGGAATTAGTTCTTCTTTAACCGAATTAAACATCTTAATTTTATATTGTACTGTTCCTATATAGACTGGCCTTATCACCAATGGCTTGTGTTCTTTGTATATTGCCCCAGTAATAGGAGGTGTATTTGAGGTGGTCTTCTTTTTTCTTGTTTTATCATAAATGTCAGATAATAACTTCTCTTTCTCGGTATTTAATACCTGGCTTTCTGAGATTAAAGAACTGTCTTTTTTGTTTGCTGGAACATTTTGAAATTCCAAAGAATTTCTTTTTTTGCTGCCTTTCCGATGCAATGATGGTGAACCATGCTTCGATTTATGAGATCTTTTCCGGGCCTTTTTAACCTCATCCACAATGAAGGAAACATTTCCTGGAGGAGAATTCACAGATGACCCCTCTGGACTATACACACCAGAAGTGTGACTTTCCTCTGAGGCCCAAGGAGTAGAAGATCTACTTGAATTGGTCTCCCAGGTGATTCCACTATCTTCCCGTTGAACTGTCACCATGGAAAAGGAGGGGTCAGATATGATACACTCTTGCTTGGTCTTGCCCTCTTCTTCATCCTGGTCTGATAACCTATAGCAAGTAATAAGAGCAACAATTATATATTATTACAGTAATAAAATTTGTCTATTTTATTTTATTTTAGTTTTTGTAAGTACTGGGGATGGAACTCAAGGGCATTCTACCTCCAAGCTACACCTCCCAGCCCTATTCTTTATTCTTTATTTTGAAACAGGGTCTCACTAAGTTATGGAGGTCCTCACTAAGTAGCTGAGGCTGATCAAGAACCCACAATCCTCCTGTCTCAGGTTCCCAAGAACTGGGATGAACAAACACGTACCACCATGCCCAGCTTCTGTTAATTATTGGAATAATAAGTAAATAAATTTTAGTAGATAAAGAATTAATGTGAAGTTAAAATACAGAGATCAATGTTGTCATCTACATCAAAAATAGGGCTATATATTGCATCAAATTAAGTTAAAGTGGTGGCACATGCCTATAATTCCAGTACTTGGGAAGCTGAGATAGGATTGCAGATTCAAGGCCAGCCTTGGTGACCTAGCAAGACCCTGTTTCAAAATAAAAATGAAAAAGACTGGGGTATAGTGCCAAGGTAGAATGCCTCTGGGATCAATCCAAAGTACTAAATAAAATAAAATAAAAAAGAAAAGTTAGAAATTAAAGTCAAGACACTAAATACAATAACACACTCTAGGCCAGAATGACTCAAGATCCCTCAAACTCAAGAAAAGCTAAAACTGAGTTCAACATCTTCCCCCATCAAGGTTCACCTCCTGATCACCAGTCACTGAGGCCCAATCCTCATCATGAGTCCTGCGCCTGTGCCCTCTCTGTAACCTCTGTGGTCAAGCAGTTGCTCTCTGTACCGTCCCCCTCCTAAACTACTGCTCTCCGTGTCTCACTGGTCAGCTTTGCCTCTTCCCTGCCTCTTCCCAGACTGTCTTTACTAAACATTTCCATCATGCTACTCCCTGCTCAAAAATCTTAGTTAACTTCTCACACCTACAGAAAAAAGAATTATATATAAGTCCTTAGCTCTCTGATCCCTATCTGACATTATTTCCAAATACTCACATCCCTTCTACCTCTGTGGTTAACTTGGTCCCAGAAGATTATAACAGAGCTGAAAGTCTCTGTCACTTAGTGATGATGTAGCTGTCCCAATGTAACTCAATGCATTTCTCACATATTTATGGTGATGCTGGTGGAAATAAATCTACCGAGCTGCCGGTTGTATAAACATAGAACACATGCAATTGTACTTACCCATGAGAATAAACTATGTTGGTGGTTCGTGTATTTACCGTGTTATGCTTTTTATCATTAGTTTAGAGTATTCTTCTACATAAAAAAAAAAAAGTCTACAGCAGGGTGTGGTGCTGCACACCTGTATTCTCAGTACTTGGGTGGCTGAGACCAAAGGATCACAGGTTCAAAGCCATTAGAAAGCAATTTAGAAAGGTCCTCATAAACCTAGTTAAGATTCTGTTTCAAAGAAAAAAAAATTATGGCTGAAGGTGTAGCTCAGAGGTAGAACACCCCTAGATTCAATCCCTAGTATCAGAAAAAAAAGGGGGGGGAGGAAAAGGAGGAAAAAAAATGAAAAGGAGAAAAAAATTTACTGTAAAACCATGTGCCACATTACCTCAGCAGCAGCCTCTTACATTGTGTGTCTACTGCATATTTTGAATGCATCAGGAGGCCACATGCAGTTTGACCTCTACTATCTAGGCTATGATGTCTACACAATGATTAAAACTGCCAAAAGACGCACTTCTCAGAATTTATCTCTGTCATTTGGTGACGTATGACCATATGTATTTTGCTGTCCAGTAAATATGGCATGGAACTCTGAGTCATGATTTTAAAATAATGGGTCGTTGACTACAAGAGAGATCACAAACATTGGCATCCTCAAGCACTTCATTTCCTACTCGGTAAAACAAGGATAATAGCAGAACCTGCCTCCTGGGTTTGTGGTGAGGATTGCATTTGTTAATCCTTAAGAAATGCCATGAAAATGTGCCTGGCATAAAGTTAGTGGTAAAAAAATAAATAAATGTTATCTGTAGTTTGGCCTTCCATACAATCCTTGGAGTAGACATTGGAGAAGGCTGGGCTTGGTCATTTTCAACTGCTCCAGATGTTTGGAAAGGCTGTCCTTGTGGACTGCTGGCTTTGGCTGCCCCATCGTTTGCCACTGGGCCCATGTCTCAGGCTAGGTAGCCTTCTTCTCTGGCTCTTTCCTCTATCCCTTCCCTCCTCTGTGCTCATCATGCTGTTCCTCCACCAAGAATGCTTCTTCCACTCATACTCCACTTCAGCATATCTAAGTTCACCTGCCTTTCAGGGCTTAGTTTAGAGCCTCTGCCATTACCATGTTTGACCAGTTAAGCATTCATGGGTGCCATTGCTCCAGAAATATCAGGTTGAAAATTCAAACCCCAAATATTCTTTTTTTTTTCTAGGAATATGGCTACAATTTAAGATGAATCCAAACTATCAGCTGGCTTTTTCCTCTCTACAACAATAAAAATAGAAAACTCTCTATGTCAAATACAGCACAAGTATTAAATGAAGGTGCTCTTTTTAAAAGACACATGGTTAGCCAGGCATGGTGGTGCATGCTTATAATCTCAGTATTTGGGAGGCTGAGACTAGAGAATCACAGATTTGCAGCCAGACTGGCTACTTAATGAGGCCCTCTGCAACTTAGTGAGACCCTGTTTCAAAATAAAGAATAAAAAATCAAGGCTGGAGGTACAGCTCGGAGGTAGAATGCCCCTGAGTTCAATCCCCAGTACAGGAAAAAAAAAAAAAAAGAACACATAGTTAGAATTTAGGTTCCTTATCAACCATGTATAATCATCAGTCAGTGCTTATATCAGTGGTTCTTAACTCAGAAACACTTTAGAAACACCTGTGAGGAACTGTTTTAAAATATTGAACCACTCCATATCCCTCTGCACAGACTCTGATTCAAATGTATGAAGGTAGGACTGGGGATGTCGCCCAGTGGTAGAGTACTTGCCTAGCCCGTGTGAGGTCCTGAGTTGATCCCTTGCACCAAAAAAGGGGGATCAGGGGGCCAGATTAACAGAGCATTGCTGTGTTTTTATGCTTTAGAAGTTTCCAGGGGATTTCACAGTGGCCTACTCCTAGCTCTGAAACATAAATGTTAAATACCTTTCTTACTCTGAACCCTTCCCAGTATATTAGGTTTGGCAGAGGACCAGGACCGCAAGTTCTTGCAGGTACACTTCACTCCGCTTGGTTAAACTTCAGAGTCCTCCAGACTGGGAATGTATTTCAGTGGTAGACTGCTTGCTAGCATGCACGAGGCTCAGGATTCCATCCCCAGCACCACAGAAACAAAAAAGAAAGAAAGAAAAACAAAACCTCAGAGCCCCCCTGCAGTCTAGTGAGAAGGAGATCTGGACATGCTGAGATCTTGATCCGAACTCTGAGCTCCCGGCACAGCCAGGTGGAGCCTGGCAGCCAGAGCCCCAGCCAGTGCTAGCCAGCAGGCAGCCTCCACCATTCACCGCCGCCGTGTGCTGTAAATAATAGCATGCTCTCTGCACACCAGGGGAGCGAGGACTGGGAAGCAATGGAAACAACTAGTTTCTCCATTTTCCTGGCAACTCTGCTCTCCCTCATTTGTTTTGGTGTTAAGCTACTAAACTTAATTAGTAATTAATCGTGGTCTTGGACCGAATCTTACTTGGAACTGTTTTTTTAGGCTTTCCCAAATCTAATTAACATGATTTTTCATAATTTTCAATTCATACTACTCCTCTCCTTTTCGTGTCACTTAACAGAAATAGGATGAAATTAAAACTTAAGGTTATGACTTGCATCTGGGAAGTTAGCATTTAGAATGCCTGTGACCGTAGCAGCATTATAAAAGCAATTATAAATTCAATTTAGAGTTCATTATTGGTTGTAAATTCAGTGTACCCAACCAAAGACGTTTTTCATTACTAGCTGGAATGAGTTCGGGAGGGCTGAGCAGAGAACCCGATGGTGTCAGGCAGAGCCCCACGGGGTGGAGTCGCTCAGCCAGTCATCTGCTTATTTGTTCACTCGTTATTTCTGCATTTAAGACACTTTTTAAGTGTAGACAGTAGTGATACAAACATGAAGACACGGAACCTTCTTTTAAGAAATCCAGATCTGTTATATGCATATATGAATGTATCTCTGTAAATCTCACAAGTGTACAATTCTGATGCATCGATAAAAGTAGAAGAAATCCAAATCCAATGGGGAGACAGATCTAAACATCTCAATATAGTACGGTAAGTACTAGCTCAGAGGACAGGCAAAATCCAATGAGGACAGAAAGAAGGGAAAACTTCACAGAAGGTACTTGAGTTGGTTTGTAGAACAAATAGGAGTTTTCCAAATGGATGAGGAGAGGAGGTGATATGAGGAGAGGAAGTCATTCTTGGAAAAGGCCGTAGAATATGCAAAATATACACGTGAATGAACAGTCTGGCTCACTGAGAGACAAAGCCGAGTGGCAGCCAAGAGGAATCAGAGGATGACGAGATCAGCTTGTGGAAAGCCATGGCCCCAGATTTCATACCACACTCCATCCAAAGAAACAATACTAACAGAAGGGGATGCTCCTCACACAGTCCATAAATGCTCCCAGGATTTTCTTACTCAGCAACACGGTGTTCGCATCTATGTATATACCAGCTTTCCATAGTTAAAGATACTGGCTATTAGATCATCTCATCCGTTCTCTTCTAATAGCATTCTCACAAAGGAACCTTATTATTTCTTGGCTCCCCGTGTAGGTTTATCTAAAGGAGGGAAATGAGACAAATCTAATGATTCCTCTCATATCCACCTTCCATAACCGGGTAAGAAAAAAAAAAAGGGGGTTCAGCAGGTTTGAGTTTGAGTTCGAACTCAGTGCTAGAGCTCTCGACTAGCTTATGTGAGGCCCTACGTTCGCTCCCCCGCAGCACAGAAAAAACAAAAAAAAAATTTGTGCTCCTGAAAAGGACCTATGTCTCATAGTTTTTTAGAAATTTATTATATGTCAACTAAGTTAGACTTATTAGTTGTGTTATTCAAGTCTTTCTTTATCCTTAGTAACACCTTTTGTCTGCTTCTTCTACACCAAGAGATATGTGTTAAATGTCCTACTACAATTACAGATTTGTCTCTCCTTTTAGTTCTGTAAATATTTGATTTATATGTTTCAAAACAATATTAATAGATATAAATAATTTTGGAAGTTATATCATCCTAAAAATTTTAACTTTTAACCATAACAAAACATCCTTTTATTTCTAAGTAATGATTTTTTTTGCCTAAAGTATCAAAATATCGATAGTAGTAAAGCTTTGCTTTGATATTTTTTGGGTTTTTTTGTTTTGTTTTGTTTGGGTACTGGGTATTGAACCCAGGGGCATTCTACCTCTGGGCTACACCCCTAGCCCTTTTTATATTAAAACAGGGTCTTCCCACTAAGTTGCTAAGGATCTTCCTAAGTGCTGGGTGGACTTCAAACCTGCTCTCCTCCTGTTTCTGCCTTCCAGGTACTGGGAGTACAGGTATGCACCACCACACCCAGCTCGCTGTGATTAACAAAAGTATGCCATCTATCTCTTGGCTAATGTTTAAATAGAGTATCTTCTCTTTATTTTTACTTTTACCCTTTATATGTCCTTATATTTTAGATAGGTCTGTTATAGACAGATATTATTATTTTAAAAATATCCTCTGCGCCGGGCGTGGTGGCGCACGCTTGTAATCCCCGCGCTTGGAAGGCGGAGACAGGAGGATCGCGCAGGTTCGAAGCCAGCCGCGCGCGCTGGTTTAGGAGACCCTGTTTCTAAATAAAAATATAAAAATAGGTCTGGGAGTGTAGCCCAGAGGTAGAAGGGCTTCCAGGAACCCCAGTACCACCAAAAAAATAAAAAAATAATATCCTCTGCCGGGCGTGGTGGCCCGATTATACTTGTAATCCCCATGCTTGGGAGGCGGAGACAGGAGGATCGCGCTGGTTCAGAGCCAGCCTCGCTGGCTTAAGAGACCCTGTTTCCAAAATAAAAAATATAAAATAGGTCTGGGAGTGTAGCCCGGAGGGAGAAGGGCTTCCAGGAACCCCAGTACCACCAAAAAATAAAAAATAAAAAAATAAAAAAATAAAAAAAAAATCCTTTGACAATCCAAATGGAGCATTTAATCTGTTTAAATTTAATATAATTGCCAATGTATTTGGAGTTAAATTTGCTTCCTTAGCCAGGCGTGGTGGCACACACTTGTAATCCCAGAATTCAGGAGGCTGAGACGAGAGGATCCCAGTTCACGGACAACCTCTGCCTCTTAGTGAGGCCCTCTGCAACGCACTGACACCCGGTTTCAAAATAAAGAATAAATAAAAATTCAAAAATAGGGCAAGGGGTGTAGCTCCAAGGTTGAATGTCCCTGGTTTCCATCCCCAGAAGTGAAAAAAAAAAAAAAGAAGAAGAAAGAAAGAAAGAAAGAAAGAAAGAAAGAAAGAAAGAAATTGCTACCTTATTATTTGTTTCCTATTTGAACTACCTATTTTATGTTCCTTTTTCTCTTCTTTCTCTTCTCATTTTGGATTAAATATTTTTATTATTCCATATCTTCCTCTATTAGCTTGTCGGCTACATTCTTTTTTACTCTTCTTTTAGCAAATGGTCCTAAAAATAACAATATGCACCCTTGACTAATTGATGTTTAACATAAATTAGTATTCTTACTTCTTTCTAGACAATATTAAGTACCATAAATTACTTTACTTTCAATTTACATGTCATTATAAGTACATATTTTAAGTCTATAATTTTTGTGTGCACGGTACTGGGGATGTAACTCAAGGACATTCTACCTCCAAGCTACACTCCCAGCCCAATATTATTATTTTATTTTGAAACAGGGTCTCTCACTAAGTTGCAGAGAGCCTAAGTTGCTACGGTTGGCCTCAATTCTGTAAGCCTCCTGTCTCAGCCTCCTAAGTATTGGGTTTAGAAGCATGCGCCTTCACACCCAGGCTTCTAGAAATGTATTTAAGTTTCACGTAACATAATTTACTTTTACTGTTTAAATTCTTCATTTTGACTTAGATTTACCTAGATACCAAACTTTTTATTGTGCTTTATTCCTTTCCGCTTCTCTGAGATTTCATCTGGAATCATTTTCCTCCTCCCTAAAGAATTCCCTTTTAGTATTTCCTCTGGTATAAATTTTCTGGTGACAAACTCTCACTACTTTTTCTACTAAAAGTCTTTTATATCTTCATTCTTGAAAAAAATTAGGAGTATAAAATTCAAGACTGGTAGGTATTTTCTCACAGCACTTCAAAACATCCTGGCGTCTCTCACTCTGGAGATGGCCTGAATTCTTCCTGAATGGGTATTTCTTGCTTTTCTAAACAAGCCTTTGTGCCTCCAGGGGGAGGGAAGAATATATATATATATATATATATATATATATATATATATATATATATATATATATATACATACATATATATATATATTTTATAAATGTATATATAATCGTGCCATTGTTTTTTGTCATCCACTATTTCAGTTTATAAGCTGTCAGTGTAACTGCAGTTTCTTTGAGGTAACCTGAACCTTTTCCTCTACTAACCCCCAACTATTTTGGGAATCTGACTGTCTTTAGTTTTCAGAGTTTACTCTTACATGCTTAGGTATCTTATTCTACTTACAGTTTATATGGTTTCTTGAATTGGTAGATTAATACTTTCATCATTTTTGAGACATTCTCAAATATCCTCTCTATTCAAACACTGCTTCTGCCCCAATGCCCCTCTTTGCTTCCGATATTCCAATTTTTCATAAATTAGCACTGCGCACTATATCCCACCTGTCCCTTCTTTGGTTGTTTTGTCCAACCCGTCATCTAGTATGCTACATCTGTATTCAACTGGGTCTAAACTGCTTCCTAAAATCATCAATGTGCAATTTTTTGTTATTCTATTTTCAGTTCTAGAATTTTCATTGTTTTAACTGTTTCCAATCCCATGACAAAGTTCTCAGTCTTGTCTTTTCTTTCCATGTCCCCATCCCTATAAATAAGCCTTACATAAACATCACCCTTCCCTTTCCATAGCAGTCCGGCTAGGCCTACAATAAGCATTACTCTTTGTGAGACGAGAGCTTAAAGAATTGGGTGCGCTCTACTACTCCATGTCTAAGTTTTCCTGAATAAAATAACATATTTGCATTGTGTGTCCAGATATTCTTATCTGCAATTGTTAAACTAATACTCTATTTGTATGCTTATTTTTATCAGTAGTACTAGTCTAAATCAGTTCTCAAAAGATGAATTTTATTAAATGTACTTAAAATATAATCTCCGACATTCCAAAATGAAGGATCATGTCTGGACTATGATGAGTATGTCAAAAATCCTTGTGTTTCACACTGATTCCTGAGCACTTTCCCTAGGAACATCTTCTGTCTCTTTTTCTTCATTCCATGTTAGCTCTTAGGGATTATTATGTCATTGAAATTAAATATTAACAATCATGAATGAAAGAAACTTATAATTTTATATTTCTCATTTTATAAATGAGAAAACAAGAAAGAGTGAATAGATGTGTCCAAATTGAAAATTTGAAGAGAAATAGCTAGCCATCGAAGTGGAGCTACCACAATAATAAGTTCCCTCTTTTCATCATCAATATCTTTGTTTTGAATTAAACTCCCATTTATTCCTTTAAAAAAACTATACTTCTGAAAAAAGTGAAATTTCTCAAACATTCTTATCAAACATTAAGATGTATAACCATCATACTTTATTTCTATTGGTATCAAGATTTATATTCTAAGAACTGGTAGTTCCTTTCTCTGAACAGCAGTTAAAGCAACATTAAAGTTCTTTGTAGGAATATAATTATGAATAATACATTATATTTGCATTGTGCCTAATTCTACTCTCAAGAAATCACAGTGTACTAACAGGAAGTGCTTCAAACAAGAGAAGGTAATGGGCAGTTTTTTCCAACTAAATCTTTTTAAATGCATTAAATATCAACTTTTATAACATAAAAATGGGGAAGTGACATATGATCCTACTTATATTACAAGTTTTGAAAAATGTTCTTTAAAGCATAAAATACCAAACTTGCTTATAAGTTTACAATACAAATTGGAGTTTTATGTGGGTCTTTAAAAAAATAATGTGTTCTTAAAAACATAGTAACTCTACAATTTTTTGCCAAGGATCAATTTAATATTCATGTCTTTAGCAAGAAAAAATATCATAAGCATTGCCAAATAAAGCAAACATAAAAATAGCTATGATTAAAAAGTTTTTAAGCCACTAGGAAGATAAGAAAAAAGTCTATGAAACCTCAAATTAAAAAAAAATTTATTATGCTTCATCATTAGGCCATAATAGGAAGTTCTCATTTTATGGATATACCAGAAACTATTCAGGTTCATTGTAGATGGAAAGAACAAGTATTTGACTTTCACAGTGACCAGACCTTTCAGAATCCCTCTACTCTCTGAAGCCTAGTAGTGCTCTCCTTTATAAAATCTGTGACCAGGCCTTACACTACGTTACTTACTGTTTCTTTCCTTTGAGACCAGCTCATATATCAGCTTCTCCGTGTCATTGTTACTGATTCTACAAGCCAAAGTATTTTTTCTCCTCAAAACTTCTAGAATCTTAATTAATCTCCTCCTATGGCATTTGCCACTCTAGACCTTTTTTTTTTTTAACATATAAAGCCCAGCTTACTTACTGTGAGCAAACATCATGTCATTCAGTGGTTTATTTGTATTTTTAATAGACTCTTCTTTTATGAAACCCTATAAAACATTCATCTTTGTTTTCAGTGACAATAGCTCTTTCACTTTTGTGTTCACATTTCATCAGCTTAAACTAATATTTAATTAAACCATGTAACAATCACAAATGTGACTAGTATAAAAAGATTCAGGAACAAGCACAACTGACCTGGTACAAAAATAATAGGCTTTTAATTAGAGAGTAATAGGCTGATTGAATTAGTCAGCTTTCCTTGGGCATCAGTCTATTTTAAAGCAGAGAGCTTTGGTTACTCCAGCCAATTGGGTTTAGTAAAAAGTAGTTGAAGTAGTTATATTATTCTCTCCTTACATTGCTAAGTTTCCATTTATTCGTGTTTACCCATGGGCAGTTTTTCTTTCAGGTAAAACTCAAGATTTCCTCAATCACCGTGGATCTAGCTGACTTCAGATTGAAGCCCAAAGTCGATTTATCCATTCAACAAGTATTGATGAGCAAGATACTGTGTTAGCCATTGTGTCTTATGGCAGGATTACTATTCAGTGCAGATTTTCTCCAAGGTGTTGGGAATTCACTTTAAATTAACCAACTCAGTGTGAGTTATAGATTTGCGATAGAAATAAAAATGAATGTTGTCCTATTTTATTCTTCTGAAATCTAGGATGCATGTGGATGATGCCGCCAGAGGCAGCTCCACAATGAAGCAAACTGGGTGCCTGCCTGTGCCCTCATCCGCACAGGAGCATCGCTAGACACAACAGCATCCTCCCAGTTTAGCTTGAGAACACTCAGTTGTTGTGTGTGAACAGCTTCCTGCTTCATCTATGCAAGAGTATATGAATAAACTATGTGATATGAAGATTCACATTTTTTAGCTTTTTTTAAAGAAACATATTTATAAAATCACTTAAAATACATGATAGCAATTTACTTAAAATAATTACTTGGAATGCTGATTTCTTATTCCAGATGTTCTCTCTCATGTAGAAAGACATCTTTAGCAAAAGCTTCTCTTTCTCAGTTGACTTGTGCTGTGAAATATATGAGGACAGGCCTATGGTTCTGCCTGTGACTGGGGGTATAAATCAGTCCATTTCTGAGACTAGGAAGCATATTGTTGTCCTATATACCTGAGGCACATTCTCTGATATCAGGTTTGCCAGTAATAAAGTTACTATTTTATCTATCATTCCTTTTACTTATTTATCAGTTGTTTTAGAACTCAGACAAGAGAAAGAGGGTGTTGTGTAGTAATTCTACTTGCCAAATCCCAGCATAAATAAATGCACACAGGAAACAGTACCTGGTAGGACCTAAAGGGTATCCCTTGAGAGCAAGAAGAGATATGATAATCTATGTGCTTGTGAGTACCCACCAAAACCTGATGCATGAACTAAACAGATGAAATCTACCAGCCAGAACTCATCAGTGCTCTGATCACATACGTATGAAGCTCACACTCACATCTTTACTCGCACAACTTTAAGAACTCCAGAAATATAGTGGTTGACATGATGCTTCATAAGCACTACAAATCAACTTTGAAGGTGCATACCCATCATCAATATAAACAATTTTATATAAGCAGCAACAGTGTCTAAGAGTTGGTAGAAATAAGGTTGACAATTTGAATTGGAGTAGGCAAAATGATCATATTTTGTATTCTTAAAAGAAATGCCTTAGATCACTTTACCCATGAGCCATGCTAGCCCCGTAGCTGCCTTTGCCACTATCTACTAACAGAAGTAAAAGGAACTTGGATTCCAGTCTGAAACTCACAGGTATCTGGTTTTCCACAACAAGTTAAAATTGTACTTAATGATTTTCAAAATGCTTTATATATTATTTTCTTTTATCTATAAATTTACCTTTTAATTTATTCAACAATTTTTTTTTTTTGGTGGTACTGGGGTTGGAAGCCAGGGACCTTATACCTCCAGGCTACACTCCTGGACCTATTTTTTTATATATTTGGAAACAGGGTCTCTTAAACCAGCTGAGGCTGGCTTCAAACCTGCGGGATCCTCCTGTCTCAGCCTCCCAAGCTCGGGGATTACAGGCGTGTGCCACCATGCCCGGCTTATTCAACAAATTTTAACACACACCAGACCCTGTTCTAGGTAATGAGGATACAACAGCAAACAAAATAATGTCCTGGTTCTTGTGTTGCTTAAATTCTAGTAGAGTTTAATATAGGTGCTATCATGAAGAAAGAAATATGCCAAGTGATTTGTGCATGTATGTTTGCATCACTTTCAGTCTCACTATGGTGTATAATTATATTGCACCAAAAAAGGTATCAAAATAAATAAATCTTCAAAAACAAAAAGATACGTGTTAGGAAGAAAATCCCACAGAGTATGGAGTAGGCCGCGATGGCTATGAGTGGGGTGCTGTATTACATAGGTGATCAAAGAAGATCTCTCAACTAAAGAGATATTTGAGCAAGCCAAGAGGGTAACCACAGCTCTGAAGAACAGAGCAAGCAATGACATCCACAGCGCTGAGACGGGGCTGTGCTTGCGAGGGAGAGAAAGCAAGAAGAGATGAGGTCAGAGGGTAGCTGGCAGCCGGTTGGCCTGCGCTTGTTGGAGAGTTGGGATTTTATTCTGAGTGACAGAAGCCACTGGGCCATCAGCCCTGCCATCTTCCAAGAGCTCAGGATGAGCAGCTACTCAGGCTGAAGTGCGGGGGCCTCATGGCTTCCCCTGTCCTACTCCAACTATGAATTTGAAATGAGCAGTCTCTCTGTACCCCACCCAGCATTCCTCCAGTCTACCGTTCATTCTGTGAGCTCCTTAAAGTCCCCTACCATGTTCCATTTTCTACTTGGTATAGAGTCGAGTTGATTTTTGCCCATTGCCAGAGATGACTAGCTTATTACCACACTCACTTCTCTTCCTTCCAGGCTTGAAGATGGCCTACACTTCCCAGCCTCCACTGAGCTAGGTGTTGCCAGGTGATGGCCACCTGACCAAGATCTAGCAATAGAAAGTGAATACTAACAAGGTGCTCTACTTCTAGGCACAGATCACCAACATTTCCCACACGAGACTCCATACCTTTTCCATACACAGCTTAAAGCATAGCAACCTTAAATTCCACAGGATGAAGAACCCAGTGCCACGCAGGGAAAGATGCCTTAGTCCTGGGTCATTGCTTGGAGAAGAGTTGCCCAACTGTGTGCTGGGTTTTAAAGTGAATTAGAGAGAAACTTACTACACTAAGTCACTGAGATTGGGTTGGTTTATTATAAAAGCTAGTGCTACCTTATCTAATACAGACCCTAATTAAAACATATTTCTGTCACCATTAAACATCTCACCCCAATCAAAGATCTGTATTCCTTGGGATAGAAAATATATATAATTTTATACAAATTGATATATATATACATGTTATATATATAACTAAAAAGGTATATAGGTTACATATGTATGCACACATATATTTTTAATTTTAATAAAACAAGCAAATGAAAACATTCTTATTATAAAAAGTAACCTCATGTAGCTAGGCCAAGTCTCTCCTAATTACCACATCTGTCTCTATGCCATTACCAGAAATAGCCCAATTAATCAATAACATTTTGTAAATTAAAAAAGCAAAACCAAAAGCTGAGCTTGGGCAAATAAACAACAGAAATTTTTTTTTTTAAGTTCTAATACGCTGGGCGTGGTGGCGCACGCTTGTAATCCCAGCATTCGGGAGGCTGAGACCGGAGGACTGAGGTTTGCGGACAGCCTCAGCTACTTAGTGAGGCCCTCCGCAACTTTGTGAGACCCTGTTTCAAAATTTAAAAAAAAGAATAAAAATAGGGCAGGGGGTGTGGCCTGGAGGTCAATTGCCCCTGGGTTCCATCCCCAGACCCGCAAAAAAAAAAAAAAAAGTTCTAATAAGTATCCTAATGCGCGAAGTAACAGGAATAGGAAGAGAGAAGTACCGTGGTTCCCACCTTCCAGGAACTCTGAGGCTCACACAGAGATAGATCAGCAGACAGGCCACTCTAATATACTAGGATGAATGCCTCAACAGAAAGCATGTGCAAGAGGCGCACAGAGAAGGTAAATTTTAAACTTTGGGATCAAATGTCGCAGGCTGTGTGAAACAAGTATGAGAGGAGGTGCCTGGACTATAACCACAAAATATAAAAGAATTAGAGGCCGGTATAAGAGTTTGCAGGACAAAACTGAGTCTCCCAGGAGGAGTATGTTGCAGGTAGTTGGAGGCAATTCAGATAAAAGAACAATGTGTCCCAAAGGAGGAAGGTGTGGACCCATACAGCATGTCTGGGTGTGGTCTGGGACACCTTGGCAAAGTCTTTAACATCTTGAAAGACAGCACCCGGTCCATAATGCTAGTATTATGCACATGCTTCCAAATGCTACTCCAGCCTCCACGCAGGTTGGAAAGTACCTAGCACCCCACCTTCCCCAGGCTTTCAACAGGCCTGATAATTGGCCAATGGTGGGCTACACGTATCCTGGTTATCACTAACAGCTGAGGTAACTTGAGTCCTTGAGTGTCTCAGACCTGGGCCTGACCTTGGCATGGAAAACAATTTTAGTTTTAATTACACAAATAAATGAAAATATTCTTGTTATAAAAAATAATCTAGAAGCCGGGCGTGGTGACACACACTTGTAATCCCAGCATTTGGGAGGCTGAGACTGGAGGATGGCGGTTCGCAGATAGCCTCAGCTACTTAGGCTTTGCAACTTAGTGAGACCCTGTTTCAAAATAAAGAATAAAAAATTGGGCAGGGCAGGGGGTGTAGCTCAGAGGTCAAGTGCCTCTTGGTTCCATCCCCAGACCAGCAAAAATAAATAAATAAATAAATAAATAATAATAATCATCATCTAGGGGCTGAGGGTGTAGGTCAGTGATTAGAGCACTTGCCTAGCAAATACAAGACCCTAGGTTCAATCTCTCAGACCTCAAAAAAAAAAGCAATCTAACATAAACAAAGTTACTTTTAATTACCACAACCCCATCCCTGTCCCAGTACCAGAGATAGACTCTACCCCGGCTGTTCCACTGACTTTAAAAAACAAAACAACTACAATTATAACTCCAAAAGAACATGAAGTCTGAACGCTAATTGGCCCCAAAAGCAGGACCAGATGATGAAGTGACCCATTTGAAAGTAGGAGGTTTCAAAATAGTGGCTGGCTTCTTTCCTTCCAACTCTTCCCAAACAAAACACTGCATGTAGGCCACATGCATAAATTTCCCACTCATTTCAAGTAGAAATGGCTACTTTTAGTGGATAAAGGTATCCATATGACCCATCCAGAATTCTGGAATTATAGAACTCATTTATCTCTCCAGAGTTAAAAGGAGTCATTTGGATTTCAACATTAACAATTTATGAATACTTTGGGAGTATCTCTGAAGGTCTGGCCATGAGCTGGGGCCGTGATTCAATTACTATCGTGTAGATAAACATCTGAATTTACCAGAGAAAAGCATGAGAATGTGTGCATCAAATTGTCCACTATTACTAAAAACCAAGGGCAAAAAGGTGCCAGGTTCAGAGATCCAAAATAAATGAACAATACTATGGTACGACAGGGCTGGTTCATAGCTTAGTGACCTTCAAACTGATATGTGGACAACTCAATTATCTGTGATTTTATAAGCTGAGGTACCTATAGAGGTACTATTATACTTTGGGCTACATAATCATTTGTTGTGGGGCTTCCTTTGTGCTGAGGGTGTTTAGTAGTACCCCTGGTCTCTATCTACTACATGCCAGTAGTACCTCATTCCCTAGTCAAGACATCAAAAATGTCTTCAGACCTGATAAACAAGACCCACTGGGACAGGTATACCCAAGGGCCAGAAGGGACTATAGATATGGGGAACACCACCTTTGCTGAAGATGTAAATGAAAAACCATGAAGAATAAGAATATTTGTGTTCTGGGATTCCCAGCCCAGAAGTTAAACACAGGCTTAACTGTTTAGCACTAGAATTCTTCAACAGCTACTGAGTATTAGCACAGAACAGGATCTGTCCCCACCAGTCCCTGCTGTCAAATTCCTGAGAATGTTGAGTGGTGGTTACTAGGAGACAGAGCACTTCATCTGAATAGATTATGTCAGGTTGGGATCTTTTTAAAATAAATCAGTGAGCCAGGCTAGACTTCTCCTTGGCTGTTTCACTGCCTTTTTTTTTTTAAACCTACAATTATAACTCCCTAAGAGCATGAGGTATGAGCACTAATTGGTCCAAAAAGCAGAAGAAATATAGTGAGATTTCCTTGGTGGCCCTCCAGCAATTTTTTTTTTTTTTTGGCTAAGTTTGCAACAAAGAGGCCCTATATTGTGGCTTTCAAAATAATAATATATTTTAAAATAAAACCCAGCTCATGTATTAAATGGAATCAGGATTTGTGTGTATACATAGTAGAGTTATGGTAACATTTTTCTTTTCTCTCTCATTTTTTAAGGGAGAAAAAAAGCCCCTAAGTCCTCCCTGCAGGAGATGTTGCTGAGATGGGTCATGATGGGTGGAGGGTATCTTTGTCCTAGAGCTTCAGGAAGGAGGACCCGTTTGCCTAGTGACAGTGGGTTGACTCTCCAGGGCCTGTTTGGATAACTTGAGAGATTCCACTGGAGGCAGAGCAGGGCATCCTCCAGCAATGGGGAAAAACATCCCCGAGGGCCCTCTGTGCTGTGTGCAGAGGAGTACGGATGGAAAGGCATCACACTGAAAATTCTGATTGACAATCACATCCCTTCTCTTTTATTTTCAAGTGTTTTTCTACTCAGTTTTTAATCTATTCCCAAAACTAGTGCTGACAATAACCAATGAAGGATAATTAACCATGATAATTAGAGTTACCAACAACTCCTTGAACATTTTCTTCTAGATCAGCTCTGGATGATAACTCATTTGCACCATTGTGTTTTCTGCAAGTGCAGTAGTAGAAAGTGTATTCTTTTATACATACATGAAATATTTAGAAAGCATCCTAGCCTCTATTTTTTTTTCTTTGCTCTCAAACTAATGATCTACAAAGGGTGTATAAAACTCTCTCTCTCTCTCTCTCTCTCTCTCTCTCTCTCTCTCTCTCTCTCTCTCTCTTTGTGGTACTGGGGATGAAACCCAGGGGCATTCTACCTCTGAGCTACATCCCCAGCCCTATTTTTTTTTTTTTTTGAAACAGGGTCTCACTGAGTTGCAAAGGGCCTCACTAAGTAGCTGAGGCTGTCCGGGAACCAGGATCCTCCTGTCTCAGCCTCCTAAATGCTGGGATTACAAGCTTGCACACCATGCCCAGCTCTTTTTTTTTTTTTTTTTAAGTGTAGTTAATTTTCTTTTCAATGTGGCCTTAAAATAGGAGAATTGTAACCTGAAAGATTCATTTCTTGGGAACTCAATTTACAAAATCTGTATTGGTGACTGAAACAGTGCATCTCCCCTCTCGAAGCAATTTTTCAAGAATTTTAAATTCTTACTCTCTTTTTTATCACCTTTAAAGGGTTATTATATTTTTATGTAATTCTACTGTATTATTTGGTGGCAGAGGTGCCTGGTTACTGTGCCGCTGAAAGCAGATCATCAGAGTTACCAGGTAGGAGCATCCAGAAGGCCCAACGGACAGTCCCATCATTAGACTCAAACACCACCACTAGGAAAAACAAGAGGCCCGTTACTTGAAACACAACACAGACAATAAAACCAAACTCATAAATGGAAGTCTCTAAAACCTCAGAAGGAAGAAGAAACAAAGAAATTAAATAAAATTATAAAATAATTTGTTGATATCTCCTATAAAATTTTAAAATTTGAAGTCCACACAACAGATCCAATAGTTCACTTCACTTTTATGGAACTGTGTTGAGATAAATGGGATTTTTTAAAATTTCACATTCCCAAAATCATTTTTCCAAGGCTTTAAAGCATTTAGATCTTGGTAGTAGTTCTAAAAATTAAGATAAATTTTCTGTAATATTCTCTTATTAATCACCCACAAAAAGAAAAAGTCATAAAAATAATAAAATTAATCTGTATTTGATGGAATGAAATGTTTGTAGAGTCATAAGCACTCATTGCTCACACTTTTACCCTAGTCCTCGGTGGAACTCAGGTCAAAGTTTAAGGTTCTTAGGACCTATCTTTAAAATCAATTTTTTTTCTACTTATCAGATATAAATTACACTGTAGAATATGTGAGAAAACAGAAAAGCATACAAAATAAAAATAATCAGCAATTCTAACAATCAAAAATGACCATTTTTAATATACAGGGATACAAACTTCATGTTTGATGTATCCCAGGATGTGCTTTTTTTTTTTTTTTACACAAATGGTATGTCTTGCAATAGTTTTTTAAATATTAAAAATATATTCTGAAATTTTTTCCAAGATATGACATATTCTTTTTAACAGATATTCTCAATATTTTTAGTCTCAGAACTAATTTATCTCTAGATTAGATAGATGATACATAGATAGGTGATACATAGATGATACATAGATGATAGACAGATGATAGTGTGTGTGTGTTACTAGGAACTTAGGGATTGAACCCAGGGGCAGTCTACTTCTGAGCTACACTCCCGGCTCTTTTTCCTTTATATTTTAAAATAAAGTCTGGCTAAGTTGCTGAGGGTCTTGCTAATTTGTGAACCTGGCTTCAATCCTGGGATTCCCCCCATCTCAGTCTCTGAACTATTAGAATTACAGGCATGTACCACCACATTGGGCTTACTTTATACTCTTAAAAATGTATTGAGGAACCCAGGCATGGTGATGCACACTTGTAATCTCAGCATTTGGGAGGCTGAGCCAGGAGGATTGCGGTTTGCAGACAGCCTCACCTACTACTTAGTGAGGCCCTTTGCAACCCAGTGAGACTCTGTTTCAAAATAAAGAATAAAATAATAGGGCTGGGGGTGTAGCTCAGAGGTAGAATGCCCCTAGGTTCCATCTCCAGTACCGCAAAAAAAAAAAAAAAAAAAAAAAAAAAAACCAAAGTGTTGAGGATCTCAAAACACTTCTGCTTACATGGGTTGTTTTTATCAATATTTATAATATTCGTAATTAAAACAAGAATTTAAATTTTTTTATTAATTCATCTAAAAATAAACAAGTGGTGCACACATGTAATCCCAGTACATGGGAGGCTGAGACAGGAGGAATACAAGTTCAAGGCCAGCCTGGGCAACTTAGCAAGACTCTGTTTCAAATTAAAAAAATACATAGGCTGAGGATGTAGTTCAGTGGTAGAGCACCCTTGGGTTCAATCTCTAGCACCACAAAATAAATATAATAGTAACCTATTGTATGTCAACATCAGTAACATATTTTACAAAGAGCAATTCCATTTTCCAAAACACACAAAAACATTTAGTGAGAAAAGTGGCATTATTTTATGTTTTTGTAAGTCTTTATTTATTTATTTATTTTATTCCAGTACTGAGGATGGATCCCAGGGGCACGCATGCTACCTCCAAGTTACACCCCGAGTCCTTTTTCTTTTTTTTTTTTTATTCCTTCTTTTGAAACAGGGTCTCATTGAGTTGCAAAGGGCCTCACTAAGTAGCTGAGGCTATCTGGGAACTAGGATCCTCCTGTCTCAGCCTCCCAAATGCTGGGATTACAAGCGTGTGCCACCGCGCCTGGCTGCAAGTCTTATCAAGGTTGGCTCAACAAGACAACTGAATTCTCTTTTCTGCTTCTGCACTCAAAACACAGATATATTCTATTAGTGGAAGTACATAAAGAAACACAGACATGTCATTGGAAAAGGGAGTATTTTCAGGTAGTGGGGATTATCTTTATTGCCACACCAAAAATTGAAAAGTGGCAGTTTCTTAAAGAATAGTAGCAATGTGAAACATGAAAAATAGCCAATGAAACTTTCATACTCTATAAACTCATGAGAAGGAGAAAGTGGAAAACCTGAACACTGTATTACTGTGTATTTAGTATTACTGTGAAAGCAGTTTGGGCCTTTTAGGTCACTTTTAAAGAGAATCATACTTGGAGCACTGCAGTTCTATGACTTTGTATTTAATTAGCATAGCTTTCTGTCGATATGACCAGACACTTTACTGACCCACTAACCTGTTATTAAACATTTATATTGTTTCCAAGGTTTTGCTATAATAAAAAAAAAAATGCGGCCAGGTGTGGTGGCGCACACTTGTAATCCCCATGCTTGGGAGGCAGAGACAGGAGGATTGTGCAGATTCGAAGCCAGCCTCAGCTGGATTAAGAGACCCTGTTTCCAAATAAAAGTATAAAATAGGTCTGGGAGTGTACCCCAGAGGTAGAAGAGTTTCCAGGAACCCCAGTACCACCAAAAATAATAATAATAATAATAATAATAATAATAATAATAATTAAAAATTAAAAAAAATTTTAAAGTGCTCTGACAAACATCTGTATAGATGCATCTTTCTGCACTCTTGTTTTCTTAACATAATATCTTAGGAAGTAGAATTTGGAAGTCAAAAGCAAGCCATCGCAGGCTTTTTATACATATTTCCAGCTTTCCCCTCAGAAATATGAGAACCTGAACTGCTATTGGTAGTGAGTGCCCTTCCATTCCTACTCAGGCCCTTGTCCCCAGTGGGGACCACGTGAGTACTGGCTTGATAACTGTTCTCAGAAAATCTAAGTGTGACTGAGTTGGCCCTTGGTGAGCTCACTGCCTTCTACGAACTGTAACACTTGAGGTTTACTGGAATCCTAAACTGACAGAGTCATTCTCTGATAATTGGACCACAGTGTTTGTTTGTTTATTTATTTATTTATTTTGGTACTGGAAATGGAACCAAGGGACATTCTACCTCCAAGCTACACCCCCAGCTCTATTTTCTATTCTTTATTTTGAAACAGGGTCTCACTGAGTTGCAAAGGGCCTCACTAAGTAACTGAAGCTGTCTGCGAACCAGGGTTCTCCTGTCTCAACCTCCCAAATGCTGGGATTACAAGCCTGCACCACCATGCCTGGCAACCACAGTGTTTATTGAATGCGGCTTTGCATTATTTTATTCAAATTTACCATGTGTTTTCTATTTTCTTTTTGTGTGTGTGTGGGTCTGGGGATGGAACCCAGGGGCATTCTACCTCCAAGATACACCCCCTGCCCTATTTTGTATTCTTTATTTTGAAACAGGGTCTCACTAAGTTGCAGAGGGCCTCACTAAGTAGCTGAAGCTGCCCGCAAACTTCGATCCTCCTGTGTCAGCCTCTCAAATGCTGGGATTACAAGCGTGCACCACCATGCGCAGCTTACATCTAATTTCTACTTGACACTAAGTTTCTTTAGACAGAAACCTCATCTCCCTATCTTAGCATACACCACTGTGCCCATGCGATTGAGACTACAGTTAATAGCGGTAGACATCATTTTCCACCTCAGAGAGGCATGGGTTTAAATCTTAGCTTCACTACTGATCTCTGTGTGCTATGGTCTGAGTGTGTCCTCCAGTATTCCAATGTTGAAAATTAATTCCCAGTGAGATAATATTGAAAGGTGAGGCTTTTAGGAGATGAAGTAGCCCTTGGGAATGGGGCTACCCACCTTAAAAAAAAAAGCCTGAAGAAGCTGAGCGTGGTGGCGCACGCTTGTAATCCAAGCATTTAGGAGGCTGAGACCGGAGGATCACGATTAGTGGACAGCCTCAGCTACTTAGTGAGGCCCTCCACAACTCAGTGAGACCCTGTTTCAAAATAAAGAATAAAAAATTGGGCAGGAGGTGCAGCTCGGAGGTCAAATGCCTCTGGGTTCCATCCCCAGACCCGCAAAAAAGAAAAAAAAAAAAAAGCCTGAAGAAAGTGCCTGAGGCCTTCTTGCTCTTCCCATTAAGAGAGGGCCAATTAAGAAGGTACAGTCTCTCACCAGACACTGAATCTGTGGCACCTTGATCTTGGACTTTCCTGATTCTGGAGCAATAAATTTCTGTTGTTTATAAATTATCCAGACTCCCGCCTTTGTTTTTGTTTTGTTTTGGTGGTAATTAGGGAGGAACCCAGGGGCTTTCTACCTCCGGGCTATACTCCCAGGCCTATTTTCCTATTTTTATATTTTATTTGGAAACAGGGTCTCACTAAGTTGCTGAAAGCCTCACTAAGCTGCTGAGGCTGGCTTCAAACCTACTCAATCCTCCTGTCTCAGCCTCCCAAGCGCTGGAATTACAAGCGTGTGCCGCCACACCCAGTGTTTTGTTATAGCTGCACAAATAGACTGAGACTCTATGAGTGTGAGCAAATTACTTCCCCTTCCATGAGCTCAAAGGTCACCATCAGTGAAGGAGGGAAACCCTGTTCCTAAGAAGGCAGCTATGTTGAAACAACATGAGCCCAACACCTCATACGGCACAAGACAGTTCCCAGTTTATGATGGTTTAACTTTATGATTTTTTACTTTATAATGGTACAACATCATCAGAAATATCTTTCCTAAACCAGCAATATGTGATCCAAGACTCTCATGAAGCTGGGCAGTGGCAGTGAGCCACAGCACCCTCTCGTCAGCCACGTTATCATGAGGGTTAACAACTGACGCTCTCCAGTGCACTGTGTTGCTAAAGATGTGAGATTCAGGTGAGGTGCATCAAATACATTTTGATTTATAATATTTTTCAACTTGCAGCGGGTTTATCAGGACATAACCCCGTCATAAGTTGCAGAGCATCTGCACTTGGCAAATGACAAATGTTCCATATGTTTGTTCTCTCCCTTTTCCCTTCCGCTGTTGAATTAACATTGTGAAATCCAAACTCTGAAGAGTTACAAACCCACTTTAATTTATATGAGGTTATAATTGAAGCAAAAGGCACCTCATTAAAAATGATTAACTCTGAAAAAGTATAAGAAGAAAAATTGATGCACTTTCTATTTATTCTTTAGTCACTCGTCAAAGGAAAAGAGACTTCTCTTAGAATCTAAGGGCCAAGGATCTGTCCAGGCTTTGCAGGGAATGGGAAACAGGAAAATCATGAGGAATCAAGGAAGCGACTCCCTGTGCATGTCAGGGTGACTTCTTTTCTCTATTCTCTGCAAATATTCAAATATCCTCTCTAGAGCTCCCTTGCTCTCTCTCCTCATCATTATGATTATCCTCAAATATTGACCTGAATCTCAGAGTCTACAGAATTGTCTTGGAGTTCTGAGTTTATTTATTTATTTTTTGTAACAGAAAATTGTTTCCCAAGGAGATTAAGGGCTAAACCAAGAACAAAGGAGGAGGCTCTGGGATTTTCAGGGAAGGTATTTTATTGCTTTTCTCTCTTTTAATCTCTGCGTTCCAGAGAAGGAAAAGACAGGGGTGGGGAACACAACGCAATCTCATTCCTCATTACTGGCTTCACTTACTTTGAGGAAGGATGGAGCCTTTCCTGGTATAGGGCCAGATCAAACAGACCCTTCGACAAGGCTGGACCCCAACTTGCAATCCTCCTGCATCAGCCTCTCAAGTAGCCAAACTCCTCTCTTCTCAATCTGACTAAATAGAACCTGAGAACAGAATCAGTATTACTTGAGTCTCCTTTCTCCCCTTGGCCAAGGTTGTATATAAACCATGTAGTAGCCCACCCTGTGAGTTGGAACACAATTCTCCAAAGAAAAAGGGACTTAAGAATACAAACTAGAAGCGCTAGAAGGCTTTCTGATAATAGCAAAAGATAATGAAAGGATTTCGATGGAGCTTGGAAACCCCAAAACATAGACATAGAGGCGCCTAAGACAAGTCATGTTGAGCTTCTAGTTGTTTGTTTTTATCGTGAAATGAAAAGTCTACGCTAGAACCACGAATCATCAGATTCTGCTGGTACTTAATGGGGGAAAAATTACTCCAACTTCACATGGTGTTTGTTCACTGCTCTTTGTTACATTGTAAAATATGTTTCTTAGGTAAATATTAACTAATTTATTTGTTCCATTGGTTTAATGTTAAAGTGTTATACACCCATGGAAGGAACAAAACCTGTTCTGGGGGATGTGACTCAGGGGTAGAGCCTAGCCTAGCATGCACAAGGACCTGGGGGCCAATCCACAGCAAGCCAATGTAAATAAATAATAAATAAAAGAGCAAAATCTACTGCTGCCCCATGTGTCAAATGATGCAAAGATTAGGTAACAAAGCCTGAAGAAAGTGCCTAGTGCCCCCCGCCATTCCAGCAGAGATCTGACATCCTTTTTGATGGTTCAGCAACAGATCTCTCCTCCTACTTGGTGAATCCCCCACCTTGGGGCCAGGGCCAGATGCTCCCAGTGGTGATCTGCACACTGGCTCCCAGCTTGAGAGCTACTGACAAAGGGACTAGGTGGCAGCGCTCCTCCTGCCCTCTGGCAGTCCTTACAGCTGCTGCAACTTGGAGCTCCTGGTAGGAAAGTGCAAGAGGACAAATCATGAGGTCTAGGGCCCAGCAAGAGTTTCTTCACCAGGTAACTTGTAAAACACAGCTCACCATTCATCTTTTTTTTTTTTTTTGGTGGTACTGGGGTTCCTGGAAACCCTTCTACCTCCAGGCTACACTCCCAGACCTATTTTATATATATATATTTTTTTAAATTTGAAAACAGGGTCTCTTAAGCCAGCGCAGCTGACTTTGAACCTATGCGATCGATCCTCCTGTCTCCACCTCCCAAGTGCGGGGATTACAAGCGTGAGCTGCCACCATGCCCCACATCCATCCATCTATTTAAAGTACATGTTTCAGCCGGGTGTGGTGGTACACGCTTGTAATCCCCGTGCTTGGGAGGTGGAGACAGGAGGGTCGCGCTGGTTCAAAGCCAGCCTCGCTGGCTTAGGAGACCCTGTTTCCAAATAAAAATATATATAAAAAATAGGTCTGGGAGTGTAGCCCGGAGGTAGAAGCGTTTCCAGGAACCCAGTACCACCAATAAATGAATGAATGAATGAATGAATGAATGAATGAATGAAGTACACCTTTCAATAGCTTTAACACTGGCAGTCATCATCACAATCAATTTTAAAACATTTCCCCCATCCCCAAAAGAAACCCCACACTCCTCAAGTATCACTTTCCAATCCCCTCCACATTTTCCTCTCAGCTCTAGGCAACTACTAATCAACTTCTTGTCTCTGTGGTTTTGCCCATTCTGGACATTTTAAATAAGTGGAATCATATAATACCTGGTCCTTTGTGTCTGTTCTCTTTCACTTAGCACAATATTTCCAAGATACACCCATGTGGTAGCATGTATCAGTACTTCATTCCTTTTTATGACCAAATATATTCTTATTATATAGTCCACATTTTCTTTACCCATTTACTAGTTAATGGACATTTGATTTGTTTTCACTTTGAGGCCACTATGAGTAATGCTGCCATCCACATTTATATAACCATTTGTGGACATTCATATAACCATTATGTAGACATAAAAACATGTTTATTTATCTTGAATATGTACATAGGAGCAGGATTGCTGGGTCATATAGTAGCTCTCTATTTAACTGTTTGAGGAAAATAAAAAAGTGGCTACACCACTGTATGTTCCCATCAGCACTGTATGAGAATTTGAATTTTTCCATACTCCCACCAACCCTTGTTATTATCTGACTTTTTAATGATTGCCATTCCTGAAGGTATAAATGGTTTTATCTTGTGGTTTTAATTTGCATTACCCCGATAACTAATGATATTGAGCATCTTTTCTTGTGCTCATTGAACATTTGAATACTTTCTTTGGAAAGCTGTCTAAAGTAATCTTTTGGTCATTTTTAAATTGGGTTGTCTTTTTGTAATAGAGTTCTAATAATTCATCAGACCAGTTTGGGGCTTGGTTTGAGGGCTTGTTCCCAGCTATTTTCCACCCTCCCCATGATTCCATGAGTTACCAAGTCATTTTCTGCTTCTTTCACAGTTAACTTCTCTTACAACTCAAAACTCCAACTGACGAAACTCTGGAATCCAAGGCCCACCCCCCACCTAGAGAAAATAACTTTTACATACAACTTTACTGGCAGATTGGAATCTGTTCAGTGGCAGTATTGTTACCGAAGCCTGGGTTTCTGAATTCATGATCCTAAATTGTTAAACTTTACAAGTGCAGTCTAAGGAAACTTTACGGGCTTGACAGGCAGAAACTTTGGCAAGTTGAGTAGCAAGTATAAACTGGAGCAGAAAGAAATAGGAAAATCTAAGAAGCCATTGCCATGTCTTGCCTTTTTCCTCTAAGAAAAAGTAGGCCACTGATTCTAATAATTTATATAAATGATAAGGCCTGGTTTTCTTTTATTTTTACTTATTTATTTTTATTTTTTGGTGTGCGTGTGTGTGTGTGTGTGTGTGTGTGTGTGCACTACTGATGATTAAAATGAGGAGCATTATAGCTCTGAGCTAGATGCCAGCCTATTTTATTTTGAGTTACCATGTCCTGGCCTCCAACCCATGATCCTACTGTCTTATCCTCCCAAGTGTTGAGATTACAGGTGTGCACCACAGCACCCAGATAGCCCCTGGTCTTCGGAGGCTGACAGTCTTCTCTCTGCCTTTGTCATTCAATCACAGTGACTACATTGCTCTTTATCTCTCTGGCAACCTAAGCTGGTGTCCAGGGAACTCCATTAGGAATTTTTCCAAAAGGTCAAGTATGGAAATGAAGCAGGGATCCTAATTCTGTCAGCCAACCCATTTAACCCCACATTTGGTTGACAGGCAGTTTTAGTTCCTCTGTCAACACTGCTGATTTGTTCATGTTACCCCTTCCCTTTCGTACCTGGGTTCTCTAAGGAGTCAAGGAAGTAAGAATGTCACTCCCTTTGGGAGTTTTCTTCTGGAACCTGAGGACAAGACTTTGGAAAGGTGGTTTCCTGCAGTTTCTTGTGTGATATCCTAGGTTCAGTTCTGTGAGAAAGATAAACTGAGGCAGAAGGGCATGCACAGTCAGCTTTGGGTACCATTCACTCCTCTTATAAGCACCCACTTGCTAGTGCCCCCTTCTCCCAGGACAGGATTCTAGACCCTGTATTGAAAAGGAACTGTTCAAAAAGAAGTCCAATCTAAAACAGATAGGTTTAACCTATTAAGTCTCAAAGGTATTTGCACTTCTTTAAGTAAGCTCTCTCTCCCTATTGGGTTTCATTTTGCCAGATTCAATAACCACTTCTCAATTCTCTTACGACACTGATGTCTAGACAACAAGATGATTCATGAGGAGGAAGGTGCTAATATGAATGGCATTAGTCAGTGAGAATGAGATGAGATTCTGGGGATAAAATGTTATGGTGAAGTCCAGCCACCTGTTCATTCAACAATCACTTCTTACGTACCTGCTGGGTACCAGGCATCATGTTCTAGTTGCAGGCAGAGAAGAAAAGCAAGGATGCTGCCTCAGGGAGCTTCCAGTCTAGTGGTAGTAATAAACAATACATAAACCAAAAATATCATTCAAAATATCATTCCAGGTAGTGATAAGTACGTAGAAGAGGGATGTGAAATAGTATCTTGCTATGAAGGACAGGAGGAGGTGAACTGTGCCCTTAGGCAGGGCGGGTGGGGGGAGCCCCTGAGAAAGGGACGTGTCCCTGAAACTTCAACAGTGGCCTAGGGAAGAAAGCTGCATTCTAGGGAGAGAAAACAAGTGTAAACAGTTGGGTGCAGGATCAGGCTCAGCTTGCTGGAGGAGCAGGACACCACCAGCATGGTGGAGGGTAGGAACACTGCTCAGCAGGGCCAGCTAAGGGAGGACCTGGGAAAGCTGGGTAAAGGCACAGAGAGGTGAGCGCCGGGCCCCCAAGTCACTAAACTAGGAGGTGGCTCAGCCACGATGGCAATCCTGGTCTTTTCAATCCAGACAGGTATTTTTCAACACAGTATAACCTGGTTTATGATCCACGCGATGCTGGATCAAAGCCCTTGGAGGTCCCAGGGCTCCAAGAGCCAAAGACATCCTGTCACGCTCTTCCTCACACCCTCTTGGGGAAAAAGTACTAGACTTAAAAGCTTCGAAGTTCATCACCCTAAACCTAATACAAAATCTCTTTTAAATAGAATATTAGAATCCCATAGATATTATGGCAAAAAACGTACTGAACGTTTATCACATGAATTTAAGTAGCATGCAGAGAAGTTATTTTGTTGTTGCTATCTTTGACCTTATGAAAATGTAATCGCACTGGATTGCCTAATGTCTATTTTTAAACATAAGATCTACTCTATTACACACTAGGAAGCTTAATATAGCTAAGATGCCGGTCAGGATTAGCTACTATGCAGATTTTAAGAGTCTTTTTTGTGCTTTTGCTTTTATAAGAACTTATAAGTAAATTAAAATAATTATTTTTAAATAGTAAAATTAAGCCAGGTGTGGTGGTGCAGGCTTGTAATCCTAGCATTCAGGAGGCTGAGACCAGAGGATCACGGTTTGCGGACAGCCTCAGCTACTACTTAGGCCCTCTGCAACGTAGTGAGACCCTGTTTCAAAATAAAGAATAAAAATAGGACAGGGAGTGTAGCTCAGAGGTCAAATGCCCATGGGTTCCATTGTGGGGAGCCATTAAGGTCTTCTTCCCCTTATCTTTACTAAAAGAGTACTTCTGACTGCCCAATGCCCGGAGTCAACAAGGTGTGTTGTCATGCAATTAAGATTCTCTTAGAATGATTGATACTATTGTTCTAAGATTAGGGTGTGTTGTACCAGGGTATTAATTGGCTTGCCCACAAGATTATGTACTTTCTACCCGCCTTTCTTGCATTGTTGTGTAACCTGAAGGTGGAGACTATATAAATACCAAAAGAGAATAAACCCAGGGTCCTCAGCCCAGTGGAGTCTGGCGACCCTCCCATGCGTGAATTCTTTAATCCTCACTCCTCTCTTCGGAACTGTACTTTTTTTTGCTGGCTGGCCCCGGCATTCTATCCCCATACTCCCCCCACACACAAAATAAAATTTAAAAAAATAGTAAAATTATGCTCAAATTAAAAAATGAAGCTGAGTGGCACATGCCTATAATCCTAGTACTTGGGAGGCAACACAGAAAAATCACAGGTTTTAAGGCCAGCCTCAGCAACTTAGCAAAACCCTCACCAACTTAGCAAGACTCTGTTTCAAAACTAAAAATAAAATGGGTGGAGGTGCAACTCAGCAGTAGAACACCCCTGGTACCAAAATAAAAAAGGAATCCGCAGGGCATGGGGGCGCATGCTTATAATCCCTGCACTTGGGAGGCGGTGGAGGCGGAGACAGGAGGATCGCGCTGGTTCAAAACCAGCCTTGCTGGCTTCAGAGACCCTGTTCCCTGTTTCCAAATTTAAAAAATATATAAAATAGGCCTGGGAGTGTAGCCCGGAGGTAGAAGGGTTTCCAGGAACCCCCATACCACACACACACAAAAAAATTGGTTAATAAAGAACAGGTGTCTGTCCAATATACAACGTGTACATATATACGTGGCACACATGTGCACACGTGTGCATGTGCATGTGTGTATGTTGAAAGACCTAACTCAGCTTAGCCGAAGTGACGCCATGTTTTACTGGCCCCCCCAAGTACCAGGAAGTTAAAATGTAACTGTGGGAAATTACAGGATTCAGTAAGCCTGCAAAACAGGATGGGGTCGGTAGTTAAGGTAGTTAACTGCATACCTGCGGATAAGAGAAGGCAGTTACGAGATAACTCCGGGACTTTCCACCAAGCCCCCGGGACTTTCCACCAAGCCCCGACCAGACAAGCCGGAGGCAAGCAAAGGTCATTCAGTCCCTCATTAACTCGAACCAATGAAATTCCTGTAACTATGCTTTTCCGCTTCTGTACCCCCGCTTCTGCCCCCTACCCCCTATAAAAGTTACCTAAAACTCACCTAGGGCGCGCAAGTCTCTGTGCAGACTCTGTCGCCCACAGGTACCTGTGTCCCGCAATAAAATCCTCGTGCTTTTGCAGCCAGTGGTCTCGGACTGATCTCTGGGTCTCGGGGTCCCCACTTCTGAGGGAAAGACCACTCGGGGGTCTTTCAATGTGTGTGTTGAGCACTGAATTCATGAGTATTCCAGCCCTGGCCCTGCCACTAGACTAGGATTAGAATCCTAGCTCAGATACTTATGCGGGAAATTAGGTAAATTACTCAATATTGCTAACCCTCCATTTTCTCTTCCATAAAATGTGGATGAAAACAAATCTTAGGAGCATGAAGCTATGTGAAAACAACTCTGGTAATGAGTGATGGCGCTTGGCATAGATTAGTTGGCCCCTGAGTAGGGTTGGTTTCCCTGCCTTCTCCAGGCCTCTGTCACTCATCAGAAACACAAGAGGGTCAGTGGCTGGCATCTAAGAGCCCCTCACCCAGGGGCCAGTGTCATCCACAGCCAGGTTCTCCTGCCCATCCCACCACACAATAGTGAATCCTTCCGTGATAGGTGGATGGAAAAATGCTGGCAAGAGGGACCCAGAGACAGAAGACTCCCAGGAAAATGAGCAGGGAAGCTTCCAGGACTGGGACACAAAGGGTCAGCGTCCAGGCACACCCCCTCTTAAACCCCCCTAGAACCAATTCTTCTTACCAACCCACTGGCTTCTATTAAAGTCTTGTGAGAATATTTTTTTGATGCCAGCCCGTTCCCGAAGATAAACTGGAAAGACTAGGAGCCGTAAGTAAATTCATGGGAAGTCGAGTATGGTGGGCTTGTAATCCCAGAGACAGGAGGATCATGAGTTCTTAGACAGCCTCAGCTACTTAGTAAGGCCCTCCGCAACTTAGTGAGACCATGTTTCAAAAATAAAGGGAAAAAAAAATAGGGCTGGGGGTATAGCTTAGAGGCAGAATGCCCCTGGGTTCAATGGTTCAAGACCCAGTAAAAGACACACACACACACACACACACACACACACACACACACACACTCCATAGGAAATATTTGTTAAATGAATAAGGCTTCTCTTATTATAGATATATTTCTAAAAATGGAAGAAATTAGTCTTATTTAGAAATTATTAATCTTAAGTGTTCTAGTGAAACCAAGCCATTAAGAGGAGATTTTGGGTGGATGTAAACTTTTTAAAAAATTTAAATTGACGCCGGGTATGGTGGCGCACGCTTGTAATCCCCGTGCTTGGGAGGCGGAGACAGGAGGATTGTGCGGGTTCTAAGCCAGCCATGCTGGCTTAAGAGACCCTGTTTCCAAATAAAAATATAAAATAGGTCTGGGAGTGTAGTCCGGAGTTAGAAGGGCTTCCAGGAACCCCAGTACCACCAAAGAAAAAAAAATAAATTGACAATTAAAAATTGTATAGATTTACATTATGCAATAGTGATTGCACATTTCTGTCTGGCAGGTGGATTTTGCTTAAAGAGAAGCATAAGAAAATGAAGTAAACATTGTAGGACAGGGCTTTGAGTATTTAGAGTTTACTGGACTGAAGAGTAGGGTCGATTAATCTTTCCACATATCTTGGACTTTATCAGATTAGGATGTGGAATTTTGGAACTGAATCCACTCTGGTTGTCTTAATAGAGGACTTTTCTCTGGGCACAAAAGCAAAGCCTATTCTTATCCTTCTAACTCTGATCCAGCTCAAGGGTGAGTCTAGGGGTGGCTTCCCGACAAGCCCTAGAAGGAGGGAATGCTTGCCGCGGGCATCATAATTGAACAATCCTCCAGTACTTAGCACTGTCCCCTCCAAGCCACTGTACTTCCTGAGCATTGTCAGTCCCTGGCAACTGAACAGCCAACCGCCAGTAAGATCCTCGCTGACCCAACAAGTTCAACATCCCCAATAACTCTGCTTCTTGAAAAAGTCAGGACCACTTGACATTCATTCATTCATTCACATTTATTCAATCAACAAATATTCTCAACCCTGAAGAATCCTGAGTAATTCTGGATGATAAGGAGAAAGCTCACATATAACCAAGAAATAACAAAGCAATGTTAATGATACAGATGACTTTAAGTTGGACAGTTTAAGTTGGATATTTTTGTGTGTGTATGTGTGGTTCAGGGAATGGAACCCAGGGGCTTTCTACCTCTGGGCTACACTCCCAGACCTATTTTATATTTTATTTGGAAGCAGGGTCTCACTAAGTTGCTGAGAGCCTCACTAAGTAGCTGAGGCTGGCTTTGAACCTGTGTGATCCTCCTCTCTCAGCCTCCCAAGTACTGAGATTCCAAGCGTGTGCCACCACGCCCGGCAAAGTTGGACATTTTAATAAATCTACCACAAACAAATGCTAATAATTGTGAGGGGGTACTGGGATTGAGCCCAGGAGCTTTCTACCTCTGAGCTATACCCACAGCCCTATTTTATTTTTTTATTTTGAAACAGTCTTACTATGTTGCAGAAGACCTGACTAAATTGATGAGGCTGGCTACAAATCTGTGATCCTCCTGTCTCAGCCTCTCAAGTGCTGGGATTCCAAGCGTGCGCCACCATGCCTGGCTGCTAATAACCTTTTAAATAAAAAAGAAAGTTTAGACAGGGCAGCAATGAGTAGCGTAAGAGCTGAGCCAGGAACTAAAGAAGAGCTAACTATCCATGATGCTTGGAACATTTTTCTTTCCAGTGTCACTCTCTGAAACTCTTCTAAATCTCATTAAAGGAAAAACGTCTTTTCCTTACTTTTTTACTTAATATCCTTAGTGTCATGAACGTGATATTAAGTTGGAGTTAATTGCTTCCCCTACCAGGCTGTGAGCTCCTTGGGAGAAGTGACCGTGCCACTCAGCCACCTCCAGGTCTCTAGTATCTAGAACAGGGCCCTGCATGTGGAGCTCATTACCCATGGGGCAGTTCTGTGGGAGCCAATGAAGCGAACGCATTTCTAGTATTATCAGACCCGCATTATTCCAAAGGGCAGCCAAGAGATGTGTGGCTGTGGAGACCTTGAGATGTGTTTACGTAGGGTGAATTGAGATGTGCCGTAGGTGTAAAATATATACCAAATTCCAAAGATTTAGTACACAATAATGTAAAATGTATCATTAATAATTTTTACATTTATTTCATGTTGAAATAATAATACTTTGACTACTGGGTTAAATAACATTAAAATTAGTATTACTTGTTTCTTTTTAGATTTTTTAATGAGGCTACTAAAAAATTAAAAATACTTTATGAGGCTGGCATTATTTTTCTTTTGGACAATGTTGGATAAAGCCAAAAACAATTTTCATGTATAAATCACATACAAGTCTCTTGTCTCTGATTCTTATAAGGTTTTTGCAAGGAAGAAGAATTTAGTTATAAAGTCTGAATGGACCAAAAGTCCATGTTCAGAATATCCCAAGAATCGGAGTCACTTTTTATAAATTATGATCACTTGGGATGGCCTACACATTAGTAGGGTCATCTTTTATTTTTTTAAATATTTATTTATTTTATTTATTTTATTTATTTTGGTGGTACTGGGGATAGAACCCTCTACCTCCGGGCTACACTTCCAGACCTATTATATATATATAATTTTTTTTTTTTTTTTTGGAGGGGGCAGGGTCTCTTAAGCCAGCAAGGCTGGCTTCGAACCTGAGTGATCCTCCTATCTCCAACTTCCAAGTGCGGAGATTACAAGCATGCGCCACCACGCCCAACTAGGGTCATGTTTTAAGGAAAATTAATAATAATAATAATAATAATAATAATAATTGCAATTCTTTCTGTATTCCTCTATGTTGAGTCAAAGTCAACAAGGGCATGTGATATCCATGCAGCCAACACTTAAATAGCTCTTCAGCTTCTGGCTCTAAGTGCCTCTGCTTTATCCCCTCTCCTCCCTCAGCCTCCGGCATCCTGAGCAGTCAGCCACCCCTCCCAGCTCATGCTCTTTCCACTGACCTCAGAAGAGGCTGGCTCAAATAACACACTTGTCAAAACACCTAGGTAAGCACATCAGTGAAAGACACCATATAAATAGATATCTGGAAACAGAATGCTCCATACTGATAACCAAAACCACTTATAAATGCCCTGTTACCTTACAAAAGGTGTTTCCTGTGATGATTAGTTAAATGTGAATGTCACTAAAAGTTCTAATTCTATCAGCTCAGATAGACATTTCCTATAAAGGCAACGGCAAAACTACAGTTGAAGGTGTTAAGTTTTGGGGACAGCCGTGGCAAAACCATTGAATACGCCGGGCGTGGTGGCGCACGCTTGTAATCCTCGCGCTTGGGAGGCAGAGACAGGAGGATCGTGTGGGTTCGAAGCCAGCCACGCGCGCTGGCTTAAGAGACCCTGTTTCCAAATATAAAAGTATAAAAATGGGTCTGGGAGTGTAGCCCGGGGGTAGAAGGGTTTCCAGGAACCCCAGTACCACAAAAAAAACCCATTGAATATGAATATTACTGGGTTCAATCCCCAGTACTGCAGGAGAGAGAGAGAGAGAGAGAGAGAGAGAGAGAGAGAGAGAGAAATTAAACTTGACCAACAGACACTGATCCAAAACAAAAGTGATGTAAAAAGTGATCTGTGGGGGGTGTATTCATTTCGAGTCACCCCTTCATGCCAGTTTGGTCTGGGGCTGTATTTCTATTCTCTGTATTTCTATCTTTCTAATAAACTTCTTTAAATCTTCAAAAAAAAAAAAAAGTGATCTGTGGGAAAGGCTAAAAGACTGGGCTTCACTGATCTATATGCAGAAAAATAAAACAAACAAAAACCCAAGTGTCTGTTTATATCTTTCTCTCTCTCTCTCTCTCTCTCTCTCTCTCTCTCTCTCTCTCTCTCTCCCAAAAGAGACCATGAGTTTGAAACATTTAGCATAGCATTTGGCACATGTTCAATAAATATTGGCTGAATGAAAACATGAATGTATAGGTTGTTCATTATTTAAAGCAATACTGAGCTGAGTGAGGTGGCACACACCTGTAATCCCAGTACTTGGGAGGCTGAAACAGGAAGATCACAGGCTCAAGACCAGTCTCAGCAACTTAGCAAGACTCAAAGCAAAACCTAGTGCAAACTTGTTTCAAAATAAAATATAAAGGTCTGGGCTAGGGTGGAGCTCGGAGGTAAAATGCCCCTGGGTTCAACCCCCAGTACCAGAAAAAAAATTAAAAATTTTTAGAAAAAGCGATACTGCCATCATCACTTTTTTCTTGCTTTGTTTTGAATCCTTAGCAGTACAGTAGACAGTAAATGGCTCCCCAATATTACTCAGAATAAAATTTGAAAACCTCACCATGGCCTAGGAAGCCCACCTGGCCTGCAACCCAGTCATCACTAGCCTCTCCTCTGACTACTCTCCCCCTGGCTCACTCTGCTCAGAGACCCTGGCCTCTTGTGCTAAGGCAAGCCCACATTCCTGCCTCTGAGCCTTCGTGCCCTCACACTGGCCCCTCCCATTTTCTGGAACACCCATTTCTTTCAGCTTCTGCTCAGATGTCACCCTGTGCGAAAGGCTTTTTTCCATTACTCCATCCAAAACAGCACACCCCTTTCTCCTGCTGGGTTTGTATAACGTAGGGCCACCCAATGTATTCTATATTTGTTTAATTATTTGCTTTTCCCCACTGGAAAGTTGGCAAGTGTTGGGAGGGCAGGGACTTGTAACCCTTGACCCTAGGAAGTGCCTGCCTCGAGAATTCAATAAACATCTATTGAGTAAGCTGGGTACAGTGTGGTGCATGCCTATAATACTAGTACTTGGGAGGCTGAGACTGGAAGATCGCAGGTTCAAGGCCAGCCTTAGCAACTTAATGAGAGCCTGTTTCAAAATAAAGATAAAAAAGGGCTGGGGTTGTAGCTTAGAGGTAGAATATCTCTGGGTTCAATCCCTAGTACGACAAAAAAAAAATCTATTGAATGAATAAGTTAATGAACATTAGATTAGAGTCCTGATACTTGAGGACTAGTCTTAATTCTACCACTGAAAAACTATGTGACTTAAAAAAAAAGTCTCTTAACATCCAGTTTTGAATCTGTAAAAAGGTTAGTGAGAATAAATGTTTATAAAACCTCTCCCAGCTCTAGAATCCCATGAGCTTTAAAGAACCTCCTCTTACATATAATTTTGTATGAAATTTTAGCAACACACACACACACTATATATACATATACATTATATACATATATGCATGTGTATATACACATATATATCTACCACAAGCCCTCTTGAAGGAACACATCATTATGATTCTAAACCCTGCTTCAATGGTGAAGCCTTCTTGAGCCCTCCCAGGCCATAGGGATCCCAGGACTATCTCTCTACGTTGAGGTGCTTCACACAGACCTTTTTTCTTCCTTCAATCTCTTCTAACAGCAAATGTCATAATTATGTTTTCTCTTTCCCCAGCTAAAATGTGACATCTTAATGTGAAGTCAGTAATGGGTTCTCAGGAATTGTTGCATCTCTAGCTCCTTACATGGTCCATGGCACTCCACAAACGTTTAGAGAATGAATGAACACAGATAAGCCTAAGTGGAATGCAATAATGTCTTTCTTTCTTTTTGTGGTACCAAGGATTGAACCCAAGGGCATTCTACCTCTGAGCTACACCCCCAGAACCCCCAGCCCTATTTTTTATTCTTTATTTTGAACCAGAGTCTCACTAAGTTGCAGAGGGCCTCACTAAGTAGCTGAGGCTGGCCAAGAACCTGCGATCCTCCAAATGCTGGGGTTACAAGTGTACGCCACCACACCCAGCTGGGATCATTCCTTTATTACAAGTGGATACGATCTCCCTCCCCTGGCTGGTCAATGGTGGGTGGAAGGCAGAGCTCCGCTGTCCACAGTGATTCATCTGAAGGAATATGAGAAATTTATTGGGACCCTACTAAGAGTCACAAATGCCTACATACACTCATGTTGCTTGTTTAATCCTTATGAAACTATATGAATTAGAAACTATTACTATAATTTTATGGATAGAAAATTTGAGTTCAAAAGGGACAGGATTTGCCCCTGATAGAATAGCTAATAGGAGGACCAGGGACTTGGCTCCATAGTACAGCACTTGCCTAGCCTGCACGAGGCCCTGGGTTCAATCCCAGCACTGAAAAAAAAAAGAGCTGGGTGTAGTGGTGTTTGATTTTTTTTAAAATTATTATTATTACTGGGTGTAATCTCAGTCAGTACTTGGGAGGCTGAAACAGGAGGAGCATGGGTTCTCAGCCAGCCTCAGATACTTAATGAGGCCCTCCACAACTTAGTGAGATCCTGTTTCAAAGTAAAGAAAAAAAAAAGGGGGGGAGGGGGTATAGCTCAGAGGTAGAATGCCCATGGATTCCATCCCCAGGACTGCAAAAAAAAAAGAAAGAAAGAAAAAATCTCTTGTGTTAAAAAAAAAAAAAAAAACTGTTTCATGAAAAGAACGTGTTTCTGCTTTACTTGTTGCACATACTCAGCAGGTCTGGTCCTGTTGTCTTCAGAAAAGCTAACAGGATTCCTGTGCCTCTTGATACTATATATCATAGTCACACGACTGAATGATAGATCAGAAGGGTAGTTTTCTAATCCAGTATAAGAACTGTTCTTGTGATGATGTGCTTTTTGCACTATAAAAATATTTGGGAAGCCGGGGATGGTGGCACACTCTTGTAATCCCAGCATTTGGGAGGCTGAGACGGGAGAATGATGGTTCATGGACAGCCTTAGCTACTACTTAGTGAGGCCCTTTGCAACTCACTGAGACCCTGTTTCAAAATAAAGAATTAAAAAAAATAGAGCTTGCGGTAGAATGCCCCTGGGTTCCATCCCCAGTACCACAAAAAAAGGCATTTGGGGGGTAAGGTTATGGTACTAGGGATTGAACTCAGGGCCATTCTACCTCTGAGCTACACTCTCAGCCCTGTTTCATTTTTTTTTTTATTCTGAAACAGCATCTCACTAAGTAGTAGAGAGCCTCACTAAGTCTCTGCAGCTGGCTCAAACTTGTGATCCTTCTATCTCTGTCTCCCAAGTACTGGGATTATAGGTGTCTGTCAACATGCCCAGTTTGAAAGCATTTTTAGAATTAGAAGGAATGTTTCCTTGATTCAAAAGGGTAGCTATAGATAATTCTGTATATTTAGAAATGGTTTACAAGCACATTATTTCTTGCCTTGTAAATTTTTAAAACTAAAATTTATTTTCTCCTGATAACAAAATGTGATATGTGCTTATTATACAAAACTAAAAGTTCAAATAAATGCAAACAATTTAATCAACCATTATCCCATTATTTAGAAATAACTGGTATTATTAACGTTTTTAATCATAAGATAACATTTATTAAGTTAGCCTTAACCCTTATTAATCTTTTCTTTTCCTGTGGTACCAGGGCTGGAATCCAGGGGCATTCTACCTCTGAGCTACACTCCTAGCCCTATTTTATTTTTTATTTTGAAACAGGGTCTCACTAAATTGCTGAGGGTCTCCCTAAGTTGATTCTTCTGGCTTCAAATATATGATCATCCTGTCTCAGCCTCCCCAGTCATGAGATTGTAGGCATGCACTACCACGCCAGGCACCTTTATTAATCTTTTAAGCCTTTTTCCAGTACATTTTTTACTGTATGGTTGACACAATTCTAAATGATACTGTGAATTAATTTTTTCAAATTCAATAAGCATTTTCCATAGTTAGAATCATCATAAATAGCATTTTGATAAAGGCTTATTCATATATCAAAAATATGCAATAGTCATTCTGTGATTATTACTGAGGTTGTTTTCATGTTTAACCTTAATGTGCTTTCTCCTTCTTTTTCTTCTTTTTTTTTTTTTTTAGCACTGGGAATCGAGCCTAGGGGCATTCTACCTCCCAGTTCCAGTTATACCCCAGCCCTTTTTAAAAATTACTTTTTGCTTTTATTATATTACTGGTATTGAACCTAGGGGCTTTCTACACCCTAGCTATATAAGCTATATGCTCGGCCCTATTTTATTTTTATTTTGAAACAGGGTCTAAGTTGTGGAGGGCCTCCCAAGTTGCTGAGGCTGGCTGTGAACCTGCAACCCTCCTGTCTCAGCCTCCCAAGTACTGAGATTACAGATGTGTACTGTGTGCCTGGCTTTTTTTTTTTTTTTTTTGTACTGGGAATGAAACCGAGGGGCATTCTACCTCTGAGCTACACCCCCAGCCCTATTTTTTAGTCTTCTTTTTTTTTAGGTGGTACTGGGATTCCTGGAAGCCCTTCTACCTCTGGGCTACACTCCCAGACCTATGTTATATTTTTTTATTTGGAAACAGGGTCTCTTAAGCCAGCGAGGCTCGCTCCGAACCAGAGGGATCCTCCTGTCTCCGCCTCCCAAGCGCGGGGATTACAAGCATGCACCACCACGCCCAGCTTATTCTTTTATTTTTTGAAAGAGGGTCTCACTGAGTTGCAAAGGGCCTCACTAAGTAGCTGAGGCTGTCCATGAACCACAATGCTCCTGTCTCAGCCTCTCAAATGCTGGGATTACAAGTGTGCGCTATCACGCCCAGCTGTGCCTGGCTTTTTATGTACCTCTTTTTTTTTTTTTTTTTTTTTTCCCTGTCCTGGGGATGGAACCCGGGGCATTTTATCTCTGATTGACACCCCCAGCCCTAATTTTTATTTTGAAACAGGGTCTCACTGTTGCAAAGGGCCTTACTGAGTAGCTGAGACTGTCCATAAACCATGATCCTCCTGTCTCAGCCTCCCAAATGCTGGGATTATAAGCATGAGCCACCACACCTGGCTCTCTATGTGCCTCTTAATTTAAAAACAACAACAACAAAAATGTATAGAATTATGCTTCTGAGAATAGTTCTGACCTGAAAGAAAAAGTAGACAACTTTTTCAGGGGAAATTTCACACTGTTATACACAGACAAGGCCTTTCCTTTTTCTCTAATAACTTCTCAAAGAAAATGTTAGATGGAGCCATTCCAGCATTATCTATAGCAAGGATGGCTCCTCCTCAAAAGGGGTTGGTGACCACCCGAGGCCTGGAGCACACAGATCAAGGCTCACATAGTGGCTCTGAAGCTTTCTTGCTTTGTGCCCTCAGGAAACTACATGAAGCTTTTATTTCCTCATCTGTAACAAGAAAATCACTTCACAGTGTTGCTGCAGGGTTTGCTGTGAGACAACACATGAGAACACTTGGCACCATGTCTGGCCTAGGAATGGAAATAAAAAAAAAAAAAAAAGGAAAAGTTCTGTGGAAAAGCCAAGAAGATAGGAATGAAAAATGATGAGAATATCCCAAATTCTCATTTCTAGTCTCAAAAGAACCTAGGACTTTACGCCATATTTGAAAATAAGCATACTGAAGTGGTTTGATCCTGACAGCATTGAGGCAGGTGCGATCTGGGGGCTCAGGTCCCCCTCGTAGACCCTCCCCGCTGCCCTCTCCCTTTGCCCAGCTACAGCTACTATCTCCTTTTCCACTGTCTACCTCGGTCCAAAACCTAGATAGTATCTTCCATTCTTCCACTGCCTCCTGAAAAGAACCCTCCTGAAACTCAACTCCCCAAACTACCTGTCAGATTAATTTTCCAATAAAATAGTATGTCTTCTAAATCATGTTAATTTTACCGACTCCTTGTAGCCCATGTCATCCAATCAAAAACCAAAAAGTTGATGGGTTTTCAAGGCCTCCGTCACCATCTGGCTTATTCCATTATGTTTCTCCCTGCTTTCCTTGCTCTTTCTTCCTTAGTGTCTACCTTACCATCTACAGTGACAGCAGGTTGGCTTTCACTGCAGATAAACCGTGCCCTTACCTGGAGCTCTTGACCCTTGTTAGAGGGGAGCACTACTCCAAAGTGTGCTTCCAATTGCCGGGTGTTCACATTTTAGTGGGAATAAGTTTTCATGTCCTCTGAGGGAGTAAATGTTGGCTGGGCAAGGATACATTTCCCCTTTTCGATATGCCAGGAGGCACTGGTCCCGACCCCTGCCCCCATTCTCATCAGTGCCTTCTCTGTCTTCCTTTATGCATCTCCTGCCCACTCTCTAAGGCCCAGCTCACATCCATGACTTCAAGGGAGCCCTGACACTGCCCTCTCTCTCTTGACCTTCCACAGCAGCCATGACCTGTCCTCCCCTCTATTTCTAACATAGCTCATGGTCCCACACTCCCCATGTTTCTCACACACAAAGTTCTTGAGGTGAGAGCATGTGTGTCTCCCATTTGGTAGTCGCTCTGTAAACATGTGACCGGTATTCAAGACTCCTTTGACTGATGAGTTGCCCCAGTTAAGGCCACTCCATGGCTCCTTCTCCAGCCTCAGCACTACTGGCCTTGATTGGCAGTACTTTTAACTTTGGGTAAGAGGGCCTTCTGAAATGGTACACATCCAATCTGCTACTTTCAAAGTGTTTCTACTGATAGGAACAGATTTAGGAAGAGACACCATCAACTGACACACTTAGAGGGAAAAAAGATCTTAGAAAATAAAGGTAGGAACAAACCCAAAAAGAGAAAATTTCTGCTATTCTCAGCTGAAGAGGAGGAAGGCCCATCTTTTTATTTAACGTTACTTAATCACATTCATGTCCACTGAAAAGTTGATATATGGGCCCAACGAGCATTTCTAAAATTCATGCTTTTCTCCAGAAAATATATAGGCCCTTGTATCTAAAGAATCTCCTTACAGGGACCCAGCCCTGAGCTAAGGACACAGGCGAGGCCTTTGGTGTAAAGGTAGCCAGGTCCTTCTCTGCCTGCTCCCTGACCCCTTCCCCTCTAGCTCAGGCTTTTGAGAAGGTTCAGAGCCTCCGGCCAGGTGTGACCGTTCTGGCACAGTTCTGTGGTTAGGCAGGACCCCAAGTAAAACTCCAAGAATATACAAGAGCAGCAAGTCCCAGGAGCGGCAGTCAGGGGCAGACCTGCAGCAGGTGGGCTGCCATCCCCGCTGCCCACCAGCACCCCACCTCCAGGCAGTTTAAAGGGCAGAGTGCGTGGCCGTGAGCTGCGGAGGTTAACAAGAACAGGAGGTGAACCAGGCCAAGGCCAGGAGGGCTGTGGCCCCGAGCACCTGTCTGGGGAGGCTCTGCTACCTGGCATCGGGCTCCTCTTCCGACTCCTCTGCCTCGTCCTCCTTGCCCTCCGACTCCTCCTCGGTCTCCAGCTCGCGGGCCTCGTCCTCGGAGTCGAGGAAGCTGTCGGTGGCCTGGTTGCTGTCGCCGCTCGCCATCGCGTCCTTCCGGAGCCCGTGCCGCCCTGGTGTTCTCCCTCTCACTGCACTGTCTGCCGCTGGCCCAGCCGCTCCTGCCCTGCCTGGCCGGCTCGGGTTCCCCACGACTTTAAATAGAAGGCGTCAAAAAGTTTCGCCACCGAGCTTCTGGGGCCCGGCTCAGCTTCTCCTCTTCCCTGCCCTCTGCCAACTCGCCCTCCCCCACGCTCTGGCCCTGGCAGGCCTCCCAGACAGGGACAGCTGAGGGGCCGTCAAGGGCGGCCACCCAGGGAGGCAGCCACTGTATCCCAAACAGCCCTCCTTCCTGAACAAAGCACTTACTGGTATCAGGCTCTGCGCCAAGGGTCTGTCCCCCTCAACTCTGCAGCGGCAGGTGGATTCACGGCAGTGATGGAAACAGGATCTACAGAGCTAGGGGTAGCTTGCTTCAAGTTCCCCTGCCAGGAAGGTGATTCTAACACTAGGTCTGCCCAGCCCCAAAGCTGTCTTGAACCCCCCTAATCATTGCAAATTGCTATATTGTGTGCCCTCTTTCTCAAGTGGCCACAATTATTCATTAGCCAATGGCTGGTCTTTGTCTGAAATTCAGCCCAAAGGCCCCAGACCCCACTGGATCTTATAAACTGATGCTTAAAACTTACCTCAATGTCTTTCCACTACTGGAGAACCAAGAACCTCAAGATGATAAAATCCTGCCATGTTGCCACATCTTAACCTATCTGGTCTCTTATCATCTGGAGTTCCCAATATCCTATCAAGTCACTCCACTATACCTATATGTACGTAATTCTTTCTACCTGAATGGTTCTTCCCACCTTTACCTGGTTGCTCACCATTCTGAAATCCCAACGTTAAACCCAATCCTCCTCCAAGTTCCCATCTCAGCCTACATTCCAGAGGTGTTGGTATCTCTTTCCCACAGTACACTTTGTAAGTTTGTTTATCTTTGTCTCACCATTCCCAGCCCTTACAAACTCATAACCTGGCACCTGTACCTACTGAATGCTCCCTGAAGACAACAGGACCAGACCTGTAGAAAGGCATTCCTTTCATGAGAAGTGTCTTTTTAACTATTAGAGACCTTTTTTTTTTTTCAGTACTGGGGTTGGAAACCAGGAGCATTCTACCACCGAACTATACCTCAACCCCATTTTTTATTCTTTGCTTTCAAACAAGGTCTCACCAAGTTGCAGAGGGCCTCACTAAGTAGCTGAGGCTATCCATGAACCGCAATCCTCCTGTCTCAGCTTCCAAAGTACTGAGATTACAAGCATGTACCACCAGGCCCAGCTCAACTACAAGAGATTTTATTCAGAGTTGTTTAATAATATGGATGGAGGTAGGGTATTATTTACCAGTTATACTATCTTGTATGCAAATGCTGAGTCTACAGATGAAGGAACATAGCTCAGATATACTACAGAAGCAGTGGGTATCAGGAAAAAGCAAGTCTAATTTTCCAGGTTTCATTAAACCTTGTTTAACATCAGCAATATTCATTCTCTCAACACTAGCAAGCTTTTCCACTAGTAATTCCAAATGACCATGCTTACCTAGAGGGGGAAAAAGAGTTAGTAGTTGCAGAAATCTGTTAAACACTGAAATACAGGTAGCAATTATATGTTTCTTCAATTTAGTTCAAAATTTCTCAGGAATATTAAAGTCTACAAGATTTGTTTGCAAAGATTCTAGCTCGATTAAAAAAAATTGGAGTTGTTAGCTAGGTGTGGTGGCTTACAATCCTGATACGTGTGAGGCTGAAACAGGAGGATTTTAAATTCAAGGTCAGTGGCAATTTAGTAAGACCCTGTCTTAAACTAAAAAATAAAAAGGGTTGGGGGTGCCGGGTATGGTGGCACATGCTTGTAATCCCAGCATTTGGGAGGCTAAGACAGGAGGATCATGGTTCACGACCAGCCTCAGCTACTTAGTGAAGCCCTTGCAACTCAGTGAGACCTGTTTCAAAATATAGAATAAAAAGTAGGCTGGGGGTATAGCTCAAAGGGTAGAATGTCCCTGGGTTCCATCCCCAATATCACACACACACACACAAAAAGGGTTGGGGATGTAGCTCAGTAGTAGAGTGCCCCCTGGATTCAATCCTCATTAACCAAAAAATATTTAAAAAGTTGTAGTACAATACTTTCTTGAATAACAAACACAGAAATAGAAAGATTAACACAAATGGGAAATAAAAGAATTTAGTATTGACCAACAAATAATTGAGATGAAAAATAACTTATCTAAAAATTATCTCATATTAACAGCCCAGTTATCATATTTATATTGTCACAAAGTTCATAATCTTAGATGCCAAGTTTCTGATGGCAGGGAAGGGGGCCAACCATGGGAAATTCTGAGGCTTTATGAGGAAATATCAAAATGCTACAGAGGCAGAGCACCTTATATACTCTCATCCCTGAGAGTAGTACTGAACAGTGAGTAATATAATTAGTGCTTATGATGATTATCCAGAGTCATCACTAGAATATTAATTATACTCAACATAGTCTTATAAGTAGAACAATGTTGTGGGGAGCCATTAAGGTTTTCCCCTAAAAGAATATTTCTGATTTAGCTGACTGTCCTTTGCCCAGAGTCAACAAAGTTTGAGGTCATGGAAAGTTCAAAGTAAAAGGTCTGAGAGATCAGGTGGTGATGGCACAAGGGTACTGATTAACTGACCTGCAATGTATGTGCTTTGGATTGGTCTCTATTGTATTCCGGTAGTGATAACACGGGGATGTTAACTGACCTGAAACTATAAATACCTCAAGAGAAATGAACCCGTTGTTGAGCAGTAGAGATATTGACCCAGGAGCAGGGGTCGGCCAATAGAGATAGTAGGCTGGCGGTCCCCTCACCTTAGAATTAAAAAATTCTTGGAATCAAATTCTTAAGAGTTGAATTCTTCATCCTCACGTCTCTCTTTGGAACCCGTACTTTTGCCGGCTGGCTCCAGCACAATGTATAATACATTTTAGAACCCCCCCCCCAATTAATAAGCTCAACTGCATCAAAAGCACTCATTATACATCAGTAATCTAAAATTTCACCTATGTGTTCCGGGTGTGGTGGCACATAACTGTAATCACAGTACTTGGGAGGCTGCGACAGGAGGATCCTGGCAGGTTCGAAGCCAGTCTCAGCAACTTTAGGTCCTCCCCAACTTAGTGAGACCCTATTTCAAAAAAAAGAATAAAAAGAGCTGAGTGTGTAGCTCAGAGGTAGAATGTCCCTGGGTTCTATGCCCAGTACCATAAAAAAAAAATTACCTATTTGGAAAACTTCACTCCTATTATTGCTGGTTTAACCATGGAAGAACTTAATTCTGAGACCTTCTGAGTCTCAATCCAAAAGCAGACTTTCACAGAAAAAAAAAAAAAAACATCAACAATTTCCATATATAAAACTTTATTCCATTTGACATCATACAAAAATTTAAACTTAAAGAAGAAAATGAAAATATGCACCTTTTACAAGTCAAAGAAAGGCAAAAGTCTTAGTTTTTGAATTGGTCTGCAAAAAAATACATTAGAGGTACAAACTGTTCTACAGTAGGTCTAAAAGTTGTTTGCAGTCCTTTTGAAAAAGTTAAAACTGTTTTCAAAATTACCTTTTATATTTAAATTTATACGAAGTGACCAACTTACAAATATTTACATAAATCAAAAACAACCTTAATAAACACTGTAGCTTTTTGTTAGCAGCCACCACTATTTCGTTCATGTGAAAAAGAAATACTAAAAAAGATATTTTTACAAACATTTAGTTTTTATTTATAATACTTTTCGTGTCTTATCTAAAACACTTTGTAGTGGCTTACTGCCTAAAAATTCCAGTTTAGATTACAATCCTCTAATTGTACCCAGAAAAAAATCTGGTTCTACAAATAGGATAGAATCTTAACTTTGATGGTTCACTTTTTGTTGCTTCATGTCACAGGGAAAATAAGTGGGAAACGGAAGTAAAGCAAAAGTGCACATTGCACTAAGCTACCATAAAGCACAGGGGACTCTGCAAAATGTCCACACAAACAGTCCTTAAAACATTAATGACCTAGTAACTGCTGCAAGAGTTAAGTGCTCACGTGGCTACAGTGCAAATGTTTTAACACAAAAATCTGAAGCAATCTCAAGAGTACATCAGAAGTGTGTGAAGTACTAATGAAACGCTGTTAATACAGACACACGGAAGCCTAAGCCTGGTCTGTCCCAGGGAGGCAAGTGAAGATTTAAGGCAACTGCCCAGTATTTCATGACTCTGCAGTGATTTTCTGCAATAAAAGATTTCATTTTGTTTCAAGTAACTGAATAACTGACTTGAATCTTCACTTTACTAGAACAGATGTAGACACTAAGAAACTAGCCACTGGAGGTTGCACTTTAAGCACGTATGAAAGAGAGCCTTTCCAGAACTCCACATAGCTCTTCAGTATTAGCATGTGGTACAATTAGTTGAAGTTATATCAAAAACCTTTTACTGGTTCAAGAAATTTCCCAAAATATATTTTATCTGATTGCCTGAAAATTCATGCCATAATATTACTAGTCATCAATGTAAACATTTTCAAAAATACATTTTTAAATCAAAAGTTTTATTAGGAAATGCCATAATAAAATATGCAATCTTTATACAAGTATGTCCTTTTAAAAATAAAACTTGAAAACAAGAGGAACACTTAAAAAGAAACCATGATGGAGGTAAACAAAATGCATTATGATGTAATTCTTGTTCTTTATTTCTTGGAAGAATTTAAGAAATAGAGGCCGGTTATCTTTTCAGGATGGCAGCTCTTAAAGGTAGTATACTGTTCAAATCTTTTTTGTTTTTCAATCTGTGCCATGACTGGGAGAGAAAGAAAAAAGCATTCTTAAAATATAAATTACATGCAGAGAAAAAGACCAAAAGGAAAGTTTAAAAGAATGTTAACAGTGGTTCCTTCCAAGGTAAGAAAATTTTGAATGACTTCGTCCTTTGTGTTTTCATTTCCCAAGTTTTAAGCATAATCCAGTATTGTTTTCTGTCATCAGAATGGAAAATGTTATTTAAAAATTCTAAACCTGTGTGGGTCCAATTCATTAGTTAAAAAGTATGCACACAGGTGGTACAAAAAAGTATAACTCACAACGATAACATTCACAGATTAAATAATTTCATCTAAAAGAGCAAGGTAGCCAGGCGTGGTGGCGCACGATTGTAATCCCCGCGCTTGGGAGGCGGAGACAGGAGTATCGCGCAGGTTTGAGGCCAGCCGCGCTGGCGTAAGAGACCCTGTTTCAAAAATATAAAATGGGTCTGGGAGTGTAGCCCGGAGGAAGAAGGGCTTCCAGGAACCCCAGTACCACCAAAAAAAAAAAAAAATTAAAAATAAAAAATAAATAAAAAATAAAAGAGCAAGGTAATTAAAACAAAATCTTTCGATTTGAGAGGGTAATGGACACTTAACTTCAATTATCTGATTGGCTTTCTTGTGTCTTTACTCATCTCTTTCTTTTTTATACTTTTACTGGTGCATTATAATCTCACAGTAAGTTCACAGTTGATAGTGACATATATACACACAGCACTGGCCAGCTTTCCCCTGGCTCCCTCCCTACTCCCTGCCCCTTCCCCATACAGGATATTGAGATTGACGTTGGTATTTTCACGTATGTACACAAGTCAGTGGAAGTGTTTCCTTCATTAATTATCCCTCCCTTAGACCATCTCCTTCACTCCACTGGAGTTTCTCCTCTGTTAATTGATGTTCCACTGGTATCCTAATTACTCCTTAGTTTCCACATATAAGAAAAATATATGACCCTTCACTTTCTGTGACTGGCTCATCTCACTAAACACAAGATTCTCCAGGTCCATCCATTTTCCTACAAATGACATGATTTTGTTCTTTACTGCTGAGTATAATTCCATTGTGTACATATCCTATAATCTTATAATCTATTCATCTGTTGGACATATAGTTTGATCCCATAATTTGGCTATTATGAATTCTGATTATATAAACATGAATATATGCTTATATTAATATTTTTATTTTTGTCCCTTTGGAAAGATACCCAGGAGTGGTATAGCTGGATCAGTAGAGTCTGGTGGTACATGCCCATAATCCCAGTACTTGGGAAGTTGAGACAGGAGGTTTGCAGATTCAAGGCCAGCCTCAACAACTTAGCAAGACCTTATTTCAAAATTAAAAAAAAAGAAGGCTGGGGGTGTAGCTCAGAGGTAGAATGCTCCTGGGGTCAGTTTCCAGTATTAAAACAAAACAAAACAAACAACTCAACAAAGGAAAGAGTAAGTCTAAAACAAAATACCTATGTATACCCTTGGAAAAGGGAGATTTTGTAAGAAAAGAGAAACTAAAATTCTTATTCATACAATAAGAACCTGGCTCAATACTGTATCATTTCTTCAAACATTAGTTGTTTAATTGATTAAAAATACTTGTTTTATAGCTAAATAATCCTAAATGAAAGCTCATCTATCTAAATATTCCCTCGTGAGTATTTATTCAAATATGAAAGAAGTTCTGCAGGACAAATTTTCTATTCTGGTAGACAAACAAAGGGCCTTAGTTTGAAAGACAGTTTATTATAATATTTGAATTTTTAATTATTATTAAAATAAAGTCCATTCATATGCCTAAATAATGAAAAACTATGCCTCTAAAATGATCTTCACAGTTCTCTGGACTTTTTCTTCTATGGCATGTTTCCTTAGGTCTCACAGTAAACATTTCTAACAATATACTTCCCTTGAGAACTTTTTGTACACTGAAACTTTTTGAAAATAGGTACCTTGTCGAGTAAAACTGTTGATGAGTTCATAATGGTAAACATATACACAACATACTTTTTTTTAACTCATGAAAACAAATAAAAATAAAATGACACTGTAGTTCTTTGTGACAGTAGAGTTAGAAGAAGAAAACAAAAGCATGTACTAGACATCAGCTTCCTTCTAAGGCTATAATAAATCCCTTGATATTTTAAGGAAGGAAAGGAACCCATTAGGTTTTATTCAATGATTTTGAGAGTTTAATAAGCTCCCTATAATGTTTTGTTTCAACAGAAGTAAAAGCCATATGAATGAAAACTGAGCTCTAAATAAACTCTCCCTAAAGGAAAAGTTTATCTAAATGCAAGTAATAAATTCTCTATTATATTACATTAATGGTTTCCCAACTTAGAAATCAGGATTATTCTATCCTATTACCTATATATATATATTTTTTTTTCATTTGTAAAGCCACTAGCCCACACTCTTTACAGAATTAATCTGATGCACTGTTTACCTTTAAAAATTGATCTTTGATCGCATCAAACTTCTGCTTTTCATGCACAGCTCTGGCTGTGTTTGTTCCATCAAAAGGCTCTGTAATGTAAAGTGAACAGGTGAAAAAGAAATCATTAAAAAAAAATAACTTTCTGTTTGCGTGTGGTACTGAGCATAGAACTCAGGGCCTCACACGTGCCAGACAAGTGCTCTACCACTGAACCAGTTCAAGAACATTTTATTAGATTATAGGTTCAATAAAAATTGACAATAGATGACGAGTTTTTACCTATACAATCAGCAATTTCATATAGTTCAACTCAACATTTTTACTAGGTTTATTCATGTAGAAACGTTTAATAAAGGCAGATGTGGTGGCACATGCTTGCTTCTATCACAGTAGTTAGAAAGCTAAGGCAGGAGGATTGCAGGTTCTAGGCCAGTGTACAAGTAATTTGGCAAGACCCTATTTCAAAATAAAAAAGCACTCAGCTAGGCATGGTGGTGCACGCTTGTAATTCCAGTGCTTGGGAGGCTGAGACAGGAGGAGCACACAGGTTCAAACCCAGCCTCAGCTACTAAGTAAGGCTCTCAGCAACTTAGTGAGACCGTTTCCAAATAAAGTATAAAATATGTCTGGGAGTATAGCTCGGAGCTAGAAAAGCCCCCTGGGTTCCACCCCTAGTACCACCAAAAAATAAATATATAAAAGCACTCTACGAGTATAACTCAGAGGCAGAATACACCTGGTTTTAATCTCCAGACCACACATACAGAAAGTTTAGTATAGCTATGAACTATCTAACAAGATAGATACAACTCATGTGAAACAATGACCAAAACTCAAAGTCATTAACACAGTTAACTCATAAAAGCACGTAAGGTTCCTGAAGAATTATAGGTCAAAGACCTACCTCTAGGGGAATAAAAATAAGTTAAGGAATAAAGGTATCAAAAGAATAAAGAATAAAGCACTATATCCGAGAGAGGTGTTCAATGTCAAATGTTACGGAAAAGTAATTTTAAATATAATTTAAATTTAAAAGCTGATTTGTCCAGCAGGAAAAAGGTCAGTAATTTTTGAACAGAGGTTTAATACTGGAAAAACTGGAAGACAGTACAAAGAATTATGGTGTGACTGGATCCTTTAGCAAGACATACAGTGAGAACACTAATATCTATGAGAAGTTTGGTAGAAAAAGAAAAGAAATCAGAATAGCAAGTTGAGAAGACAGGAAGAAAACAAAGGAAGGCCTTTTATGTATGAATGTGCTGCAATATATCTACCTTCCATATCCACACTCACTTATCCTTCACCCACATGATAAGAGAAGAATGCATATATAAAGACCCCCCAAAAAAGGCAGAAGGTAAGAAAACTGAAGATAACACTAAGAAGAGAAGGATAAGTGAATGAGATGTGATGACTGAAATAATGATGGCAAAGGTAAAAATTAGTGCAGATTACGAAGTTTAATACTGGGGAAAAGGGAAAAGTGCTTGGAAGAACCAATTGGATCAAGCCATATTTTTCAGATGAAAAGACCTATGCCTGATAGCTGAAAGAGAAGGATGGGAAAGAAAAAGAATTAGTTGCTAGGAAGTAAGGGCAGTTGAGGGGAAAGACCTGGAAAGAATAAGATATCTGATGAAGAGGTTCACTATATTCATATAATCTAAGCAGGCTCATAATTTTAAAAAACTCCTTTGCTATTTTTTGGGGGGTTATTTTTGGTTTTTTTTTTTTTTGGTGGTATTGGGGTTCCTGGAAACCCTTCCTTCTCTCTACGGGTTACACTCCCAGACCTATTTTTTATATTTTTATTTGGAAACAGAGTCTCTTAAGCCAGTGAGGCTGGCTTCGAACCTGCATGATCCTCCTGTCTCCGCCTCCCAAGAGCAGGGATTACAAGCGTGCGCCACCAACGCCTGGCTCTCTTTTGCTTATTTTGAATGCTTAGGAAGGCTGTTCTTTTTTTAAAGGTGTTTGTCACAAAAACAAATAGGGTAAGACTTAGCGAGACCCTTCACAACTGAGTGAGATTCGCAACTGAGAGAGAACCTGTTTCAAAAATAAAAACACTAAAAAACAGGGGTGGGGGTGTAACTTGGAGATGCAATGCCACTGGGTTCCATCCCCAGTACTGCAAAGAAAAGAAAAAAAAAAGGGGGTAAGACGTGGTGTGGTAAATGCCTTTAATCCCAGTACTTGGGAGGCTGAGACAGGAAGATCACAAGTTTGAGGCCGGCCTCAATAACTTAGCAAGATCCTTAGAAACTTAATAAGACTTTTCAAAAAAGGGAGGGGTAACCAGAGCGTTGGGGGTTGTTTCACTTGGAGGTACAATGCCTCTGAGTTCAATTCCCTGTACCAAAATAAATATAAAATGAAATTGGATATGGTCATATGCCAAAGTGTATGGGATCCCACCATGCATAGCATTTCACAACTTTTCATATTCAGAAGAATATAGGTCACCAAAATAATATACACCTTCCGCCCATTAGCAAGCCAAACACCAAAGTAGATCTTAATCCATATTCACAAACTCAGAATGGTACATATAACCCAAGATTAAAATCTTCTAAATCTGATATTTTCTACAAATGCTGATTCTTAAATTTATTCTTTTTTAGTATGAGACAATTTTCCTTTTTTTCCCCCAGTGTTGAGAATCCAAACCAGAGCTTGACACAAACTAGACACTTTCAATTTTGCCTCTTGAAGTCAGTTTCCCATACATTCAACTACATTTAAGTTAATTTTAAAGAACAGAATTATCTTTACATATTTTTGTTTGTTTGTTTGTGTGATACTGGGGATGGAACCCAGGGGCATTCTACCTCTGAGCTATACCCCTAGCCCTATAGTTTATTCTTTATTTGGAAACAGGTTCTCACTAAGTTGCCAGGGCCTCAACTAAGTAGCCATGGCTGTCCTTGAATCACAATCTTCCTGTATCAGCCTCCCAAGACTGGGATTACAAGTGTGCACTACCACGCCTAGCTCACCTCATTTAACACCAAGTAACACCAAGTTCACAAATATCTTGCTTGTGCCAAGCACAATGGCACACATCTGTAATCCCAGTACTTGGGAGGCTAAGTTAGGAGAATTGCAGGTTCAGGGTCAAACTCAGCAACTTAGCAAGACTCTGTTTCAAAGAAATTTTTTATAAGGGTTGGGGGTATAGCTCAGAGGCAGAATGCCTCTGAATTCAGTCTGCAGTGCTTAAAAGAAAAATCTAGCTTGCATTAAATAACAATATTTTCAGAGTAAAGTTTGTATTTTCTTCCATTTATACATCATGAGATTAAGTTCAATAAGTATGAGGACTACATAAATCAAATCGTGCTCAAATCTTGCAACTAGGAAAACTAAATGCTCAAATTCATTATTTCTTACAACTAAAGAATTTTAAATAATTTTCCTTTTTTTGGTGGTGGTACTAAGGTTCCTGGAAGCCCTTCTATCTCCAGGCTATACTCCCAGACCTATTTTTACATTTTTATTTGGAAACAGGGTCTCCTAAGCCAGCGCGAGCCGCTGGCTTCGAACCTGCACGATTCTCTTGTCTCTGCCTCCCAAGTGCGGGGATTACAATTGTGCGCCACCATGCCCGGCAAAGAATTTTAAATAACTTTTAATTAAGATTTTAAAACTAAAAGACTTATAGTCACTTCAGAATGTAAGTATATTACTTTTAAATGAAATTAGCCAATCAATTCTCTCAATATCATGATAATAACTGGACAGTAAATAGAGTAGTCATGGGAAAACTACCTTCTACACAGATGTATTTATTTCTCCATTCAATACCATCAGGCCTCGGAATAGCTTTGGCTTCACGAACTGAAATCATTTGACTGTTCCAGCTATAAGAAGAAAAACATTAATCATCAACTATTTTCATAATTTCCCATTTTATCAGTAGTAAGGCCTACTCTGATTTTCTTATAGAACACTAAGACTTACCTCAACCCTCAGAATCACAAGCTCTATTTCCCTCCTCTATTTTTCCTCTACTTATCTTCCAGCGACTTATTATACTATTTATTGTTATTGTTTATTGTGTGCCTTCCTCAAGCATAATGAAAGTTCTAAGATGCTGAGATATTTATCCATTTTTCACTGTTTCCCTAGTTACTCAGTTCATACCAGCTATTCAATACATGTTTATGGAATAAATGAAGCAGTACAGAAAAATAAGAAACTTCATAAGCAAAAATCATATAAAAACTATACTCAGTGCTAACATCACAATAATAATTTTTCATTTATTAAGAGAGGCAATCTTGTGTTGTTTTCTGGTACCCTAAAGACTTTTTGTTCAAGTACATCTGTACTTGTATGATCTGGGAGAACATTTTTAAATTTTCTAACAGAATCAAGTTGATAATGCTCAAAGAAAACAACATTAATACTTTATAAAAACATACTGCTATTGTTCTATGTCACATGTAGCTGTTAATAATAACATTTTATTCAAGTAGAACAACTTTATGAGCCGGGTGTGGTAGGGCATGCTTGTAATCCCTGTGCTTGGGAGGCTGATCGCACAGCTACTTAGTGAGGCTCTCAGCAACTTAGACCCTGTTTCCAAATGAAATATAAAATAGGTCTGGGAGTATAGCCCAGAGGTAGAAAGCCCCTGGATTCTACCCCCAGTACCACCAAAAAACAAAAACAAAAAAACAACTTTATGGCATACCTGAAAGTTAACTTTCTGATCTTTAGTACACACTAAATTTACACTTATTAAAGTGTAAAGATTTTAAAGATTTTTATTTATTTTTTAATAAATTTTATTGGTGCATTGTAGTCATACTTAATAGGATAAGAGAACTTGAAATATACATGCACACATCTCCCAATCAGCCCTTACCCAATCCCTAACCCTACCCTCCCCCTCCCTCCTTCCCATACTTGGTTTCCTGATTAACTTTGATATGTTTAAGTACATAATTTGCTTTAAAGAATTTCCCTCTTCCCCGCTCCCATCCCCTCATATAGGTCACTTTAATTGCTCCTTTATAGGATCTCTTCTTCATCTAGAGTTCCTCCTGTTATGCATTTCTCCCTAGTTTTTGCATATTAGGGAAAGCATCTGATTTCTTATTTTTTGTGACATTTCACTGCAAATGCCATAATTTTGTTCTCCTTTATGGCTGGGCAAATTCCATTGTGTACACATCCCAGAGTTTTGTAATTCACTCATCTGTTGAAGGACATCTTGGCTGGTTCCACAGTTTGGCAATGGTGAATTGTGCATCTATGAACATGGTTGCTCATGCATTAGTTTGGTATTTTGGTTTTCATTCTTTTTGGTAGATACTCAGAGGTGGTATTGCTGGGTCATATGGTAAGATTGTTTCCTTCTTCTGAGGATCTTCCATACTGTTTTCCAAAGTGATTGCATTAATTGTTTTTTAACTTTTTTTAAACTTTAATTTTATACATTTACTTATTTATTTTCAGAAAAAAATCTATCCTAACATGAAATATGAACTCTAAATACTCAACAATCTCGAAAAAAAGACAATCTCAAAAAAAAAACAGCTAGAAGATGTACAATTTCTGATTTCAAATCTTATAAAGCAACAATAATTGAAACAATATAGTACTGCTATAAAGGCAGATATATAAACCAGTGGAGTAAAATAAAAAGCCTAGAAATAAATTCTTTCATATATGGTCAAGTTATTTTTGACAAGGTTTCCAAGAATATTTGGTGAAGGAAATAATCTTTTCTTTAAATATTGTTGAAAAATAACAATTACATGAAAAGGCATAAAATTGGACCCTTACCTAACACCATATACAAATATTAACTCAAAATAGATACAAGACCTAAATGTAAATCTTAAGACTATAAACTTTTAGAAGAAAACCTGGGTCAAAAAACTTCACAACATTGAAATTGGCAGTGATTTCTTCGATATGATTCCAAAGGCACAGGCAACAAAAGAATAAACAAACTTCATAAAAAATAAAAAAATATTGTACATCCAAAGACAATGCAAACAGAATTAAAAGTTACTGATAGAATGGGATAAAATATTTCCAAATGCTATATCTGAAGGTATATTAATATTCCAAATAGAAATACTAAAAATTAGCAACAATAAAAGCAAACAATACAATTTAGAAATAGGTAAAAGACTAAAATTGGTAATGAATCTCCAAAAATTTTATATGACCAATAAACACATGAATATCACTCATCATTATCATAATATAACTAATCATTAAGGAAATACAAATAAAAACTATAGTAAAATACTACTTCACATTTGTTAGAATGGCTGTTTAAAATGAATTACCTTGTTCCAGCCCTTTACCTTGAATTTGTTACTATCTTTACTTGTAAAGTGTGTTTCTTCTAAGCAGCAGATGGATGGATTCTGGTTTTGTTTTTTTTTGGTTTTTTTTTTTTGGTGGTACTGGGGTTTCTGTTTGTCATGGAAGCTTCTTATTTCCCCATCTAATTTGATAGATAGTTTTGCTGGGTAGGAAATTTTTGGCTGGAAGTTGTTTTCTTTCAGAGTTTAGAATATGTTACTCCAAGCCCTTCTGGCTTTCATGATTTGGTTTGGAAAGTCTGGAGTGATTCTAATTGGTTTGCCTCTGAATGTCACTTGGCCTTTTGTTTTTGTTGCCTTTAAGATTCTATGCTTGGCTTCCACATTGGTCATTTTGACAATTATGTGGCGTGGGGAACCTTTTCGCTGATCCTGTCTAAATAAGTTTCCTGGACCTGTGTATCAACCTCTTGCTCTGTTTGGAAAATTTTCTGCTATTACTTCCTTGAAGAGATTGTTGATCCCTTTGGTTTCACCTTCTTTTCCCTCCTCTATTCTGATTATTCTTAAGTTAGCTCTCTTAAAATGGGCCCATATTTCTTCAATGTCAGATTCCTGCTAGATTCTATTATCCATGTGGTCTAATCGATTGTTTATAGTTTGAATTGAGGCCTTTACTTCAATGATTGCATCCTTTATTTCTTTTAGACTCTTTCTAAATTCTTTTTGAAAGTCCTGTATTATTTCTAGTTATATTCCTGATTTGATCTTCTGGAGATCTCTGAATTTTTGTGTTATCAGGTTCTGATATTATGGGGTTGTGGGCATTCATTGCTCTATTGTTGTTCCTCTTTCCTATGATTTCAGAAGTTTGTGCCTTCTCTGGGTTCTTCCCCGGGTCACGACTTCACTTAGGGTGCTCTGAATCTGGAGTTTGTGGTAATCTCAGCCGCCACTACTCTGTTACTGGGTTGTATCGTAAAGTCTCAGACCCAGGGAGTTAATCGAGGCTGCACAAGACCGTGGGGGTGCCGGGCTGGGCGTTTTCCCCTGGGGAGCTGCAACTAGGGTGTGGTATCTCTGCCACCGCTACTCCTTCACTGAGTTGGTCTGTAAAATTTCAGACCCAGGGAGTCCCTGGGCATGCAGTGCTGGGATTTCTCCTGTAGGGGCCGCAATTTCACTTATGGTTATTGTGCGCACAGATCTGGAGCTGTTGCTGGCCTGGTGAGCTGGCCGCTGCTGGAACCGCTGCCACACCCTCAGCCGTGAGGCTGGCGTATTTCTTTTCTGGTTTTGAGCTCCGTTCTGAGTCCCTGGATGGCGTGATGATCTTATCCACTAGATGTTCTTTGTGCTGGAAGAACTGCTGAATTACACCCAAATGATCCGTAGCTGCTCACTTCAGCTCCTTGTTTACCTTTCTTCTCTGGAGCCTCGTGCTGTGAGGGAAGATGGTGCTGGCCCGGCTCTGCCGTCGCATTGCAGGTTGGTTTCTTTTCTGGTCTCTGGTTATTCTTCTAGACTTCTTTTTCTCCATCCCTTGTGTTTACATTTTTTATTTCTCTGCTGATAGTGTTTTCTGGCTATGAAAAGCGCTGATTTTTTGGCAATAGAGATCGAGTGTTAGCAGGGCTCATAAACGCTGCTTTTCTCAGTCGCCATCTTCCCGGAAGTCTCTTAAAGATTTTTAAATCTACATATTTCTAACAATTATTAGAAGTATTTTCCTTTTTTCAAAGGAATATTCTAAAATAGAAGACCATGCAGTTTTTATAAAAGGGAAAAATAAATTTGAGGAATAGATGTGTGTGTGTGTGTGTGTGTGTGTGTGTGTGTGTGTGTTGCTAGGGATGGAACCCAGGGGCATTCTACCTCCAAGCTACACCCTAGCCCTATTTTTTTATTCCTTAATTTGACACAAAGTCTCACTAAGTTGCAGAGGGCCTCAGTAAGTAACTGAGGCTATCCATGAATCACAATCCTCCTGTCTCAGCCTCCCAAGTACTGGGATTACAAGTGTGTGCCACCATGCCCAGTTAGTTGAAATCTTTTTATTCAGCAGTATTTAACTTTCTTTGCCATCTCAACAAGCAGAGATGATGGCTTGAAAACCTTCCAATTCCTACATTCACCTTACACTTCCCCTATATCAGAAGATCCACAGAATATTATTGCACACTCGGTGTGCTATTTGTTTCTGAAAATGTGATAAATCTCTATATTAAATATGCAAGAAAAATCCCAGAATTTTGTGAAATTTGATAATTTAAAGCATTCTGTAAGTTTGACTTTCCAATTTAAGAGTAGTTTTAAAATACATTATAAAGAGAGCTTTAAGTCATATATGCATATATGATATATACATGTATATATGACTTAAATGAATCTATACATATATATAGGACTTATATTTAAATGTATCATTTTAAAAATTAGTGAGAGCTGGGCATAATGGTTTAAGCCTGTAATCCCAGCTATTCAGGAAGATCAAAACTTGAAGGCCAGGCTGGGCAACTTAGCAAGGCCTCATTGCACACAAGATTGTCAAATGAGAACTCTTAATATTAGTTATTGTTTGCTTTCGATCCTCACGTTATTTCAGTTTCATTAGTATGAATTCCAAATAGAAAAGAAGGACTCTGGTCTATTCAACAAGATGTTATACCTTATATTAACTCAACTTTATACTATTAAAGACAAAATTTATTAATAAGATTATTTTCCCTATTTTATAGAATTAAGATTATAAATATTACTATTATTGGGGGGGGGGCTGGTGAAGGTGAGCCTACGGGTATTCTACCTTCTAGCTTACCCCCAGCCCTATTTTACTTTTTATTTGGTAATGATATCACAAAGTTGCTGAAAGCTCTGTTAAATTACAAAGATTGGCTTAGGAACTGCTATACACTTGTCTCAGCCTCCCAAATACTAGTATGACAGGTAGATACCACCATGCCCGGATATTAAACACTATTTTTAAAAGGCACAAATTTATGTTTTCTTAAATTTAGAGTATTAAAATATGGACCTGCAGGTATAACTTTATAGTAGAGCACTCTTGTAGCATGTGTGACAACTTGGGTTTGATCCCTGGCATCACCAAACCAAAAACAAACAAACAAACAAATAAACTATATTCTAAGACAGGAGTGGTGGTACATGACTATAATCCCAGTACTTGGGAGGCTGAGACAGGAAGATTGCAAGTTTACAGCCAATCTCAAAAACTTAACAAGGCCTTCAGCAACTTGATGAGACCATGTTTCAAAATAAAAAATAAGGGCTGGGGGGGGGGGGTATAATACCTCTCTTGGAGGTAGAACACCCTGAGTTCAATCCTAGTACCACAGAAAAATAAAAAATACTATATTCTGTTATTAAATTACAACTTTTATTTCCTTAAATGAAAGGAACTCTATATTCACTACTAAAATCCTAAATTCACTATTAAATCCAATCCTAAATTCATATTCTATGCCAGCCACTACTTGATTCTAAACTGGGTCACTGAAACGGTATGTGACATATAAATTCCTCATCTCTAACCAGAATATCATTTAAGCTTAAACCTATAATCAACCCAAGTAATATAGTTATTTAAATGACTATATCATTTGAAATACATAAGAGAAAAAAGAATATTTGAAACACTACAATTTGGACTAATCCAAATCTACTATATTTTCAAAGAACTTAAATTTCTGACAAATATTTCAAATCAGTAAAACATGTTATATAGCTCATTTACTACTCTTAGAGGTGAATTTAAAAGGTAATTTAGAATATTTTCTTTATATATTTCATTCTTTAATGGGGTGGAAATTGTGGAAGGGCTAAATGAGTGAGGTGCATGTATGTCTCTACCACCCTGTATCTCATAATGACGTATTATTACAATGCACCAATAAATAAAAAGATACACATAAACCATAAAGTACAGTAAATATTTTACTAATCTGTTCTTAACCATTATTTGCTTGCCTTATGAAAATCCATTATTGTTCTTAACAAATAAAATATAAAATAAGATAATTACAATTGATTGTATTTTCTAGAATCCCTGGGTCATATGATCCTTGTCCCCTGTTTTGTCAGTTGATTATTCTAAGGTACAATTTGAGGAGACTGGCTTAACTTAAAACTTTTTCAGCAGCCAGACTGAATAAAGTAGGAGAAAAATAAGTAATTTTTTATTTATTTGTTTGTATTTATTTACTTATTTAATTTTTTAAAAGGTGTGATCTAGCTATAGTACCCACACTGGCACTGAACTCCTAGGCCCAAGCAATTGTCCTACATCAGCCTTCAGAGCAGTTGAGACTATAGGAATTCACCACTGTACCTGGCTAAAAATCAAGGTTTTTTTTTTTGTTTGTTTGGTTTTTTTTTTTTTGTGTGTGTGTGTGTGTGTGTGTGTGTGTGTGTGTGTGTGTTACTGGGGATAAAATCCAGAGGCTTTTTACTCTGAGCTACACTCCAAGCCCTATTTTTTATTCTTTATTTTAAAACAGGGTCTTATTGAACTGCAAAGGGCCAGCCGATGTCCATGAACCACGATCCTCCAGTCTCAGCCTCCCAAATGTTGGTATTACAAGCATGCGCCACCACGCCTAGCTAAAATCAGTTATTTTATATGGCCATATAAATCTTCTGCGACATTTCTACTATATACTCAACAGCATTTCTTGTTTTCTTTGGTGGTACCTGGGTTCCTGGAAACCCTTCTACCTCCAGGCTACACTCCCAGACCTATTTTATATACATATTTTTATTTGGAAACAAGGTCTCTTAAGTCAGCTAGGCTGGCTTCAAACCTGCATAATCCTCCTGTCTCCGCCTCCCAAGCGTGGGGATTACAAGCATGCACCACCACGCCCGGTGTATTTCTTTCTTTCTTTCCTTTTTTTTTTTATAAATTTTGATTGGTGCATTGTAGTCATACATCTCAATGGATAAAAAACTTGTGGAGATATACATGCACACATCACCCAATCAGCCCCTACCCAATCTCTAACCCCTTCCCTCCCCCTCCCTCCTACTCATGCTTGGCTTCCTGACTGACTTTGATATGTTTGAGTACATCATGTGCTTTAAAGAGTTTGCCTTATCCTCCCTCTTATCCCCTCAGATATGTCACCTTCATTGCTCCTCTATAGAGTCCCTTCTTCATCTAGAGTTCCTCCTGTTACCCATTTCTTCCTAATATTTTGCACATTAAGAAAAGCATCTGATTTCTTATTTCTTTTGCAATATTTCATTGTAAATGCCATAATTTTGTTCTCCCTTTTGGCTAGGCAAAATTCCATTGTGTACATATCCCATAGTTTTGAAATCCACTCATCCGACTCAATGGCATTTCTTACCAGGCACTTAATTCTTTGTCTTTTGAGTATAGAGTTTTTAAACTGAATACCTCAAAGTTCAGAAGAAATCCTTATGAACATTTTTTAACACCTGCCAGAATTTTTTACATGGTTTCCAATTTATTTCTATGACTATACTCTTAGTTGATCCCCCTAAACCAAATTTCTAAAAATACTTTATGTGAAACAATAATGCACTTGCCAAATATATAGTGTTATGACATCTCAAAACCTCTTTCCAAAGATTAGCATGCTAATTAGTACCACACAGTCCAGCAAGCTAGTGCATATTAATATTAAACTGACATACAAACCTACATATCTACCATCTTTCAGACCAACAAATCAGCTGATGTTCAAAGATCTGTATCAAATAACTATATTTGGCAAAATATATCTTCTGTAAATCCTCTTCCCTTAAACACTCAATGCCTCATTTATATTACACAATAGATGATGTAAATACAGCCTAACAATTAAGAATGTGGTTCTAGAGTGATTTGAATTTGAATCCCAGCCCTCCTACTGCTTAGCTGTACTGCTGTGGTTAAGTTTCATGTACATAAATTCTCTAAGCTTAGCAGAGGCTATTGTAAAAATTAAGTGAGCAATAACTTAGCATATACAGAACACCAGATAAAACACTAATTAAACATTAGTTACTGCTACTACAACATCTTAAAAGGTGTCTCTTTATGTTCCATATAGTTTTAAGTATGTCCTCTTTATATAAATGAAGGCACCTCTTTTCTCATTCATATTGCCTGGATTTACATTCAGATCCTGATAATTTTAATCTGAATGATTTCAGCTTTATTCTTACTTAACTACTTTTCTCCAGCATTTTTCCTACTCCTTTTCTTTCCCTAATTCAGTAACTTTTAAGTCATTTTAAAGATCTTTGAGTCATGTCCATGATTTCACTTTCTTCTTCAAAATTATAACAAGTACTTTCCAAGCACATATTATCTAACATTGGGCTAGATACTGGGGACACAACTGCAAATAAAACAGGCACAAGCAGTCTGATATAATCTTTACTTTGAAGAATATGAGTAGCATTTCTTCTTTCATGGCTGATATTTCAAATAATCTCTCATGAGTCAGGTTTCTTTAGAGCTACCTGTGCCACAGCAAAAAGACAAAATCAATACTATATAAGTAAGTGTAAGAATGAATTCGGCAGTCAAACTATCTGCAATACTACCCTTACTATCTATGAGTTATTGAGTTACTATCTCTCTGCCTCATTGTTAAAATATGAGGGCATAATACAATATCTCATACACATATTATGAAAACTAAATGAGATACTACAGATAATCTGCTTAGAAGCATTTTCCCACATACTAATAGCAACTTATTGCTATTACTACTCCCCTCTCCAAAACTCTTCAAAATGGTATGCTAAGATCATCGTGCCCTCCTCTAACTTTGTGTAATTCCTAAGCCCTCTTTCTTTGCCCTTCAAATGTTTCCACACTGATCACAAGAACTGTAAATAACCCCTGCCCAATCCTTCTGGACTCCCCTATAACTTTCAGTTCTGTCCAGCCTGATTGTGTGCTCCACTTCATGTTTATATATTACCCTCAAACCAAAGAGAAAATAAGTATTCCTTGATTTGAATATCACACTAACACAACTATTTATTCAGATATCAAGCATTAAATAGAACTTGTCTAAATCTGTCATGCCTGTACTTTTTAACATTTTAAGTTCCTAGAAAATAGTTTGTAAGCTACATAGAATCTACCCAGAAGTAAAACACAGGGTCCATATAAGCCTTACTAATGAATGAGAAAGCTAAACATAATATGGGACCAGAAATAAAAACAAACAGAATTAGGCTTTTTAAGCTATAGCCTTTCTATTAGTTAGGGTTAATTTAGTTTCTAATAATCATAAGATATGAAATTTTATAAATTACACACCATTTCTAGACAAAGAGAACGTGTGACCAATTTGCAACATTCACTTAGGTATGAAGAAAAAAACAAACTTGAACGTTTTACTCACTCAAATTCTGTAGCATAATATTTAAGAAAGCCCAGTAAGAGGTCCCCAAGACTTGATTCATTCTTTGAGAGGTAAGGAGGAATATTACATGGAGCTTGATGTACAAGGTGCAGATGTATAAGAGGACTAAAAGACTCCTGTTAAAAAGAGAATGGGGAAAATGTAAGGTCATTTAAAACATACACTGAAGAACTTCATAAATCCTAACCTAGATTCTTAGAAAAGAAATTTTCTTTGAGTTGGTAAGTTCAAAATTTAAAGAGTATCTTCCACTAAGGATCACCAGTATCTGGAATAAGCCAGATGGTACCTAAAAAACTAAGATACTCTAGTCACTGGTTTGGGCATATCACTGAGTTAACATCTCTATAATAGCAAAATATTTCTAATTTATAAATAAAATTATATGCATAATCAGCATGTATACATATACCCATTATACATATAATTTTATAATCATATATATGTGTGTATATATATATGATTCCACCCAATAACATACAAATAACCTCCTTATTTTTTCTAAGTAGCAGATGTACTTTATGTATGGATATATCAAACATAAGGTAACAGGTTTTTTTTTTTTTTTGACACTTAACATTTCTCTCAAAGACCAGAAAGGTAGCTTCAATCTAAGAATAATACTTTTAAAGATTTTAAAATTCTTGTTTTTACTGTTTTTGTATTTTATATCTTAGAGAAAAGACAGACGTTCAACATGAATTGAACTTGAAAAGACAAAAACAGGGGGAAAAGATAGCACATATACAAACAAGCAATATTCAGCAAATTTTTACCATAATATTCATAAAAGAGGGTATTAATTATTTGCAATCCAGGCCCAAATAAGACATTTTTAAGAAAGAATATAAAAGATAGATATTTTTTGGCCAATGGTATGCCATTTGTTTACATATCTAACCTTTCTTCTACTAACAGGAAGTTCTATATCTAAAATATATTAAGTGAATACAGAAAATTTCAATATATATCCATAAATTAGAAAATACTCTAAGGTAATGTGTACAGTGCCATCAGAAATGGTTTTCTATATTTCCCCCATTGCCATCAGAGTAGAAATAGCTTTAAAAGAAAATAAAAGCAAATGGTTAAAGCAGAATGACAACTAGAACTAAGGTTCTTACCTATGTAACAGATTAACCTGGGGCTTACAAGTACTATTTCAACTGATAACAACCAAGTTAAAAAATAAAAAATATCTAAGTGATAAGCACACAGAAATAGAGTAGTACATCCTTGAATCTACTCCTCAGAAAACACTAAAAAAAAGAAAAAAGGAAAACAGTGACTCCCTGTTCCATTATCTATAATTCTATCAACATTGTTTAACTACCAAGAGTTGATTAACTTTGTCCCAACCACAATTAAAAAAGCTGGCACGCCTAAACACAAAACTTAACTTTTACATTTCTAATAGCTGCTATTACATCATAAAACTCAGGCTGAAACTTTGTCTAGCTTAAGACAGAAGGTGAGAGGGGTAGAAAAGTAGCTTCCATTTACAACAAACAGTAAAGGCAGAAGGAAAAAAGATGTGCTTCTATCTGCCTTTCTTTCTTACTTGTTAAGTATAAAATGGGACTCAGTACAAGATGTTTTAAAACTGTGTAATTTACTTATTATTTTCTGGTAAATTGAATCAAAGATATAATGTAGACTTGATAAGCACAATTTATTATGTGTCAATTAAAATTTTTAAAAGAAAAATGGGTCCCTATTTAATAGCTCCTGTTCTCAAAGCTTCTTATTAATTTTGACTCCTGGCACTTGCATAGTAAACATTCAGTTTATGAGCAGATGCTAATAGAACAGTCATTTTCTTACCTGGAGTTTAAAATTCCTTTAAATTTTTTATTTTTAAAGAAAATTTAAAGAAAAATATCAGCTACTGTAAGAATAAAACTGAAGAGTTGTTGATCTACTTTATTAAAAATTCCTTGGAAGTCAGGTGTGGTGGCACATACTATAATCCCAGTACTTGGGAAGTTGAGACAGGAGGATCAGGATCCACAGCCAGCCTCAACTATTTAGTGAGTGAGAACCTGCTTCAAAATAAGAATAAAAAATCAGGCTAGGGGTGTAGCTTGGAGGTAGAATGCCTCTGAATTCAATCTCTAGCACCCTCCCCCACAAAAAAAATTGGAATAACCTTAGACCAACAATTTGGCCAGACTTCTCTCATGCACCACTATTCTTTTTTTCATGATCTTATAAAAAAGGATTCATACCATGATTACTGAGAGAAAATTGAAGGGGATGTTCAAACTTAAAAAGAAAAGACACACTGGGCATGGTGGAGCAAGCTTGTGATCCCAGTGCTTAGGGGCCCGAGACAGAAAGATCACAGATGTTTGTTTGTTTGTTTGTATTTTGTTGTTGTTGTTGTTGTTGTTGTTTTTTGTGGTACTGGGGTTCCTGGAAACCCTTCTACTTCCGGGTTACACTCCCAGACCTATTTTATACTTTTTTATTTGGAAACAGGGTCTCCTAAGCCAGAACGACTGGCTGGCTTTGAACCTGCCCGATCCTCCTGTCTCTGCCTCCCAAATGTGGGGATTATAAGCTTGCGCCACCACGCCCGGCGATCACAGAGGTTTGAAGCTGCCTCAGCTACTTAGTGAGCTCTCAGCAACTTAGTGAGACTGTTTCCAAATAAATTATAAAATAAGGCTGGGGACATATCCCGGAGGTAGAAAGCCCCTGGGTTCCACCCTTTAGTACCACAAAGAGAGAGAGAAAGAGACAAAGAGAGAAAGAGAGAGAGAGAGAGAGAGAGAGAGAGAGAGAGAGAGAGAGAGAGAGAGAGAGAGAGAGACACACGAAGCAAAGCTGTAAGTAAATAGGAATTACCACTGTTCTTAAGAAATTTCCAGTTTCTGGTAATAATTCACATAACACGAAGATTCTGTGCTACACAGCATTTCTTTACAGGGCTTCCCCATTGCCAGATATGTTTAAGAAAAATATATACTCACTCTGAACTACATAATAATGTGAGATTACAATGCACCAGTAAAAAAAAAGAAAAACATGCTACTTCAGCTAGGACAAGTGGGTGTTAAATACAATAGGAAGCACAGAAAGAGCAATACAAAACTCAAAGGAAAAAACCACACCCTAATACAAAGTAGATTTTGGGATTATCAATACTTATTCTTATTTACTTTTTTTAAATAAAAGGAAGACGTCCCGTAACATGTTTAAGATAATATATTTTGAGTTTCAAATCACCAAATGTGTAATGACCTAATAATTTCTGAAAATATTTTCCAAATGTTGACTTTTTAATGATATATAATTTTCTATTTCTCTTCAAAGAAAAATTTAAAAGCAATCCCTTGAAAAACATCTGAAAAGTCTCACTGTTTTTGTCCATATAATTATCTACCAAAAGGGGGGGGGATCTTTTAACAAATTCCATAATTATTTCTCAGGCAGTGCCACATCTTACTTTACCTTTAAAGCCTGAAATCTGGAGCACTTTCTAGAATAAGTTAGATTGGCGTTATCATTTATGTTGCTTTTATAAGTCCATAAGAAGTAATAATAGTCAATAATCCTATACTATAATACAATACAGCCTCTGGAGATATGTTTATAGTCTTTCATCTCTTTCTTTCACATTCAATATTATAAGGGAATTAAACTATATCAATTTTTAAAAATAAGTACTTTATCCAGGGCTAAGGGTTTGGTGGATGGTAGAGTACCTGTCTGGCATATATGAGGCCCTGGGAAGGGGGTGGGTCAATTCCCAGTACAAAAAAAAAAAAAAATTAAATATTTTACCATAAATTTTGAAATGAAAATATGAAAAAATTCCCTCTGAAAAGTAAGAAAGCATGTTACTGTAAAGTTTTAAGCCATTCTCAAATTTATATATATATATATATATGAAAAATATATATATATGCTAAAATTTTTGCCCTATCTGCTTTTCTTATAGGGAAGTGTCTATAGAGGGATATAATCAGATATATACAAATAAAATCTAATAAGTAATAGAAATTGGAAGAAATGATACATTAGTGAATACTACAGTAGTTTTTGCCTTCCCCTACGAAACACAGGATAAGGGGAAAAAATACCAGTTTCTGGATCCATCACTTGTGATTATACAGCTTGGATCAATCATGTAATCCTTCTAAGACTTAGTTTCTTCATCTGTGAAACAGGGATGATATCTTACAAGTTCATTTGTCTAGAATTAAAGAAATTATACAATTTTGGATACTAAGTAAATGATGGTTATTATTAGTAATAAGAAACAAGCTGACTTGCTTGTTCCATCAGAGGAACCTCTGAAAAAGTGTTCCCCTTCTTATAACATTCATATAAAAGAAAAACATCTTGTGCAAGAGTAGTGAGTCCTTATCCAGGCAATCATCAATTTTATAGTAAAGAAAACAGGGTCTACATATTTAAAATGGCAATGGACAATGTAAACCATAGCTGAATACAAATTATAGCATTCCTAACTTAGCAGGTAATTAGTAATTTTTGAAGGCCTTGGAGTTGGACTAGTACTGAATTTGCTCCCCATCACAGATACAGAAATAGGATTATTTTTCAAAAATCAAGGATGAAGAGTATAATAGGTAACAGGTGTGGACAGAAGTCAGGACTGTCAAACTAGAATCTATCAGAAAGAACCTGAGTGGGTATCTTGTCACAAAAGCAATACCTCCACCCCTAAGCAAATACATCAAATTGCTATTTCTCTATTATCTTATCCTAGTAAAAAGGATATCACATAGCATAGGATTTCAAGTGAGATATTTACAGAAGCATTTTTCAATGCACAACAATAGATGTTTTAAGTGTAAGTTTAACTATTAAATTCTTCGTATGATAAAATTACATGCAGCTCTTTTATACTGAAACCCAAATCTTAAAAATAAGGTTGGGACCATAAAATTAAATAGTAAACTCACAACCACTATCTCTAACCTTTCAGGTATGAACTAACTCCCTTTATGGAGGGAAGAAAATAAATTCAAGAATAAGGAAAAAGTCAAGTTTATTAGAGCACGCCTGTAATCCCAGTTCTTAGGAGGCTGGAACAAGAGGATTACAGGTTGTAGGACAGTCTCAACAATTTAGTGAGGCCTGTTTCAAAATAAAAAAATTAAGTATAGCTCAGTGGTAGAACGCCCCTAGGTTCAATCCCAAGTACTCCCCCACACACACACACATACAAAGAAAAAATAAGAAGGCCAAAAAGTTAACCTACTTTTATTTCTGTTCTTGCTGCTGCTTTGATTTTTCACGTTTAAGAAAGCATAAAACCGGGCATGGTGGTGCACATCTGTCTCCCAGTACTTAGGAGGCTGAGGTAGGAGGATCGCAGGTTGGAGACCAGCCTCAGCAACTTAGCAAGGCCCTCAGAAACTTAGTAAGACCCTGTTTCAAAATAAAAATAAAACAGAGCTGGAAGTGACGCTCAAGGTAAAATGTCCCTGGGTTCAATCCCTAGTACTACACACACACAAAAAGAAAGCATAAAAACTAATTCCAAGATCTAATGGAAACTCATAATAGTTCCTCCTAATAGCAGAACTTAGTTTTTAAAAGGAAGATAACCAGATTGTAAAAGGCTCTTATCATAGTCTCTACTAGCAGATGACCCACCAGAAACAAGGAGACTCCAAATATAGCAAGACTATATTATAGCAAACCTTTACTATTCAGTAACTTACATGAATGCATTATAAAACTGATGTTCAAAAAGCAAGAAAATCAATTCTCAATTATCAGAGATTATATTTAACTGATGTTGTAGGCAAGTATATTTGTTAAAATATTTTATGTAATACAATAAATAAAAATTTCTTTTAAAATTGATTATAAGATGGATTGTATATTCTCCTTAGTAATATGATCATTTACAAAGGTTAGAAAACAGCTCTTCTATGAAATGTATAGATGCATGTGCATGTATGCATAAAACTAACATGTATAAAACAGGTCAAAATTATGTGGTTTTCTGAAAGTTTGCCAAACATTCTAAACAAGCAGCTTAAATATTTCCAAAGAAAATCAGGAATAAGGATGACTATGAAGGAAAACAGAAATGGTAGGACTATAAAACAATAAGGCAAAATGGAGAAAGAATACAAGAAAACTGGAAAAGAAACAAAAGGATGCATACACATTATGAATATGTACATTATGTTATTTAGGCTTCTCTAAACTCAAAATGAATACATACTAAATTTTTTCTAGCAGACACTTCATTTTTTTAGTATTTCTAATTAATTTCAGAATTCTTAATATACACATAAGAATAGTGTATTACTGTTACTTCAATTTGGTGTACTGGCAAGATCAAAAATAAGATAAAAAGATAATCCAACTTTTTAATTTAATTTTTATAAATTACTAGGCCAAAAACTCAGTTGCTAAAGAAGTTATGTAAAACTATATTTAAAAATAGTATAAAGAAAGCTAGAAAAAGGCCACATGGGCTTTTGACCAACTGAATATATTTAAGGCCTATTAGTGATAATCATGAGTATTATGCAAAAGAAAAAAAAAAGAAAAAGAAAAAACAGATTCTACCATTACCATAACTGACCATGCATGTATCTGCCAATAAACAAAGTACCAGAGTTTTCAGAAGTGTATGAAACATTTAAATGTTTCAGTAGCCAATGCCTCAACCTATATAGAAAATGTTATCATGTATGTAGCCTTATTACTTTTATACTCATATTAGTGCTGTATATAATTCTATATACACTTGACATAATATGTATTATAATAATTTATAAGAAACACTTACTGGGTAAATTTTTTGGAGGGATGGAAGGATGGGTTCAGGTAGGGCTATAAAAAGAAAAAGTTTAAAGCTTCCGTGATTCACATGATTCATTTCACAATGCAATTAACTGGTAAGCTATACCCCAGGTATGAGACTAGAAGGGTTTATGCTAAAGTTTTAACCGTTTTCATATATTTCATGAAACTAATTCTTATCCCTATAAATTTAAATTTAAAATATATCTTAAGTTTGCAATTTAAATTTTTGTTAATAAATTGTATATATTCCTATGTAAATCAATGTATCTTATGTGGTTTTAGAACAATAGGCTTTCAAAAAAAGGGAAACAGTCATTTGGTCCAACATTAGACACACACACACAAAATAAGCAAGACAAAGATTGTTCTACAAATACTGAATGAACATTGTTAAAATGGATATAGCTATCAAGAACTGCAATTTTAAGAATATAAATGAATAATATGACAGAATGACAGTTCTAACTTAATTTTCATATCATAATTTATTCTATTAACAATACTAAATTTGAGAAAGGTTCAGGAAATTTATCTATTGAAAAAGCCCTGAAACACAAATTTTCAACTTCAAAATGTAATTTTAAAAGAATGCCTCAAGTCAGGTGTAGTGGTGCATGCCTATAATCCTAGTACCTAGAGGGCTGAGACAGGAGGATGGCAGGTTCAAACTAGACTCAGCAATTTAGTGAAGTCCTCACCAACTTAGCGAGACCCTGTTTCAAAGTTAAAAATAAAAAGGATGGGGGTACAGTTCAGAGACAGAACACGCCTGATTCAACCCCCTGCCCAGTACCACCAAAAAAAAAAAAAAAGCCTCAGCCAGGCGCGGTGGCACACACCTATACTCCCAGTACTTGGGAGGCCAAGACAGGAAGATCCCAGCTTCCCAGCTTCAAAGCCAGACTCAGCAACTTAGTGAGACCTTGTTTCAAAATAAAATAGAGCTTAGGGTATAGCTTAGAGATGGAACACCTCTGAGTTCAATCCCCAGTACCACAAACAAAAAAAGCTTCAGAAAATATCATACACCTAAGCCAGAAGCTTTGCATCACTCTGCTGCTTTTAGGCTTCATAAGTTATTGTAGGAAGTAACCTGACAAAGGAAATATAGCCCATAAAATGAGTAAAATCTCATACAATGGAATCACTATCTTCATGTTTACCACCATATTTTAATCATTTATCACCATTTAACAGTTTTAATAAAATACAATCTCATTAAAGGCATTAACACTACACAATGTTATAATGTAAACTGAATAGAAAAAGTAACATGCCTAATTGTCACAACTCAAGAAATATCTACCATATACTATCTTAAGTATGGTAAAATAATACATTTTCAGCATTTCTTTAATATTAGAGACCAAATATAGTACTGCATTGATATACTTTGTATTTGATCATTAGGGATAGAATATATATATATATCCTAAATAGACTCAGTAACAATATTTAATTCACTTGTTACTTAGAAAAATTTTCAAAACTGACCTCTGAAATACTTTACTTACCATTATAACCAACCTACATGGTCTCAGACTACAATTATGAGTTTTATAATCTACCACACAGTACAGAGTAGGATGTTTTATTACTTAAATTTCCCACAGTGTGTGGTAGCGCACACTTGTATCCTAGCATTTGGGAGGCTGAGACTGGAGGATCACGGTTCTTGGACAGCCTCAGCTACTTAGTGAGGCCCTCCGCAACTTAGTGAGACCCTGTCTCAAAATAAAGAATAAAAAATAGGGCAGAGGGTGTAGCTCAGAGGTCGAATGTCCCTGGGTTCCATTCCCAGACCCTAAAAAAAAAAAAAAAAATTCCCTTCTACATCATACTTCATTCCCAACTATTTGTATATGTGTATACCACAAGGTACCATTCTTTTTTCTTTTTCTCATTTTTTTTAATACTAAGAATTGAACCCAAAGGCATTTTACCTCCAAGTTACACACTCAGCCCAGTTTTACTTTTTATTTTGAAATACAATCTCACTAAGTTGCTGAGGGTGGCCTTGAAACTGCGATCCTCCTGTCCCAGCCTCCCAAGCACTAGGATTACAGGCATCTGTCACCACACCCAGCTAATAACTGGTGCTATTTTTAAAATAAAACCGGTATTATGTTATATAAGACACTGTATTAAGGGTACTTTCTTACTAAATATCCTAAAAACATGATTTTCAGTGGCTATAGAACTTTAATATTAGGTTATATCATACTTAATTTTCCCATTTCCTGTTCTTAAAAAACTCAGATTATTTCTAATCTTTTGTTATTTCAATGCACACTGTGAAATCACCTTACATATAGATCCATGTATACATCTCTGATTATGACCTTCGGATAAATTCCTAGAAATGAAATCACTGAATCAAAGGATATGAATATAAACACTTCAACATTGCTTTCTAGGAGTCAACCCAAACTGACTCTTGCATAAGCATAGGAGTGTAAATTCCATACTGTCATTTTTAAAACTACCAACTAAGGACACTAACTACATCTACATGTTATATTTTATAACTAAACTTGTGACAAAAAATAGGGACAGAGAGTTTAAAGTTATATTCTCTGTCAAGAAACTAAAATGGCCCATTCATGCTAAGAGGATACCATATGCTTTGATCACCAAGAAAAGAAAAGGTTGACATCATACAATGGCACTCTTTCTCTACAGAGATGTGGGATGGAGATGTGCTAGAAGGTGGAAATAAGATTTTCTTGAAAAACAGCTATAAGTCCACCCCAACTGAGAGAAATATAAAAAATGGCCACAGAATTACCTACCACTGAGGTAAGGCTCCTGAACTATGATAAAGTGAGAAAATAAAAGCAAATGTGTATCAAAAGTGAAAAAGGGATAACAATTACAGTTGGGGGATGGTCTCTCCATTATCCTGAGATTCTATCCATCTCAGATTTTTTGTATTAATAGGCATTTTTTTCTTGTTTTTTGTTTTTGCTACTGGTAATTTAACTCAAAGGCTTTCTACCTCCAAGCTATATTCCTAGCCCACTTTATTTTCTGTAAAACAGGGTCTTACTAAGCTGCTGAGGGTCTCACTAAGTTGCTGGGGTGAGCTACAAATCTGCTGCCTATTTCAGCTTCCCAAGTACTAGGATCACAGGTGTTAGCCACCATGCTCAGCTAATCTGCAACATTTTTATGAAGTCATAGTTAACAGCGGGTAGCAGGGTTTGGGTTTGGATAATTAACAAGACAAAATAAAAATTAAAAGAGTGGTTCTTTTTTTGAAATTTCACTATTCCTTAAAATCTAAACATCTTGAAATAATGCCATAATGCCCAGGTTTAATAAAAAAAAAAGAAAGTAAATACACTATATATTTAAGAAGACCAAGTTCTGAGCAGAGGGGAATAAAAATAATACACACTCACTATGATAATTGACCTGTCCAAAATTTTGGAATTAAAAGAAGTAAACTTAGCATTTAATGTTTGGATAGATTTATAGTTTGAAACCCTGGCAAAGAAAACAAAAGTTATTAAAAAAAAAAAACCACAAATAATAACTGGGTGTGTATTGGAGGTAAAACGCCCGAGTTCAATTCCATGTATAAAAAAAAGAAAAAGAAGAAAAAAGAATAGTACCTAGTGGTGTTGGTGTATGCCTTTAATCCCAGCACTTGGGAGGCTGAGACAAGAGGATTGCATAATAACAATTTATGTATGGAAATAAGGGTAATTTATTGTTTTTTTCTTCTTTCTACTTTAATATACTTTCAAGACTTCCTATGATGTGTATCTATAACTTATTCAAACAATTCAAAATTGTAAAATAGTTAATATCACTAGGTTTTAATCATTTTAAACACAAAAATTCTGAAACAAAAGGCCAAAATTAAATAGAATTCAGAATTTTATTCTTGCTCCTAATCATTAAAATGCTGAGGTTAAAACAGGAATGGTTGAGCCAGGCGTGGTGGCGCACGCTTGTAATCCCCGCGCTTGGGAGGCTGAGACAGGAGGATTGCACAGGTTCGAAGCCAGCCTCAGCTACTTAGTGAGGCTCTCAGCAACTTAGTGAGACCCTGTTTCCAAATAAAATATAAAAAATAGGTCTGGGAGTATAGCCCAGAGATAGAAAGCCTCTGGGTTCCATCCCCAGTATCACCAAAAATATAAATAAATAAAACAGGAATGGTCACATATGCCTATAATCCCAGTACTTTTAAGGCTGAGACAGGAAGATCACAGGTTTGAGGGCAGCCTCAGCAATTTAGTAAGACTCTGTTTCTAAAGAAAATATAATTTTAAAGGGTTGGAGTGTAACTTGGAGGTATAAATGCCCCAGGATTCAATCTCCAGTACCCAAAATGAGATAAAATTAAAACAAAATATAATTCTAAGATTGAATAGCTGAGAAGTAATTTTGTCCAATCATTCACTACAAATATATAATTGCTAATGCTAGCCTAGAAATTTAAATATAAAGAATTTTTGACAATGCATTTCACCTTGAACTACTCTTTCAAAAGGCACTATAATAACATCTTTTTTCAATGCATTGAAACCAAGAGCGCATGCTTGTAATCCCCAGCATTTGGAAGGCTGAGACGGGAGGATCGTGGTTTGTGGACAGCCACAGCTACTTAGTGAAACCCTTTGCAACTCAGTGAGACCCTATTTCAAAATAAAGAATAAAAAAATATATAGGGCCAGGGGTGTAGCTTGGAGGTAGAATGCCCCTGGGTTCCATCCCCAGTACCACCATTCTATCCTGTTATTGATAAACGGAACTCTGCAAAGAAATTCTAAATTTGGGCATAATCCCCAATTCCCTATGCAAAGAAGCATAGTTTCCCAAGAATTTACAAACCCTGTAATCCACAACCCTGATAATTTCTGATACACATACCAAAAAGAATGTGCATTCTTTCCCCAATTTCCAGTATTCCCAGTACAGATTTACGACTATAAGTGTTCCAATCATCCCAATTTTCCAAGCCCTAATTGTTCTGTTATAGTTAACAAAATTCCTGATACTACCTTTTATCTCTCTCAAAACCTAAATATAAAAAGTAACAAATGATGCACTAAAAGGATGTTTTTAAATAAGTCTTTTAAAAATCAATGCATTGAAGCCAGGCATGGTGACACATGCTTGTAATCCCAGCATTTGGGAGGCTGAGACAAGAAGATCGTGGTTTGCAGACAGCCTCAGCTACTTAGTGAGGCCCTTTGCAACTCAGTGAGACCCTGTTTCAAAATAAAGAATAAAAAAAAAAAAAAAATAGGGCCGGGGTGTAACTTGGAGGTAGAATACCCCTGGGTTCCATCCCCAGTACCACAAAAAAAAAAGGTCAATGCACTGTAATAGTTAATTTGTTTTTTGTAGTAATGGGGATTGAACCCAGGGGCATTCTACCTCTGAGCTACACTGTAGCCCAATTTTTTTTTTCCATTCTTTATTTTTTGGTGGTACTGGGGTTCATGGAACCCCTTCTACCTCTGGGCTACACTCCCAGACCTATATATATCCATCCATATCTCTCTCTCTCTCTCTCTCTCTCTCTCTATATATATATATATATATATATATATATATATATATGTATGTATGTATGTATGTATATGTATGTATGTATGTATTTATTTATTTATTTGGAAACAGGGGCTCTTAAGCCAGCAAGGCTGGCTTCAAACCTTATGATCCTCCTGTCTCTGCCTCCCAAGCGCGGGGATTACAAGTGTGCACCACCATACCTGGCTTGTAATAGTTAATTTGTTATAGAACACATATTGATGATAATCTGTCAATAGCTTAATTTATACATCAGTAGTAAATATATTACATTTTGTTAGCAATCCACCAGCTGTAACAATTCTTAATAATTGATATGGCCAGGAGTCCTGGTGCATGCCTATAATCTCAGTACTTAGGAAGCTGAGACAAGAGGATTGCAGATTCTAGGGCAGCCTCAGCAACTTAGTAAGACCCTGTTTCAGGACCAAAAAAAAAAAAAAAAAAAAAATAGGGCTGAGGATGTGGTTCAGAGGAGAACATCCCAGGGTTCAATGGCCAGTGCCATAAAAACAATGTAACTCATAAGTTTGGATAGGTAATAGCTGTTAAAATATTAATTTTTACATGTTGAAAATGTAAGATCGATCAATTGTTTTTCTACTTTGTTCACTTGTTTTTCTATTTTATTCACTGCTGTATTCCCAGATCCTAGAGTAATGCGTAGGACTTATTTAGTAGATACTCAAATATTTATGCAATAAAAAATGAGTATATGTATGCTAAACATGTTTTTGCTCATAATTGTTTAATCTTCAGAAACCAAGATTCTAAACCATGGAAATATCAACCTAATACTGTACATCCTAATAAACTATATTTACCAAATTAGCATCAATTCTTACATTGAACCTCCATGACAAGTCGTATATTCAATAGATTAGTCAGTCATTAAACATTTCCTAGTCTATTAACTACAAATATTTAGTTTTACTTTTAATATCTCTCAAGGTCTCACTGAGTAAAATGTGAAGTGTTTTTTATTTCGTGAGTTATATATGTAAAAGATTATTTCATATGAAAGTAAAAGTTCCAATCAGATCTTGTCGGTCTGTTCTATATTGCTAGGGAATTTTCATTACTCTAAGAACTGTCACACCTACGGCTGGGAGTGTAGGTCAGGGGTAGAATGCCTCTAGGTTCCATCCCTGGTACTGCAAAAAAAAGGGCTGGGATTCAATCCTCAGTATCACACACACACCAATAGATAAATAAACAAATAAGATAAATATTTAAAACAACTGTCACACCTATCTTATGAATTACACAAATTATAAATGTTAATTTATTACTACTTGCTACTATGTGCAGGACAAAAGTATGGCTAACTGGACTGAATTAAGTCTGGCAGCCAATATGACACAACAATTCTGCCATGACAAAATCTAGTTGGAGAATGCAACTCACAGAGATTAAAAGCTTTTTTTCCTTCTTCTTTTTTGTTTCCCAATTCTGGGAATAGAACCTAGGGGTATTCTACCTCCACGCTACAGCCCCTGCTCTAGTCTTTGCTTTTTTTCTTTTGGCAGCATTGGGGATGGAACCCAGGGGTATTCTACCTTCAAGCTACACCCCCAGCCCTATATTTTCTTCATTTTGAAACAGGGTCTCACTAAGTTGCAGAGGTCCTCACTAGGTAGCTGAGGCTGTCTGCAAACTGAGATCTTCCTGTCTCAGCCTCCCAAATGCTGGGATTACTAGCATGTGCCACCACACCCGACCTAGTGCTATTTTTTATTCTTTATTTTGAAACAGGGTCTCACTTAGTTGCAAAGGACCTCAATAAGTAGCTGAGGCTGTCCGCAACTGCAATCCTCCTGTCTCAGCCTCCCAAATGCTGGGATTACAAGCACGTGCCACCATGCCCAGCTGATTAAAAGCTTTTTTAACCAACAAGAAAACCATATAATTTCTGTCTCAAATGAAAAATAAAATACACAATGAATGGTGCTCGAGCACCATTCTTTTTAGCATTCATCTGTCTCAAGATAATGGGCCAGTGATGAAAGGTCTTTAAATACAAAAGGGGATATAGGAAAAATACCCAAAATTAAAAACACTGTGAAACTTCATAATGTTTTCAAGGGAATAACAGTTCTTAAACCTTGGTTCAAAGCAACAAAACAGGAAATACAGTTTGGTAGGCCTCAGTATGAATTTTCTTTAACAGTGCTCTTTGGAGATAAGATCAAGAGACATCATAATGAAATTTAATTGCATTTTGGCTTTTAAAATTGGAGGGAAAAAGCCATAATACTTACTTTGTAAATAGTGCAAAACCATCAGTACAAGACTATAGCTGTTTAAAGTACCACGACTGGCATCATTTATCTCATGGTGACGTGCCCACTTCTTAACCACCAGGACTAATGGACGAACTCGATTTTCAACTGCAAGTAAAATTAGAACTTAGAAAGGGTAAGAAAATATTATAATTTCTTTCAAAGTTTACATAATTCCCAACTCCATGCCAACAAAAAGACTCTCGATGTGCTAAATGCTGTTTTTACCAGAAATGTGAGACTTACTTCTAAACTTACCTTAGTTACTTTTTAAAAACTATCATTTATTAAAATGCATTTTATCACCGGGCAGAGGCGGAGACAGGAGGATCGCGCAGGTTCGGAGCCAGCCGCACTGGCTTAAGAGATCCTGTTTCCAAATAAAAAATATAAAATATGTCTGGGAGTGTAGCCCCGAGGTAGAAGGGCTTCCAGGAACCCCAGTACCACCAAAAGAAAAAGAAAAAATGCATTTTATCATCTATAATTCTGGTAACACATGATTTTAATGTAAGAACACATGCAAATAACAAAATAAGATACATGATACCTAAATACAACTAAAGATTTATTGCTATTTACTATAAACATCTTTAAAATAGAATAAAGATCTGGGCCTGGTGGGCATGCTTATAATTCTAGTACTTGGGAAGATGGGGCAGGAGGATCGCAGTTTCAAAGCAGCCTCAGCAACTTAGTGAGACCCTGTTTCCAAATAAAATATAAAATGGGTCTGGAAGTGTAGCCCAGAGGTAGAAGGCCTCAGGTTTCCATCCCCAGTACCACAATTGAAAGAAAAAAAAAAAAAAAGGAATAAGAATGAAAGAAAAAGAGAAGCTGATAATTATTTAGAAATAAATAAAAAACTTACGGTATGCATAAGTTCTGAGAAGGAATGTGTTTCTTATTCCAACAATATTGTTTACATTCAAGTCGAACTCCATACAACTATTTTAAAAAATAAAGCAAACTTTAGCTCTTAAGTACAAATAACCTCTCATCCTAGCAATAAACTGACACCAATTCATCCAGTGATGCAAAATAGCATGGGCCCCAAAGCCAGACTTGTGTTTCTAAAAGGAAATACTAAAGAAATAAGAAAACAAAATATTCTCAGTACGTCACTTTATTTATTTTATTTATTTTTTGGTGGTGCTGGGGGTGGAACCCAGAGGCTTTCTACCTATTTTATTTGGAAACAGGGTCTCACTAAGTAGCCAAGAGCCTCACTAAGTAGCTGAGGCTGGCTTCGAACCTATGCGATCCTCCCATCTCAGCCTCCCAAGCACGGGGATTACAAGTGTGCGCTACCAAGCCCGGCAGTATGTAATTTTAATTTAATTTAATGATCTGATCTAGTGTGTATTAAAAATATAAACAAAGATGGCGCTGAGCATGGTGGCGCATGCTTGTAATCCCCGCACTTGGGAAACGAGACAGGAGGATCACGCTGGTTCAAAGCCAGCCTCGCTGGCTTAAGAGACCCTGTTTCCAATTAGAAAATATAAAAATAGGTCTGGGAGTGTAACCCGGAGGTAGAAGGGTACTGGGGTACCACATACACACACACACACACACACACACACACACACACACACACAAAGATTACTCTTAAAGACTAGAACGTCCTGATAAAACTCATAATCTTTCATTAAAGCAAAATTATGAGATCAAAAACAGTCTTGGCAAGCTATCCGACTAAGTTATATATTCTCAAATCATCTGGAGCTACATACAGCACTATGTATATTAGAACAATAAGAATCAGCTAGGTATGGTGGCCCATACCTGTAACTCCAGTGCTTTGGAAGCTAAAACAAGATCATAACTTTGAGGCCAGTCTCAGCAACTTAGCAAAACCATGTTTCAAGGTAGAATACCACTGGGGTTCAATCCCCAGTACTAGGAAAAAAAAATAAAAAGCCAAAAAAATGAAGGCTCAATGCACACATTGCATTCCCCCTAAAAAGGCTAGTAAATTAACAAGATCATTGTCAAATGTTGCTGCTGATATGTAGAAAGAGTTATAATACTGAAACACATTACAAAAATATTTCTTTGAAAGCAAAGATACACAATTCACAACTCAGAAAACAGGGCAACAATGACAGAATCTAAAATAATGATGGAATCTACAAACAAGGATTAATTTACATAAGTCAATTCTACTTATATCTACATACTGAGATCCAATTTTTTCTGAAATTTTTATGTGAAAAGAATGCCTAATACAAAAACAAAATTCCCTTCTATAGCTTTTATTTATCAAATTTTAAATCTACCATCTTAGTGTTTTGTTTTGTAGAAGCGAAGAGATCTCATAAATCTATTATTCTTGCTTACTGATAAAAATGGACAGTGGTATGAGAGCTCAGATATCATACCTGGCTTTGGGAAACTGATGATAACAAGAGTTATACTCTTTAATTATGTTTGTATAAACTTAACACTAAATTCAATTTGTACATTTTCCACATAACTCAATGAATAACCACTTAATACTAGTCAGCAACTGAACTAGAGACACACCAAATGTTCAAACTCAGGGGAATGGTTAAGTTAATGACAATCTGTTTACTCAATGGAATACTATAAAGCCATTAATAATGCCACAGCTGGGTATGGTGATGCATGCTTATAATACCAGCTATTTGGGGGACTGACAGAGAAGGATCAAAAGGTTGAGGCCAGCCTCAGCAACTTAGTGAGACCATGTCTTAAAACAAAAAATAAAAAGGGGTAGGGGTAAGCTCTGTGTATAGCATTCCTGGATTTAACCCCTAGTATTGAAAAAATATAATAATGATTAAAAAGATAATGCCACAGAAAAATACTTAATGACAAATATTCATGATATATGGTTAAACATAAAAATCTCAACTTTAGTTACTAAAAATTTCTTTATGCATATGCATATAGAAAAGAGGCTGAAAGATTTATACCAAAATATTAACATCAGTTACCTTTGGGTATTAGGAGCAGGCTTTTGGTATTTTTCATTTATTTATGGTTTGTATAGAGAAAAATTATGAAATGTGGTTATAATGGTTAACAAAAGTTTATATTATTATTAAATAAAAAGGATAAGCTGGATGTGGTGGCTCACGCTTCTAATCCCAGCATTTGGGAGAATGAGACTGGAGGATCACAGTTCATGGACAGCTTCAGCTACTTGGTGAGTCTTTGCAACTCAGTGAGACCCTGTTTCAAAATAAAGAATAAAAAATAGGGCAGGGGGTGTAGCTCAGAGGTCAAATGCCCCTGGGTTCCATCCCCAGACCCGCAAAAAAAATAAATAAATAACATTTTTATGTAACTATGACCACAATCATATATTACTTAAAATTATAGTTAATATTTTTAAGTTTATTTATCTCCTTATATATTTTATATCTTTATTTTAAGAAACATTATCTCTATTTACTTGAAAGAAATTTAAGAAATATTTTATTCTGAATGGATGTTTAAATAAATGGAAGGGAAGGCTTGAGCCAGGCATTAAGGTTTGTTTAAAATATATATACATATGATGGGTATGGTGGCACATACTTGTAATTCCAGCATTGGGAGGCTGAGACAGGAGGAGCGCACGGGTTCCAAATAAAGAAAACCCTTTTTATAAAATAGGTATAAAAGTATAAAATAGGTCTGGGAGTATAGCCCAGAGGTAGAAAAGCCCCTGGGTTCTACCATCAGTACCAGTAAAAAATAAAATAAAATTATATATATATGCAGTCACGTGTTATTCACAGTATATATGTCCTATAAAGTTGCCACAAACACTGAATAAGCAAGAACTGAACCACTCCTACTAGGGGATTCATAGTATTAACTCTGCTAGCCTGATCACAACAGTTTAATCAACCAGTGAATACATAACCTTGATTTTATACTGTGTTTTTGCTTAAAGACATCTTATTTAATGTATATCATTGACTTATTAACAGTGAACTCATGGCCAAGAGCACAATAATAGTATAGTATGCAAGGCCTTTGGTTCAATTCCTCCATGCCACAAAAAATGAAAAATATTTTTCCAAAAATATAAAGTTACTATACATCTAAAGACAGTTTTCCCTAGAGCACATCAAAGCCTTCTTGCACTTACAACACTAGAGAGTACTCCAGTATCATGGTTGAAGGCCACTCTTATCAGTCAGAAAGCATAAAAATGGTCAACACCTAGTACTCACTAGACTGTGAGGACATTGTATGAAACCTGAAGCAAAAAAAGCAGAGTGTCACCTTATTCAACCTCAACTGGGAACAAAGATATTAGGTGACGCAAAAAATTTTACCACTCAGCAGGTGGCTGCCAATGATCACTAAACTGTGAGGATACTGATGTAGAGAGAACAAATAAATTTGAGCAACCAGGCAACTCTTAAAGATGTAAATCCATGAGTAAGAAAGCTCATCTGTATGTGTGTGCTATGTGTGTGTATAATTTCAGTGGTACTCTTGCAATAATGGACAAGAAAAACTTGGTTTATCACAATCCTGCTTTTAGAAAACAATAGTTAGCCGGGCATAGTGGCGCACACCTGTAATCCCCGCACTTGGGAGGCTGAGACAGGAGGATCACACAGGTTCGAAGCCAGCCTCAGCTACTTAGTGAGGCTCTCAGCAACTTAGTGAGACCCTGTTTCCAAATAAAATACAAAATAGGTCTGGGAGTATAGCCCAGAGGTAGAAAGCCTCTGGGTTCCATCCCCAGTACCACCAGTGATAACTGTATCTAAAATAAACTCCTTAGTATTAGATATACATCAAATTCCATTATTAAGATTACGTCTGGAAAATGCATTACATTTTTATGAGTCAAGAGATCATTAATTATTTACTTTTAATTTGTTTGTGTGTGTGGTACTAGGGATGGAACCCAGGGGCATTATACCTCTGAGCTACACCCCCAGCCCTATTTTTTATTCTTTATTTTGAAATAGGGTCTCACTGAGTTTCAAAGGGCCTCACTAAGTCACTGAGACTGATCATGAACCCAAATCCTCCTGTGCCTCCCAAATGCTGGGATTATAAGAATGTGCCACAACACCCGGCTCTAATTATATATATTCTATGGTAATGGAGATTGACCCCCAGGGAAGTGTGTGTGCGGGGGTGGGGGGTTCTACCACTGAGCTAAACCTCCAGCTCTTTTTTTCATTTTTTAGTTTGAACAAGGTCTCATCAAGTTATCAAGTTACCACATCTTGGCCTCCAACCTGAGATTCTCTTGCTTCAGCCTTCCAAGTACTGAACTACAGGCATGTGCAACCATACCCAGCTGGCAAGAGATCATTTTAAATCCAAATATTCTTTTTTTTTTTTTTTTTGGTGGTACTGGGGTTCCTGGAAGCCCTTCTACCTCCAGGCTACACTCCAGACCTATTTTTACATTTTATTTGGAAACAGGGTCTCCTAAGCCAGCGCACACGGCTAGCTTCGAACCTGCACAATCCTCCTGTCTCTGCCTCCCAAGCGCGGGGATTACAAGCGTGCGCCACCACGCCCGGCTCTAAATCCAAATATTCTTAAAGCCGGGAGTAGTGGCTCACGCTTGTAATCCCAGCATTCAGGAGGCTGAGACCAGAGGATCGCGGTTCGCAGACAGCCTCAGCTACTTAGTGAGGTCCTCTGCAACTCAGTGAGACCCGGTTTCAAAATAAAGAATAAAAAATAGGGCAGGAGGTGTAGCTCGGAGGTCAAATGCCCCTGGGTTCCATCCCCAGACCCGCAAAAAAAAAAAAAAAAAAAATCTTAAAATTGGATAGTCTCAAATATTCAAATATCAAGCAAGATACCTACAGGTAAGCATGAGGAAGACTGCTCAGATTATTTAAAAAATCATTTCAGCAGGCGTAGTGGCTCACACTTGTAATCTCAGCATTCAGGAGGCTGAGACCGGAGGATTGTGGTTCACGGACAGCTTCAGCTCCTTAGAGAGGCCCTCTGCAACTTAGTGAGACCCTGTTTCAAAATAAAGAATAAAAAATAGGGCAGTGGGTATAGCTTGGAGGTTGAATGCCCCTAACCCGCAAAAAACAAACAAAAAAATTGCAAAGTGATTTCTTCTTTTTCTTTTCAAAGTGATTTCTAAAACCTGACAATCTTGTGCTATAATATACATTTCTTAACTACCTAAATTACATGAATAGCTAAAAATAATCTAAAGCAAGAGTGACAAGAGAATTTAGTGATTACTTACCTGACTTTATCCCTGAACTTCACAATTGGCACTTTTGCTCGAATCAGCTGAGGTCTCTCAATATAGCCAGCTGAAAGAGAAAAGATAATGTGAATATCTGCCAATGTTTCTCAAATACATAGTGTTCCAATACACATCTTTTAAAAATAGTACTTTACCAAGCTAAAACAACTTAAGTAAATACTGTCTTTGAGAAAGAAAGCAAATAAATGAGGACATTATCAAATTCTCTAGGACTAAAGCCTAATAATAACATTTAGGAGGCTATATACTAAGGTTATTTTTAGAAAAAGTACTAAAGGTAGTATGTGCTAATATATATATATATATTTATTTATTTATTTATTTATTTATTTTTGGTGGTACTGGGAGGTAGAATCCAGAGGCTTTCTACCTCCAGGATATACTCCCAGACCTATTTTATATTTTTATTTGGAAACAGGGTCTCACTAAGTTGCTGAGAGCCTCACCAAGTAGCTGAGGCTGGCGTCGAACCTGCCTCAGCCTCCCAAGCACGGGGATTACAAATGTGCGCCACCACACCCAGTTCAGTATGTGCTAATATTTAACAGTACCTATCAGGAATCAGAATATTGGAAGAGTGAAGAAATACCTATGCTGTCAACGTGGGGACTGGTAAATTCTGGTATGGCACATAGTAAGAAATGGTAGCCAGAGAAATCCTATTACAAATCCTATTAAAATTGGAAATGCTTGGGCTGGGAGCGTGGCTCAGTGGCAGAGTGCATGTTTAACTTACTCATAGGCCTAGGGTTCAATCCCCAGCACTGAATTAAAAAAAAAACACACTGAAAATTGGAAATGCTTGCAACAGGATATGTAAGGCAGGGACACATTCAAATAACTATGCTCTCTAAGGGCCAAAACCAAATATATATATTTTTTTATTCCATCAAATTTTTAAATTATTCTGAGTTAAAGTAACACATGTGAATTGCAGGAAGTTACAGAAATGTACAAAAAGGAAACTACAAACCTTTCCTAAAGGAACAATTTCCTAATTTTTTAGAGAACAGTACCTGATTTAAAATAAGTAAATAAATAACTTTTCGTTATTATGTTTTTAACCACCATAAAATAGGATTTATGTGCAAGAACTCAGTAAAGTGTAATGAAAAATTAGATTAGGAGTAAAATTTGAGTAGCAAGTACAGGTTCTGACACTAACAAACTATCTGTTCCACAGGCTACTTACTAAAATACATTGATCACCAGTCTCTAACTATTAAAAATAATAACAAAGAGGAAAAAGCATCCCTTATTTGAATTAGATCATCTGTAAGGCCCCTTTTTAAAACATTTATGATCCTAATAATAGCTACTAAAATCTATTTAAGCCAGGCATGGTGGCGCACACTTGTAATCCCCACGCTTGAGAGGAGGAGACAGGTGTATCGGGCAGGTTCAAAGCCAGCCTCAGCTGACTTAAGAGACCCCGTTTCCAATAAAAAAAATATATAAAATAGGTCTGGGAGTGTAGCCCGGAGGTAGAAAGGTTCCATCCCCACTACCACCAAAAAAAAAAAAAAAAAAGTTTATTTAAGGTATGAATTACTTCTTTATTTTACAGATGCTATAATGTCCAAGGAAATCAATCATTTGATTTATTTCTCTCCTAGATTTAAGTTATTCAAAGCCAGAAATTCATTTCTTGATCTTGTACTTTCCAGCTGAAAGTCTAGCACATGGGTATCTATTAAACAAATGGACAAATAGTTTTCCAACATCACCCAGTTAATCTTTCTTTAAAATTCTGTGGAAGTTTAAAATAATGTATTTGAAATGGTTTAATCTGTATATTAAAAACTATCTAGACGCCGGGCGTGGTGGCGCATGCTTGTAATCCCCGCGCTTGGGAGGCGGAGACAGGAGGATCGCGCAGGTTCGAAGCCAGCCGTGCTGGCGTAAGAGACCCTGTTTCAAAAATATAAAAATAGGTCTGGGAGTGTAGCCCGGAGGAAGAAGGGCTTCCAGAACCCCAGTACCACCAAAAAAAAAAAAAAAAAAAAAAACTATCTAGAGTCAGTTTAGTAAAGAATAAAATATTATAAAATTAACTAAGTCAATAATTTTACTTTCTATTAGAGTAAAATATTTGGGCTCCATCTTGAAGGACAAATTTTTTTTTTTTTTTTTTGCGGGTTTGGGGATGGAACCCAGGGGCATTTGACCTCCGAGCTACACCCCCTGCCCTACTTTTTAATCTTTATTTTGAAACTGGGTCTCACTGAGTTGCAGAGGGCCTCACTAAGTAGCTGAGGCTGTCCACGAACCGCGATCCTCCAGGTCTCAGCCTCCCAAATGCTGGGAATACAAACGTGCGCCACCACGCCCGGCTTAGGAACAAATATTTTTAAAACAAGTAAAGATATATACCATTACAAAACAGATAACTTTCTCCCTCACATGATACCTATAGAACTTTATTTGTATCATTCTTTTGGCTATTCAGATATCCTGCATTACAGCTATCTATTCATGCCTTATTATCCCTAATGGTCTATAACCTTTTGAAAAAAAGGACTAAAGTCCATGTGTCTTTGTATCCCTCACAATGCATCCAATGAGGTATGGTGCAAGTGAGCGCAATAAAGACTGCTAAATAAATGGGCCTTAAATCAAAGTTTAAAAAAATTTAGTTGAGCCGGGCGTGGTAGCGCACGTTTGTAATCCCAGCATTCGGGAGGCTGAGACAGGAGAATCATACAGGTTTGAAGCCAGCCTCAGCTACTTAGTGAGGCTCTCAGCAACTTAGTGAGACCCTGTTTCCAAATAAAGTATAAAATAGGTCTGGGAGTGTAGCCCAGAGGTAGAGAGCCCCTGGGTTCTACCTCCAGTACCACCAAAATAAAAAAATTTAGTTGGAAAAAAGGATCTAAATTATATCTATTCTGACCAGAAAATATAACTTAAGAGAAAATAAAGCAAGAAAATACTAAATAAGTAGTTAAGTCAGATGACATAAGAACTTGAAGCATGTCAGACTTACAAAGTCTAGTACAGAAGTGTTTATGGACTAAGGTGAGTATATGCCGTGCTTCAGTCTTCTGATTTACCTGAAAAAAATAAGTTAAAAATAAAGTGTTTTTTCATTATCTTACTTAGCTTAGTATTTTTTTAAGTATCTTAACAAAAAAGAAAATACTTTTAGAAGCCGGGTATGGTGGCACATGCTTGTAATCCCAGCATTTGGGAGGCTGAGATGGAGGATCGCAGTTCGCGGACAGCCTCAGCTACTTAGTGAGACCCTCTGCAACTCAGTGAGACCCTGTTTCAAAATAAAGAATAAAAAATAGGGCAGGGGGTGTAGCTCAGAGGTCAAATGCCCCTCGGTCCCATCCCCAGACAGTCAAAAAACAAACAAACAAAAAAAAAACCACAAAAAAACACCCTTTTATTTGGAGTTATTACTAAAATGACACGAAATTACATTATAGGAAAAGCCAACTCTTAGAACTACCTTTCATATCTACATTTTCAAATTAATTCCTGGTTTTAAACTAAAACAACTTTGCTGGGTGTGGTGGTGCACCCTTGCATCCAAAAGGCTAAGACAGAATGATCGTGATTCGCAGACAGCCTCAGCTACTATTTAGTGAGGCCCTCTACAACTCAGTGAGAGCCTGTTTCAAAATAAAGAATAAAAAATAGGGCTGGAGGTGTAGATCAGAGAGGTAGAATGCCCGAGTTCCACTCCCAATACTGCAAAAATAAATAAATAACACAATCTGGTTGTTAAATAAAAATAAAAAAGGAGGAACAAAGCCAAAGATAATATCTTAAATATATTAAGTTTAAGAAATCAACGCTGGGCCTGGTGGCGCACGCTTGTAATCCCCACTCTTGGGAGGCGGAGACAACAGTATCATGCAGGTTCAAAGCCACCTTCGCTGGCTTAAGAGACCCTGTTTCCAAATAAAAATATAAAAAATAGGTCTGGGAGTGTAGCCCAGAGGTAGAAGGGTTTCCAGGAACCCCAGTACCACCACCAAAAAAAAAAAAAGAAAGAAATCAAAATAGTCTTGCTTTATAGTAAAATCTCTCCTTTTCTTTTCCCAAAATAAGAACTTCTAACCCCACATTTTTAAGGAGGGGATTAAAAATAGAATCACTGAGAATTCAAATGAAAAGGAAACACATGAAGATAATACTGCCACATGTTCTTCCTTGCTGAATTATGATAAACATATCCAATTCAATTTCAAAACAGAGGCAGAACTCTTTAAAAATACATATAAAAGCCGGGCGTGGTGGCACACGCTTGTAATCCCCGCACTTGGAGGCTGAGACAGGAGGATCGCACAGGTTCGAAGCCAGCCTCAGCTACTTAGTGAGGCTCTCAGCAACTTAGTGAGACCCTGTTTCCAAATAAAATATAAAAATAGGTCTGGGGGTATAGCCCGGAGGTTGAAAGCCTCTGGGTTCCACCCTCAGTACCACAATAAATAAATAAATAAATAAATAAATAAATAAATAAATAAATAAATAATAAAAATACATATAAAGTCACTTCCTTTTAACAACTTAAAAGGAAGTGAATTAATGCTAGAGTTCCTGTTATGTGTATTGTGTACATGCCTTAAATGAAAAACAATTATTTCCTGAGTTTTCTAAAATTATGATAAACAAAAATCCAAAGAACTAGTTCAAGTAAAGCAAATTTTTTTCCTCAATAACTTTTCTTTCTTCTTCTTTTTTTTTTTGATAATGGGGATTGAACCCTGGGGCAGTCTACCTCTAAGCTACACCTCAGCCACACACACACACACACACTCTCTTTTTTTAAACAGGGTCTTGCTAAGTTGCTGACAGCCTCACTAAGTTGCTGAGGACAGCCATGAACCTGTGATTCTCCTGTCTCAGCATCCATAGTACTGAGATTAGAAGTGTACACCACCATCCCTGGCCCTCAATAACTTCCGAGTAAAATTTCTTTACTGATATAACATAGGAAACACACTTGAAATAAATTATTTCATTGCTTACTGGTTCTTCTTTAATAACTAGACATAAATCACCATCACTGCTCCGGGTACCAAATCCATTCAAAGAGGACCCAACCAGAAAAAGTCTGCTTTCTAGAAAAACAGAAGAAAATTATAAGATATTATTTAAAATTTAAAAGAGGAATGCATAAACATAAAGTGAATGCAAAATAGAAAAACATACGTGGAAACAGCAGCTGAATTTCTCCCTGCAGCTGTGTTCGACAGAGTTCTTTCTTCTTTAAGTCACTTATTTGTTGCTGACATGTTTCAAATAACTCCAGTATCTGCTGACTCAACTTAAATTCACCACAAAAAAAGAAAATTTTTGTTCAGAAATGTAAACTAATTACCATACTTAAAAGTGTAAATCAATTCATGTTCTCTTAATGCTTTCTGATACAAAGCTAATAATGAATATAATTATGGCTCAGCAGAGTATAATCCATGGTTACTATAAGTTTTTGTGTGACCCATAAAAAATGTTTTCTATATTTTAAAAGGTGATAGAAACAAGAATACATAACAGATCACCAGGTAATATGAATACTTACTACCTTACATGGATTTCTTTTGTTTTTTTTCTTTTTTTCTTTTTTTTTTTTTTTGTGATGCTGGGGATGGATCCCAGAGGCTTTCTACCTTCAGGCTACACCCCCAGACCTATTTTCTATTTTATTTGGAAACAGGGTCTCACCAAATTGCTGCAAGCCTCGCCAAGTAGGTGAGGCTAGCTTCGAACCTGTACAGTCCACCCTCCAAACTGGTAGGTCATACTTGGTGAGAAATAACAGCCAATATTGGGAGCTTCACAGTGTACAATTCCGATATTTTTTATAATAAAAAGCAAAACAAAAAGATATCTACATTTGTAATAAATTTGAAAAAAGTCTCCAGTAAAAGTGGTAAATAGAAAATTTTAAATGATACTTAAAAAATTAAGTTTTATTCACCTAGAGCAGAGGTTGGCAAACTATAGCCCTGTAAGCTAAATATGGTCTCTGGTCTTTTTTGTAAGGGCAGCAACTTAAATAATATATATTTTTGGTCCTCAGGATTGAACTCAGGAGCATTCTACCTTTTAGCTACACCCAAGCCCTATTTTTTATTCTTTTCTTTATTTATTTCAGCACTGGGGGTGGAACCCAGGGGCATTCTACCTCTGAGCTACACCCCCAGCCCTATTCTATTTTTATTCTTTATTTTGAAACAGGGTCTCACTGAGTTGCAGAGGGCCTCACTAAGTAGCTTAGGCTGTCTGTGAGCCGTGATCCTCCAGTCTCAGTCTCCCGAATGCTGGGATTACAAGCATGTGCCACCATGACCAGCTATTCTTTTATTTTTGAAACAGGGTCTCACTAAGTTGCAAAGAGTCTCACTAAGTAGCTGATGTTGGCCACGAACCTGCGATCCTCCTATGTCAGGTTCCCAAGTGCTGGGATTACAAGCACGGGCCACCACGCCCAGCTATTTTTATACTTTTTAAGCAGATGAAAAGAGACAGTGATCCTTTTGCATGCCTAAAATATTTACTATCTGGTCTTTTGGAGAAAAAGTTTGCCAATTCCTAGTTTAAAGAATTAGGCAGATCCACGTAATGCTAGAAATTATAGTAAGTCCTCAGTTATTTGTTGATAACAAAATAAATTTTCTTTAAAGCAATGTTCAAATGTGAAAAAATTTATAATTACATGGAAAATATGAAAATTCCTTATATTTGTTCCTCTCCCTTTACTGCACTTATGGAAACATCCTCCTCCCACTCCAATGGCTACTATAACAAGGACCTAATAGGTTTTAAATTAAAGAATTTTCCTCGCTGTCTAATCGTTCAATTGGGTTATCATATCATGTTACTTTGCCCTAGAACAGACACACAGAGCCCGGATGAAACAAAACCTCAAAAGAAATCCATGTAGCCGGGTGTGGTGGCACATAATTGTACTTCCAGTACTTGGGAGGCTGAGACAGGAGGACTGCACAGGTTTGAAGCCAGCCTCACCTACTTGGTGAGGCTCGCAGGAACTTGGTGAGACCCTGTTTCCAAATAAAATAGAAAATAGGTCTGGGAGTGTAACCCGAAGGTAGAAAGCCTCTGGGTTCCATCCCCAGCATCACAAAAAAAAAAAAAAAAAAAAGAAAGAAAAAAAAAAGAAAAGAAAAAGAAAAAGAAAAAAGGAAAAAAAAGAAACCCAAGTATATGCTGAAGAAAGCCTTAGAGCCTTCTGCTGCCTAATTTAAAGACATATTTCAGAAGCTGGTTCTCATAAATTAAAAAAAACAGGGTATGTGATTTGAAATTTACCTGGTTTAAATTACATATGTGACATAATCACATCACATATGTAATGCTAACTATGCAAAAAGCACTTCAAGAATTTTTTTTAATTTTGTTTCATTTCAGGGTAAATATTTCCTGGTTTTTAATTTAAAAATTATTCCAACAATCTCTATTAAGCAGATTATTCTTGAAGCCAGGTGTGGTGGAACACACTTGTAAACCCAGCATTCAGGAGGCTGAGACTGAATGACCATGGTTCACAAACAGCCTCAGTTACTTGTGAGGCCCTCCGTAACTTAGTGAGACCTTGTTTTAAAATAAAGAATAAAAAATAGGGCAGGGGATGTAGCTCAGAGGTCAAATGCCCCTGGGTTCCATCCCCAGACACTCACACACACGCACACACACACAGCAGATCATTCTTAAAGTTTTTTTTTCCTTAGTTTTTTTGGTGGTATTGGGGGTGGGGTGCGGAACCCAGAGGCTTTCTACATCCAGACTATACTCCCAGACCTATTTTATATTTTATTTGGAAACAGGGTCTCACTAAGTTGCAGAGAGCCTCACTAAGTAGCTAAGGCTGGCTTTGAACCTGCAAGATCCTCCTGTCTCAGACTCCCATGTGCGGGGATTACAAATGTGCGCCACCACGCCCAGCTCTTAAAAGTTGTTTAAATTGCTATACTACTTACTTGTTTAGAATGCCTACTAAGATTATTTTAAAATTAATCACAGGCCAGGCATGGTGGCACATGCTTGTAATCCCAGCATTCAGGAGGCAAAGACTGGAGGATCACAGTTCGCAGACAGCCTCAGCTACTTAGCGAGGTCCTTTGCAACTCAGTGAGACCCTGTTTCAAAATATAAAAATAAAAAAAAAAAAAAAAACCTACAAAACAGGGCTGGGGTGTAGCTCAGAGGTACAATGCCCCTGGGTTCCAACCCCACTACCACAAAAAAAAAAAAAAAGAAGAAGAAGAAGAAGAATCACAGAAGCAATTTATTTCTCACTGTAAGTAAAAAAAAAAAAAAACTATCTGCTCAAAACCATACAAAAAGATTTATCTCTATACACTTCAATATACTAAATGTTTCTTCCAAATGTAAATGTTCATTTTTCCTAAAAAAAAAGATAATAACCTGCCCTCCTTAAATCAAGTTTAAGTTAAATTACCAATAAAATAATCATCTGAGATCAACACAAACCATTTTAAGAGAAGATAAGGTACAGTTAGGTTTAAAAGTATTACAATTTATCAACATATAAAACGTAAGGGATAACTTTTATGGAATATTTCTATCAGTTTGGCAACCTGTCCTTATTAACTGGGTCCCCATGTAAGAGAAAGTGAAAAAAATCTTATAACTAAAAATACTATGACCTCATATACCACAGTATATGAAAAATGATAACAGTTTTTGCCTAAATATAAGTGCTATTTACAAACAACAAACATAAATTAGCAATGAGGTTTCAAAATAGGACAAATAAAATTACATATGGTTCAAAAAACAGGTCATTAACTCATAAGCATTCAATAAAAATTGGCAATGCCTCAGTCTCTCAATTCCTTAATCTTTGTCACACACGTAACTGTAGAAAGAGCTGGTGCTAATTTACTAAGATGAAGCTAGTGGGGATGGATGTATCTTAGTGACATAAGCACATGCTGAGCATGCACAAGGACAAGGACCTGAGTTCAATCCCCAGCACCCAAATAAATACAGTAACTAAAGCTAAATGTATAACCGAAGTCTAAAATTCAGTCTTGATGCTGAATTCCATTTCCCTTCAAATTATCAAATTCTAAAATAAAACAGAGTTAGAAATATACAATGCCTAAAACAGCTCACTCCTTGTTAGCAGGTTAAATTACTACATTTTTGTGTATGGACACAATGTAGAACCTTCTTAATTTATAAACTGACATGCTAAGAAAGCAGTTTAGATTACCAATTTTTTTCCTTTAGTTTGATTGTTTTTAGGCACATACTACTTTCTAAATTTGGCCAAGGAAGAACTTCCTTATAAAAAGAGAAAGGGAAAGAAAAAAAGACTTTTTACTAGATTTTTGTGTGTGTGCTGGATTCTGGTTTAGGTGTTCTATATAAACTCACATCTCAGTGGTTTTCAAAAATTTTTGACAGACACATAAATTCAAAACATAGAGTCTAACCAGGCATGATGGTGCACACCTGTAATCTCAGTATTTAAGAGGCTAAGATATGATTGCAGGTTCAAGGCCGGCTTCAGCAGATTAGCAGACCCTGTTTCAAAAAAACAATAAAAATAATAATAAAAGGGTTGAGGATGTAGCTTAGACAGGTAGGTAGATAGATAAAAGAAGGAAAGAAAAGAGGATAGATGGATGGGGGAGAAAGGAACAAATGAACAGAGCCCTTAGAGATATGTAAGAAATAACCCCAAACTCCTTCTTCAAAGATGCAAAGAGGCTCCATAAAATTTACATTTCTAAAATTAAACAATACACAATAAATTCTGAATTCCCTCACAATCATCTTTTTACTTTACCATCAGTACCAACAAACTCAGCCTAACTGCTCTCAACTCAAAATTCAAAATCGATTCACTTATTTTCAACTAACCATAATTTCCAAAGAACAGTTAAAATAGATGGAATTCACAAGGTTGGATAACTCTGATTCCCTAACGGCTCTTTTTTGTGCAGGAAACCATATATTCAACCTGAAAGCTAGAGTAAAATAAAAGTTAAAAATCAGAAAAGTAGCTCAGATTTCCAAGTTAAAGAGTTCTGTTTGTTAAAATAGAAACTTGAAAAACAGACAAAAGTTTTTTTTTTGTTTTTTTTTTTTTTGGTGGTACTGGGGGTGGAACCCAGAGGCTTTCTTATATTTTATTTTTTTATATATTTTATTTTGAAACAGGGTCCAACTAGGTTGCTGAGAGCCTCACTAAGTAGCTGAGGCTGGCTTCGAACCCATGCGATCCTCCTGTCTCAGCCTCCCAAGCGGGGCGATTACAAGCGTGCGCCACCACACCCAGCTGACAAAAGATTTTAAAACTAAGAAAAAAATTAAAACTCAGAAGGTACTCATTTTAAAATTCAATTCTCTGGTTTTACAAAACATAAAACATGAAACCTCCAAGTATTTAAGATGACTGATTTTTATTAATAATAAATTTATTATTACCAACCTTAGGTGAGCCTTCTACATCACCAGCAGGTAGTGTTTCAAACCTTCCCCACTGTTCCTCTGGTTAGTCCCATTTCCTGAATTTAGTGACTGTATCTATAACCTCCACTACTCACAAACCCCTGACATCCCACATCATCCTCTCCACACTCAAGGTCAGATGACCTTGCATGGTAATTCAAAGCGAAGGCAAGAAAGAAACCATGAGTACTCCATTACTTCTTCCCACCTTATTTAGAAACCTCCAATTTCTTCTACCTATCCTCTCCTCTTAACTCCCAGTTCCAAAGAGCTTTTCTAAGTCATAGCTAAGGCCAATCACTCCAATTATACACTGAACCTGTTCATTTTCCACCTTCCAGAAAACTTTATTCATGGGTTGTTCTTTTCAGGCTAATGTTTATTTTTAAAAGTTGGAAACTGTCCTTTAAAAAGCTTTTGTCCCAACTTCCCACCTTCAGCTCCTCACTCACAGCCAAATTTTCCAAAATGGTTATGATTATGAATACACTTAGTCTCCATTTTTTTTCCTCAACCCACACCAGTCAGTCTTGGACACAGGCTCTCTTCCTAGACAATCATATACAAACTGTTGGCTTCAACTACCATCTGTATGCTGATGGTCACCAAATGTGCATTTTTCATCAACACTTTCTGAATTCTAGATGTATACATCTAGACTATCATGTCTAAATATCTAATTTGGTATTTCAAAAGCATCTTAAAAGCAACATTGCCACAGAATTCATGAGGCAATCTCTATTCAATTCATGCATAAATCTTGTTCCTCTTCCACTGTGATCTATCTCACTGAAGACTGCACTCAATTGTATCAGATGACAGAAACTTGAAAGTAATCCTCATACCTTCTCTATCTAATCTAGTAGTTCTCAACCAGAGACAATTTTGTCCCCCAAAGGACAACTGGCAATGGCTATGATATTTTCCATTGTTACATGTGGGGATTGATAGCACCTAATGTGCTGCTAGCCATCCTAAGACACAATGAACACCCCTCCAACACCAAAGGAAGGTGGCCTAAAACAGCAATCCTGGAGAGGTTTAAACATCTTAATCTAGTGCACCATCAAATCTTATCAATCTACTTCTCAGATATAGCTTAATCCCATCACTTTCTCTTCACCTTCAACACAAGCACTTCCTAATTCAAGACACCATTACATTTCACCTGGAATACAGTAACTTCCTTGCATTCAAGCTTGCTCAAGCTTAACCTGCTCTCAACACTGCAATCTGCGATCAAAGTAACCTTTTTAATTCATCTTCCTTCCTTTTATTAAAAACAAAACAGAATCCTCAATAACTTACTGTGGTTCTTAGACTAAAGACCAAAGTGGACTAAGAGTCTCTGCATGATCTCCCTCTCCCTACCTCTCCTACCATACCTCTAACCACTCTTCCTCTACTTTACCAAACTCTAGCTCACCTGGGTCTACTTTCAGTTCATTGCACATTCCATGGTCTTTTCTGAGTTAGAATCTTCAAACATACCATTTCTTCTCCCTAAAGCATCCCACCCACCACCACTCTCTACTCCTAGCTCATCCTTCAGACACTACTTTGTAGGCCTTCCCTGAGACGCCATATTTTCTCAGGACTCTGTAATTCTCCTTCATACCAATTACAATCATATAAATAAAACTTTGATTTGCATGATTAGTTTTTAATGACTCTCCCTCTGATCTGTATGTAAATGGTAAAGATACCATTTATATTTAGTACAACATTGTATCTCCCATGCCTATCACTCAAAAATATCTGCTGAGTACTAAAATAAAAAAATCAAAGCCAGGAATGATGATGCATGCTTGTTATCCCAGTACTTGGGAGACTGAGACAGCAGGATCACAGGTTTGCAGCCAGCCTCAGCTACTTAGTGAGGCCCTCCGCAATTTAATAAGACTCCATTTCAAAATAAAGAATAAAAAATAGGGCTAAGAGTGTAGCTCAGAGGTAGAATGCCCCTAGGTTCAATCCCCAGTACTAAAATAAAATAAAATAATCACTTCTACTTCAGGAGTTTCAAATGTCATTTTTAAGGCCTATGTCTTTGGCACCCATAGCTCTGGCCTTCACCTTACTTCTGAACTCCAAACATATACAATCAGTTCAGTTACAAAATGTTTTTCTATAATATCAATACGTTTATAAATGATTGGAAAATAAGGGGATGGTATCAATGAAACATGAAAGTTAGGTTCCCTGGTGATTTGTACATGGAACAGAAACTGTAGATTACCTCCAAATAAAGAAAAACAGAGCCCTCAGTATGGTTCCTGCACAGACAGAAGCCCTATGGATCAATCCTAAGGCAACTAAAAATCATTCGAATGTAGGATCACTGCCCAAGAAAGCACACTCCTAGTCTGTGCCTCACAGTTCTGTACTGGTACATATCCTTTTGTCTCTACCTGAAGAGCATCCTCACTGACTCAGAGCTCCATTTTCTAACTGTCTTGTGTCAGTGCCCACCATGAACTAGTATCTCAACTTTATTTTGTGTATCTTTAAATCCCCTGCAGCAGCACCCAGTCCTGCTAAGAAGCATGCCTGGTCTGATCAAGTTATTTCCCAAGCTGTCAATTATTATTCTTGATAATGTTCTGGTTACAGAAATTTTTGAGTAGTCTTCTCTAGCACTGTTTCCTGAAAACTCTAATGCCTTTCTCAAGAGCAAAAATGTGAAAAATTTTCCCACAGTCTCAAATATCTCTTAATTATTTCCTCAACCAACTTGTTCAATGAAATATCTCAGCCCCTTATCTCTGTTTGTAACCCAGAATCAAATCACTAAAGCCACTCATGCTTCTCTCTCTGCTGGACTCCCCTACATTGTTACTCCCACATTCCATCACTTTTCCTATGAACTATCTCTCAGTGAGACCCTTAGCAACTTAATGATTTCAAAATAAGATAAATAAATAAAAAGAGCAGGGATCATAACTCAGAGATAGAATACCCCTGGGTTCAATCCCCAGAACCAAAAGAAAATAGTATTTGTTGTGGGTTGGAAAAGGAAATGACTACTTCCAGTACAAAGTTTCTTTGGGGAGTATGAAAATGTTCTGGAATTAGATGGTGGTGATAAGTCACACAACTTTGTGAATATACTAAAATCCACTGAATTTTATACTTAAAAAGAGCAAATTTTAAGATATGGTCATAACTCAATTAAAGAACAGAGAACAATTAAAAAATTAAAAGCAGCATGAATAGGAAATGAAATAGGTGTTACTTTTCTGACCTATCATATTCTGTACATTTACTACGTTCCAGACCTGCACTGGTTGCTAGAAATCCAAAAATGAGTAAAACAAAGTCACTATATTCTTTAGTTTTCTTTAGCCTATATATGTCCTACTTCTCAAGAGTGGGGCAGCTTTGAAATACAGCAAGTGCAAGCCAAAGAAAATCCAAGAGAATGGAGATATTTATATCAGAAACTTTTTCCAATTACCTAGAAGTTTTTTTTTACCTTTCACTAAATATGGGAGAAGGAAAAATATTCTTCTACTATTAAGCATTAAATAATTCATTGTTCCCAATGCTGAAAATATCAATTTCCAATAATAATTATTTAAAGTTACATTTCATTATTATTATTATTACTATTATTATTTTTACAAATAATAAGTTTGTTGTTAGTTTTTATTTTGTTTGTGGTACTGGGGATTGAACACAGGAACATTCTACAACTGAGTTACACCCTTAGACCTATTTTATTCTCAATTTTGAAACGGGGTCTCGCTAAATTACTATGCACTGGCCTTCAATCTAAAATTCTCCCGTCTCAGCCTTCTAAGCACTGGGATCAGAGGCATGCACCACTGTGTCCAGCATTACAAATAATGTGCTTGATAAATCTTTCATGCTCATATAACTCTGGATGTATTCCTTCCTCTGACATTCCTGAATACTCTATTTTGGCATGTTAAAATCCTTATAATAAACACAAAAACCCTAAAACAAGCACTTTTGAATACTTTATTATAATAATCATATTAAAACTATCTTTCCTATAGTAAGAACAAGTAACAAGAGAGTTTCGTAAACTAAAAAATCAAATGTTTTAGACTCTAATCCCAAATTTTTATGGATCAGGGAAAATCTGACTCATAACAGCCATACTTTGATAAAATAGCTAACAAAAATTAAATACTTAGAAAGTTCAATCAAATAGTTTTTAAGCAGTTTATTTTCATATATTATTTACATTAAATTTCCAAAAGGCAAAACTAAAACTTGCATTATTACCTTATCTTTGGCCTCAGGCAGTGGGATGTCTCTGGGTTCTAAAAATGGTATTTCTCGAAAAGGTGGAATACATCTGACTATGTCTGGTACATAGTGCGTATGAAACAATGGCGGCATTGAGTATCTTCGTTCACCTGATAAAGGCACTATAGGACTAACTACAGTTGGCTCTGGGTGAGGTGAATGGAAACGTTGGCGTTTACCATCAAGAGGAAAGTTTTTTTCATCGCTTAATCTCCTGGAAACAAGTATATACCTTAGTGATTAAATATACAACTTTCTGACATTAGAAAACAATTAAAACACATGAATATCATAACATGTGATCACAATATTATAATTCTTTCAAAAGGCCACATTATTAGTTCCATGTTGAACTTAAAAATATTCATTTTCAGAACAAGAAATACCTTTCAAACACCTCAGAAAACATAAATAGTACTAATGCATATAGATTAAAAAAAATTGTATGTATAGATTGGGGCTATTAATTTTCTGCATTTGAACTGCTCCAAAGGTTCATTAATGTCTAGACATAGTGAGTAACTACTAATTCTTATCTAGTGTGCATGGGGGAGGGGGGTAATGGGAATTAAATCTGAGGCATCCTACCTCCTACCTACACCCTCAGCCCTTGTTTTGTTTTGTTTTGAAACAGGGTCTTGATAGGTTGATAAGTCTTAGCAACATAGGATTATGTTACTAAGGGTGATCTCAGATCTGCAATACTTCTGTCTCAGCCTACCAAGTACTAGCATCACAGCTGTGCACCACCATGTTCAGCTACAGTATTATTTTTAGACAAAAAAGCTTTGAAATGTTTACATAGGTTTTAAATTAATAACATTATTATACAAATATAACCAAATGCTATTTTAATAAAAAAAAAAACCTCTCAAGTTCTATATACTTAATCTGTGATATATTGATTGGCTCCTGACTTTTAGAAAGTTTTAGGCCATTTAGAAGTTTTCACTAAAATTTGTTATCATGGAACCTTATCTGTATAAGATTTAGATAACACAAAAAAGTATACAGTAAACTTTACAAGAAAGAAAGTATGATGAGCTAAATTGCATCTTCTTCAAATTCAAAATTTAAAAAAATATTTTTCAAAAAGAAAATTCAAAGCTGGGCGTGGTGGCACACACTTGTAATCCCAGCCTTTGGAAGGCTGAGATAAGAGGATTGAGGTTCACAGCCAGCCTCAGCTACTTAGTAAGGCCCTTTGCAACTCAGTGAGACCCTGTTTCAAAATAAATAAAAATCAGGGCTGGGGGTATAGCATGGAGGTAGAATACCCCTGGGTTCTATCCCCAGTAGTGAAAGAAAAAAAAAAGAAGAAAAGAGAAAAAAATTCAAAAATTTTTGAAGGTCAAAAATCCCAAATCAGAACCTCAGAATGTGACTATATTTAGAGACAGGGCCTTTATACAGATTAAACTCAAATGTGGCTCTTAGGATGATCTCTCATCCTATAAGAGTGGTGTCCTTTGGAGAGATGAGGACACAGAAACACAAAAGGATGAACACATAAGGGCGCAGTAAGAAGGTGGTAATCTATAAGAAAAGCGAGGCCTCAGAAGAAACCAACCTGTTGATGCCATGATCTGGACTTCTGGCCTCCTGAATTGTGAGAAAATAAACATCTGTTGCTTAAGCCAGCAGTACCAGTCTGTAGTTCTTCATTATGGGAGCCCAAACAAATAAATACGGTAGGCCATCTTGATTTGGCTCAAAAATCTCAATTAAAAAGCAGTTTACTAGGCCGGGCGTGGTGGCGCACACTTTTAATCCCCGCGCTTGGGAGGCTGAGACAGGAGGATCGCACGGGTTCAAAGCCAGCCTCAGCTACTTAGTGAGGCTCTCAGCAACTTAGTGAGACCCTGTTTCCAAATAAAATATAAAATAGGTCTGGGAGTATAGCCCGGAGGTAGAAAGCCTCTGGGTTCCACCCCTAGTACCACCAAAAAAATAAAAATAAAAATAAATAAAATAAATAAAAAATAAAAAGCAGTTTACTGAAAAAATATGGCTTCATTCCATCTGAAACTTTATAAAGGCAGGAATAAATCAATTGAGGAATTCCTAACATTTTTACACACAAAATATTTAAGATTCTGTTACTACTGATCTAATTGCAAGGGTCCCAGAAAACAAAACCTAGGGCACAGTGCCCATACAATTTTATACAAGATATATTATTATAGTTTTCAGAACTGCAAAATTTTCTTTTTAAGATCATTGAGAACTACTTACTTCCTTCCTCGAAATAATGGGGATGCTGAGGTCTGTATGGGACTGACACTTCCATATGTCAGCTGCTGTAATGACACAGCTCTAGACAAGCTACCAAAAACAAACAAACAAACAACAGTAGTCATATACATTATTTTTCCTGTAAAACAAAAACCAACTTCATAAAACGAAATACTATACTGACCAAAAGAAAATAAGAAGTATAATATTTTCAGCCAGGCATGGTGGCACACGCTTGTAATCCCAGCATTTGGGAGGCTGATGAGACCGGGAGGAATGCAGTTTGAGGACAGCCTCAGCTACTTTGTGAGGCCCACCGCAACTCAGTGAGACCCTGTTTCAAAATAAAGAATAAAAAACTGGGCAGGGGGTGTAGCTCAGAGGTCAAATGCCTCTGGGTTCCATCCCCAGACTCACACACACAAAAAAAGAAGTATAAATATTTTCTCTACCATAAAGCATTTCACAATAAAAATTTTATGTCAAACAGAAAATATAAAACAACATGGTCCAAAAGAGAACTATACTTACTCTGCATTCTGAAAGTTGAACTGAGCATCTATCAGTTGCTGGTGTGAATAAAGAGTTGGTGACAGGGCAAAGAAGTTATTGTGGTGATGATGGTTTGGAGTGAAGGGCGGGCGACCCAAAATTGAGTTTGGGAACATGCTCCTGTTCACTGAAAGTGAACATGTATTCTTCTACCTAGAATAATTTTAAAAGATTGTATTAAATTATTATAAATTAAAGATGGTGAAGCCAGCATGGTGCCGCATGCTTGTAAACCCCACGCTTGGAAGGCTGAGACGGGAGGATCGCACAGGTTTGAAGCCAGCCTCAGCTACTGAGTGAGCCTCTCAGCAACTTAGTGAGATCCTGTTTCCAAATAAAATATAAAACAAGTCTGGGAGTATAGCCCGGAGGTAGAAAGCCTCAGAGTTCCACCCCCAGTACCACCAAAAATAAATAAATAAATAAATAAATAAATAAATAAATAAATAAGATGGTGAACGTTCTCATAACTATTATCTGCTATTTAAAATAATTAGTTATGGCCAGGCGTAGTGGCGCATACTTGTAATCCCTGCGCTTGGGAGGCTGAGACAGGAGGATCGCGCAGGTTCAAAGCCAGCCTCAGCTACTTAGTGAGGCTCTCAGCAACTTAGTGAGACCCTGTTTCCAAATAAAGTATAAAAAATAGGTCTGAGAGTATAGCCCAGAGGTAGAAAAGCCCCTGGGTCCCACCCTCAGTACCACACACATACACAAAAAAAATTAGTTACTAAGTTAACTTTATTTGCAGTTATTTTTAAAACTTTAAACAGGTCTCTTAAATTCTACTGTAGGGACAAAAAACTAATAATAAATTTTAAATCTAGATTAAACATATTATTCAAATAATAGCAAAATACATGTTTCTAATTTTCTGATGAATATACCCTAGTAAATTTTTCCTAATATCAACAAATCTTTTTAAAAACAATATTATCACCACATACTCTAATAATTTTAAAAATCATTCAAAAATTCAAGAGAAACATTTAATGAAATAACACAGTTTCTTACATATATTCTCAATCCCATTCATACAATGACAATCTGTTTCCTAGATCTTACAAATCTGATGAAACAAAGAAAGAAGTTTTTATCACCTACCAATTTATAAAATCCTAAGTTTTCTCTCAAAGTCTACATAATTTATATAAGATTTATATAAGATTTCCAATAAAAGAGGGATCCATTCCATAGGAATTAAGAAAAATTTCAAGAAGAAATTTGAACCTTTTACTGACCTAGGCAGGAGATATGATGGTCTTTCTTTGCAATGACTGATCCAACATGGATACTGACTTAAAAAGAATGGGGTAGCCGGGCGTGGTGGTGCACGCTTGTAATCCCTGCGCTTGGGAGGCTGAGACAGGAGGATCTGAGACAGGAGGATCGCGCAGGTTCAAAGCCAGCCTCAGCTAGGCTCTCAGCAACTTAGTGAGACCCTGTCTCCAAATAAACTATAAATAGGTCTGGGAGTATAGCCCGGAGGTAGAAAGCCTCTGGGTTCCACCCCCAGTACCACCAAAAAAAAAAAAAAAAAAAAAAGAATGGGGTAAGAAAACATACCAAGCCAAGAGTGGCAGTGCATCCTTGTAATCCCAATACTTGGGAGGCTGAGACGAGAGGATTATATCAGGTTCAAGGCCAGCCTCAGCTACTTAGCGAGGCCCTCTACAATTTAGTGAAACCCTGTTTCAAAATAAAGAATGGAAATTAAGGCTGGGAGTGTAGCTCAGAGGTAGAATACCCCTGGGCACAATACCCAGTACCGCAAAAAAATTAAAAGAAAAAAAAAATTAAGTAAAGTTGCTGGGCGTGGTGGCACATGCTTGTAATCCCAATTTGGGAGGCTGAGACAGGAGGATCATGGTTCATGGACAGCCTCAGCTACTTAGTGAGGCCTTCTGCAATTTAGTGAGACCCTGTTTCAAAATAAGAAACTAAAAAAAAATAGGACTGGGGGTGTAGTTCAGAAGTAGAATGCCCCTGGATTCCATCCCTAGTACAACAGGGAAAAAAAAATTTAAGTGTACAAAGTGTAAAAATGGGACCTCCCAGGTCACCTACCAAAGCAAGCAATTAGAAAACTCTTCTCCAAAAAAAAATGAGAGATAAACTATGTGACATAGTAACAAGAGAAACTATAACATAGTTGGAAGTCCAACCAAGGAAAAGTCAAACTAGCTACCAGATCAACCTACATGAAAGTTGGTTGGCCCTACCTACAAATAGAGCTTCCAAATAGACTTCTAGTAGCTCTCACTTAAAAGAGACAATTGATCACAAGAGGGGGAAAAAAGATATGAGAATAAACAGAGATAGTGTCAAATAAGCCAGGTGTGGTGAAACACACCTGTAATCCCAGTACTTGGGAGGCTAAGAAAGGAAGATCACAGCATTAACATCAGCACACAGTAACCCTGTTTCAAAGTTAAAAAAAAAAAAAGAGCTGAAGGTGTAGCTCAGAGGTAAAATACTCCTAGGTTCAATCCCCAGTACCACAAAAATAATAAGTACAATAAACTGGGCCTGGTGGCATACCAATAATCCTAGCTACTTGGGAGGCTGAAGCATTTGGATTAAAATCTCAAGACCAGCCTGGACAATTTAGCAAGACCCTTGTCCCAAAATAAAAAATAAAAGAACTGCGAATGTGGCTCAGTAGTAAGGTGTCCCTCGATTCAATTTTCAGTAGTAAAAAATTAAAAAAAAACTGAAGAACAAAATTGAAAGCAGAAATAACCAGCAGACTAACAGTAAAAAGTAAAAGTAAACACTGAAGAAAATTATTAGAAAGAACAATAAGGAGCTGGGCATAATGGTGTACACCTATATAATCACAACTAACTCGGGAGGCTGAAACAAAGGATTAAGTTCGACTTCCGGGAAGATGGCGACCGAGAAAAGTGGGGCTTAAGAGCCCTGCTAACAACAAATCTCCATTACCACAAAATCAGCGCCTTTCATAGCCAGAAAACACCATCACCAGTGAAACAAAAAATCACCAGGCTCCAGAGAGAAAGCGGACTGAGAACAGAGCCACAGAGGAGATACACCGGCCTCGCGCCCGAGGATGCAGCAGACGCGGCAGCAGCGCCATACTGCCGGCAGCACCGGCGAATTCACGGGACGGCTACAGCAAGCCGAGGTGAGCCACTGCGGAACAGCCAGGTGGGATTTCTCCGCGCAGAGGGCACCTAAAGCTCCCAGTGGCCGAGCTCAGCACACGCTGCAGGGATTCAGAGTAGAAATCAAAACCAAGAAGAAAAACGCCAGCCCCACAGCAGAGGGCGTAGCAGCGGCGCCATATTGCCACCGGCGGCAGCAGCACCGAATTCAGCGAGACCAGTACAGCTACATCTGCGTACTCAAGAACAGTGAGTCAAATTGCGGGCCACAGAGGAGAAATCCCAGTACTGTACTCCCTGGGACTTGACCCAGTGGGGGAGGGGCGGTGGCAGAGATATCACACCATAAGAGAACGTGCAACCTGGCACCACCCACAGTCTAAAGCAGCCTCTATCGACTCTCTGGGTTGGAGACTCTGTGATACAACCCAGTAAAGGAGTACTGGGGTCTGAGACACTACTGACTCGAGATCGAGAACACCTTAAGTGAAGTCATAGTGACCCAAGGGAAGAACCCAGAGAAGGCACAAACATCCGAAATCATGGGAAAGAGGAATAATACTGGAGAAATGAATGCCCACAACCCCACAACAAAAGAACCTGATAAAACTGAAAATCAGAGACTTCTAGAAGATCAAATCAGGAAAATAACTGTAGAAATAATAGAGGTGCTTCGAAAAGAACTCAGAGAGAGCCAAAAAGAGATAAAGGATGCAATTAATGAAGTAAAGGCCTCAATTCAAAGCACAAACAACCGATTAGAACACATGGAGAACAGAATCTCGCTCTTAGAAGATGAGCAATCCAAAAATGAACTCATAGTTTCTAATCTAGAAAAAAATATCCGACAGCAGGAATCTGATATTGAAGAAATATGGGCCCATTTTAAGAGAGCTAACCTAAGAATAATTGGAATAGAGGAGGGAAAAGAAAGTGAAACCAAAGGGATCAACAATCTCTTCAAGGAAGTAATAGCAGAAAATTTTCCAAACATAGAGCAAGAGATTGATACACAGGTCCAGGAAACTTATAGAACTCCCTTTAGACAGGATCGGAGAAGAGGATCCCCACACCACATAATTGTCAAAATGACCACTGAGGAAGCCAAGCAGAGAATCTTAAAGGCAACAAAAGCAAAGGGCCAAGTGACATTCAGAGGCAAACCAATTAAAATCACTCCAGACTTCCCAAACCAAGTTATGAAAGCCAGAAGGGCTTGGAGTAACATATTCCCAATTCTGAAAGAAAACAACTTCCAGCCAAAAATTTCCTACCCAGCAAAACTTTCTATCAAATTAGATGGAGAAATAAGAAGCTTCCATGACAAACAGAAACTGAAGGAATTTTTGTCTTCAAAACCAGCACTAGAGAAAATACTCAAAGAGATTAACCACAAAGAAGAAATAGGTAACACACTCCAGAACTAGAGAAACAAGATTTTCCATCCAACAGACAACTAAGATTGGTTATCTGTGGAGATTCATTATTTATGTTAGTCTTTTACCTATCTCTAAAGGGTATTGTTTGCCTTTATTGTTGTTAATTTTTAGGATTTCTAGTTGGAATATTAATATACCTTCAGATATAGCAATTGGAAATATTTTATCCCATTCTATTAGTAACTGTTAACTCTGCTTACATTGTCTTTGGATATACAATATTTTTTTTATTTTTTAGGGAGTTTGTATACTCTTCTGTTGCCTGTGCCATTGAAATCATATCCAAGAAATCACTGCCAATTTCAATGTTGTGAGGTTTAATGACCCAGATTTTCTTCTAAAAGTTTATAGTCTTAAGATTTATATTTAGGTCTATTATCTATTTTGAGTTAATATTTGTATATGGGATTAGGTAAGGGTCCAATTTTATTCTTTTCCATGTAATTATTATTTTTTAACAATATTTAGTTAAAAGATTAATATTTCCACCACCAAATGTTCGTGGAAACCTTGTCAAAAATAACTTGACAATATAGGGAAGAATTTAACTCTAGGCTTTTATTTAACTCCAATGGTTTATATATCTGCCTTTAGAATAGTACTACACTGTTTCAATTATTGTAGCTTTATATGGTTTGAAATCAGAAAATATATATCTTCTAGCTTTGTTCTTTTTCAAGATCGTTTTGGGTACCTAGAGTCCATATTCCATATTAGGATAGATTTTTTTTCTGAAAAATAAATATATAAATATATGATAGTTTCACCTAAAAAATAGAAAAAAAATATTCTCTGGTAAGAAAGAAAGCAAAAAGAAATATTGAAATGTTATCTTTAAGTCATCAAAAGCTTGGTATCAGACAAATGAAACTGTTATGTGAGATTATCATTTTTAATTTTAGATAAATTGCCATAAACTAAATGTCAACTACTAAGCCAAGCATGGGAGGGAGGGATAGGGAGAGAATGGGGTGGGGATTGGGTGGGGGCTGATTGGGAAAAGTGTGCATGTATGTCTACAAAAGTATGTATCCTACTATGATGTATGAATACAGTGCACCAATAAAATAAAAAAAATAAAAAAAATTAAAAAAAAAGAATTAAGTTCAACTATATCCTGGGCAACACAAAAAGAGGCACACGCGCGCTCGCGCGCTCTCTCTCTCTCTCTCTCTCTCTCTCTCTCACACACACACACACACACACACACACACACACACACACCAAAAACAAATTTAAAAAATTTTTTTAAAGAATAAGCATGGGGGGGTGATGAATCGGCTCAGACCACCCTCCCCCCATGCCATTCTGGCATGGGGCTGCATGGGGCTGTAACTATCTCCTGTATTTCTATCTTTTTAATAAACTTCTTTAAATCTTCAAAAAAAAAAAAAAAAGAATAAGCATGCTTATAATCCCAGTACTTGGAAGACTGAGACAGAAGGATCACAAGTTTAAGGCCAGCCTCAGTTACTCAGTGAGGCCCTCCACAACTTAAGTGATAAAGTCAAACAAAGAATAAAAAAATAGGGCTGGGAGTATAGCATATCTGTGGGTTCAATCCCCAGTACTTGGGGTGGGGGGGACGAAAAGAAAAAATTGGTAGGAGCAACAGATAGGCGGGTCAACAGGTGAGAAATAAAAAAGAATCAAAGATGGGTGTGGTGGCGCACACATGTATTCCCAGTACTTGGGAGGCTGACAGAAGGATCGAGTATCTGCAGCCAAATTCAGCAATTTAGCAAAGCTTTCCGTAATCTAGTGAGACTGTTTCAAAATAAAAATAAAAACTAGGACCAGGATATAGCTTGGAGGCCAAAAAGCCCTGGGTTCAATCCCCAATATGACCAACCAAAGAGACAGACAGACAGACAGACAGACAATCAAACGAGGTAGTCCAACATCTGACACTGTAATAGAATGTACAGAAAGAAGAGAGAAAAATACAAAGGAAACTACCAAACAAAACAAAAAAAAAGTCCAGAATTAAAAGACACCAATCTCTAGATTAAAAAGACCAAGCATGGTAACACACACCTGTAATCCCAATTACTTGGGAAGCTGAGACAGAGGATCACAGGTTTGAGACCAACCTTAGCAATGTAGTGAGGCCCCGTTTCAAAATAAAAAGGACCACAAGCATAGCTTAGAGATAGAGCACCCTGGGTCATTCCTCAATATCATAAAAAGAGAAAGAAAAAGAAAGAAAGAACAAAAGAAAGAGAGAAAGAGAACCCAATAAATATAAAACAGTAAAAAAAAAAAAACATACATTATTAAGGCATATATGATAAAACTCCAGAATATGGGAGGTCAGTTTATAAAATGTTCCAGAGGAGGAAATGTTAAGAACAAAAAGTCAAGGATCAAAATGCCTTTGGACTTCTCAATAGCAATAGCAGAAACTACAAGATACAGACTAACGCCTTCAAAACTCTGGCGGAAATGCTCTCAAACTATATATCTTCAGCTATGCTACCGATAAAAGGAATAATAAAGATATTTTGACATGTAGGGTGAAAAGAAAACTTGGGATGTAAGAAAAGGGCGATCCTATATAGAGCAAAACAAAGTAAATTACCCAGATGATGGTAAAGAGTAGTAAACAGCTCAAAATTAAAACAGAAGGATGGAGGATTTCAAGAAGATACTGGAGAAAAAATAATCAACTGCTAGATAATCTGATGTATTTGACCAGAGTCCTAAATAATTACAGAATTGTAGAAAAGCAGCTACCTAAAAATAAGCTACTAAACTACAGAAAAAAACATTCTAAAGGTAACAGAGAAAAGGAAATATAACCAGTTGCATAATTCTTACAATAACAATCATTAAATATAGGAATTTAAACAAGAGTTATGATATTCATTATCATTTATTATATTTGTTACATTTATTATATATTTATATATGGCAATTTGTGTGTGTATATATACATAGAAGATGAGAGGGCATAAAAAGGTGCTCAATCTTCATTTTTGGTAAGTGTAAATAGAAAGAATGAGCTATGGAAGCTTTTCTCTTAAAACAACAAAGAAGAATAAAAATTAGCTAGTTAAAAGAAAGTAGTTTTGCTTCTGAGGATTAAAAATAGGGGAGCTGGAAAAACTGGAAGAGACAACAGAAGATTAAGAGATTCAGGAGGAAGTCAATAAATCACTTATACAAACTTTGTTCCTTATTTTTTAATTCTATAAGATTAGTACTCCCTAGGTTGGCTACAGACAGTGAGATCCACCAGTCCAGGATGCATCACAGATTACAAAAAGAAGTCTATAATGAGGATCATCATGAGATCTTACTGATCTTACTCCAAATGCCTATTTACTTATTTACCTATTTTTTGCAGGTCTGAGGATGGAATCCAGAGGCATTTGACCTCCGAGCTACACCCCCTGCCCAATTTTTTATTATTTTTGAAACAGGGTCTCACTGAGTTGTGGAGGGCCTCACTGAGTAGCTGAGGCTGTCCGTGATCCTCCAGTCTCAGCCTCCCAAATGCTGGGATTACAAGCGTGCGCCACCACACCTGGCTACCTGAATATTTAATTTGGACCAAATTACTACCTCTAAGAAGAATTATCAGCTTTCTTCAGCAAGCCCTCACGTCTTGTTACAGGAGATTGTTTTGTTTGTTTTTTTAAGAAGAAAAGACTTCAAGGTATAATGGTGCATACCTATAATTCCAATACTTGAGAGGCTGAGAGAGGAGGATTTCAGGTTAGAAACCAACCTCAGCAATTTAACAAGACCCTCAGAAATTTAGTGAAATCCTGTTTCAATATAAAAAGTAAAACAAATCTGGGTGTGGTAGCACACACCTATAATCCCAGCACTGAGGAGGCTGAGATAAGATTTCAGGTTTGAGGCTGCCTCAACAACTTAATGAGATCTTCAGTAATTTAGTGAAGCTCTGTTTCAAAATAAATATAAATATATATAAAATAGGGCTGGGGGTACAAATTGAAGGTAGAATGCCTCTGAGTTCAGCCTCCAGAACCAAAAATAAATAAATAAGGCTGGGGCTATAGCTCAGAGGTAGAATACCACTGGGTTCAATCCCCAGTACTGAAAAATGGAAAAGAAAATAAAAGAACAAATATCAGTATCTACTGACCTGTGCTCTCTCATGTTCACTGCTCAGAAGATGTGGACACATATATTGCCAAAGAGAATTCTAGGGAATCCTAGTGCATTCAAAGCTTGACATGGTGGGTGGTGCATGCCCAGAAACCCAACACTTGGGAGGTTGAGACAAAAGAATCACAGGTTTAAGTCCACTCTAAGCAACTTAGCTAGACCCAGTCTCAACATAAAAAAATAAAACAGGACTAGCATTGTACTTCAAGAGGTACAATGTCCCTGGGTTCAGCCTTCAGTACAAAAAAAAAGCACATTGAATAATCATGGACTGCCAGATTCAAGAGTCAAACCTGGTCTTCTTTAATTGGCTTTTCTGACCTATCTTCCCAGAAAATGTAATTCATATTTTATAAAATTTCTAAGAAATTACATTAAATATGACTCAATGTAATGAATTTCTCTTGATATCTACTTTTGTTCAAATGCACATACTATAGACCTAATCAAAGGAATATGACCTAAAAAATAGAATTAAAATGCTGTTTTCAGGTTTATTTAAATAAGTCACAGTTTAATCCATTCACAGACATTTTTATTTATATCTATAAATAATAAACTGTGTTTTTCCTCTGAACCCAAATAAGGTCCTTATGTTATATGTGCATTCAAATTGATGATACAAAATGACTTAAGAGCCCAACCTCACCTTATTTCTACCCCATAACATGACCAAATCCAAACTAAGTATAAATCAAAAGATGCAGTGTGGCCCACATCTGCTCTACAGAGTTAATAACCAAATTATCCCAGGCTTTTTTAAAAGCTTAGACTGATTCCACAGCCAAAAGTTTACTCTAGGGCAGATATCTAGTATAACCCAAAACTTTAGCCTATCCAAAATTCTCAGATAAGCAGTGACACTTTTGAAGTCCTTCCAAAACAAAATATCTGTCAGGCTCTCCTCAGTAGGAATCTTGGCCCTTCAAGTCTCTTAACCAGGTCAGCCTTCAAAGTGAAGAAAATCATTCCTAGTGAATTTAAATAATTTAACCAATGTCATAAAATGCTCCCCAATCTCTGGCGTTATGGCACACATTTATAATCCCAATACTTGGGAGGCTGAGACAGGAGGATCACAGGTTCAAGGCCAGCCTCAGCTATTTAGTGAGGCTATCTGCAACTTAGTGAGACCCTGTTTCAAAATAAAGAATGAAAAATAGAGCTGGGGGAGGGGGGGTGGCTTGTAGACAGAATGCCCTAGGTTCAATCCCCAGCACCACAAAAAAGTCTTTACATTATTACTAAAAAAACCTCTTCACTAAGTAGACATAAACTATACAAAATATTATTCTCACAATTTGTGATAAATAAAATTGAGGCTGGCATTATCCTATTTTTCTTACTTTAAAAGTTAGCAATTAGCTGGGAGTGGTGGCGCACACATGTAATCCCCATGCTTCGGAGGTGGAGACAGGAGGATGGCACAGGTTCGAAGCCAGCCGCGCTAGCTTAAGAGACCCTGTTTCCAAATAAAAATATAAAATAGAGCCGGGCGTGGTGGAGCACGCTTGTAATCCCAGGCTTCGAGAGGCTGAGACGGGAAGATCGAGGTTCGCCAACAGCCTCAGCTACTTAGTGAGGCCTTCCACAACTTAGTGAGACCCAGTTTCAAAGCAAAGAATAAAAAAACTAGGGCAGGGGGTACAGCTCGGAGGTCAAATGCTTCCGAGTTCCATCCCCAGACGCGCAAAATAAATAAATAAATAAATAAATAAATAATAAAATAGGTCTGGGAGTGTAGCCCGGAGGTAGAAGGGTTTCCAGGAACCCCAGTACCACCAAAAAAATAATAATAAGTTAGCAATTAAGCCGAGTGTGGTGGCACAGGCTTGTAATCCTTACACGCTTGGGAGGCTGAAACTGGAGGATCGCACAGGTTCGAAGCAAGTCTCAGCTACTTAGTGAAGCTCTTGGCAACCTAGACCCTGTTTCCAAATAAAATATAAAATAGGTCTGGGAGTATAGCTTGGAGGTAGAAAGCCTCTGGGTTCCACCACCAGTACCACCAAAAATAAAAAAAAGTTAGCAATTAAGCCAGGTGTAGTGGCACAGGCATGTAATCCCAGTACTTGGGAGGCTGAGACAGGAGGATCACAGGTTCAAGGACAGACTCAGCAAGTAGTGAGACTCTCATCAACCTGGTAAGACCCTGTTTCCAAATAAGAAGTAAAATCGGTCTGGGGGTATAGCTCGGAGGTAGAATGCCTCTGGGTTTAATTATTACCACAAAAAGTAAAAAATAAAAATAAAACAGCATTTTTTTGGTCTTTAACTATAAAATATAGGTAAATTCAAACTAATTTTAAAGCCTTATAGACTGCTTCCTGAATACGTTTGATCCAATAGGAAATCATGCAGATTTATAAATAATCATACATAAGGCAAGGTAATAACACAATAAGTTTACAAAGTATTTCCCTAGTGATACAGTATTTGGTCCTATAACTTGTAACCTCAACTTTCTGTAACCAACTTGCCCTCTCCTCCAACAAATTACAGAACACTCAAAGTTACATAATTACTTCATGAGGAGTCAGTCCTTGGAAGGTAGACATACCTAGAATAAAAATTGCATCTGTACCGACTAAACCAAGTTACCTATCCACTTTGTCCATATACCTCTGATCCCCTCACACTTTTTTTCTCCACAATAGAAAAAGTTCAATTTCTAAATCCAGCTCACCTACTGTCACATCGACTGTCAGGTTTTGAACAGAACATTCCTTTTTATCCATCCAAGTGTTAAAAAAAATAAATCTAGTCACATGATTCTAAATGAGTATTTCTTAAATAACTGAAAAATGATGTTTCACATGGAGTCTATGTGTTACATGTCCAACTCAGACATAAGTGCGCCTATTCACATCGACAAATTAATGTCACTATTACTGGCAACTGATCAGTACAAATTCAAAGCCTTACGATTATTAATCACGTGTTTAAACCCTTGTGGTACTAGAACGTATGATATGAAGATGGGTACAAAGGTAATGTGTTACCTGCCATACAAACACACACACAAACCTAGTGATCGGTTATGATCTCTTTCCTCACAGAATCATGCACATCTGTTAACAAGTCGCCAACTTGGTTTGAGTTTCAGTTTCTTTTTGTATCTTTTCTGTTCACCCCATCCGTGTGCATAATCTAAGTATAAACAGCTGGCATTTCTAACAAAGTTGAAAGAGACGAGACAGGGAACTTAAATAATCCAGAAGTTGTGAGACACATAAATCCCTGTGTTCTTAACTAGACAGATGAAGATCCCATCTACAAAGTCTGAGCGAGAAAACAAGGGCACTCAACTATCCAACAGTCCCAACCTGTGCATTTTCCCATGGATAAAAGAACTAAGGCAATTACCTGTCATTTAGTTAAAAGCTGCAAAGATACATGCCTTTTAAAATAGTTCATTAATCCAGATATTTACCTTAGTTCGTCGCCGCCTATTGAAACAACCATGCAGAAGTCCCAAAACAATCTTCCTCTTTCGATCTGGGACTGGGGACAGGGCGGGGAGGTGCAAAGAGGCGTGGGGCGGGACGCGGGGAAAAGAAAAGAAAGAAGTAAGCGGGCGTGAGATTCTTCCAAAAGTCAAGCCGCTCGGGGGCCGCCCTCACGTCTGGGCTATCTGGGAGCCAATGCCAGATCTCCCAGGCAAAACAAAAGAATACAGTTGGAAAAAAGTTAGGCGCGCCCCGCCCCCGACCAGGGCCTACGCGGCCGCGTCCCCCTCGGACCCCGCGACTCACCAGCGCCCGGGGAAGGCTGAGCGCGGCCCGGGCGCACCGACCCGAGCGGCGAGGCCACGGCGCTGGCGGCGACCCGCGGCTGGCTAGGCCCAGCTCCCGACCCCGTCGCCGATCTCAGCCCGGGCGCGGCCACCGGGGGAGGAGCGACACGGGAAAAGGCCGGGCCGACCAGGGGGTGGAAGTTTGGGGGCGGTAGCAAAAAGCGGAAGACTAAAAAGTCGCCGAGAAAGAGGCGTAGTAAGCCCTGCCAGAGATATCCGGAAAATCGACCGTGACCCCGGATGAGAAAAGCAGCGGGAGCTGGAGGTCACGCTTCCGGCCGCCGCCGCCGCGCCCGCTCCGTCCGCTCGGCGGGGACGCGCAGGCGCAGTACGGCCGCGCGGGAGGCTGCTCCGCGGGCGCGCGCCCGCGTGGGAAAGGTCCCGAGCCCGGGGCTGCGGGTGCGCCCTGGCTCCGGCTTACGCGGAGCCGCGGTGTTGTGATGCGCGTTCCCAAAGGGTGCCAAGGTCGCCGGGGTAACTCCTCGCCGTGAGGCCGTTGCTGAACCAGTTCCCCACCACCACCTCGCTCTTCTCCTTTGGATCAGTTCTGTTTTCGTTGTTTTTGTTCCCTCCAATAAACTGAGTGCTTCCTGAGGGCCAAAATGCCTTCTGTACCTCTAAAGCAAGGACCTATCGCCCTGCCCATAATAATAGCTAGCATTCACTAGTTGAACAAATGCCGCTATTTCCTCTTTGAGTGAGTTCAAATAGCTTATGATGTCTATAAATTTTCTTAAATCCGTTAATAATATTCCTTTATTACCCTTGTCATAGCTTCTCAGGAATGCTCTCATTCCTGAAATTGATCATGTGAGTCTTTTTTTTTTTTTTTTTTTTTTTTTTTGCTTTCTGACCAATCTGGACAAAAGCTTATTAGATTTATGTTTCTCAATCTCAAAGAGACCTCAGATCTCAGAGCCTCCTTTTACTTTCAGAGGTTTGCTTTTTCTGCTTTTCTAGTTCATTGATTTCTTCCTGTTCATTGTTTCTTTTCTAATGCTTTAAATTATCTTTAAATTTTAAAGTTTTTATTTTTCTAATCTCTTAAGTAATTGATATGACTTGTCTATTCTTCTGTAATAGACATTTGGTGGCATGAGTGTTCCTCTAGGTTCACCTTTAGCTGCATCTCACATATTTTGATATGTTGTGTTTTTATTTTCTTTCACCTCCAAATAGTTTCTAATTTCCCTATTGACTGATTTGGCCCGTGGGTTCTTTCCAAATGTGTTGTTTAGTCTGAAATTAAAAGATTTTTCTGAATATCTTTCTCTGTGATTGTTTTCTGATTTAATGCCACTGTAATCAGAAAGCATACTTTGTATCCTTTGAATCTTTTTTTTTTTTTTTCTATTTTGTGGTACTGGTGATTGAACCCAGGGGCATTCCACCTCTGAGCTACACATCCAGCCCTGTTTTTTGTTTGTTTGTTTGTTTGTTTGTTTGTTTGTTTTGATACTGGGAATGGAACCCAGGGGTATTCTACCTCTGAGCTACACACCCGGCCCTATTTTTTTATTCTTTATTTTGAAACAGGGTCTCACTAAGTTGCAGAGGGCCTAAATAGTTGAGGCTGTCCATGAACCCGAATCCTCCTGTCTCAGCCTCCCCAATGCTGGGATTACAAGCATGAGTCACCATGCCCAGTCTCCCAGCCCTGTTTTTTTTTTTTTTTTATTTAGTTCTTGTTTTTTATAACTGGAACATATTGAGAGTGGTGTACATTTACATTGTGCTTCATGCCCTTCCCCCTCCCTTTCCCTCCACCCAGTCATGTTGTATTTATGCTATTACACATATTCATATGTAGCTCCTCCATTAAACAACCTCAGCTTTCTTCCTCTCCTAGCCCTGTTTTTATTCTTTATTTTGAAGCAGGGTATCATTAAGTAGCTGAAGCTGGCCACTACCCTGCAATCCTGTCTCAGCCTCCCAAATACTGGGATTACAAGCGTGTACCACCATCCCCAACTCATTTGAGTCATTTAAAATTTATTGAAATTTGTCCTGTGGACCAGAATATAGTCTGTATTGGTAAATATTCAGTTTGAATATGCATTTGAACTGAATGTGTAATTGGCGCTGAGTGTCATTGGAGTCAAGGCAGTTGAAGTCTGGTACCCTAGAGCAACCCTGTAAATCCCATTGACCCAGGAGGCTAAGCAGGAGGAGTGCAAGATCCTGGACTGTCTGGGCACTCAGCGAGTCCCTGTCTCAAAATTAATAATCAAGCCGGGTATTGTGGCGCATGCTTGAAATCCCAGCATTCAGGAGACTGAGACCGTAGGATCGCGGTTGGCGGACAGCCTCAGCTACTTAGTGAGGCCCTCTACAACTCAGTGAGACCAGGTTTCAAAATAAAGAATAAAAAGAGCTGGGGGTGTGGCTCGGAGGTCAAATGCCCCCAGGTTCCATCCCCAAACCTACAAAAAAAAATTAATAATAATAATAATAATAATAATAGAAGGGACTATAGAGGTAACTCAGTGATAGAACACTTGCCTAAGCCTCTAGATGCTGGTTCAGTCCCCAGTACTGAAAAATAAGAAAATCAAGCTGATTGATATTATCACTCAAATCTTCTATATTCTTTCTGATTTTCTGTCTGCTTATTCTTTTATTATATAAGGAATATGGAAATCTAACTATGTAGATTTTTTTCTATTTCTTGTAATTCTATCACTTTTTCCTAAATTGTATTTTGAGGTTCTACTACTAGCTGTATAAACATAATTGTTCTGTTGTTTAGATAAAATTATCTTTTTTAAAGTGTTATCATTATGAAATGATGCATTATATAAATGGCCCTTTACTGCCCTGGTAATAAAGTACACTTTGCTCCAAATGTCTGATAGTAACACAGACACTCCAGCATTTTGGGGAATTCCACCTCTGAGCTACAACCCCCCAGCCCTGTTTTTTGTTGTTGTTGTTGTTTGTTTGTTTTGTTTTGTTGATAATGGGAATGGAACCCAAGGGCATTCTACCTCTGAGCTATACACCCAGTCTTATTTTTTATTCTTTATTTTGTTTTTTTGTTTTTTTTTATTAATTTATTTTTTAAATTCGTGCATTGTAGTCATCTATCAATCACATTGGAGTATAAGACTTGAGAGGATATACAAGCACACATTATCCAATTAGCCCTCCTCCAGCCCCCATCCCATTCCCTCCCCCTCCCTCCATCCCACGCTTCCTTGGTGATTTACTTTGATACATTTGTTTGTGTACCTCCTGCGTTTTAAAGAGGCTCCGTCCTCCAGTATTACATACCCTCTGATTGGTCACATTAGTTGCTTCACTATAGGGCCCTTTCTATAGCTCAACCTCTTCCTGTTGCCCTTTTCCTCCTAGTTATTGCTGATTAAGAGAAGAGTCTGATTTATATTTTCTACGATATTTCTCTGTGCATGCTGCGTTGCAAGTACCGATCCCACTCTTGATGGTCCCAGTAGTGGCCTGGCTACTCAGTGGACTGATCCAGACCTCGCTGGCTCAAGCAGCGGCCTTGCCTCATAGGAGGCCCCAGTTCTGGTCTCGCTGGCCCCTGAACCGGTCTAACCCCTAAGCTGGCTTTGGTCCGGCCTTGGAGGCCGCAGGAGTGAACTTGCCTCACGCCAGGCTCCGATGCTGGCCATTGGACCCTGGACCGGCCTAAACCCTTGGCAGGATTCCAATCCCGGCCTCGGAGGCCCCAGCACCGGCCTAGCCTCACGGCAGGCTCCAATGCCGGCCTCGTTGGCCCCAGCACCGGCCTAACCCCTCGGCAGGTTCCGTTCCTGGCCTAGAAGGCCCCAGCACTGGCCATGTCTCACGGCAGGCTCCACTGCTGGCCTCGCCTCATGGCAGGCTCCGATGCCAGCCTCGCTGGCCCCAGCACCAGTCTAGCCCTTCGGCAGGTTGTTATCCTGGTCTCAGAGGCCCCAATACAGGCCTTGCCTCACGGCAGGCTCCGATGCCGGCCTCGCTGGCCCCAGCACCGGCCTAACCCCTCCGCAGGCTCTTATCCTGGCCTCGGAGGCCCGAGTACCGGCCTTGCCTAAAGGCAGGCTCAGATCCCGACCTCGGAGGCCTCAGAACCGGCCTTGCCTCACAGCAGGCTCCAATGCCGGCCTCGCTGGCCCTAGCATCAGCCTCACCCCTCGGCAGGCTCCAATCCCGGCCTCAGAGGCTCCAGTACCGGCCTTGCCTCATGGCAGGCTCCGATCCTGGCCTCGGAGGCACCAGCCATGCCTCACGGCAGGCTCCGATGCCGGCCTCGCTGGCCCCAGCACCGGCCTAACACCTCGGCAGGCTTTTATCCTGGCCTCGGAGGCCCCAGTACCGGCCTTTCCTCATGGCAGGCTCCGATGCCGGCCTCGCTGGCCCCAGCACAGGCCTAACCCCTCGGCAGGCTCTTATCCCTGCCTTGGAGACCGCAGTACCGGCCTTGCCTTATGGCAGGCTCCGATGCCGGCCTCGCTGGCCCCGGCACCGGCCTAACCCCTCGGAGGCCCCAGCACTGGTCATGCCTCACAGCAGGCTCCGATGCTGGCCTCGCTGGCCCCAGCACCAGCCTAACCCCTCTGCAGGCTCTTATCCTGGCCTCGGAGGCCCCAACACCGGCCTTGCCTTATGGCAGGCTCCGATGCCAGCCTCGCTGGCCCCAACACGGGCCTAACCCCTCGGCTGGCTTTATCCTGGCCTCGGAGGCCCCAGCACCAGTAATGCCTCACGGCAGGCGGCGATGCCGGCCTCCCTGGCCCCAGCACCGGCCTAACCCCTCAGCAGGCTCTTATCCTGGCCTCGGAGGCCCCAGCACCGGCCTACCACCTCGTCAGGCTCTTATCCCGGCCTCGGAGGCACCAACACCGGCCTTGCCTCATGGCAGGCTCCGATGCTGGCCTCGCAGGCCCCAGCACTGGCCTAACCCCTCGGCAGGCTCTTATCCCGGCCTCGGAGGCCCCAGCACCAGCCTTGCGTCATGGCAGGCTCTGATGCCGGCCTCGCTGGCCCCAGCACCGGCCTAACCCCTCAGCAGGCTCCGGTCCCGTCCTCGGAGGCCCCAGCACTGGCCTTGCCTCAAGGCAGGCTCCGATGCCGGCCTCACTGGCCCCAGCACCGGCCTAACCCCTCGGCAGGCTCCGATCCCAACCTCGGAGGCCCCAGCACTGGTCATGCCTCACGGCAGGCTCCGATGCTGGCCTCGCTGGCCCCAGCACCAGCCTAACCCCTCTGCAGGCTCTTATCCTGGCCTTGGAGGCCCCAGCACCGGCCTTGCCTTATGGCAGGCTCCGATGCCGGCCTCGCTGGCCCCAGCACCGGCCTAACCCCTCGGTAGGCTCTTATCCCGGCCTCGGATGCCCCAGTACCGGCCTTGCCTCAAGGCAGGCTCCAATCCCGGCCTCAGAGGCCCCAGCCCCAGCCTTGCCTCACGGCAGGCTCCGATGCCGGCCTCGCTGGCATCAGCACCAGCCTAACCCCTCAGCAGGCTTTATCCTGGCCTCGGAGGCCCCAGCACCAGCCATGCCTCATGGCAGGCTGCGATGCCGGCCTCACTGGCCCCAACACCGGCCTAACCCCTCGGCTGGCTCTTATTCTGACCACGGAGGCCCCAGTATCGGCCCTGCCTCACGGCAGGCTCCGATGCCGGCCTCGCTGGCCCCAGCACCGGCCTAACCCCTCAGCAGGCTCTTATCCTGGCCTCGGAGGCCCCAGTACCGGCCTTGCCTCAAGGCAGGCTCCGATGCTGACCTCGCTGGCCCCAACACCGGCCTAACCCCTCAGCAGGCTCAGATCCTGGCCTTGGAGGCCCCAGCACTGGTCATGCCTCATGGCAGGCTCCGATACTGGTCTTGCTGGCCCCAGCACTGGCCTAACCCCTCGGCAGGCTCTTATCCTGGCCTCAGAGGCCCCAGTACCAGCCTTGCCTCAAGGCAGGCTCCAATCCCAGCCACAGAGGCACCAACACTGGCCTTGCCTCACGGCAGGCTCCGATGCCAGCCTTGCCTCACGGCAGGCTCCGATGCCAGTTTCGCTGGCCCCGGCACCGGCCTAACCCTTCAGCAGGCTCTTATCCTGGCCTCGGAGGCCCCAGTACCGGCCTTGCCTCAAGGCAGGCTCCGAATCCGGCCTAGGAGGCCCCAGTACCGGCCTTTCCTCACGGCAGGCTCCGATGCTGACCTCGCTGGCCCCAGCACCGGCCTAACCCCTCGGCAGGCTCTTATCCCTGTCTCGGAGGCCCCAGCACCGGCCTTGCCTCATGGCAGGCTCCAATGCTGGCCACGCTGGCCCCAGCACTGGCCTAACTCCTGGCAGGCTCTTATCCTGGCCTCGTAGGCCCCAGCACCGGCCTTGCCTCACGGCAGGCTCCGATGCCGGCCTCGTTGACCCCAGCACCGGCCTATCCCTCGGCAGGCTCTTATCCCAGCCTCGGTAGCCCCAGTACCGGCCTTACCTCATGGCAGGCTCCGATGCCGGCCTCACTGGCCCCAGCACCGGCCTAACCTTTCTGCAGGCTCTTATCCTGACCTCGGAGGCCCCAGTACCGGCCTTGCCTCATAGCAGGCTCTGATGCCGGCCTCGCTGGCCCCAGCACCGGCCTAACCCCTCAGCAGGCTCCGGTCCCGTCCTCAGAGGCCCCAGTACCGGTCTTGCCTCACGGCAGGCTCCGATGCTGGCCTTGCTGGCCCCAGCACCGGCCTAACCCCTCAGCAGGTTCCAAACCCGACCTCGGAGGCCCCAGCACAAGCCTTACCTCATGGCAGACTCCAATGCCGGCCTCGCTGGCCCCAGCATCGGTCTAACCCCTCGGCAGGTTCCAATCCCGGCCACAGAGGCCTCAGTAGTGGCCTTGCCTCACAGCAAGCTCAGATGTCGGCCACTGGCCCCGGCGCCCACCTAACCCCTCAGCAGGTTCCGATCACTGTCTCTGTGGTTATTATTTCAAAGGTTCCAAGTGTAATGTATCAGATCTCTGCCTCCCTTGAGTATTGGCCATTGGCATTGCCACTGCCTCCACCGTTTCAAATCCTTCCCAGGCTCTTTTTCCACTCTGAATGTTGTCCAGTGTTCCTAAGCATGCGTGATGGTAGCATTCGACATTTGGTGTAATTTCTCCAAAAAAATAAAGTTGGTAGGATCCGGTTTCTGCTTCTCCTGAATACAAGTCTCCACCACCATGGCGGAGAACTCTTTCAACACCGCCTTTCTCCTTGGTCTCCGCTAAACTCTCTCCTTACAGGTGATGTCTGAGATTCTTAACAATATAGAGAAATAGCAATCCTCTTTCATGGCGAGTTTTTCCATAAGTTCGAGTGCATTTAGATAAGTTTTGTCTGCATCTCCAGTGTCCTGGCATCCATAACGGCTTTCTTACCTCCTCTCTGATATTTTTCTTTATCTTTTTCTGTTCTGGGCCTGGTTTCTCCAGGGGTCTGGCGTGCTACTCGCAGTTCCGCCCAGGGCCTAGAGTCCCGCGACCCGGGCCCTGGCTGGCGTGCCCCGCGCGCGACCCCTGCCCAGAACCCAGTGTCTTACTGGGCCCGGTTTCTCCAGGGGTCTGGCGTGCTACTCGCAGTTCGGCCCGGGGCCCAGAGTCTATTCTTTATTTTGAAACAGGGTCTCAGTAAGTTACAGAGGGCGCGCATGTGTGTATGGGTATGTGTGTGTGTGTGATCCTGGGGATTGAACACAGGGTTATTCCACCTCTGCTACACCTCCAACTTCATCATTATTATTATTATTATTATTATTATTATTATTATTATTTTGCAGTACTGGGGATGAAACCCAGGGGCATTCTACGTCTGAGCTACACCCCCAGTCCTATATTTTAGTGTGTGTATGTGTGTGTGTGTGTGTGTGTGTGTGTGTGTGTGTATATATATATATATATATATATATATATATATATATATATATATGGTGTGTGTGTGTGTGTGTGTGCATGTGTGTGGGGGGGGGGGTAATGGGGTAGAACCCAGGGGCTTTTCTACTTCTGGGCTATACTCCCAGACTTTTTTTTTTTAATACTTTATTTGGAAACAGGGTCTCACTAAGTTGCCAAGAGCCTCACTAAGTAGCTGAGGCTGGCTTCAAACCTGTGCGATCCTCCTGTCTTAGCCTCTCAAGCGCTGGGATTACAAACTTGTGCCACCACGCCCAGCTTTGTCTTTATATTTTTTGAAACAGGGCCTTGCTAAGTAGCTGAGGCTGTCATCAAACAGCTATCCTCTGGTCTCCACCTCCCAAATGCTGGGATTACAAGCGTGCACCACCAGGCCCGGCCTATATTTTTTATTTTGAAATAGAGTCTCACTAAGTTGTGGAGGGTCTTATAAAGTTGCTGAGTCTGGTAATGAACCTGTGATCATGTTCCAGCCTCCCAAGTACTGGGATTAAAAGCATGTACCACCAGCGCAGGTAACATGGTATATTTTAAAGAAAAACATAATTCCAGATATATATATTTCTCCAAACCATGATGAAATACCACAACCTACCTGTCTAATGGTAAAATTAAAAAGACTGACATACCAAGTATTGGTGAGAACAGGAAGCAACTGAAACTTTCCTACACTACTAATGGAGATATAAAATGATACAAATTCTTTGGAAAACACTTTGGCATTTTCTTAGGAACTTAAGCCTGTGTTTCCAAGTGATCCAGTCATTCCACTCCTAGTTTTTACCCAAAAGAAATTAAAGTGTACATATACACAGATAGTTATCCCCCAAAATTCACAGCAATTGTATTTGTAATAGCCAAAAACTAGAACAACACAACTTTCCATCAGCAGGAAAATGGAAAAACAATTCATGATATATCCATACAATGGCACACTACTCAGAATAAAAAGAAACAAACTCTTGACACATGCAATAACATTGATCAATCTCAAGTAATTATGAATGGTGTAAGAAATCAGACCCCAAAATGTATATTCTATATAATCCCATTTATATTCATTTAAAAAATGCAAATAGGAGACTTCCGGGAAGATGGCGACCGAGTAAAGCAGGGCTTAAGAGCCCCGCTAACAACCAATCTCCATTACCACAAAATCAGCACCTTTCATAGCCAGAAAACACCATCACCAGAGAAACAAAAAAATCACCAGGCTCCAGAGAGAAAGCGGACTGAGAACAGAGCTCAGAGCCACAGAGGAGATACACCGGCCTCATGCCCGAGGACGCGACAGCAGCGCCATACTGTCAGCGCCAGCGGCGAGTTCACCGGACGGCTACAGCAAGCCGAGGTGAGCCGCTGCGGAAAAGCCAGGCGGGATTTTTCAGCGCAGGTAGCATCTAAAGCTCCCAGTGGCTGAGCTCAGCACACGCTGCAGGGACTCAGAGTGGAACTCAAAACCAAGAAGAAATAAGGAAGCCTCACAGCCAAGGGCGTAGCAGCGGCGCCATATTGCCACCGGCGGCAGCAGCAGCGAATTCAACGAGTCCAGTACAGCTACATCTGCGAACTCAAGAACAGTGAGTCAAATTGCGGGCCACAGAGGAGAAATCCCAGTACTGTACTCCCTGGGACTTGACCCAGTGGGGGAGTGGCGGTGGCAGAGATATCACACCATAGGAGAACATGCAACCTGGCACCCCCCATAGTTTAAAGCCACCTCTATCGACTCCCTGGGTCAGAGACTCTGAGATACAACCCAGTAAAGGAGTAGTGGGGTCTGAGATACTACTGACTCGAGATCCAGAGCACCTTAAGTGAAGTCGTAGTGACCCAAGGGAAGAACCCAGAGAAGGCACAAACTTCCGAAATCATGGGAAAGAGGAATAACACTGGAGCAATGAATGCCCATAACCCCACAACATCAGAACCCGATAAAACAGAAAATCAGAGATTTCTAGAAGATCAAATCAGGAAAATAACTGTAGAAATAATAGAGGTGCTTCGAAAAGAACTCAGAGAGAGCCAAAAAGAGATAAAGGATGCAATTAATGAAGTAAAGGCTTCAATTCAAAGCACAAACAACCAATTAGACCACATGGAGAACAGAATCTCGCTCTTAGAAGATGATCATTCCAAAAATGAACGCATAGTTTCTAATCTAGAAAATAATATCCAACAGCAGGAATCTGACATTGAAGAAATATGGGCCCATTTTAAGAGAGCTAACCTAAGAATAATTGGAATAGAGGAGGGAAAAGAAAGTCAAACCAAAGGGATCAACAATCTCTTCAAGGAAGTAATAGCAGAAAATTTTCCAAACATAGAGCAAGAGGTCGATACACAGGTCCAGGAAACTTATAGAACTCCCTTTAGACAGGATTGGAGAAGAGGATCCCCACGCCACATAATTGTCAAAATGACCACTGAGGAAGCCAAGCAGAGAATCTTAAAGGCAACAAAAACAAAGGGCCAAGTGACATTCAGAGGCAAACCAATTAAAATCACTCCAGACTTCCCAAACCAAGTCATGAGAGCCAGAAGGGCTTGGAGTAACATATTCCAAACTCTGAAAGAAAACAACTTCCAGCCAAAAATTTTCTATCCAGCAAAACTTTCTATCAAATTAGATGGAAAAATAAGAAGCTTCCATGACAAACAGAATCTGAAGGAATTTATGTCTTCAAAACCAGCGCTAGAGAAAATACTCAAAGAGATTAACTACAAAGAAGAAATAGGTAACACACACCAGAACCAGAGAAACAAGATTTTCCATCCAACAGACAACTAAGATTGGTTATCTGTGGAGATTCATTATTTATGTTAGTCTTTTACCTATCTCTAAATGGTATTGTTTGCCTTTATTGTTGTTAATTTTTAGGATTTCTAGTTGGAATATTAATATACCTTCAGATATACCATTTGGAAATATTTTATCCAATTCTATTAGTAACTTTTAACTCTGTTTACATTGTCTTTGGATATACAATATTTTTTTATTTTTTAGGGAGTTTGTATACTCTTCTGTTGCCTGTGCCATTGAAATCATATCCAAGAAATCACTGCCAATTTCAATGTTGTGAGGTTTTATGACCCAGATTTTCTTCTAAAAGTTTATAGTCTTAAGATTTATATTTAGGTCTTTTATCTATTTTGAGTTAATACTTGTATATGGGATTAGGTAAGGGTCCAATTTTATTCTTTTCCATGTAATTATTATTTTTCAACAATATTTAGTTAAAAGATTATTATTCCCCCCACCAAATGTTCGTGGAAACCTTGTCAAAAATAACTTGACAATATAGGGAAGAATTTAGCTCTAGGCTTGTATTTAACTCCAATGGTTTATATATCTGCCTTTAGAACAGTACTACACTGTTTCAATTATTGTAGCTTTATATGGTTTGAAATCAGAAAATATATATCTTCTAGCTTTGTTCTTTTTCAAGATCGTTTTGGGTATCTAGAATCCATATTCCATATTAGGATAGATTTTTTTCTGAAAAATAAATATATAAATATATGATAGTTTCACCTAAAAAAAATAGAAAAAAATATTCTCTGGTAAGAAAGAAAGCAAAAAGAAATATCGAAATGTTAACTTTAAGTCATCAAAAGCTTGGTATCAGACAAATGAAACTGTTATGTGAGATTATCATTTTTAATTTTGGATAAATTGCTATAATACTAGATGTCAACCACTAAGCCAAGCATGGGAAGGAGGGATGGGGAGAGAATGGGGTGGGGATCGGGTGGGGGCTGACTGGGTGATGTGTGCATGTATGTCTACAAAAGTTTGTATCCCACTATGATGTATGAATACAGTGCACCAATAAAAAAAAATGCAAATAAATCTTTAGGGAAAAAAAGACAGGTCAGTGGTAGCCTGGCAGATAGGAAAGGGGAGCAGAGAAAGGAAAAAGGAAGACACTGGCCAAATTATACAAACAAACTTTAGGGAGGGATAGACACAGTCATTATTCTGAGTGTTTTTTTATGTGTGTGGATGTTCATATTTAACTTATGTCCCAATTATACCTCAAAAATCTGTAAAATTAAAAAATAAAAGGCTTTAATGGGGCCATGTTATATGCTGAGTAAGTCTTTTAAACCATATATGATTTGTAATATGATACATTGATCATTTAGAAACATTAGTTCACCGAGTTATAAAGTTCTAAATATTGACACATTTTATCTTACATTATCAAAATATCACATTTTTTAATATTACTTCCATCTCATCATGCCCCTGGGTTGAATCCCCAGCACCACAAAAAAAAAAAAAAAAAAAAAAGAGGGATGGGGGTATAGCTAAGTGGTAGAATACTCCTGGATTCAATCCCCAGTACAAAATAAACAAAATCAGTGCTTTATGACAATTTCTTTTTTTCCCCATAAAATATTTTCAAAGATGTGTATTCAAAGGTGAAGATTAATAAAATTCATAACTTATTACTGATTCATTAAGGACATTCCCAAGCAAAACTGGAAACTGGAATTTATTATTTTTTTTGTTTGTGTGTGGTACTAGGGATAGAACCCAAGGCATTCTACCTCTAAGCTACACCTCCAGCCTTATTTTGTTCTTTTATTTTGAAACGAGGTCTCACTAAATTGCAAAGGGCCTCACTAAGTTGCTGAGGCTGGCCATGAACCTCTAACCCTCCTGTCTCAGTCTCCCAAGTACCAGGATTACAAGCATGGCCCACCACACCTGGCCGGTAACTTTTATAAACTTCAAGTGAATGGCAGGGAAGAAAGTAAGGTCTATTAATTTGTGCTAGTAGAGTTCAACAGGAGATGATCTCCTCCCTCCCCCACCCCCTGCACCCCATTTCAAAACACCTGGCAGATTTCAGTGATTACAACTTGAAATAAGTTACTACTGGCATCTAATGAATTAGGAAGCCAAGAACACTGCCAAACATACTAACAACACACAACACACCATGCCAAAGCACTCTCTACCCCAATATTCTATTGTTTGGACATATCATGTTTTGTTTAACTTCTCATGAGGTGATAGACATTAGAGTGGTTTTCACCTTTTGGCTATTATAAATAATGCTATTTTGAACAAGTTACTGTTTAAACATATGTTGTCAATTATCTTGGGTGTACACCTAGTAGTGAAATTACTGGGTCAAACAGTAATTCTATGCTTACTCTTTTGAGGAACTACCAAACTGTTTCAAACTGTTTTGCAAAGTGGCTGTACTAGTATTCCAATTTCTCCTTATCCTCGCCAGCACTTGCTATTGTCTATTTCTTTTTCTTTCTTTCTTTCTTTTTTTTTTCTTTTCTTTTTTTTTTTTTTTTGGTGGTACTGGAGGTGGAACCCAGGGGCTTTCTACCTCCGGGCTATACTCCCAGACCTATTTTATATTTTATTTGAAAACAGGGTCTCACTAAGTTGCTGAAAGCCTCACTAAGTAGCTGAGGCTGGCTTCGAACCTGTGCAATCCTCCTGTCTCAGCCTCCCAAGTGCAGGGATTACAAGTATGTGCCACCATGCCCAGCTGTCTATTTTTTATTATGGTCATCTTGTTATAAAACAGTATTGCATTGTTATCTGCCAGAGTTTGCCTTTGATCCGGCATGAAACTATAAATTATGAAAAATTTTAACCTCATAACTGCTGAAAATGCTCATGGATCACATTTTGAAAATGGTTAAAATAGGATATTATGTAAATATTCACAAAAATTGATAGTAGAGTGATTTGTTAGAAGCTTAACTAGTGCTAATCACTTTACATAAATTATCTCTTACAAGTCGGACGTGGTGGCACATGCTTGTGATCCCAGCATTCAGGAGGCTGAGACCAGAGGATCACATTTCACGGACAGCCTCAGCTACTTAGAGAGGCCCCCCGCAACTCAGTGAGACCCTGTCTCAAAATAAAGAATAAAAAATAGGTCAGGGGGTGTAGCTCAGCGGTTGAATGCCCCTGGGTTCCATTCCCAGACCCACCAAAAAAAAAAAAAAAAAAAAAATGATCTCTTACAATCTGATTAACAGCCCCCTAACCTACCTGCTATCATTTTCTCCACTTTACAGGTAGGAATTGAGTCTCAGGCCAAGCACTTTGTTCAGTGTTTCACAAATAATTCCACAGTCAGGCCTTGAATCTCAATAGCCCAACTCTGGTGCTCTATGCTTCTCTCCAGGGTAGTCTCGCCCTTCAGTGCTCAGCTCCCTCCCTTTGCTGAGCAGACTCAGCAAAGAAGGGCAGCAGTTAGGCACCTGAGGACTTTTGATGTGGCTTTGATTTTTTTCTTAAGTGTATATTTGGCATGTGAATGGGGTCTTGAGCTCATCAGTGAGTTGAAATCATCTATACCCTCTTCCAAATTCCCTTATCCTGGATTTATCCATTTATATCTCCACTCCCATCTCCTTAATACTTTCTGCCATTTCTGCTGAAAATGTTGCTATCAGGAAAGGCAAGGCAAGTGGAGAGGCAGGTTGTTTAGAAGAGAGACTAACAACCGACAGCCTGCAGGGCTCTCTTGGCCCAGAGAGAGAAGGTGCCTGAACAGACACACTGAAAATTTAACAAGAGAACAAGAACCTGGGAGTGAATGTTAGCACATTCATGAGACTGTCTTCAACTCCTCACGACTTTTGATTAAGTTTTTCGAATATATTAAAAATAAAGCCAGACATGGTGGTATACACCTGTAATCCCAGTACTTGGGGGGCTGAGACAGGAAGATAACAGGTTAGAGGACAGACTCATCAACTTGGTGAGACTCTGTTTCAAAAATAAAAATCAAAGAGGGATGAGGGTGTAGTTCTGAGGTCGAATGCCCCTAGTTTCAATCCCTAGTATCACAATAAATAAATAAATAAATAAATAAATAAGAACAAATCCTAAAATATACATTAGGATAGAATCTGCAGTTTTAACACTAGTCTGAATGAATGTAGTAATGTGTAGAACAGAATGAAGAATATGAAACTAATGACTATCATAACTATTATCAGTGTATGTGTGTGTATATGTGTGTCTGCGAGCCTCAAGAAATTGCTCAGGTTGACTTCAAACCTGCAATCCTCCTGTCTCAGCCTCCCAAGTACTGGGATTATAGGCATGTACCACCCTGTCCAGAAAATAACATCATCATTATTATCATTATTATTATTATTATTATTTTGTGATACTGGGGATGGAACCCAGGGCCATTCTACCTCTGAGGTACACCTCCCCCCCCCAGCCTGATTTTTTATTCTTTATTTTGAAACAGGGTCTCACTGAGTTGCAAAGGGCCTCACTAAGTAGTAGCTGAGACTGTCTGCAAACCGCGATCCTTCTGTCTCAGCCTCCCAAATGCTGGGATCACAAGCATGTACCACCATGCCCGGCTATAACTTTTTATTCTATCTTGTACTATTATGTGCTATTTCATCTTGTGCACCATGGGTGTGGTGGTTAATCTGGACTGTCAACTTTACTAGATCATGAAACACCTAAGATTATGTGACTCTAAGGTGTGTTCCTGAGTTGATTGGCTTGTGAAATAGCTGATTGAAGGGGGAGTCCTGTCTTGAATGTAGGCAGCTGTGCTGACAGGCACAGGACCTGGATCAAAAGGAGAAAGCCCTGTGAAGGCACTTGTGGTTCCTCTTGAGAAAAGCTCATCTGCTCTCACCTGGGATATCAGCCTTCAGCTCCTTTGCTCTTCACACTGGACTTGCCCCACCGTTTCTCCAGTTCCCTGGCCCCTCCATCTGGACTGGGACTGCATTATCAGTTGCTCCTATTCTGAGACCAGCAATTGGACCACTCTACCAGCTGTGGGTTCCTCCAGCTCTGCAAGCAGGAGACCACTTGGGACTACACTGCTTTGGACTGTAAGCTGATCTGATGAATCCCTCTTTACCATGTCCACATCCTGTGAGTTCTGTAACTCTAATGAACCTTGACTAACACAGCAGGGATACAGTGAAAACCAAAACTGACCTAACAACCTTCACGTAGCTCAGAGGAATAGAAAGCCTTTAAAATTTAGAAACAAAAATGTAGTCTTAATGATAATACGATAGAAAAGGAAAAGCACGTTAGCAAAAGGGGGAATACTGGGAGGAACCTAATGTATCATGAGGGTGTGAGGACTCTGCTCATGCTACCAAGTGGGGAGCACAGTTCATTGATTGCCTGGTTGATGGCTTTCTGGATCTATCACCACGCTTGGGGCTGAGGACATGCTTCTCCTGAACGGCAACCAGCCAGTGACTGAGTGCGTGGGGAGCCCAGTGCTCGCCCATTAGAACTCCTCTTATGTGCAATTCTGGCTCAAGAACTTCCCATTGGCCTAGCTTAAACGTTTTTAGAACAGTAACACCGTCTTTGTCTATGCCAGTCTCCTTTTTTTTTTTTTACCTCCCCTTTAACAGATGACAGACTTGCGTTGGAATCTGAGGCTTTCCCTACTCATTCCCTGGTTCCTCCCTTTTTTCTCCCGCAGATGTTTCCCCCAAAGATCTCTTGTATGTCTGATACTATCAGCATTCACTTCTTGGAGGACCTGAATCCTGAAGGCTCAGAGGAAGCTTTGCCTGAAAAAAAGAGTCGAAATTGGGTAAAACATTGAGGTAAGAAAAAAAAAACATTTCTGAGATGGCAGGTGCTTGGCACAGTGGCTGGGACTCAGTGATCACTGCTCGACCAAAGGCAACGCTTAGTGCTTGGTGTATGCTGTCACAGTTTAGATCTGGAATGCCCTCCCCTGGGCTAATGGGTTAAAGGCGTGGGCCCCAATGGTGGAATAGTTTGGAAATGGCAGAAACTTTAGGAGATGGGGTCTAGTTGAAGGAAACAGGTCACTGGGGGGTGTATCTTCCAAGAACATATCTTCCCCAGTTTTATTTTCTCTCTCTCTCTCCTCCCACCTCCGCTGCCATGAGGTAAGCAGCTCTCCTCTCTGTGCCCGCTCCACCATGGTGTTCTGTTTCACCATGGATCCAGAAACAGTGGAACCAAGTGACGATGGACTGAAACCTCTGAAACTGAGCCAAAACCAATCTTTCCTCCTTTTAAGTTGATTTATGTCAGGTATTTTGTTACAGCAATAGAAAGCTGACTAATACGTATGGCATGTAAGTGCTCAACTAGACAAGGTGTGGTGGTGTATGCCTGTAATCTCAGTACTTGGGAGGCTGAGATAGGAGGATTATAGGTTTGAGGCCAGACTCAGCAACTTAGGCCCTCTACAAAAGAAAAAGTGGTGGAGGGCTGAAGAAAAGTAAATTTATTACACAGAAAAATAATTTTTCTTTTCTTTTTTTTGTGGTACTTGAAATTGAACCCAGGGGCATTCTATCTCTGAACTACACCTCAAGCCCTATTTTTTTATTATTATTTATTTGTTTGTTTGCGGGTCTGGGGATGGAGCCTGGGGGCATTTGACCTCTGAGCTACACCCCCAGCCCTATTTTTTTTTATTCTTTATTTCGAAACAGGATCTCACTAAGTTGCAGAGGGCCTCACTAAGTAGATGAGGCTGTCTGAGAACCGCAATCCTCCAGTCTCAGCCTCCCAAATGCTGGGATTATAAGTGTGCACCACCACGCCCAGCTCCTATTTTATTTTTTATATTTTGAAACAGGGTCTCACTAAGTTGTGGAGGGGCTCCCTAAGTTGCCAAGGCTAGCTGAGAACCTGCAATCTTCCTGTCTCAGCCTCCTAAATACTGAGATTATAAGTGTGTACCACCATACCAGGCTTCAAAAAGATAGTTCTGGTAAGTATCAGAATTAATGCTTTACTTTTAAATTTTTCTATTTGTATTCTGCCTAGCTTTGTACCACACTTCCTTCTCTTACATTTTTTTCTTAAGGAAGTCCCACTCACAGAAGAATTTTTTAGGGTGATGCTAACCAGATGGCTTTTTCTAATCTTCCCCAGAAAAAATGCAAAGTAGGGTTTGAAACTAACACTGCCACCTACAAGTGAGTACTTTGAAAAGAAAAAAGATTGAAATACCAGTCATCTGGGTAGATGTCCAAGCTGCCAGAAATCTAAGAATAGGGATTTGGAGTGGGGCTTCTGGTTTACAAAAAAATAGAAATGTAATTAAAATAAGAAAAGTAAAAGAACTTCAAAGTCTTGGCATCATTCGAAAACATAAAGTCTATTTGTCTATATATTTTATCCCCTCATTAGCTACATTATTCTAGTCACTATCCAAGTCCTTGGGCAAGTTACTTCTTTTGTTTGTATATGCATGTCTGTGTGGTGTATTGGGAATTGGACCCAATTCAGTCCTTTGCATTTTTTTATTTTTAAACTGGGTCTTTCAGAGCCGGGCGTGGTGGCGCACGCTTGTAATCCCCGCGCTTGGGAGGCTGAGACAGGAGGATCACGCAGGTTCGAAGCCAGCCTCAGCTACTTAGTGAGGCTCTCAGCAACTTAGTGAGACCCTGTTTCCAAATAAAATATAAAATAGGTCTGGGAGTATAGCCCGGAGGTAGAAAGCCCCTGGGTTCCACTCCCAGCACCACCCCCCAAAATAAATAAACTGGGTCTTTCTAAGTTGCTGATTCTGGCTGAAACTTGGAATCCTCCTATCTCAGCCTCCAGTGAACAAGTTATTTCTTAATCTCTGCATCTCAATTTCCCTACTGCATGAAAATAATCATAGCACCTACCTCTTTGCTATGATGAGCAGATACTTAGTAACGTAAAGATTTAAAATAAAAATAATATTAATACTTGTAGTATAATGCTATTACTAAGGATTTAAACATATGTCTTAAGAATGGCAAAATTTCAGTTCAGATACCTGTTTCTTTCATTTTTCTCCTGAGTATTACAATGTTTAGCCTTAACCACTATGAATAGTAACCAGGACTCTACTCCTGCCACTCTGCCCCCAGAAAAGGTTACCAGGCTCTTTGTTTCCAGTTGACAGTATATGCATGGGGTCATCTCTGATTTACCCTGAACAGTCTTCCTGGACAACTCAGTTGCTATCATAAGAAGAGAACCCTAAGTTGAACTTTAAGATTGATGTTAATAAAGTAGATCTATAAGAGATCTGTGCTGAATTTTAATTTTTAGATTTTGGTTTCAATAATTAAATAATTCAGCAGGTGGCTCCACGTCCTAAACACAACAGAAGTTTTTGTCTTGATATTTAATTGTACCTATGAACTTTAGAGGCCGGCTTCTTTCAGGTACTGCAGCATGAGGTCTCAGGAGCTTGATCCCCCCGGAAGCAACTTGATATTTCAGAAGGGTAGATATGGCTGAGAGCGGGGGACGGAAGAATGCAGAGTACATAAATTTGGGCCACTGTACAACTGAGACGGTGCCGTGCTGAGGAGTGAATCACTGTCATTCGTCAATCTAAACGTCATCCAGAACGTCACTCAACACCTGAGAAACAGGTTTTTTCTAAAGTGATAGCTTTTTAAAAAGCATAAGTGACACAAGGAGGTGATGAAAGGCTACTTCCAAGTGGAGGCTTAAGTTGAATCCAAAAATGAAATCAGAAAAGATAAAAGGATACGATATGCTCAGCCATTGTAGATTGACATTCCTGGGAAAAATTAAAAATAGTTCAATATGGGGTATTAATAAGGATATGAGACAATGAGAACTCTTAAATACTTTGAGTGAATGTGGTAATTGTTTTAAACCATCTTGAAAATCTCCACAGCATTGCAAATAAAGTTGAGTATGTAATCCAACAATTCCTTAAGAAATTCTTACCCAGGAAACATGTACCGTTGTATTAATGACAGCATTGCTACAAACACTAAAAATAAAAACAAAAACAAACTAGTAACTCAAATTCTCACCGACAAATTTAATGATGAAAGCATGGTTCGTTCATAAAACGAAGTATACTACCACAGTGAAAATAAGTTATAAGTATGTATGTCAATACGGATAAACCTGTCCTGTTTATAAACCTGTACATAAAAGGAGAGAAGGGAGCAAGCTGTAGGAGAAAATACCTATATGGTTCCAGTTATATAGGGTTAAAAAGCATGGAGAATGAAACAATTTGTTGTTTTGAGGTAACATCTATTTTTGATAAAACTATAAGGAAAAGTGCAAGAATGTTAAGTACATAAGTCAGGGTAGCTCCTATCCATGGGTAAGGAAGAAAAAGAGAGCGGAATGGTAGAGGGACGGGGGGTGGAACATCAGATAGTGATGTTCTAGTTCCTAAACTGAGTGGCGAGTACCTAGGTATTCCTTTATTTTTATTCATGTATATTTTATGCACGATGATGAAATAAAATTCACAAAAATTAGAAATTACAAGTCCTAAGAGACTTTCAGTTAAAGTATAATTATAGGTTACAAACATCCCAAATCCAGTGAAAGCAATTTGAACATAACCTCAGAGAGGACTGAACGGATTGAAATACTGTGGATATAATCAATGTGCAGTAGAGCCTTTGTCTTGGAATAATTTGTAATTCTTCTGTGATTGAAACTTGAATTCCATATACATAAATTCTAGTTTTACGGAATTACCAGCTACTAAGTGACCCTACCTGACTACCCGAAATATACCTATAAATTTGACTTTACTCTTTTCTTATCTTTATATACATGGGGACACCTGTGAATTGATTTTTTAAAATATTATTTCTTTGAAAAAGTGATCATCATTATAAATCTAACTTTTAAAGGGGTTCTTTTTTTTTTGTCCTTTTGGAACCGAGGATCAAATCCAGAGTGCCACACCTGCAAAGCAGGCACTTTGCCACTGAGCTACATCCTGGCCCTTAAATCTAACTTTTAACACTGTATTGGAACTATAAAAAAGGCCTAAGTAAGATGTGGTTTTATATATGAAATTTATAATATGTACCTGAGAAGATCAGTACCTGACAAATGGAGAAGAATAAATCATAAAAAGGACAGTGTTCGCATGGCTGTGCTAAAGAGCAGTAAGTTTCTTAACATAACAGCTCAAACTTCCTGTGCCTCAGCAGAATCCCTTTTAGCCAACTAATTTTCTTTGCTGTGAGTCCATAGTCCCTGAGCAACCTTATGGTTATAATTTGACTTCCTGTATTGCTTCCCTACAAAGAGTAAATGGATAAGTTTACCAGTACAGTGCTGGATATTTTCCATCTGTCCTGAATATCTCCCAATTAGGACTATCCTATTCCTACCTGAAAAACTGAAATATATTGGGCCCTATCACTGACTCCCTCACTGTTGGGCTTCCTGTTGAATTGGGCCAATCCAGAGCTGCAGTAGACACAAGGAGGGAGGAAGAGGTTGTATTATTCAGTCCTCAGGCTTCTCCCAGCACATCATGTAGGATGGCTGTGTCCAGTGACTGAGGTCTCAGGGAGCCTTTTCCACACAGTCCTCTATCTCTGGGTTCCAGGAATTGCTCCCTCTCACTTCTTCAGGCCTTCGGGCCTTCAAAATATCTGAACTATGATGCTTATTCTGCTCCCAGAATGTCTAGAAGGGTGATTATATATATTCACTCCCCAGAAAGATCACTCTACTTGACTAGTGACAGAATAAGGTCCAGAGGATGGTGACTATTGCTTTTTCTCAAAGATTACCTCCAAACAGAGACCAGACCTCTTTTCTCCTTCTCTCCCTCCCTATCTCTTCCTCTCCCTTCCTCTCTTCTTTTCTCCCTCCCTTCCTCCCTCTTATGCTGGGGATGGAACCCAGGGGCATTCTATCTCTGAGCTACACCCCCCAAGGCCTTTTATTTGTGTCTTAGAAACAGGGTTTCCCTGGGGTGCTGAGAGTCTCACTATGTTGCTGAGGCTGTCTACAAACCTACCATCCTCCTGTCTCAGCCTCCTAAGTACTGGGATTACAGGTATCAGTTCCCTTTTCTCTCTTGACTGCTTCTTTCTTTCCCTTTTTTCCCCTCTGTGGTAGCCCCAGGATCCTCTCCATCTAACCAGTTCCCTGACTGGTATTCTGTGTGGATTCTTGCCCTTGGCTCAGCCATAGAAGGGCATAGTAAGGCCTCCCTTAGACCAATTGAATTGGTTAGGCCTTTTAGAGTCTTCAAAGTGCAGAACCTACAAAACAAGCACACAAACACATTTTTAAAAAACAAGATGTTTTCTGCAAATATTGCTCTCCTCTCTGCATAGAATCGGGGTTATTATTTTGCTAAAATACCTTCTTACCATGTGTGATAAGCAGGAAAAATGGGGCTAGAGGGGGTATGGAGTGCTGAAAAAGCAGGTAAGATGGGGAAAGAATGGAGTGGTAGCTGGAGATGTGAGTTTTGCCCAGGGAGAAGAGAAAGAAAAGGAGCATTTCAGGAAATAGAAATGACTTCTTGGAGGCCTAAGAGCTGAGAAGATGGGACATTTGTGGAACTAAAATAAGGCCAGTGTAGGAGAGCTTTTTAGCAAGAGAAAGGTTCATGAAATAAACCTAAGCATCAGATAAAGCAAAGCATCATAGTTCACATAAAGAATGTGAACTGTTTGTCTTAAATAAAGAGAGTGGATTATTGGGAGTGGGATGGGTATATCGTTTAGTGTAAAGCTAGTTAAGCGACTTACGCAAGTTTGGTTGAGAAAGCTTGAGAAGCTGGATCATGTGATCTATTATATATCAATATTTCTTGGATTTTTTTGTACTTTAACTTATATCTTTTTTGCAATGCAAGAATTCATATTTGCCATAAAGAAGTGGCATCAGTTAGTTCTTCCATCTAGATCTTTGTGGCTCAATAAATAGGCTTTGTCAACAAAGTTTGACTTGGCTCAGATTGGATAGGAACAGCTACATAAGCCAGAAAAGACCTTATATTGGATACATTTAAGAGATACCATGTTCTTCTGGGATGGCTTTACCCACTTTCTACCTGGTAACCTCATCCCTCTTGTCAAGTGAAACCCAACAAGCTAAAATCAAATTCTTTTTTTAAATTTTTTGGTGGTATTTGGGGTGGAACCCAGAGGCTTTCTACCTCCAGGTTATACTCCCAGACCTTTTTTTTTTTTTTTTTTGCGGGTCTGGGGATGGAACCCAGGGGCATTTGACCTCCGAGCTACACCCCCTGCCCTATTTTTTTATTCTTTATTTTGAAATCGGGTCTCACTGAGTTGCAGAGGGCCTCACTAAGTAGCTGAGGCTGTCCGCAAACCGTGATCCTCCAGGTCTCAGCCTCCCAAATTCTGGGATTACAAGTGTGCGCCACCACGCCCGGCTCTCTCCCAGACCTATTTTATATTTTATTTGGAAACAGGGTGTCACTAAGTTGCTGAGAGCCTCACTAAGTAGCTGAGGCTGGCTTTGGAACCCAGGGGTTTTTCTACCTCTGGGCTTTATTTCCAGATCTATTTTATACTTCATTTGGAAACAGGATCTCACTAAGTTGCTGAGAGCCTCACTAAGTAGCTGAGGCTGGCTTCGAACCTGCGTGATCCTCCTGTCTCAGCCTCCCAAGAGCGGGGATTACAAGCATGCACCACCACGCCCGGCTAGCTAAAATCAAATTCTGCCTTTGAGAACAATAGATGATAGATGGAGAGGCCTAGTTTAATTGGCCCAACTCATACTGAAATTTATAATTTTTAGTGATATTTGAAGTTACCCTAGTTCCCAGTGCAGGGAAACTTGGTACCTGAGACAGTTTCCCTTGTACAAATCCTCCTACAGATAGTGTGACCTCATTTGTGTGTGGGAAGGGGGCAGTGGGGATTGAACTCAGGGGCATTCTGCCTCTAATCTACATGACTAGTCCTATTTTATTTTGTTTATTTTGAAACAGGGTCTCACTAAGCTGTGGAGGTCCTCATTAAGTTGCTGAGCCTGGCTACAAACCTGAGATCCTCCTGTCTCAGCCTCCCAAGCACTGGGACTACAGGAATGCCACCACTATGATCAGCTGTGAACCCACTTTAAGGGAACATGACTGGTACGCTGAGTGGTCATTTCTCCAGCTTCTGTCTTGTATCATTCTCTAAGTTCTGCTTCCCTCTCCAAGCTGATGCTAAGTTCCTCTAGAGAGCTTCCTTTTGGGTTCTTTAACCCTGGCAGAGAGCTGAGCGCACACATAACAGGTTTTCAACAAATATTGGAGAAGCCATGCCAGTTTTTAAAAACTGTTAGTAGCTAGGCATGGTGGTGTACACTTGTAATCCCAGTATTTGGGAAGCTAAGACAAGAGGATCACAGGTTCGCAGCCGGCCTCAGCAATATGTGGCCCTCCTCAGCTCAGTGAGACCCTGTTTCAAAATAAACTATAAAATAGGACTGGGAGTATAGCTCAGAGGTAGAGTTCATTGGGTTCAATCCCCAGTACCCCCCCCACACCACTGTTGGTGATTCAATTTAAAATATTTTATTCAAGTATAAAGTAATGTATAACATTTTTAAATTGTCAACTGGACGTAGTTGCACAGACTTATAATCCCAGTACTTGGGAGGCTGAGACAAGAGATTACAGGTTCTCAGCCAGCCTCAACTACTTGGTGAGGCCCTCCACAACTTAATGAGACCCTGTTTCGAAAATAAAGAATAAAATAGGGCTGAGGCTGTAACTCAGAGGTAGAAGGCCCCTGGGTTCAAGCCACAGTACTGAAAAAAAAGTAAAAATGTAAACAGTATATATTGGGGTCCATATGCCTTTTTCTCTTCTACTCTAAACCATTCTATACAGGATTATCATCGTTAAAATTTGTTGTAGGTTTTCTTAGACCTTTTTAAATGTACAGACACACTAATATATAAGGATTTTCCCCATATATATGTCAAAAGACAAAGTTACAACCAATTTAGCTAGAGATCCAAATGGCTTTTATTTGAGATTCATGACTCTGGGAAGCCTCCATTCTACAAAATGAAATGACAGCTCCCACTGGACAAAGGCAGAACCATGGTTTTTTTATAGGTGGAACACAAGGGAACAGAACAACTGAAAAAAAACAAACTGGCTAACATCAGGTTACAGCTGTCTGCCTCCCCCCCCCCCCGGTAAGTATTAAAGCAGAAAGACTTTCTTATTGCACCGACTAAGGTAGACTGCAATCTCTTGTTTTCAGGAAAACCCAGTTTAGTATATTTTGGAATCAGTTTCAGTTTGATTAAAGTTTCAGTTTGATCATATGGCATTTAGCTTGAGTGACTCCATTTTGGTTTGGTTTGGTCTGTTGGGGCCTAGTGCAGGAGCTCAGTCCAAAACAGTGGCCTCCCATTATTTCTGTTTAAGGCGCAAAAATGGAATTACAGTATACATATTGTTCTGCAACATAATTTTTATTTTATTTATTTATTTATTTATTTATTTATTTATTTATGGCACTGGGGATGAAACCCAGGGGCATTCTACCTCTGAGCAACACTCCCAGCCCTAGTTTTTATTCTTTATTTTGAAACAGGGTCTCCCTGAGTTGCAGAGGTCCTCACTAAGTGATCCTCTAGTCTCAGCTTCCGGAATGCTGGGATGACAAACATGCGCCACCACGCCTAGCTTGCAACTTGATTTTTTTTTTTTTTTTTTTGGTGGTTCTGGGGGTGGAACCTAGAGGCTTTCTACCTCCGGGCTATACTCCTAGACCTATCTTATATTTTATTTGGAAACAGGGTCTCACGAAGTTTCTGAAAGCCTCACTAAATAGCTGAGGCTGGCTTCAAACCTGTGTGATCCTCCTGTCTCAGCCTCCCAGGTACGGGGATTACAAGCGTGCGCCACCACGCCAGGTGCAACTTGATTTTTAAATGCAACAACATAGCTGGCTAATCTCCCATGTTGCTGGATCTATACATATATGCATATGTATTATTTTAGATAGCTTCTTAGTGTCCTAATTTATTTAAACAATCCTCTGTGGTTGAATATCTAGATAGTCTTTAAGTTATCCCTATTATGAATAATGCTATAATAAACACCCTTATACATATATTCTTGCACACATTGGGGGTATTTTTATAGGCTAAAGATACACTTGTGGAATTACTAGGAAAATTACAGTGATGTTTTGCAAAGTGCATTCAAGAAAGATCTGAGTACTAGTATTAACTCTGCCACTTCTAATCTGTGCGACTCTAAGTCACTTCAATGCTCTGAAATTCTGTTATTTCATCTGTAAGAAAAGGAAACATCTCATTACAATCCACTGAATTGTTGTGAAAGTCAAGCGAAAAAGGTAAACTGTCATAGTTGCTGCATATCAGGCTTTACATTGGGTTTTTGTGTTTGTTTCATGCTGGCGATTGATCCCGGGGCCTCACTCAAACTAGGAAGGGCTACCACTGTGCTATAGCCTCAGCCCTTAGTTTGGTCTTAATTAGAGTGTTTCCTCAGTCTCTTCATATTCTACTAAAATCTCATTAGATAACATGCAAAATTTTAGTGCTTGACTGGAATGTTGCTCTTTTTGTGTGTGTGTGGTACTGAGGATGGAACCCAGGGGCATTCTACCTCTGAGCTACACCCCCAGCCCTATTTGTATTCTTTATTTTGAAACAGGGTCTCACTGAGTTGCAAAGGACCTCACTAAGTAGCTGAGGCTGTCCGCGAACCATGATCATCCCGTCTCAGCCTCCCAAATGCTGGGATTACAAATGTGTACCACCATGCCTGGCTAGGAAATGTTGCGCTTTTGAATATCTAATAGGGAACCAATTAGAAGAATATTACTGAAATCAAATAGACCAATGCATTATGGGGAAATGGGTCTTTTTCTTTCTAAGGATAAACTGAGGATCTTGTATTACCCCATGGGAAAACGTGAAGGTGGTCCATAATAACCTGCAATCAAGAATACTTTTTTTTATTTATTTATTTTTTTTTTGGTGGTACTGGAGGTGGAACCCAGAGGCTTTCTACCTCTGGGCTATACTCCCAGACCTATTTTATATTTGATTTAGAAACAGGGTCTTACTAAGTTGCTAAGAGCCTAAGTAGCTGAGGCTGGCTTTGAACCTGTGCGATCCTCCTGTCTCAGCCTCCTAAGTGTGGGGATTACAAGTGTGCGCCACCACGCCTGGCTGCAATCAAGAATACTTTTGATACCAGTACCACAAAAACAATAACAGGAGAGAGAGAGAGAGAGAGAGAGAGAGAGAGAGAGAGAGAGAGAGAGAGAATACTATGTTAGTTAGCTTTGTGTTACTGTACTTAAATATTAGGAAAAAATTACCTTAAATTAATTTATAAAGAGAAAATGTAGCCAGCTCTGGTGATGCACACCTGTAATCCCAGTACTTGGGAGGCTAAGACAGGAAGATTGCGGGTTTGAGGATAGTCTCAGGAACACAGTGACACTCTCAGCAACCTAGTGAAATGCTTTTTAAAAAAATAGGGCTGGCTGGGAGTGTAGCTCAGAGGTAGACTATCTTGGGTTTAATCTGCAGTACCAAAAAAAAAAACCAAAAAACACAGAAAGAGAGTTTGTTTAGGCTCACGGTTCTGCGGCTTACAGTCCAAGATTGGGGGGCTCCATTCTTTGAACCTCTGGTAGGGGCAACACATCATGGTGGGAGCATATGATGAAACAAACCATTTACACCATGTTCCAGGAAGTGAAGAGAAAGATGGACTGGGGTCCCACGGTCGCCCTTGGGCGGGCATGCCCCCCAGAGAACAGACAACCTCCTATAAAGTCTCACATACTAAAGGTTTCACAACCTCCCGATTGTGCCATTCTGGTGACCAAGGCTTTAATAATGGAACTTTGGGGAACGTTCAACATCCAAACAATAGCAACTTCAACATCCTAACTAGAGCTTTGGAATCTTTATCATCAATTAATTTTAAAATACCAGGCATGGTGGTGCACGCCTGTAATCCCAGTACTTGGGAAGCTGAGACAGGAAGATTACAGGTTTGAGGCCAGCCTCAGCAATTTAGTGAGGCCCTCACCAATTTAGTGAGATCTTTTTTATTTTTTTTGGTGGTACTGGGGTTCCTGGAAACCCTTCTACCTCCGGGCCACACTCCCAAGACCTATTTTTTTTATTATTATTATTAGAAACAGGGTCGCCGGGCATGGTGGCTCATGCTAGTAATCCCCGCGCTTGGGAGGCTGAGACAGGAGGATCACACAGGTTCAAAGCCAGCCTCAGCAACTTAGTGAGGCTCTCAGCAACGTAGTGAGACCCTGTTTCCAAATAAAATATAAAATAGGTCTGGGAGTATAGCCTGGAAGTAGAAAGCCTCTGGGTTCCACCTCCAGTACCACCAAAAAAAAAAAAAAAAAAAAAAAAAAAAAAAAAAGAAAGAAACAGGGTGTCTTAAGCCAGCACAGCTGGCTTCAAACCTGCTCAATCCTGTCTCCGCCTCCCAAGCGCAGGATTACAAGCATGTGTGCCACCACGCCTGGCTTAGTGAGACCTTGTTTGAAAATAAAAAATAAAATAAGGCTGAGAGTTTAGCTTTGAGGTATAACACTCCTAGGTTCATTCCCCAGTACCACAAAACAAACAAACCCTTTCAACTAGCCAAACACTATTTATGTCACTAATCTTGTTACCAAGACTTGAGCTTGAATTTGGCCTATTAACCAGTTTTGTAAGCAAGTGATAAGCTCTCTGAGAATTTTATGGATTTGAAATAATACAATTTTTATTTTTAGTTTTATTCTGTAGTATTGATGATTGACCTTGAGCATTCTCTCACTAAGCTATATCCTCAGCCCTTTTTAAATTTTTGGAACAGGATCATGCTAAGTTGTGGAAACTGGTCTCAAATTTGGAATCCTCCTGTTGCTTGGATTAAAGGCACATGCCACTGTGTCCAGTTGAAAATAATAATTTTAAGGATTCTATGAGCACTGTATATGAAGATACCCTTAAAAATGGTGTCACTCAGTAGATATAATTGAGGTAAAAAGAAAAAAGAAAAAAAGAAAACTTTTAGCTGGGCACAGGGCACATGCCCTGTAATTCTAACACTTGGGAAGTTGAGACAAAGGGATTACAGGTTTGGGACTAGACTCAGAAATTTAGCAAATCCTGTAGCAACTTAGCAAGACCCTGTTTCAAAATAAATAAGTCAGGTGTAGTGGCACATGCCTGTAATCTCAGCACTTGGGAGGCTGACACAGAAGGATTGCAGGTTCGAGGCCAGCCTCAGCAATTTAGTAAGATCCTGTTTCAAAATAATAAGTTAAAAAATAATAATGGGGTTGGGGAATATAGATCAGAGGTAGAATGCCCCAGGTTCAGTCCTATAAATATATGTATATATACATACATGCAAATATATATGAGACAATTACTTTTCTAAATTCATTTCAAATGTGTTTTGTTTTAAGGCTTTATTGAATTTCATTTAGAGGTGATTTTTCTCTTTTGCGAAAAATTTAATATACAGAAGAACATATATTAGTTATCTAATTCTACATTAAAAATTACCCCAAAATTTAGTGGCTTTAAACAACACATATTTATTATCTCCTATAATTTCTGAGGGTCAGTATCCTGAGAGTGGCATAGCTGGGTTGGTTCTGCTTTGGGTCTCTTTTGAGATTATAATCACATTGTTGGAAGGGGCTGGAGCATAGTGTTTGTGTGTGTGTGTGTGTGTGTGTGTGTGTGTGTGTGTGTGTGAGAGGGGGTGGGGGGGTTGAACCCAGGGCCTCACACATGCTAGGCAAGCGCTCCACCACTATACTACACACTGAGCCCATCTTCTTTTATTTTGAGATAGGGGCTCTCTAAATTGCCTAGGCTGGCCTTGAACTTGTGATCTCCTGTCTTAACCTTTTGAGTTACTGGGATTACAGATATGAATCCCAATGAACATCTTTGAGAATAATATAATAATAAAAATGTAAATAAAATCTTTTTCCCATGCTCAGTTTCAATCCCTTTCCTATCCTCCAGAGGCAGCAACTATCCAATTGTAGGTTAAATCTTTCCAATCCTTTAAAATTTTTACATATACATAAGTATACTGAAAACGATGTATAGTATTTTTCTTTAGATATTTAATGTTACGGATTTGGAGTATGGTTTGAGGAAACTGTTCCCCAGGAACCCCTGCTAGGGCCCCGGACATACTTACCCCCAACCCATAACAAAACCCAAAACGACCCCAAACATAAGAAAAACCGTGGATTCTTGTCCTAAGCTAAGAATAAATATGCATGGCTTGGACAGTTGCTGAAGATATAAAGAAGTTTATTAGAAAGATAGAAATACAGAGAATAGAAATACAGCCCCATGCCAAAATGGCATGAGGGGGTGACTCGAAATGAATACACCAAAGGGATTACACGTGGACTCAGCCTTTTATACCCATGACCTCCATCTTGTTTGCATAATTCTGATAGTGAATGTCCCTGTAAGGTACCTCCCCTAGCAAGCTGTGGTGAGGTGTCTCTTTTCATGAAGGTCGACCCCTCCCTAGATCATCCTGTAGATCTGTCTTTAGATAAAGGCTTGTTCTCTCCTCAACTAAGATCTGTCTTTAGATAGAGACAGGCCTAGTTCTCCTCTCCTATTGACTGGTTAATTGCTTTGAGCTAGGTTAATTTACATTGGAATAGCTGCCCGTTTTAGGCAGAAATCAAGTCCTTTCTTTACCCATGTCTGCTGCCATTTTGACACAACTATTTTGAAATATATCAATTATTTTCTTTTGAAATATATTAATAATCAGAGCTTTCCCAAATCTTCCTAGGTCATTCCCAATACTGGCACATTTAAGAAATGTCATAAATGGTTTCACATTCACATATTCTGCAACTTGCTTCTTCCCTTCAATGTTATTTTTGAGACGTATGTATGCTGATATATTTAGACCTAGTTCAGTATTTCATTGTATAAATAGGCCATTTTTAATTCATTTATATATTGATAAAGATTATTTCCTAAATTATTAATCACGATTATAATGAAACCTGTGATAATTAATTTTAATTATGATTCCTTGTGCTCATGTGCAAGAGTTTCTCTAGAGCAGTGTTTCTCAGATATTTTGGCCCAGCCCACAGTGACAAATGTCTCACTATGAGCCAAGTCTCATTGTCATTAACTAAAACAAAGCTATAAGAGAAAAATCCCATAGCCTTTCTATAATGTCCTCTGACGTTACTTATTTTTCATCTAAGTCATTTAAAATTGCTACTTGGAATCTATATTTAGAGGTCTACATCATTGGGTTCTCCATCTTTAGTTTGAAAAACAATCTTCTGAGGTCTGTATCTAGACATTATGGTATATACAGGTAATGGCAGTTCAGACTTTAAAAAATATTGCAACATTGCTCTTTATAGTAGTTGTACCAATTTACACACACCCCCAGCAAGGATGAGAGTCCCTTTGCCCACACTGACACCCACACTCAATATTGTCAGATTTTTCATTTTTGCCAATCTCATTATTGGGTCTCATTTATGGTTTGGATGGAAGCAGGCCTGCATAAACGTATTATTTCTCTAGTGTGGGAGGCACAAATGTAATGGGAAAAATTTCTCCTATGTGCTTCCTCATGGCTGCTATATGCCATTACTGAATCCTTTGGAAAATGTAATATTTAAAGAGAGAAAGGGAACACTACAGGGGTTTCCCTTAGAGGATTCTTAGGAGCCTCTGAAAAAGAGCCAGACTGATCTCAGGCTCCCAGTGTGCCAAGAGAGCCACTTCAACCCACCTCCCACTTTCCTCAAGCCCTCTCCTCTGCTAGCCTCGCTAATATCTGGCCACCACTCATTCTCCTCCCACTGAAAACAGACTCACATGGAAGCTGCTACCGCTATCCTTCATCTGAAAACTTTCCAGCTTCTATTCTCTTTTTTTGCTGTAGTTTGAAGGTGTCCTTGGAATTCATGTGTTAAACACTTAATCCCCAATGTCATGTGTTGATGGCATTTGGCACTGAAGCCTTTGGCAAGGATTAGGATTAGAGAAGGCCTGGAGCACATTATCTCTGTGATTGCATTAGTGGCTTTACAGGAAGAGGAAGAGAGAGCCAGCTAGCAAGCTTGCTCTGCCTCCCACGTGATTTAAAAGAAAAAAGGAAAAAAGGCATGGTGGTGCCTGTACCACCTCGGCACTCTGCATGGAGTTCACATCTGTAAGAAGGCTCTAACCAGATGTGGCTCCTTGATCTTGAACCTCCAGAACCATGAACGGAATAAATCTTTATTGTGTGTGTAAAGGGGGTGGGGTGGGTACTGGGGATTGAACCCAGAGGTATTCTACCTCCATGCAATACCCACAGCCCCCACGCCTTTTTAATCTTTTGTTTTGAAACAGTTTCCCTAGGTTGCCAAGAGTCTCACTAAATTGCTTAGGTTGGTCTTGAACCTGTGATTCTCCTGTTTAAGTCTTCAAGTACTGGGTTACAGACGTGTGCCACCATGTGCGGCTTAAACCTCTATTCCTTATAAATTCCCAATCTGTGGGATTTGGTTACAGTAACTAAAAGTGGACTAAGACACCCTCCATCTCGTCTCAGAGCCAGTGTTAACCTTCTGCCTGGCCAAGACTAATTCTACCACTGTACCGAGGTCTGTGCCCTACCATCACCCAAGGGCTTTTGCTCCACAAATGATCACCTGTTTCCGTACTTACCTCTCCCCCTCCTTCCTCCCTACCTCGCCCTGCCCTCACAGAGCATGCCCAAGTCTTTCCTTCCTGAATACAGTCTTCCCTGAGTCCCTGCTCCTTTCTGATTCATTAATTCTCAGGTGAAATATCTCTTCCTTTCATCCACAGGACCTACCCTTTTCTTTGATCACATTTACCAAAGTATAGATTCATATACTTACTTGTGGGCCTGCCTCTCCCCCTAGTCAGCCAGCTCCAAGGGGTCAGAGACCTTGTGTCCCTTGTTCCTACCACACATCCTTGCTGGGGGTATGTGTAAATTGGTACAACTGCTATACCACACCACTCAGTACATAGCTGTTGAGTAAGTAAATGATTTTCAGCCTAGAGCCTCGCTCTTCTAGGTTCCCCCACCAGATGAACGTTTGTTTAGAAACTAAAAGCCCGTTGCACCCTCTCCCACTTAGAAAGTGCTACTGGCTCCTAGGCCTGCAGAGTGTAGTTCACTGCCCTCAGCACAGCACAGAAAGGTTCTGAGAAACAACTCTCTCCCTCTCCCCACCACAGCAAAATGAATACTACTGTGAAATGAAGTTCTCTGAAGGAGCTGTGTCCCCACTAAAGATCCTGAGGAGGCATGGTCCCTCAGGCTGATCGACCTTGGCCGGCTAGAGAGTAGTCACTATGGAGAGATGGAATATTCTAAGTCAAGAGCCAAAATTATCCTGGGCTATCTTAGGCTCTTAATAATCAATTACCACCAGGTATAGTGGCACACACCTGTAATCCCAGTACTTGGGAGGCTGAGACAGGAGAATGGCAGCTTTGAGGACAGCCTCAGCAAGGAGTGAGAGTCTCATCAACCTAGTGAGACCCTGTTTCAAATAGAAAATAAAATAGGGTTGGGGATATAGCTCAGAGGTAGAATGCATCTGGATTCAAGTCCTAGTAATAGAAAATAAAACAATTACCCTAACTTTTTAATGAATTAATTAGTTTTTTGGTACTAAGGATTGAGCCCAGGGGAATTCCACCTATGAGCTTCATCCTGAGCCCTATTTTGTCTTTATTTTGAGAGACTGTCTCACTAAGTTGCTGGGGCTGGCCTTGAACCAGGATCCTTCTGTCTTAGCCTTCCAAATACTGGGATTATAGGCTAGTGTCACTACACCCAGCTCACTGAAATTTTTATATCTGACCTAACATTCTTATGACTAGTAGATAAACTTCTCTGAAAGTACAGATAAGCTTGGCATACCTCTAACCTCACCACTCCTAAAACTAAGAATGCTGGAAGATACCACTTAAAAGAAGAGGTTTCCCCATGTCACTATAGCCCACCTGCCTGCTGCACCCACCAATGTAATTGGTAAATTCATTGACTTAAGACTTTCTTTGTTCTGTGAAAGTTCATGCAACTTCTTCCACAGTGAAACATGTCATTCAAGGAACTTGAATTATGTTTCCAGGTCATGGTTCCTCATGCCTGGCACAGAATGAGCTATTTTCTTATTTGCTTTAAAAGCAGAGTCATTGCTTTATGTTGATACTACCTCTCCTTCCTTCCCTCCCCTCCCCTCTTCATGTGTGTGTGTGTGTGTGTGTGTGTGTGTGTGTGTGTGTATAAATTGCTGAGGTTGGCCTCAAACCTTTAATCCTCCTGATTTGGTCTCTTAGGTACTATCATTAGAGGTATGTACCACCATACCCTGCTTGATATTATCTTTCCTTTGTTTTTTTTGGGGGGGGGTTGTGGTACATTGGATTGAACCCAGGGGCATTCTACCTTAGAGATACACCCCATGCCTTTTTTACTTTTTATCTTTTAAATAAGGTCTTTGCTAGGTTGCTAAAAGTCTCGCTATGTTGCTGAGGCTGTCCTTGAACCTGTGGTCCTCCTGTCTCAGCCTCCCAAGTACTGGGATTGCAGGTGTGTGCCATCATGTTCCACACAACCTCTTCTAATGGAGGAAGCAGGAGAGGAAAAGCTTAATCAGTAAATATTGTTACTAAGAGCCCTGGCAGAGAAGGTAGTGGAGGGAGCTGAGGGTGTGGCTCAGTGTAGAGCACATGTTTAGCATGTGCAAGGCCCTGGCTTCCATCCCCAGCAGCAACCCTCCTGCCACCCAAAATGATAAAAGCAATGGAGAGTTTAGAATCTGTAGATAAAGGAGGACATATAATCACTTAGAGATTTCAGCCATTTGTTGTTGTAGTGGGGTTTTTTTCTTGTGCTCTTTTTCTTTAATGGAACACTTATGTCTATTATTTCAAAGAGAATCTAACATTTTATTGAATACTTACAATATGGCAGACATTAGGCTAAATCCCTTACTTACTTCATCCCATTTCATGTAACAGTTTTCCAAACCAACAAAACTTACCACATCTCCTTCCAAGGTAAAAGGCCAAGAGAATCAAATGCACCAAGGAAAATGACTGTTCTTGTGATTTCCACATTATGAGAAGGTGCAAAAGGCTTGTACATTAAATATGCTTTTTATTAGTTTAACTAGGCCAAGGTCATGGTGGCACATACCTGTAATCCCAGTACTTGGGAGGCTGAGACAAGAGGATAACGGGTTTGAGGACTGCCTTGGCAAGTAGCAAGATTCCCAACATCTTAGCAAGACCTTGTTTCAAAAAAAAAAAAAAAGGAAAAATAGGGCTTGAGCTAGAGGTGTATCTTGGAGGTAGAATGCCCCTGGGTTCAATGCCAGCACCATACACACACACACACACACACACACACACACACACACACACACACACAAAATAAAATAATAAAGTAGGCATGTGTGATACTTGCAATATGCCAGTCTTCTACATAAACTCCTCTGCCATTTCTATTTCTTTCTCCCTTCTCTCTCTTGTTCCATTTCTCTTTGCTTTTACACTCAAATTACTTTCTGCCTTTTCATTTTCTTTCTGCCTACTACCCTTTAAACTCATCAACAGCTTCATTGTTATCTTGAGGCCCAAAAGGTTACTGACCCCTTGTCTAGGCTGAAGTGAAAGCAAACAGAAAAAAGGCAAACAGAAAAGAAACTCCCCTGGGCTAAAATCACAACAAGGTAGCGTGATGTCGCAGCACAATATGTGACCCAGAGACCGGGTCACATACACTAACCAGGCTTTCAGCTTCTCAAAAGCAAATGAAAGTTTCCTGCTGAGATTCTTTGAGGTTTTCCACCCTTACCAATAATACGGAGGCTCTCACGTTTCCATGTTGAATAAATGACTTGTAACCAGAAGACATTAGCATTTTATCTGCAGGTGAGACACTTTAGGGAGAAGTTTCCAGAGGCTTGAAAAGTGAGAACAGAAGGAGAAGGATGATACTCTCCTTAAAGGAGCAGAGATTTATTATGTAGAAATCTCTAAGTAGCATCATGTGGGAAGTCCAAGAAGATGAGACTGGTGGTCCTGAAAGTCTGCCCATCCATTAGGTCCTGAGACTGCAGAAGCTGCTTTGGAAAATCAAACCTAGATTACAAATGAAGGAGGTGTTGGCCTCAGTTTGAACAATCACACAGAATCTGGCACAACAGGTGCCTCACCCCATCTGACATTTTCTAATTTCTCCGCTTTTGGGTAAAGAAGCAGAAACGGAGGGTTAAATCATTCTTTCCATTCTGTTCGAAGAAAAAGGTATTTGCTTATTTGCAAAACTTTTTGAGTGTTTCTGAATACCAGACTCAATATTTAAACAAACCAAATCTTGGAGATCAAGCAGATGCTATAAATCATCAAAACAGCTCCCTGTTCCCCCTCCCTGCCAAACAAACAGGCATTAAAAGAAATGTAGTGTTCAAGAACAGAGCTGGTGGGTAGGTGGTTTATAGCTTGTGGGCTGATGATCTGACAACATCTTATCAGAGAACTTTGATGACTGGCAAAAAGCAATGGGTTGTTAGGTGCTGAGAGACATAGTAAATACTTAAGGACAAAGGTATTGTTTCTGGAAATAAGACCAAGGCCTGAAAACTATAGCCCAACATCTTTCACCTCTCTTAGGGACTCATGGCTCTGCTTTTCATGAGAACATCTCTTCCACTTGATAAAGAGCAGTGACATTCCTGTCAAGGCATCTTCTCCCTCCTCAGTAGACTCCCTGAATTAATCAAGTCCCTTGTTGGTTCATTAAGTCTTGGTGTCATTTCAATGCATATATTATACAAAGCTACAATATTCAATCTCTTCTTAATGAATCCTGAGATATCTTCTTAATGCTTTGGAGATCATTGAATCATCCAGTTGATTCAGAAAATAAGTATACTGACCTATTGCAATCAAGAAAAATGGAAGGAGAGAGAGGGAGAAGAAGAAGAAGAAGAAGAAGAAGAAGAAGAAGAAGAAGAAGAAGAAGGAGGAGGAGGAGGAGGAGGAGGAGGAGGAGGAGGAGGAGGAGGAGGAGGAGACGGAGAAGGAGAAGAAGAAGAGGGAGGGAGGGGGAGGAGGAGGGGGAGGGGGGAGGAGGAGATCTGATCCTTAGGGCTTATCACAAAAGAATACTTAGTTCACTACAATAATTTTAGGATAAAAATAAAATAGTCATGGTAGTTATAAGGAAATTTTGCAAACTGACACCTCCAAAGGAAGTGCCACCAGGGATTGTTTGGCTCACTGCATGTAACTGGTCCACTGAGTGAGCTGGACTCAGTCAGAGGCAAAAGAAAACAGCTTTACTGCTTTCCACCACGCTTTCAAACCTGCTTTGTCAAAGCATTCTTTTCTATCCTTGGAAACAATTTTAGGAGGTTCAGCTACTTAGTGAGGCCCTTTGCAACTCAGTGAGACCCTGTTTCAAAATAAAGAATAGAAAATAGGGCTGGGGGTGTAGCTCAGAGGTAGAATGCCCCTGGGTTCCATCCCCAGTAACACACACACACACACACACACACGAATCATGTTTTTGTTTGATTCACTGCTTTCTTCAAGCTGCCACTCCCTTTCCTTCCATCCTTAGACCTGAATCGAGCTTTCCAGCCCCCAAATGCGTTGGGGGTGGCATGAGGGGCAAAGCGGGGTGCTCTTGACCATTTTGGTCAAGTCCCTTTAAGATGACCTAAGAGCCGGGTATGGTGGTGCACGCTTGTAATCCCAGCATTTGGGAGGCTGAGACAGGAGGAGTGCAGTTCACGGATAGCCTCAGCTACTTAGTGAGGCCATTTGCAACTCAGTGAAACCCTGTTTCAAAATAAATAATTAATAATAGAGCTGGGGGTGTAGGTTGGAGGTAGAATGCCCCTGGGTTCCATCCCCAGTACCACATAAATAAATAAATAAATAAATAAATAAATAAGACCTAGTCCAGCTCTTTTCAACCCACATGCATCCTGTATCGTTGCCCACAGACCCTTATTCCCAATTGTATTAATCAGGATTCTCTAAAGAAACAAAAGCAAAGGACATATATTCAGCTGTTTCTCTATATACATGAGAGATTTATTTCAGACCTCTCTCCATACCAAATCTATAGATGCTCAAATCCCTTACATAAGATGGTATAGTATTTGCTTAAATTATACACATCCTCCTGCATACTTTAAATCACCTCTAGGTTACTTATAATACCTAATATAATACAAATGCTAAGTAAATAGTTGTACTTATATTATTTAGGGAATCATAACAAAAATAGTTTCAACATGTTAAGTATAAACAAAAATTTTTAAATGATTATTTTAATCTGTGGATTGTTGAATCTGTGGATGTGGAACCCACAAACCTGGAGAAGTGTGTGTGTGTGTGTGTGTGTGTGTGTGTGTGTGAGAGAGAGAGAGAGAGAGAGAGAGAGAGAGAGAGAGAGAGAGAGAGATTCTAAGGAATTAGCTTATGTTAGGCAGGTTGACCTGTCTAAAGATCTACAGCAAGTTGGAGGAAGATGAGGTGTTTTAATTCTAGTCCAAAATCAGAAAACAACAACAATAAACAAACAAAATAACCTGTTGTTCCAGCTCGAAGGCAACCAGGCAGGAGGCGGCCCTTACTCACAGAGGATCAGCCTCTGTGTTCTCTTCAGGCAGGCCTTCATTGATTGGATGGGACCCAGCCACCCATTAGAGAAAGCATCTGCTTTATTCAGGTTAGCATTTAATTCCTCAAATGTTAATCTCATCCAGAAACACGTTCACAGACACACTTGGAATAATGTTTGTCCAAATTTCTGGACACCCCATGGTCTAGTCAATACACCACTAACTGTCACACCTCTGTGTTACCGCTTAGCCCTTCACTGGCCTTCTCCTGCTCACATATCTCCAGGCATATGGCAGGGTCTGAGTTCCTCCCAAGTCCAAGACACATCCTAAGTTATCCAAGTAGTTTTCTGGAGCCTCTTTCATGTTCCTTGAGATGTGGTGGTGATGTGCCCTCACCCGCACTGGAGGAGGTATACAAAACTCCATACACTCCTGTCTCACAGAAGGCAGGCAAAATGTGACTCCACTGACAACTTAGCTCCAGACTGATATGAATCCCCAAATCCACAGCAGAACAACCAGCCTGTGTGAAAAGGCCTGTGGTCAGCCCAACCCATTCGATGTCCTTAGTCCAGATACGACCTGAGTTCACACCTCCCCTAACCCCAGTCACTGCCACCAGGAACAGACCCTCTTATACTCAAATCTAAGCCCAGTGTTCTGGCTAAAAAGAAGACAGCTCCAGATTTTACTCCTCTGAATAAACTCTCTCCCCATGTTCAGGTTTCTAATCATCAGTACCATGGGGAGGACATTTTTGTTCTTCATGAATCTCATGTTCATGCATTTATCCACTCAACCAGTATTTGATAAGACCTTAGCCAGGGAATTAATGAGTTAAATGCCAGGGAAATTCAGGCTAAAAACTGTACTTCCTACTCTTAAGGAGTCACATTCTGGCAGGTTACATGGATGCCCTTACTACAAGTATTGTACAAGACTGAACCTAAGTTCCAAGTGGCAAGGATTACTCTGCAAAAGCCTCTGAATGAGTGCCAGCTGGACCCACTGGGATGGCACTAACTGGTACTCAGCTTACTCCCATGAGTCTCCAGCAGCCAGGAATTGATCTGGTCTCATGAGGCCAGAAGCCTGCACAATTTGGGAGCCTATTTTAAAAAAAAAGAATAAGAAAATTATGCTTTTAAATGTTACAGTATTGTATGACCTTTATGACCACATGAGCCCATTTCTTTTTTCTTCTCTCCCTTTCTCTCTCTCTCTCTCTCCCTCTCTCTCTCTCTCTCTCTCTCTCTCTCTCTCTCTCTCTCTCTCTCTCTCTCTCCAGTACTGGGATGGAACCCAGGGGCATTCAATCTCTGAGCTACACCCCCTGCCCTATTTTTTATTCTTTATTTTGAAACAGGGTCTCACTAAGTTGCGGAGGGCCTCACTAAGTAGCTGAGGCTGTCCACAAACTGTGATCCTCCTGTCTCAGCCTCCCGAATGCTGGGATTACAAGCATGCGCCACCACGCCCAGCTCACATGAGCCCACTTCTGAGGTCCTTCTTGGGCCTTGGAAAGGACCTGTGCACATGAGGTGCACTGAGGCCTAAGTCCTTTTATTTTTTTGGTGGTACTGGAGGTGGAACCCAGGGGCTTTCTACCTCTGGGCTATCCTCCCAGACCTATTTTATATTTTATTTGGAAACAGGGTCTCACTAAGTTGCTGAGAGCCTCACTAAGTAGCTGAGGCTGGCTTCGAACCTGTGCGATCCTCCTGTCTCAGCCTCCCAAGCGTGGGGATTACAAGCGTGTGCCACCACACCCGGCAGGCCTGTCTTAAGGCTTCACAGTATATTTGTCTCAGTACTCAATCCATTCATAAAGTCACTAGGTCTTTCAGGGTAGTTGCAAATTATATAAGGGTAATTTTTGGTTCTAAAATCAGACAGATCTGTGTTTAATTTATCCTCTGCCACTTATTTTCTGTGTAATTTAGTAAAATTTACTTAAATCCTGCAAGCCCCAAATTCCTTTTATGAGAATATACTTCATATCACAGTTGCAAAGATTAAAATATCTAATTATGTAGCTAGGCATGGAAGCACACACTTGTAATTCCAATCCTTGGGAGACTGAGAAAAGAGGATCACAGGTTCGAGGCCAGGCTCAGCTACTTAGTGAGGCCCTTTGCAACTCAGTGAGACCCTGTTTCAAAATCAAAGAATAAAAAATAGGGCTGGGGATATACTTTGGAGGTAGAATGCTCCTGGGTTCCATTCCCAGTACTGCAAAAAAAAAAAAAAGTAAGTATGTAAAACATCTAGAACAGCTCATAATCAGTACTTAACAAGCATTTGCTATTATTATTAAAACCTGAAGTGTCTGAACTCTGTCTCTGTATTCACTTACTCAAACTTGCAGATCTTTGGTTCCTAGCAATACAGACTTACAGGGAGCATCTACAAGAAAATGCTGTGTGTGTGTGTGTGTGTGTGTGTGTGTGTGTGTGTGTGTGTTTTACCTAGGGTGTGTTTTACCTACCACTGTTACATACTAGCCCTTTTAATATATACTTTTTTTTTTTTTTTTTTTTTTTTGCTATTGAGGTTGGAACCCAGGGGCTTTCTACCTCCAGGCTACACTCCCAGCCCTATTTTATATTTTATTTGGAAACAGGGTCTCACTAAGTTGCTGAGAGCCTCACTAAGTAGCTGAGGCTGGCTTTGAACCTGTGTGATCCTCCTGTCTCAGCCTCCCAAGCGCGGGGATTACAAGCATGCGCCACCACGCCTGGCCTTAATTTTTTTTTTTTTTAAACATGGTCTTGATAAATTGCCAAGACTGGTCTCAAACCTGTAGTCATCCTGTCTTAACCTCCCAAATAACTGGGATTACAGGTGTGCACTGCAGAGCCTGGCTTAGAGATGCCATTTTTATTAATGAAATAAACTCCAGGAGCTCTGTCTGGTAACTTGGAGAATCACCACAACCGGAGACTCTACTGTGGTACATCTTGCCAGCCACCAGAGTCATTCCTTTTTACAAACTGAAGACAAACTGGACTATAAGAAAGGGATTAACTTTCTTACAGTGTATCCCAAAGTGTCTCCAAGGCAGTGTATGCCTTCACAGAGAAATCAGGCCTAAGAAGGCACCTTCACATTGAAGACACCATAGTTTTCTTAATTTACCAATATAATTTTCTGGCAAGTGGCAGGTAAGTGCTGTGTTACAACAATTTTATTTTATTTTTTGTGCTGGAGTTGAATCCAGGTGCTAGGTTGTACCTTGAAGATACACCTTAAGCCCTGTTTTTGTTTTAATTAATTAATTAATTTATTTATTTATTTTGGTCTGAAACGGGGTCTTGCTAGGTTGCTGAAAGTCTCAATTGCCGAGGCTAGCCTCAAACCTGTAATCTTCCTGCCTCTTAAGGACTGGAATTACAGATGTGAACCACCACACCTGGCTACATTATAAAAATGCTGAAACAAAAACAAACAGTAGAAGTAGAATGTATTAAGGGAGACATGAGAAAGTGGCACCTTCTATTAATTTGTACCATGGATTATATGGGCCGTGTAGGCACTCACTGACTGGACTTCTAGAATTTGGTTCAAAGTCTAGATTAAGAGAACAAGAGATCCATCCTCCTCACCTACGACCCCACAGCAAGAACCTGCTTTCTTAGTTTCCTTTTCCTGTCTAAGGACCCACCTCTTCCCTTAGGAATTGACACAGACTTGCTCTACCCTCAGCCAAAAGGTCCTCACCTTACTTTGCAGATATTAACAGAGCAAGTAGGTGTCAATATAGAACAAAAATCTACCACAATAATTACACACATGGGAATAGAGAATCATTTCTTTATAATAAAGTTTTTTTTAATGCACGTGTGTGTCACACACACACACACACACACACACACACACACACACACACATACTTGTTTATTTTAAGGTCATGTTAATGCCGGCAAAGGCAGATTTCAGTTACCATATGGCTGAGGATCTATTACATTGGATAATAGAATATGTTCTCTTTGACAACTTCAGCTTTTAGAGTATCACACCTAAAACAAAGGGGAAAAAATACCAAGTTGATTCAGTTTTCAATGTAAGGCTTACTAGATACAAGGTCTTATTTCCTGAAACATTGAAAAAAGGATGCTTGGGTTTTCAAATGCATTGGCCCAATATAAATATAGCTATACCCAACAACATCAGAGCTGGCCATATTTAGCCTACCCATCCTTGGTGTAAGTGTGTTTCTTAAAACATGGTTCTCTTGCAACATTTTGTACTACGTTTAACTCAGTATATTCAGAGATATAAGTTAAAATCAAACTTTAATTCAAAATTACAACATTTATCATGCCTCCATAAGAGTATTTGTATGTGTATATGCCATTTGGAGGAGATTAATTAGAATAATCTTTTTATTTTTTATTTTTTTGGCAGTACAGAGGATGAAACCCAGGGGCACTTTACCTCTAAGCTACACTTTGCAGATATTAACAGATTAACAACCCTATTCCCTATTTTTTATTCTTTATTTTTAAACAAGGTCTCATTAAGTGGCAAAAGGCCTCACTAAATAGCTGAGGCTGGCCATGAACCCACAATCCTCCTTTTTCAGTACTCCCAAGTACTGGGATTACAAACATGCACCAGCACATCCAGCTAGAATAATCTTTTTTGAATAGCTATGTTCCAGCTGGGTGCAGCGGTGCACCCCTGCAATTCTAGTTCTTGGGAGGCTGAGACAGGAGGCTGGTAGGTTTGAGGGCAGCTTCAGCAAGACCCTGTTTTGTTTTTTTGTTTTTTTTTAAAGAATAAAGTTGAAAGAGCTAGGGGTGTAGCTGAAGGTAGAATAACCTTTGGTTCAATCTCCAATACAAAAAAAAAATCCCTCCAAAAACAAAAATCAAAACAATAAAACAATGGTTCTACCACATGTCAAGAAATGGAACACAGTATCACCAGCACCAGTACCATAGAAGTTTCTTTTATGCCTCTCCTTGAAAATGTTTCTCTTCCTTCCCACCCCTAGATAACTATATGTTGAAACTTCTTAATCATTCCTTGCCTCTATTAAGTTTCTATTATACATATGTATCCCTAAGTAATATATTACTTAATTTTGTCTGATTTTGCAATTTCTGTAAATGGAAACCTGTGTGCTTTGCTTTTTTTTTTTTTTTGTCCAACATGTTTTTGAGATTAACCAATATAAAGCTATAATTCATTTGGTTTGTCTACTCTATAATATTCCAGTGTATGAGTAGACCACAATTTAGTTATCTATTCTATTATGGATAGATATTTGGGTTATTTACAGTTTTTTGTTTCTTTACAAAAAATGCTTCTATAAAGATTTTTATTCATGTCTCTTGGCATATATATGTACAATTTTTTACTAGAGTAGAATCGTAGAAGGGAAGAGTTCAAGTATTCATCAAAATAGATTAATTTGAGTTAGATGAGGAGTAAGTACAAGATATCTACTGTACATTACAGTGACTACAATTAGTGTTACGTATTTTAAATTTTCTGAGAGAGTATATTTTAAGTGTTCTAACCACACACACAAAAAGTATGTGAGATAATACATAGCTTGTTCTGGCCGTTCCACAATGTATACATATGTCAAAACATCAGACTGTATGACATAAATATATACAATTTTTACTTTCCAATTATAAGTAGATAGTAATATCTGGGGGAAATAATTGGCAAAGTAAAACAATGCCAAACTATAACATACTCAGATCATATATTTGATGATGACAAGGAGAAAGACTTACTTCCTTGCTGAGTACTGATACAATTGGAAAGGCTCACGCTGTGCGTACTATTTTGGCTTCAGACTATTACCTAACATTGCCAGAACCACAGGAAGACACTCAAGAAACTTGACACAAGTCTCCAAGTTTCCACATCCAAGGCAAAAGCTAGGAGGATGTGAACTTCACTGAAGATGGTACATCTTGATACATGATGCTATAGAAAGAACTCACACCTGAATTCCAGCAGGAGAATGTGTTGGATGGGAGCCAGAAAGCTTGACTTCTAAGCTGCTCCTCCACTTATGCTGTGTGTGTGTGTGTGTGTGTGTGTGTGTGTGTGTGTGTGTGTGTGTGTGATCTACACATGTTGTTGAAGATTGAACCCAGAACTTCTATTCCCTACCACCCAGGTACATCTCTAGCCCCTGCCTCTATGGATGGTTGTGTGACACTGGGCAAATCAAGTAATCTCACCAGTGGCAGTATGAAAGTATGGATTTGATGACCTCTGGGGTCACTTCCTGCTCTAAAATTCTGATTCAGCGATTTCAGAATCATTTTGGAAATAAGTTTTGCTTGCCCCCTGGTGGTGTCCTCTGGCACTGCAACTAAAGAAATCGGCTTTAAAATGGTGGTTTATTGTCTCTTAAATTTCCCTGTGCAATACATTTTAGGCATTATAACTAAATAATATGAAAGTCAAAGAAAGATCATTTGAATTTACTATAATTTTTTGGTACTGGGTATTAAACACAGGGGCATTCTACCTCTGAGTGACACCTTCGGCCCCTTTTATTTCTTACTTTGAAACAAGTTCTAAGTTACGGCATGCTAGCCTCAAACCTTTGATCCTGCTCTGTCAGCCTCCCAAGTACTGAGATTCAAGACGTGTGCCACTGTGCTGGGCTCTATTTTTTAAATCTGAGTACTCTCCATTCTGTTTTCCATAATGGTTATACTAATTTACAGTCTCACCAGCAGTGTCTTAGGTTCTTTATTCTTCACATCCTCCGTAGGACATGTTCTCTTTTGTCTTTCTGATAATAGCTATTCTTACTGGAGAATGATATCTCATTGTGGTTTTTATTTGCATTTCCCTGGTGATTAGTGATGTCTAGTTTTTTTGCATATACATGTTGGCCATTTATATGTCTTTCTTTTGAAAAATATCTAAGCCTATTATCCATTTTTATAGGGGTGGTGGGTACTGGGGATTGGATCCAGCCATGTTCTACCTCTGAGCTATTCCTCCATACCTGTTTTAAATTTTTTTTTATTAATTTTGAAACAGTCTAACTAGGTTATTGCACATTGACCTCAAACCTGTAATCCTCCTATTTCAGCGTCCTGAATACTGGAATACAGGCATGTACCACCATGGCTGATTATTCTTTTTCCTTTTTTCTTTTTTTCCCCTAGTAGTGGGGATTGAACCCAGAGACATTCTACCTCTGAGCTACATTGCAGCCCAATTTTTTATTGTTTATTTTGAAACAGGGTCTCACTGAGTTGTGGAGGGCCTCACTAAGTAGCTGAGCTTGGCTGTGAATCTGCAATCCTCCTGTCTCAGCCTCCCAAGTAACTGAGATTACAAATGTGTGCCACCACACTCAGCTATTATTCTTTTTTTCTTTTCTTTTCTTTTCTTTTTTTTTTTTTTTTTTTTTTTTTTGGTGGTTCTGGGGAAGCCCTTCTACCTCCGGGCTACACTCCCAGACCTATTTTATATTTTATTTGGAAACAGGGTCTCTTAAGCCAGCGAGGCTGGGTTCGAACCAGCGCGATCCTCCTGTCTCAGCCTCCCAAGTGCGGGGATTACAAGCGTGCTCCACCATGCCCGGCTAGCTATTATTCATTTTTTTAATCAGGCTGTTTAGATGGGATCTTTTTGTTTTTATTTTTTATATTTATTTATTTATTTTTGCGGGTCTGGGGATGGAACCCAGGGGCATTTGACCTCCAAGCTACATCCCTGAGATGGGATCTTTTTGGTTTGTTTGTTTTTTGTTTTCTGTGGAGGTTTCAGTGAGCTCCCTGTATATTTTAGATATTAATTCCTTGTCGGATGTATGGTTTGTAAATATTTCCTCATTTTATACATCGTCTCTTCATTCTGTTGATTATTTCCTTGATGTAATCCCATCTATTTTTGCTTGTTTCCTGTTTTTTTTTTGGAGGGGGGCCTTATCCTAAAAAAAATTCATTTCATTCCAATGTCTTGGAATGTTTTCCCTATATTTTCTTCTAGTACTTTCATGGATTCACACCTTATATTTAAGTTTTTAAGTTATTTTTAGTTGGCTTTGTAACTAGTGAGAGACAGAGTCTAGTTTTATTCTTCTGCATGTACATATCAAATTTTCCCAGCACCATTTACTGAAAAGACTGTATTTGCAGTTTATGTTTAATGTAAGGAGAAAAAAATATTCAGGGTTCCTGCCCCAGAGATTTAAAAAGTCAATTAATGCATTTCCTTTCTACTAAATTAATGCCATCAATCATTATGTAAGTAGATGAAAGAGTAGCAAATTCCTGAGTACTGGACAAAATAACTTAAATAGTACCCAGCCTATAGTTAGGCATTAAATATAGGATAAATGAATGTGGCTCTGAATCCAAAATGAGAAAATCTTTTTTTTTTCATCTGGTTTGTCTATTCTACTAGATTAAAGAGAATGGCATTGGCCTATTCTATAAAACTCTTGGAAACAGACTTAACCATTTTATTACTGAGTTTCCATATTTGCAAGGAAGGAGTAAAAGTTCCTGAGGTATGCTGGAACACTGGAAACATCATAACGATGAGTGAGTTGAATGGTGCCAGCCTAAGTCTGTTGTATTCCTTAGAAGATCAGTGTTACCTAAAGACTCAGTCCAAGTATCATTAGAAGCAGCTACAAGAGCACTATGAAATTCAGTACAGATGTCCCTTGACTTAGGATGAGGCTTTGTCCTGATAAACCCATCAGGGGCTGGAAATTATTTTATTTTGGGGGGTGTGGGGGATTGAACCCAGGGCCTCACACATGCTAAGCACGTGCTCTGCTGCTGAGCCACATGACTAACCTGTGCAAATACATTTAAATCATGAAACTTACTAAACACAGTTTAGCAGCACCATACTGGAGAGGAACACAGGGGTTCACTGGAAGCTGCAGTTCACTACTGCTGCCCAGTATCAAGAGAATATCAGTATATCAGTACCACAAGTCACTAGCCCCCCATTCCTTTATTTATTTATTTATTTATTTATTTATTTATTTATTTATTTATTTTATTGTGATACCAGGAATTGAACCTAGGTGCATTCTTCTTCTGAGCTACACTTCCAGGCCCATTATATTTTTCTTTTTTTCTTTTTTTTCTCTCTTCTTTCCTCCTCCTCCTCCTCCTCCTCCTCCTCCTCCTCCTCCTCCTCCTCCTCCTCCTCCTCCTCCTCCTCCTCCTCTTCTTCTTCTTCTTCTTCTTCTTCTTCTTCTTCTTCTTCTTCTTCTTCTTCTTCTTCTTCTTCTTTTCTCTCTCTCTCTCTCTGTACTGAGGATAGAACCCAGGAGCTTTTCTACCTCTGGGCTATACTCCCAGATCTTTTTATACTTTATTTGGAAACAGGGTCTCATTAAGGTACTGAGAGCCTCACTAAGTCGCTGAGGCTGGCTTTGAACCTGTGCGATCCTCCTGTCTCCACCTCCCAAGTGTTGGGATTACAAGTATGTGCCACCATGCCCTGCTATATTTTTCATTTGAAACAGGGTCTTGCTAAGTTGTGCTGAGTGCCTAAGTTGCTGAGACTGGCCTCAGACCTGGGACTCTCCTGTCTCAGCCTCCTAAGTACTGGAATTACAGGCCTACACCAACACACCCTGCTAAAATTCAAATTTTAAAGTACCATTTCTATTGAATGTATATTACTTTAGCACCATCAAAAAGCTGATAATTGTAAACTGAACCATGACAAGTCAGAGACTGTCTGTACATGCCATTTTTGAAATGAATGATAAAATTGCAATGAGAAAAATAGCCCTGCTCACAAAACTATAGAATATAATTTTCCTTCAGAGAGGAAAATAAAAAAAAATGAAGATTCTTTCTTTCAAATTTAAGCACAAAATCAATAGATGAAAGACTCAAGTTCTGACTCCTGAATGTGTTCATTCTTTTGGCATATTAATGAATAAATAAAATGTTTAATTATATGGAAAATTCAGACAAAACTTTAGACCTTTTTTGTCTTTTTCCTTGCTTTTGTTGCCTTTTCAACGGCAGAACTACCTTAAAAATACTTTTTCTATACTCTTAATCTGTTCACCTGATTTTCATGGAGACAATCCAATCGAGGGGGAAGGAGTGGGCTTCAAGCCAGAGAAACTAAATTTTGGCACTGCCCTGCTTCCCGAGGCATGATGGCTCAGGCGAACCACTTCAGCCTTCTGAGACCTACTCTTTATAAAAAAAAAAAAAAAAAAAAAAAAGGGCTCTTCAAGCAGCAGCTCTCCCCCAGTCGTGATTAGGTGGAAGGATGTAAATTCTCTTTGGAAACTGTAGCATATGTTCCCAGACTTATTTGATGCCCCTTTTTTGGAAAAAAAAATTACTCAGTGCCCCCCTAAATACATATGTTCTTTAAGCAAATAAACAAAAAGATGCAGTGACAAATTTGCATTCTTTGACGTGTCTGTATTTTGTTACAGCACTTTCCAGGAGGGTAGGGTGGTGTCAGCCACTTTGGGAACCTATACAAGTTATTACCAGATGTTAATGATTGCTTATTTAATTATAATCTACACAAACCCTCAATATTACCTTATTTGATAATTTTACTTCTAAATCTCATGTCCAGATTTTCTCAGACCCACCATCTTCCAACTCAGACTCCACACAGGACCACGGCCACTCACTGCTCCACTCCTCCTAATTCCTCTAGGTATCACTGGGCTCCACAGGGTGACATTTCTCATGTGCAAAAAGAATCATGTCTTCCTAGCTCCTGATACTCTTCCTGGCTCTTAATCACCCACAGAATGGAGTCCCGGTTATGTCTCTATCTGCCCTGGCCCATCTGCTCTGCTCTGTCTTCTCCTGGTGTTTTCTTGCATTTCATAGGCTCCTGAATCTGAGATTGTCTTTTTCTCAGCCTCCGTACGTTTGCACACAGATTCATCCTGCCTAGCGTGTCCTACTCCCACTCCGCATCCCTAGCATGTATTTTTTTTTTCCTGCAGAATCTTCTCATTTATTTTTGGTGAACTTCTACTTGCTCTTCACATCTTAGTTCAAAATGTCTCCCCTTCATATATAATTTCCTTCCCACTTTGTTTAGATCTCTTGTATTGTTTTGCTGTCTATTTCAGATTGTAGACTCCCAAAGAGAGCAGATCATGTCTCTTCATCTTTGTCACCCCAGGCAGCAGCACAATACGGCACAAGGCCTGTACCCAGTAAAAACAATCGCTGTTGCATGGAGGAATATTTTCAAGTATTCCTAACTGCTGAAGTGGTTCTAGTTTACATATTGTCTTTTCTATTTTCACAGATTTTAATCATTTTTTTTCTATATTTTAGCATCCTTCTTTTAGTATCTGTCCAAGTAGTTAAATTTTATCTTGGGACATCATTATTGTGTCAAATACATTATTGCTTAGGCCAGGGCTTTACAATTTGAACAGAGAATTACCTAAGCTAACTCAAAGGGAAGGATGGGGCGAGGTGGATAATTTTTAAGATACTGCAGTGATCCGGGCACCGTAGTGCATGCCTGTAACCCCAGTACTCTAGAGGCTGGGACAGGAGAATTGCAAGTTTGAGGCCAGTGCACAGTAACTTAGAGAAACCCTGTTTCAAAAATTAAAAGGGCTGGGGCTGTAGCTCAGTGATAGAGAGCCCTTCGGTTCAATCCCTAGTATTATAAAAACAAAAGCAATAATGATTGCAGTGATGTTAAGGGATCCAGGCACAGGGAAGCTAATGGGAAATGAGGCTGGCCCAGAGCGTCCTTTTGGTCCCTCAGCATGACCCAGTGTGTTCCTACATCTGTGCTCTAGTCCTCTTCTCTCTGCTCTATCTGTTTTCAATTGACTGGTCACCTACTCCTGAGTTTTGGCTGTAATTCAAGTCCCTGATATCCTTTTACTCTTTGCCCATACTACTTTCTTTTCTTTACTCAAATGTTAGATCCACAAAAGACAACTCTAATGGACACAAGTCATCTTTTTGGGCCCAGCCACATTTATTCATTTGTCAAATATTTATGGTACACCTACTCTGTGCCAGGTGCTCTTCTAGACGCTGGGGTAAAAGTAGTGAGGAAGATGGATAAGAATGTCTGCCCTCAGAGAAATCACATTCAGCTCAGTACCCACAAGTCACTGAACTGCAATACTGAGGCCAGACAGCGCATGACCGCAGCATTACCAGTGTGGTTGGAGCAGAGAGGTAGGGCCCTTGAGGCAGGAAACGTGGCCTCCTGGTCACCAACACAAGCAGGGCAGATTCCCCAAAAGGAGGGGTGGGCAGGCACGGAGAGACAGAGCAATTTCCGTTTGGATTTTCTCTGAATTATACACATTCTCTTACTTTATCCCCCTTGTTTCCTATATGCCTCATATATAGTTTAAAAAACACTTTTGTTCTTACCGTCTTTGGTTCATTCAAGGACTCCATGATATTTGAAGGTATTCTTATATCTTCTCAGTAGGTATAATCTTGGAAGTAACTTGGAAAGACTTTACCTTAAAGAAAATCTAGAATTTTGGATGTTTTCCTAATGCCTAAAGAACATATCCCAAGGCAGGATAGATAATCTTCTACTCTTGGCTTAATTATATCAGCTCAGTTGCAAGCACGGGATGTTACAATTCCCATATATAGCTGTAGTGGGGGGGGGAGAATGACATTAGAAGCCTTTAATAACAACTCGAAACCCTGTTAAAGCCCATCTTTCTGTGTGATCTACCTTTCTTTCTGGGATCACTGTGTGTATGTGCACATGTGTGTTCTCTATATGTATTTTTATTCTTTCTTAATATTTCTGGATGACTTTCTTTTTGTTCATCTTTCTCTTCCTCCTCTCTTTTCATTGTGTTCTCCCTCCTCCTCCGCCAGCCATAAGTCTGTTTATCTTCTTTAATTTACCATGATATAAAGCAGAAATTAATGTTTTATTACTGGTACCACCACTTCATTGGGTTGGGATTATAAATGAGTATCCCATAACTAGATTTCCATTTGGTATTATACCTAAAATTCAGTTAGCTGACAACAGGTGAGAAGTAATGGTTCAGCCATGGGCTTAAATGAGAAGGCGTCTTACAGAAATAAATGACTACCACCAAGTGAGGCCTTTTCACTAAAAACTCAATTAGTTACTGAAATGTATGAATGCTTTATACAACATTCATAATGATGATGGATATGAATTTTTTATTAGAAAGTAATCACAATGTATGACAATGTCAAAAAAAATCTAATACCCTCGACAGCTAAGAACTTTGTTCATTAGCCTCTCACATACCCTGCTTAGTAATCTGTTGAAGTTAAGCCAGGTTTTCTCAGGCTCACGCAGATTAAGTTGGCCAGAATCAGAAGTCTGCAGTGGTGCCTCAGCTCCAGAACTCTGGGACTTTGGAGCAACTTTTCATAAAGAAATTCTTGAAGGCAGTTTTTACTTTGCTATTAAACACTTATGTGGATCTATGATTTTTATTTTTATTTTTTATTTTTTGCAGGTCTGGGGATGGAGCCCAGGGGCATTCTACTTCCAAGCTACACCCCCTGCCCTATTTTTTATTCTTTTTTTTGAAACAGGGTCGCACGAAGTCGCTGAGGCCCTCACTAAGTAGCTGAGGCTGTCCGCAAACCGTGATCCTCCGGCTCAGCCTCCCAAATGCTGGAATTACAAGCATGCGCCACCACGCTTGGCTTTATGATTTTTTGCTTACAATTTACAGAAGGCAAGCAGTTACTTTCTCTAACTCTCCCTACTCCTTCTGACCTCACCTTTTTGGTCATAGAAAAGAGTACAGAGGAAAGATGGAGAGAGGAGACAATGTATGATCCATTCCTAAATGCAAATCCTAGGATGATCCTCTTTTAGACAACATCCAGTTCTATAACGGGTGACTGACTTCATCCCATTTCTCTCAGCCTGCCAATTGATTTTATATTTACACTTGCCATCCATGTATTACTGACGATTTTCAAATGGCTTTAGTAGAATTATAACATATTTAATGTGCTTCTTTAATAAATCACACTCTTAAAATGCTATCAGATAAACCCCCTCTTGTTCTAAAACACTTTTGCAACATGTTAAACTAAAAAGTTTTTTGTTTAGTACTGGGGATTGAACCCAGGGGCATTCTACCTCCGAGCTATATCCTCAGCCCTATTTTTTATTCTTTATTTTTGAAACAGGGTCTCACTAAGTTGCAGAGGGCCTAAGTAGCTGGGGCTGGCCTTGAACCTACAACCCTCTTGTCTCAGCCTCCCAAATATGAGATTACAAGAATGTGCCACCACACCTGGCTTGTATTATTTTTTTATTTCAAAACAAGGTCTCAGTAAGTTGCTGAGGCTGGCCTGGAACCTGTGATCCTCCTATCTCAGCCTCTCGGATACTGAAATTATAGGCATGCACCATTGTGCCTGGCAAGAAAAAGGTTTTAAAATAATTTATTCAACTTTCCACAAACATATATTAAGCCCCTACTAATGCTAGACACTGGAAATTACTCTGAATAAAATGAACAACAACCTGCTGTTGTGGGGCTTACATTCCAGTGAGGAAAGTAACAATTATATAGTATAGAAAAAGGTGAGGTGTTGTGGGGAAGAGACAGGCCAATATGACTTAAATATGGTGGCCAGGCAGGCTGAGTCCTTTTAAATGGTCTCAAAGCTTTTATTCTTGACTTAAAAAGCAGAGAAATATCTAGCAAGGCAAGGCACATGCTTATAATCGTAGGAGTTGGGAAGGGTGAGACAGGAGGGTTTGAGGCCAGCCTCAGCAACTTAGTGAGACCCTGTTTCAAAATAAATAAAAAGGGCTCGAGGTGTAGCTCAGGAGTAGAATGCTCTTGGTTTCATTCCTTAGTACCAAAATAAATAAGTTAGTAAATGAATGAAACAGAGAAATGTCAATTTATAATCCTCCCACTATAAAAACATAAAGTACCATTTTAATTGCTCTTAGTCTTATATACCCTTGATTAACTATTTTTGTGTGGAACTATCCCCTGAACCAGAGCCTGCATTTTGCTGGGTGTCAGCAGCTGCTTCAGCTCATCAACTTGATAGCCACGTTCTACTTTCCGAATTGACCGGCAATCTTGGGCACAGGAAGACATGTCCTCAGAAGTTGACAAGCTTACAGGAGAGAGTGCCTAGAATATCTGGGGCCAAAAAGCTCTGGTGAAGCCATCTGATTTTAGTCATATCAGACGGATGCAAATAACATCTTATATGCTGTTATACTTCATATACAGCAGATAACAATCCTACCCACCATCAGTATTGGTGGAGTTGTTTTCCCACAAATAAAAAGGGGGTTGGATTTGGTTTGTGTTGCTTTGCATCTGAAGCATCTCCTAGCCAGCCCAGTGGTCATGGGTATCCCTTTGACTTCTACTCAGCCAGACTAGCAGTACTTAACGCTGGCATCATGTGCTAGTCACTGAGTCTGGCCCCTGACTCCACGTAAAAGTCTCCAGCAGCGGGGCCCAGGCACCAGTACTTTTCTTTTCTGCAGTCATGTGTTTGATCTCTTCTTGTCTTCCTGTTACCTTTTAATCTGCCATTTGTTTACATATGCCTCACATGTACTTACCATTTTAAAGACATACCCTTCTAATCTATTTTATATATTGTTTAATGTTCCAATTATACACAACACACAATGCACAGCTTGGACTAAGAACCCCTGAGTTTATCCCAGTAGCTCCTGGCAGCCTCCCGCCCAGCCCCTCTGAGGGCCTCCTAAGGTCATGGATCAGTGGATGACTACCTCTGTAGACCTCACTTAGTCTCCTACTCTTTTAAACACTTTCCTCTTTTTCCTTTACTTTTTGTCCTTTCTTGTGTGCTCTGGCCTGAAGCCTGCTGACAGTACCTGCTAAGGCTGTTTGGCCTTATTGGTGGCCAGCACTGGGCTAGGTTTACAGCCTTGGATGCAAAACAGATCTAGTTACCTGTAGACTGCCCACTCATCACTTCTGCGGCTGCTCCTGTGGCTCTCCGGGGCTTTCCACGCCCTGCCAGGTGGCTGTCCTCCACAGCTTGTGCCATACTCGGGGCATGCTTGTAATCCCCGCGCTTGGGAGGTAGAGACAGGAGGATCGCGCAAGTTCGAAGCCAGCCGTGCGCGATGGCTTAGGAGACCCTGTTTCCAAATAAAAATGTAAAAATAGGTCTGGGAGTGTAGCCCTGAGGTAGAAGGGCTTCCAGGAACCCCAGTACCACCAAATAAATAAATAAATAAATAAATAAATAAATAAATAAATTTCCCTGAATAAAACCTTTTTCCAATCTGGAAAATTTCTTACTCATTCTCAGGACCCTAATTCAACAATGCTCCCTAAGAAGCGTCTCTAACCCCCTGGCCCCAGTGGGGCTCATGCTGTAATCATCAGCTCACACATGGGCTCCTGCTCCTGCTCCCCTTCCAGACTCAAGGCAGAGGCTGGGTCATTATTTATCTATTGTAAAATAGATAATAGCTTCTGAGAAAATGTTGAGTAAAGGAGTGAAAAAAAAAAAAAACAAGATGTAGATGGCAAACTGCAGCTAGCCTGTGCCCCACTTCTAGCCCATCACCTGTTTTTGCCAATAAAGTTTTATTGAGACATACCAATTTTCTCATGAACCGTACGCCATTGCTTTGTGCTACAAGGTCAGAGTGAAGTAGCTGCAACAGAGACCATATGGCCAGCAAAAGTGAAAATATTTACTATTTGGTCTTTTACAGGAAAAGTTTACTGACCCCTGAACTAAAAGAATTCAATAAATATGTTCAGTAAAAAGATAATGCAAAACTGGGCATGGTGATGTACACCTGTAATCACAGTACTTGGGAGGCTGAGACAGGAGGATCATAGATTCCAGGCCAGACTCAACAACTTAGTGAGACCTTTAAAAATAAAAAATAAAACAGATAGGGCTGAGGGCATATAGCTCAGAGGTAGAATGCCTCTGAGTTCAATACCAAGTACCATACACACACACACACACACACACACACACACACACACACATACACACAGGTGCGCGCGCGCGCGCGTGCGCTGAATGCCATATAGGTAATTTTTAATTTGCCAATAGCTACATTTTAAGAAAGGAAAGGAAAGATATAAAAATAATTTAGCAGGATGTAACTCAATGTATCCAAAATATTATTCAATTTGCAATGAATATAAAAATTCTGTAATGACATATTTTTCATTCTCTTTGTGATACTAAGTCTAAAACCTTGAGTGTTTTCACTTGCAAGACATGATCATTTGGACTAGTCTCATTTCAAGTGCTCAATAGCTATACTCATGCTAATGTCTTTCTTATTGGATAAGTCTAGATAAACCCATTCACTTATAGTTGAAGAAATTGGTCCAGAGAGGTTAAGAGTTTAATGTAAAGTTGTACAGTTAGTGGCAGAACCAGGTTCTTCATTCCTAGTCAAGTGCTCCTTCCACCCATCATACTGCCTTCAGCCTTGGGTTGTTCACTAGAAGAGAGGCGGTCAGATCTGGTTTCTAATTCTGTACAAACATGAATAAGTTGTCGGACTCTGGGATATTTCTTAGCTTCTTGAAATTTCATTTCATCTCTAGCATAAAAACATTGGATTAAATGATCTTTAAGCTCTAACTTTATATAATGATCAAACATGTTGATTTGTAAATCAGGACACACTGTGGTTATTTTGCTTGAGAATTCTTTTCCTAAGAAACTATGCATAAATATAAATTCAAGACCATATTGGCTGTCATCATAACTTGAAAAAAGCTTTACAGGCCAGAATTTCTGATAGTCCATTCAAATCTACATTTCAGGGATTAGGACCAAGCCTTAAAACCTGACACATTTGGCATAGAACTTTCAGAACTTCACTGTTATGTTCTCAAGAGATTTTGAAGATCCTCTGAGAAGGCCTTGGTTGAGCAGTGAAAGGTCAAAGAAGGGACTGGTGTTAAGGTCCATCTGGGGCAGCAGAATGGCTTCCTGTCTCTGCTGAAGAGCACCAAGATGAGTCATGGGTGACAGAAAGACAGGGCAATGAGAGGAAGTGGAGATGGCACAATGCCTATGGAAAATTAGGAGACAAGGAACTGTGACCATGATTAGATAATCAAATTTTGATTTTGTAAATAGAAAGAATTATAGCAATCAATAGCTTTATTAAATTTGTATCCCATGTCACAGAAGAGACATAAAAATGTAGGAGAAAGACACAGAATTGGAGGTGAGCAGGAACTCAAAAACAGATGCAAGCCAGGCGTGGGGGCGCACGCTTGTAATCCCTGCACTTGGGAGGCGGAGACAGGAGGCTCACACAGTTTCGAAGCCAGCCTCGCTGGCTTTAGAGACCCTGTTTCCAAATAAAAGTATAAAAAATAGGTCTGGGAGTGTAATCTGGAGGTAGAAGGGTTTCCAGGAACCCCAGTACCACACACACAAAAAAAAGTTTTAATAAAAAAAAACAAACAGATAAACAAATGCATTTTTTTTTCACTACTGGGGATGGGACCCAGGGGCATTATACCTTAGAGCTACACCCCCAGCCCTATTTTTTATTCTTTATTTTGAAACAGGGTCTCACTGAGTTGCAAAGGGCTGGGGCTATCCACAAACTTCGATCCTCCTGTCTCAGCCTCTCAAACGCTGGGATTACAAACGTGCGCCACCACACCTGACTACAGATGCACTTTTTAAACAAAGTTGCTTAAGATTGATTGTGTTCACTTCCAAACTCAATTACCTCTTTCCCTTTCCTCATAACAGAGAAACGGTGCTTTCCTTCAGGGAATGGAGAAGACTAGTGCAGGGTGACAGGTATGAGTTTTGGAGTTAGACCATGGTATAAACCCTAAAACCTCCTGTAAAAATTATATGGCCTGCTGGGCATGGTGGTACACGCCTATAATTCCAGCAACTCAGGAGGCAGGAGGATCACAAGTTCGAGGCTAATCTAGGAAACTTAGTGAGAATCTGTCTTGAGATTTAAAATAAAAAGGGCTAGGGATGTAACTTAGAAGTACAGCACCCCTGGGTTCAATTCCTAGTAATGAAAAAAAGTGTCCCAACATCTGTGCCCCAGTTTCCTCCTCTGTAAAATGTGCAAAGTAATACCACATGGGGTTGAAGATTAAAGAGGAAATCTGTGAAAAGTTTTTAGCCAGTGGTTATCAAACATAAAGATATAAATTAATCTTAGCTTTTCTTTCCAGCCCATAGCTGGCTATATGTTACTCAGAACTGATGTGCCATGCTTATGGGAATACTGGCAGTAAAAATTAAATTACATGCCTGTAAATTAGTGCAACTTTAGAGTATTCTAAATGTGCCACCAAATCCTCTATGTTACTAGAGCTTGACGGTCAATGACTGGGCAGCTGGGCATGATTGTGAGAAGGAGTCTCCGAGGTATCTCTTGCCAGGCATTCGCTTTGGTGACTTGATTCGTAGATTCTTCCAAATTCTAAAAATGAGTTTTGCTTCTTTATGGCAGTGTTTCATTTTGATAAACTTATGCATTGCTGGCTTCAGAACAGCTTTGTCCATATTCCATCTTTCTGAAGAAAAATGACATGAGTGTTTAACTGGCTTCAAGTTCACATCCTACATGAGGAAACTTGCCTTCCAGTACCGAGTGACTTTATAAAACAATCCTTCTTTGTGTGTGTGTGTGTGTGTGTGTGTGTGTGTGTGTGGTACTGGGGGTGGAACCCAGAGGCTTTCTACCTCCGGGCTATACTCCCAGACCTTTTTTATATTTTATTTGGAAACAGGGTCTCACTAAGTTGCTGAGAGCCTCACTAAGTAGCTGAGGCTGGCTTAGAACCCGTGCAATCCTCCTGTCTCAGCTTCCCAAGCGCGGGGATTACAAATGTGCGCCACCACGCCCGGCTTTTTATAAAACAATCCTTCTAAATTTGTCCAGACAGCAGAGAAAAGGTGGTGCTATGTAGTCTGAATACAGTTTGTCCTTTGAAAAAAAATCCTTATAGAATAATAACATATTTTATTTGTGGATAAAGAAAGAGAAAGATGGGAAGGAGCATTTCCACTTCCCCTTGTCTTCATGGTTTGTTTTTGTTTGTTTGTTTTTGTGGTGGTACAGGGGTTCCTGAAAACCCTTCTACCTCCTGGTTACACTCCCAGACCTATTTTATATTTTTTTTATTTGAAAACAGGGTCTCTTAAGCCAGCGCGGCTGGCTTCGAACCTGAGCGATCCTCCTGTCTCCGCCTCCCAAGCGCGGGGATTACAAGCCTGCGCCACCACACCCGGCTTGTCTTCATGTTGAATTGCAGCCATTTCTCAAAGCCCAGCATGTACACACAGCCTCTGATTTGAAGTCTTCCTGGTCGGTTTTAGAGTGATTACTTCACTTGATACTGCTACAGAATACATATATATCCATCATTGCATTGTAATTGTTTGTGCATCTCATTTATGGCACCCTACTAGATGGGAATGCCTGAGGTCCAGATCTATATTTTATTCATGTATGCATTTCTGCAATAAAGTCAGCAAACAACAAATGTTTATTGAACTGTGTTTGAGGAAAACTCACATTTAAATGGATTTCTTTTACTTGAAAAGTGTTTATTATAGCTAATAATGCAGACTTAACATGAGAGAAAGCTTTGAAGGCACATGATCATTAATAGGCACGCTAATACAACTTTTCTTATATGAAATTCTGGGGATGCAGAAATATGGAATGACTTAGCTGTATTCATTCCAAAGGACTGTACTCTTTGTGGCATGAAATATTAGTAAATCATTATTCTAACAATATCTGTGGATTATTTATATTAATTAATCATTTATACTGAAATATTTTCTTGGTCTACGTTTTTAAGCATTATGTGAAATTGTGGTTCAATAACTTTTTTTAGTATTTGTCTTATAACATGTATACTTGTACTTGTATTCTATACCCTAACAGTTTCATTATTATTTCTATGAAAAGACGATCATTATTCACAGCATAAAAATGAAAAAACATACATACACTAAATTTGGGGGCTGTACAAGGGACTGAATCTAGGGGCATTCTACCTCCAAGCTATACCCTCAGCCCTTTTAAATACTTTTCTTTGAAACAGGTTCTTGCTAGGTTGCTGAGGGTCTTGCTACATTGCTGAAGCTGTCCTTGAACCTGCGATCCTCCTGTCTCAGCCTCCTAAGTACTGGGGTTACAGGCTACACCACCACGCCTGACTCATACACTAGATTTTAACTGAAGAATTGCAGCTCAATTTTATGTATAGAAGCAAACACATTTATGTAACAACTTAAATATCACCATTTAAACATCATTTTTACAAGAATAAAAGCAATTATGTTGCATAACCTTTCATTAAAATTAGTTGAAAACTGATAAAGTTCTAACATGCTGTAATGCAGTTAAAAGTCAATATTGCCAACCAATTTTTAAAACTCCAAATTCATGTAATTTTTGCTATTAAATATTTATTTAGCCTAAATTAAAACAAAACAAGCTTCTGCCACTTCTAATTGGCTTCTTTATTATAAGAGCTCTTTTTACTTATTTTTGAACCAAGATTTGGATTTTGACACTCTAAAGTGATGAAAATGGTTTCATGTGTTTAAATTATAAATATATTGGTATTCATAATATTTTTTTATAAGCATTTTGGATCCTGGACCTCAAATTCCCTAGGGAGCTTTTAGGTATTTGTAAATATTTAATAAAGTACATGAGCTTTTTAAAACTTAATCTTGATTTTTTTCTAGAAAAGATATTATTTAATCCATCCATAATCACCTCTATTCCCATAAGATAATGCCAGGGAATACAACAGATGTATGGAACTTAACTTCCAAATTCCTAACGCTCTATTACACGTGTTTGCCTATAATGGTATTTTGTCAATAGAGCAAGCTGAAACAATTGGAAAGTCACAGGATGCCTAAAGAACAATTTCCTTTCATATGCTACATTTACAACTAGTTATAAAGATTTGAGTTAGAAGACTTTTCTTTCATGTATACCCTTTCATATGTAAAAAGAAGCTGTAATTTTTATGGAATTATCTTGGTATTTTGTGTTTATCTGTTTTAAGATAGGGTTTCACTATGTTGCCCATGCCAGCCTCTAACTCCTGGGCTCAGAGCTATGGCTGTACTCGTCTCAGTCTCCTGAGTAGTTCTACTGTAAGTCCATGCACTGACTTAGCTCATCTTGTTAAATTTTTATTTTTATTTTTATTTTATTTTTTATTTTTTATTTTTTTTAATTTATTTATTTATTTTATTGGTGCACTGTATTCATACATCATAGTGGGATACAAACTTTTGTAGACATACATGCACACATCGCCCAGTCAGCCCCGACCCGATCCCCACCCCATTCCCTCCCCATCCCTCCTTCCCATGCTTGGCTTAGTGGTTGACATCTAGTATTATAGCAATTTATCCAAAATTAAAAATGATAATCTCACATAACAGTTTCATTTGTCTGATACCAAGCTTTTGATGACTTAAAGTTAACATTTCGATATTTCTTTTTGCTTTCTTTCTTACCAGAGAATATTTTTTTTTCTATTTTTTTAGGTGAAACTATCATATATTTATATATTTATTTTTCTGAAAAAAATCTATCCTAATATGGAATATGGATTCTAGATACCCAAAACGACCTTGAAAAAGAACAAAGCTAGAAGACATATATTTTCTGATTTCAAACCATATAAAGCTACAATAATTGAAACAGTGTAGTACTGTTCTAAAGGCAGATATATCAACCATTGGAGTTAAATACAAGCCTAGAGCTAAATTCTTCCCTATATTATCAAGTTATTTTTGACAAGGTTTCCACGAACATTTGGTGGGGGGAATAATAATCTTTTAACTAAATATTGTTGAAAAATAATAATTACATGGAAAAGAATAAAATTGGACCCTTACCTAATCCCATATACAAGTATTAACTCAAAATAGATAAAAGACCTAAATATAAATCTTAAGACTATAAACTTTTAGAAGAAAATCTGGGTCATAAAACCTCACAACATTGAAATTGGCAGTGATTTCTTGGATATGATTTCAATGGCACAGGCAACAGAAGAGTATACAAACTCCCTAAAAAATAAAAAAAAATATTGTATATCCAAAGACAATGTAAACAGAGTTAAAAGTTACTAATAGAATTGGATAAAATACTTCCAAATGCTATATCTGAAAGTATATTAATATTCCAACTAGAAATCCTAAAAATTAACAACAATAAAGGCAAACAATACCATTTAGAGATAGGTAAAAGACTAACATATATAATGAATCTCCACAGATAACCAATCTTAGTTGTCTGTTGGATGGAAAATCTTGTTTCTCTGGTTCTGGTGAGTGTTACCTATTTCTTCTTTGTAGTTAATCTCTGAGTATTTTCTCTAGCGCTGGTTTTGAAGACATAAATTCCTTCAGTTTCTGTTTGTCATGGAAGCTTCTTATTTTTCCATCTAATTTGATAGAAAGTTTTGCTGGGTAGAAAATTTTTGGCTGGAAGTTGTTTTCTTTCAGAGTTTGGAATATGTTACTCCAAGCCCTTCTGGCTCTCATGACTTGGTTTGGGAAGTCTGGAGTGATTCTAACTGGTTTGCCTCTGAATGTCACTTGGCCCTTTGTTTTTGTTGCCTTTAAGATTCTCTGCTTGGCTTCCACATTGGTCATTTTGACAATTATGTGGCGTGGGGACCTCTTCTCCAATCCTGTCTAAAGGGAGTTCTATAAGTTTCCTGGACCTGTGTATCGACCTCTTGCTCTATGTTTGGAAAATTTTCTGCTATTACTTCCTTGAAGAGATTGTTGATCCCTTTGGTTTCACTTTCTTTTCCCTCCTCTATTCCAATTATTCTTAGGTTAGCTCTCTTAAAATGGGCCCATATTTCTTCAATGTCAGATTCCTGCTGTTGGATATTTTTTTCTAGATTAGGAACTATGCGTTCATTTTTGGAATGATCATCTTCTAAGAGTGAGATTCTGTTCTCCATGTGGTCTAATTGGTTGTTTGTGCTTTGAATTGAAGCCTTTACTTCATTAATTGCATCCTTTATCTCTTTTTGGCTCTCTCTGAATTCTTTTCGAAGCACCTCTATTATTTCTACAGTTATTTTCCTGATTTGATCTTCTAGAAATCTCTGATTTTCTGTTTTATCGGGTTCTGATGTTGTGGGGTTATGGGCATTCATTGCTCCAGTGTTATTCCTCTTTCCCATGATTTTGGAAGTTTGTGCCTTCTCTGGGTTCTTCCCTTGGGTCACTACGACTTCACTTAAGGTGCTCTGGATCTCGAGTCTGTAGTATCTCAGACCCCACTACTCCTTTACTGGGTTGTATCTCAGAGTCTCTGACCCAGGGAGTCGATAGAGGTGGCTTTAAACTATGGGGAGTTCCAGGTTGCACGTTCTCCTATGGTGTGATATCTCTGCCACCGCCACTCCCCCACTGGGTCAAGTCCCAGGGAGTACAGTACTGGGATTTCTCCTCTGTGGCCCGCAATTTGACTCACTGTTCTTGAGTTCGCAGATGTAGCTGTACTGGACTCGTTGAATTCGCTGCTGCTGCCGCCGGTGGCAATATGGCGCCGCTGCTACGCCCTTGGCTGTGAGGCTGGCTTATTTCTTCTTGGTTTTGAATTCCACTCTGAGTTCTTGCAGCGTGTGCTGAGCTCAGCCACTGGGAGCTTTAGATGTTCCCTGCGCTGAAAAATCCCGCCTGGCTGTTCCGCAGCAGCTCACCTCGGCTTGCTGTAGCCGTCCGGTGAACACGCCGCTGCCGCCGGCAGTATGGCACTGCTGCCGCGTCCTCGGGCGTGAGGCCGGTGTATCTCCTCTGTGGCTCTGAGCTCTGTTCTCAGACCGCTTTCTCTCTGGAGCCTGGGGATTTTTTTGTTTCTCTGGTGATGGTGTTTTCTGGCTATGAAAGGTGCTGATTTTGTGGTAATGGAGATTGGTTGTTAGCGGGGCTCTTAAGCCCCGCTTTTCTCGGTCGCCATCTTTCCGGAAGTCCCTCATCTTGTTAAATTTTTAAAGTTGTTTTTATTATCTTAAATGTGTGGCTTGCTCTATTTCTAAACAATAAGTAATAATTTAAAATATCATCTATAACCTTATCATCCTCATAACATAAAATTTCATTACTCTGTGTTTCTGCATAAGATTTGTTTTGGATGTTTCTAGATTTTAATAGCACCATAGTTCTTTCTATATATATGCATATATATATGTATAGTTCTTTCTATATATATGGCTGAAGATGTATAGTAGGCATTTTCTCAAGTAAGGAAATAGACAAATGAAATAAGTAAAGGAAAAGTAATCACTCCTCTCTGAAAGAACCAAATTTTAAAATATTTCCCTTCTCAAACAGTGCACACACTTTCTACTTTTCTCCTAACAGCAAAGAGCAAAGCTAACTTTGGTCATTACCAATACTGCCTTTTGTGCAAGTTCAGGTTGACCTTGTTCAACCTACACTTGAGCCATTTTAGTTGATTACTCTCTGGGGCTGAGAGTGCATTTAACAAACATGTGGACTTTTGATTTATTGGTTACAAACAAAAGATAAAAATCTTACAAGGGGATAAAATTCATCTTTGTTTTAGCTTTCTTAGGAGGAAGAGTTGTTTCAGCCCCATGGAGACTGAGCCTTATTTTGAACTCATTGCCTGGTGTTTCAGAGCAGTGGGATCAATATTTTGAGACATTATTTCAAGCTGTACAATACCAAATAAATCTCAGGTAACTGAACTAAAATTTATTTAGCTTTAAAAATTCAAATTTTAAATATTTATTTCAGTATTTTAAAAGTCAATCATGTCTGCTCATTAATATGTTTAGGTTTTGGTTGATTAATAGGTGTTTTATTCACTGTAAAAGTCTTGACTTGTTATAAGCTCATGAAAGTCATATAAGCTAATTATAAAAATTAAAACATTATGGAAATAGTATAGAAACCTAAATTCTTATGGATAGCCATAATTAAGAGTGAAATAAGCCGGGCGTGGTAGCTGAGACAGGAGAATCATGGTTTGCAGTCAGCCTCAACTACTTAGTGAGGTCCTTTGCAACTCAGTGACACCCTGTTTCAAAATAAAGAATAAAAAATAGGGCTGGGGGGTATAGCTTAGAGGTAGAATACCTCTGGGTTCCAACCCCAGTACTTAAAAAAAGAAAACAGAGGAAGAGAGAGAGAGAGAGAGAGAGAGAGAGAGAGAGAGAGAGAGAAGAGAGAGAGAGAGAGAATTCCTTAAAATGTTTTCCTGATTACTAGCATATATCAATCACTATATATAGACTTTCTTATCTTGACCATTAGATATCACTTGGAAACATATTAATCATGCTTTACATAATTCTCTGCACATTGTATTTATCAGTTACTATCTTTTGGCAATCTTCCCATGTTAGTACTTATAAAGTCTACTCCATTCTTTTCATTAGCCATATAGCATTCCATAATATATATGGATTAAAATTCACTTAAACAAATTCATAACAATGAGCATATGAGTTGTTTAGAGGTTAGTTTTGTCTTCCTATACCAATGTTGCAGTGAATATCCTTAAATATATCTGTATATAATTGGAACCCATTTTGTGTGTGTGGGGGGGGGATACTGGGGATACAGAGGCATTCTACCTCCAAGGTATACTCTCAGCCCTATTTTATTTTCTATTTGGAAACGGAGTCTTGCTAAGTTGTTGAGGGTCTCACTAAGTTGCTGGAGCTAGCTTGAAACCTGCAATCCTTCCATCTCAGCCTTCCAAGTACTGGGATTACAGGTGTGTGCCACCACACCAGGCTCTGGAACCCAATTCTTTAAAGAAAAAAAAAAATTGAACCCAGGAGCATTCTACCTTTGAGCTACAGCCCTGAGCCATATTTCTCATTCTTTATTTTCAAACAGGCTCTCACTAAATTGTGGAGGGCCTCACTAAGTAGCTGAGGCTGCCTGTCTCAGCCTCCCTGGGATTACATGCATGAGCCACCACACCTGGCTTTAAAGAATTTTTTTTTAAGCACGAAATATTACCGTTTTAATGCATCTCATTCTTGTTAACACTTTTTTTTTTTTGGTGGTAATGGGGTTCCTGGAAGCCCTTCTACCTCCAGGCTACACTCCCAGACCTATTTTTACATTTTTATTTGGAAACAGGGTCTCCTAAGCCAGAACCTGTGTGATCCTCCTGTCTCTGCCTCCCAAGCGCGGGGATTACAAGCGTGCGCCACCACGCCCGGCTTGTTAACACTTTAATTATTAGTAATATACCAATCGCACAATAAATAATTTCAAAAATCTTATTCAATGCCTTTAGTTAAGAATATGTGCATTTTATAGAATAATATTGTCCTCTAAATGACCTTCCTACACAGTCTTTTATGATTCACTGAGTGATAGTAATAATGACCCCTTGACCACTACACAGCTCTTCAGTTTACAAATCACCTTCACATGATTGTCTCATCTGACTCTCACATCAATGTGATCTATGCAGGACAGTTTGTAAAGAAAAAATGATGCTGACTTACAAATTCATACTGCCCGAAATAGTTATTTAGGCTGTAAGTCCTTTGTTCTGCCAACTCAAGGAGCCGAGGCACTGTCATGAAAGGAGTGTTATATCATACTGGTACCTTAATGTGGGAAAAAAATACCCACTTCTATGTCACTTCAATAACTGATGTTGCTAATTTGCTACCCAGTTTCCAGGCATTTTTATTTAATTCTCTGATATCTAGAGATTAGACTCACCAGGCATTTATTTGCTAAGTGCTCTAGTAATTGCCACTCCTGAACCAAGTATTTAAAAGACATTTATGAAGCAGTTGTTAATGGCCGGTGAGCTTCAGTGCCACTTTTCCTTATTTTGAATTGGAAAAATGGAGGTAAAGCAGAGTGGGGTGAGAAGTCCACATAATATAGCATCACCAGGAAAGCACTTCCTACAACCTTGGAAATTCCTACCCCTACTCATTACTTCTGTTCTTTATGTCTATGATCCTTCCTTTATCCGGTGTTTGTATTATTTGGGATATACTTCCCTCATTTGCTACACTCCTGGAAGGAAGCAGGCTCCTGTGCAGAGAGAGGAAATCATTGTTATGTTGCCTCCTGCTTTGGAAAATGAAGCAATCTTGAATGACACTATTGTTGCCATAGCTGCGAACTTACTTTGCCTCATCAGTAGATCTAAGCCCACTGGCAATTTAATTGAGAAAGCTCTTTGAACTTCCTCTCTCCTACACCTAATGCAGCATGCACAAGACCTTGACAATCTGTTCCCAGATCTGAAATCTTATGAGATCCTGTCCAGTTCAAGCATTGCTTATTAAGAACAATAGCAATTTCTAACCAACCATGACTCTGCAGAGTGCCTGCATTAATACTTAAAAACAAGTTTTGAAATTCTGGTGCTCTGTTCTTTTCTAGCAACACAGTTACAGGAAGGTGATCTGCCCCTATTCTGTCTTTCCGATATTACATTGTATTGCTCAAAGCATACTTGGCCATAAGTCAAGCTGGTCTCTTCTTTGTCCTGTATGTCATACCTAGCTCATTTCCACCTCTCTGCCACCTTTTATATTGTTTCTTTCCTCCTGAAAGTCCTCCTGTCTTGCCTATCTGAATTCTGTGTGCGCGCGTGTGTGTGTGTGTGTGTGTGTGTTAGGTAACTGGGAATTGAACTCAGGGACATTCTACCTCTGTGGTATACTCTCAAGAGCCCTTTTTTGTGTGTGTAGGTTTGGGGATGGAACTCAGGGGCATTCTACCTCCGAGCTACACCCCCTGCCCTATTTTTTATTCTTTATTTTGAAACCAGGTCTCACAAAGTTATGGAGGGGCTCACTAAGTAGCTGAGGCCGTCCACGAACCGTGATGCTCCAGTCTCAGCCTCCCGAATGCTGGGATTATAAGCATGTGCCACCATGCCCGGCTTCAGCCCTTTTTTATTTTTTGTTTGAAACAGGGTTTCATTAGCTTATTGAAAGTCTCACTATGTTGCTGAGGCTGTCCTTGAACCTGCAATCCTCCTATCTCAGCCTTCCAAGTAGTGGGGTTATATGCATGCACCACCACATCCAACTCTCGTCGCTCTTTTTTAAAATTTCTTTATTGGTGCATTGTAGTCGTACATCTTAATGAAGTACAAGATGGGAGAGGCATACATGCACACATCACCCAATTAGCCCTTACCCAATTCCCACCTCATTCCCTCCCTCCCCCCTCCTTCTCATGTTTGGCTTAGTGATTGACTTTGATATCTGTGAATGTACATCATGTGCACTAGGGAATTTCCCTCTTCTCCCCTCTTCTCCCCCTCAGTTAGGTAGCGTTATTTGCCATCAAGAGTATTTTCTTCATCTAGAGTTCTTCCTATGACCCATTTTCTCCTTAGCTTCCACATATTAAGGAAAGCATCTTATTTCTTACTTTTTTGTGACTAATCTCACTTAGCATAATGTTCTCCAGTTCCATACATTTCCCTGTAAATGACATAATTGTGTTTTTCTTTATGGCTGAGTAAAATTTCATTCTGTACATATCCCACAGTTTTGTAATCTACCCATCTGTTGATGGACATCTTGGCTGGTTCCATAGTTTGACAATTGTGAATTGTGCAGCTATGAACATAGATATGCATACATTGGTTTGGTAGTTTGGTTTCCTTTCTTTTGGGTAGATACCTAGAAGTGGTATTGCTGGATCATATGTTAAGTTTCCCATTCTTCATAGGATTCTCCATACTGTTTTCCAAAGTGGTTGCACTAATTTGCAGTTCCACCAACAATGTTTTAGAGTTCCTACTTCTCCAAATCCTCACTACTATTTTTTGTTGTTTATATTTTGAATGATTGCCATTCTATTTGGAGTTAGGTGAAATTTCAGGGTAGTTTTGATTTGTATCTCTCTGATTGCTAATGATGTTGAGTATTTTTTCATGCATTTATTGGCCATTTGAATTTCTTCTTTCATGAAGTGTCTATTTAGTTCCCTTGCCCATTTTTTTAAATTTGGTTATTTGTTTTCCTAGTTCTGAGTTTCTTGAGTTCTCTGTATGTTCTAGACATTAGTCCTCTGTCAGAGAAGAGGTGACAAAAATCTTCTCCCATTCTGTTGGCTCTCAGTTAAGGGTCTTGATAGTTTCTTTTGCTCTACAGAAGCTCTATAAGAAAGGCCATACTTGCAAAAGTGATTTACAGAGTCAATACAATACACATTAAATTAACAAGGCCATTCCTCACAGACATAGAAAAATCAGTCCTAAATTCATTTGGAACAACAATAAAAACCAGAATAGCCAAAGTAGTTCTCAGCAACAAAAAACATGCAGGAGGAATCACAATACCTGATTTTAAACTATACTACAAAGCCATAGTAATAAAAACATCATGGTACTGGCACAAAAACAGATACATAGACCAAGGGAACAGAATAGAAGACTCAGAAACAAATCTGCACACTTAGAGCCAATTGATATTTTACAAAGGGGCAAAAAACATATAACAGCATTTTCAACAAATGCTGTTAACAAAGCTGGTTAACAATATGCAGAAGAATGGAAATAAACTCCACTTTCTCACCCTAAGCAAGAGTCAATTCAAGATGGATGAAAGACTTGGAAATTAGACCAGAAACCTTGAGGCTCCTTGAAGAGGGCATAGGTCCAACAGTGCAACACACAGGTACAGATAAAACCTTTCTTAACAAGACCCCAAAGGCACAAGAAACTAAAAGGCAGATCAATACATGGGATTGCATGAAGAGTTTCTGTATAGCAAAAGAAACTCTCATAACTCTTAATATAATCCTGCACATATTAAAACATTAAATATGGCTGAGTGTTTTGGCGCACGCTTGTAATCCCAGTATTTGGGAGACTGAGACAGGAGGATCACGGTTCAAGGACAGCCTCAGCTACTACTTAGTGAGGCCCTTTGCAACTTGCAACAGATTGGCTCAATCGGAAATAATAAATCCAGCACTGAATATGGCCACTGAGTCTGTTCGGGACCAAGTTTTCTCAGAAAGGTGGGCAAAGGCTTTGGGTACAGTTCTGCAGCCACTTATCTGCAGTGATTTTTTTCCCCTTTTTATGAAATAAACTCATTTAAGTTCCTATTCACGGCGCTAAAAGTGGAGATTCCTCTCCGGGAAAGAATCTGACATGGACAAATGCCTTTAGTGAAATTGACACTTTATTACAAGAACCCAGGAAAATTTATATCCTTCACCAGTGAGATTAATAGTAAAAAAAAAAAAAAAAGAAGAGAAGTGTAATCACCACAAAACAATAGTGAAGGACATGTAAACAAAATAAAAAGACACTAGTTCAGCATTCAAGAGATTAGCTCCGGATCCTGTGACCAAATCCAGCCTCCTGTCCTTGAGCCCCCTGCCCTTGCAGACAGGCGGCTCCAAAGGGCAAATTTCAGAAGGTACAGGCATGCCCAGGTTTGGAGAATATGGCATCTCATGGAATCTCCTTTAACTCTTTTCGGAACTTTTTCGTTCCTAGGGCTTAGTCCATATGGCTGGCATGGACTAAAGGGCAAATTCCAGAAGGTACAGGCATGCCCAGGCTTGGAGAATATGGCATCTCATGGAATCTCCTTTAACTCTTTCCAGAACTTTTTCGTTCCTAGGGCTTAGTCCATATGGCTGGCATGGGGAGATATGGCGATCCAAGGGGCTGTGATGGAGGTCTCCCAGGTTTTGTCCGCATTGCCATCTAAAGTCTGAAAGCTTAAACAAGCTCACAACACAGTTTAGCAGATAAACACCAAAAGGTAACATGAAGTTTTTAGATTTAGCTGTCAGATGTACTTCTCTAGCGGCTGAGCTTTTTTCCTCAAATGACAGGCTTATTAGAAGCCTATTCCTCTTTTAATAATCCATCTTCCTACCACAAACCCTCTGCAACTTCCTTTTCTTTTCTGATTACCCTGATTCTCTCTTTCCCATTTGGGACAATCTTAGGATAAGCTCTTCTTCATACAAAAATGCTTTCTTATTCTCACCATATTTCCTTTCTTTCACACTTACACATTTATTATATCTGTCCTTTGTTCTGACATATTCATTTCTTAACCACATGGCACCTCCCTGTCTCGGGCAGCGCACATACTGGGTGTAAAAGTCAAGAATCTTCCTAGCCTTTTGGCTCTATTGTATTGGGCACTATTGGCTGCTCATCAACTAGGCTGCTTTGATGTCACACACAAAGTTTATCTTCTCTGTATCTAGACAAGATCACAAAGAGAGGGGTTAAACAGAGGCACTGGTTGCCTCCCTTGCAAGTTTTTTAGGGCTAATGACTTCAGCTGACTCTTAAGGCTTTTACTATAGGTTAATGATTAGAATGAAGATCAGAGATAGAGGGGAAATCTGCATTTGTAATTGCTGTGACTGGAATGCTTCCACAGCATCTGAATTCTGACTAGATTTTATTACAGTTTGAGCAAAGCTGAGGGCGTTTAGAGGCTTAGATAAATTACTAGAAAATTTATTTTTCACGGACTCAGTTTCTCTCACAGTTCTGATCTTACATCACCGGAGCAATTCGTGTGGAAAGTTAAAAGAATCATTACCAAAAGAATGATAGTTATGAAAGAATATCTAAGAGTGGGGGAGTACTTTGGCCAGAGACAACACTTCCCCTCGGGGCTCTGCTTTCTTTTAGCTTAGCCAATTTCTTGCGTGGGGATCACATGCAGATGCCGAGGAAGAGGCAGCAGCAACTCAGTGAGACCCTGATTCAAAATAAAGCATTAAAAAATAAGCTGGGCATGGTGGCGCACGCTTGTAATCCCCGTGATTGGGAGGTGGAGACAGGAGGATTGCGCAGGTTTGAAGCCAGCTTGAGAAAACCTGTTTCCAAATAAAAAAAGTATAAAACTGGGTCTGGGAGTGTAGCCTGGAGGTAGAAGGGTTTCCAGGAACCCCAGTACCACAAAAAAAAAAAAAAAGAAAAGAAAAAGAATAAAGAAATAGGCTGGGGATGTCACTTGGAGGTAGAATGCTCCTGGATTCCATCTCCAGTAGCACACACAAAAAATTAAAATGTTAAATATGTATTCACTGATTGTTAAAATTGTGTTTAGAATAAGATGGTTAAGTTCTAATTCAATAGTGTTTAGACACTGCACTTGATCTTAGCCAAAAGGCCAAGAAGCAATAATTCAATAGTGTTTAGGTAAGAGATGGCGAATCATTTGAATTCAAGGGGAAGAAACAAAATTTATTCTAGGTAGTTTGAATGAAACAAAATTTATTCTAGATAGTTTGAATGAAGAGATAATAACTACCCAAACACATACTCTCTCTCTCTCTCTCTCTCTCTATATATATATATATATATATATATATATATATATTTGTGTGTATGTGCAAGGTTAAGGAAAAAGTTATACTATGGTAATGAACCCAGGGACCAAAAAAGAACCACTTATCCCTCCCTTCCACAGAGCTGAGGAAACAACAACAACAACAAATAGAGCACATTGAGCTGGAGCTGAGCAAGAAAGCTAGCCTGGTAGAAAGTGTGACTGGGGGATGATGCAGCTACTGTGAGGGATGGAGTATCGAAGGAGGGGCAGGGAAGAAACACCCACTTTCCACTATCAGCTTTCCTATGTGTTTCTGCTTCAAATGTTGGGTTACAAGTGCGTACCATCATACCTGGCTCAAATTTCAGCGTGTGTGTGTGTGTGTGTGTGTGTGTGTGTGTGTGTGTGTTACTGGGGATGAAACCCAGGGGCATTCTACATTCTACCTCCAAGCGACACCCCCAGCCCTCATTGAGTTGCAAAGGGCGTCACTAAACAGCTGAGACTGGCTTTGAACCTGTGCAATCCTCCTGTCATGCACCACCACGCCCAGAAAATTTCAGCCTTTTAAAACACAAAGCAGGACAGAGAAGGGTAGATGAAAAATGGAGATGAAGAGGATTGGGGAAGAACTGGTAAGAGTGGCATAGAGGGTTTCCATTTTAAGTGGAGACAAAAGAAAGGCTGAATCATTTTTTAACTTGAAACCCAACTATCTGAGAAAAACAAAATCTGACTTAGCCAAATTTAGGCCCTGATATGGTATTAATTTTCTTCACTAAATCTCTCTGAATACAGTGTGAATAATGAGAATAAATGTTCTACTCTAATCAAAGTTTTAATCTTTTGCATTTTTGAGGCAGGAAAGAAATATACACATCTATCACTATGGCAATGAATAACACTCATTTACTGACATAACTGCCATCACACGCAAAAGTGGGGGCTACATTACTTAATGAACATCTGTGCATTTTTTCAGTTTGGGCTGTAAAGTAGAATGACAAAACAAACATTTATTTCCTGTGGGGAGAAACTGCTATGAATAATATCAGATAGTTCTCTATACAAATTTTATTTTAAAATTAAATTTATTGCAACTTTTTAACTTTAGTTTTGTTCTTATTTGATAGCACATAGGTGTTAGTAAAAACTTACAGAAATTGAATCACAGAATTAGAAGACATTAAAGGTCTTGTAATCTACCATCTCATTTCACAGATAGAGTCCTACAAAGTTACTCTCATTACACAGATAGAGTCCTATTTTCCCTTAAACAAATGGTTGTGGCAGAGCCAGACCAGTATGCAAATAGTCCAATTACCCATAGTTACACAAGAGCATATGGGTGAAGGTCAAATGTTTGGAATTAGACAGATTTAGATTCAAATCCAGATGGAATTTGGCAAATGACAAATTCCTGCTGATATTCCATTTACTCCCCTATAAAGATGGGATGAATATAGAATACCAACCCCAATGGGATCATTATCAATAGACTGAGAAAAGGTACACAAAATGTTTAGCATAATAGTTGACATATAGTGGAAGCTCAATAAATAAAAGCTATTATAATAAATGTTTGGATTTCTTTTAAAACCAATTGATAATTTAGTCATAGAAGATGGCTAAATAAGAATTTGAGAAGCATTACAGAAGGAACACTAAACAAAGAGAATGACCTTTAAGTAAATCAGAAGAGGCAAAATAGTGAATAAGGGAAACTATTAAACTCAGGAAAGCAGAATCCTAACAGAGTAAATGAACCGGTTTTATTATTTCCATTCATCTTTACTGAGGAAACATCAAGAATATCCCTTTCACACTATATATCTTAAAATTAATATATTATTTTTGACAGCAGTTTTAGGTTTATAGAAAAGTAAATTACATTTCTATTCACAGTGATTGGTATTACTAGATCCAGTGAAAAGTTGAAGATATCTGAAAAGCATAAAGCATTATGTAGACATAAATTTTTTTTATGAATAAATAGTAATAAGTACCAAGGACCTAGTTAACACACCAGAAAGAGATGAATCAACCAAACTGAATCTCCCTATGCATTTTAAAAGAATATCAAGGGTAAAAACTGTACAGCTGCTATCAAAGTTACGTACCCTGTTATGGTAAACTTTACAATGGACTGATGGGTTGCCTATCTGAATTCTTTCTGAGAGAAGAATTGCAAGCATAGCTGTGGAAATTTACAGATCATATCACAGTATAGAACAAACTAGTTGAATCTGTATTAAAGGGTAAAATCATTGAAAAATGTAGAAACAACCTACTGGAAAAAGGTACCGCACCTTGCAAGGGAAATTCATGTAGAAATATTGTTGTCTCCTTAGGACAATAATGACTCTTGTGCCAAAGGAAAAACTAATACATGCAATTTACTAATTTAAGACTTCCACAAAACTTTATATGTAAAGGTATTTCCTACTATTATATACGAAATTTTAAAGACTGGGTCATCTTTGAACTGACAGCACTTAACAAAAAAACATATGGCTAGGGAGCTGGCTTCGAATAAAGGAAGTATATGAATCAATAAGGTGGGAATGATGGTACACACTCGTAGTTCTAGTATTTGGAAGGCTGAGACAGGAGGATTGCAGGTTCAAGGCCACCTTTAGGAATTTCATGAGACTCTGTTTCAAAATAAAGAATAAAAAGGGCTGGGGATGTAGCTTGGTGGTAGAATGTTCCTAGATTCAATCACCAGTACAAAAAAAAGTATGTGAATAAATAAAAACATAATCATTTGGGAAAGCATAAAGAACATGGCTTCAGAGATCCCTCTGTGCTGAAACGCAGATATTTAAAATTTGTGTAAAGTAATTTGGAAGACAGAACACTAGGTTCATATATGATACTGAGTTCTTCCAAGTAGAAAACACCAACAGCAATGGTTGGAGGTTATAAATATTTGGTTTGGTTAAGTAGGTAGAACAACTTATATTATGTTCAGGAGTGTTGACTTCCTTTTTTAATTTTTTTGTGGTACTGGGGATGGAACCCAGGGGCATTCCACCTCTGAGCTATACCCCCAGCCCTATTTTTTATTCTTTTTTAAAATTTGAAACAGGGTCTGAGTTGCAAAGGGTCTCACTAAGTAGCTGAGGCTGTCCACAAACCATGATCCTCCTGTCTCAGACTCCCAAATGCTGGGATTACAAGTGTGCACCACCACGCCCCTGCTAATTCCTTTTTTTTTTTTCATTTAATTTTTTGTGGGTCTGGGGATGGGACCCAGGGGCATTTGATGTCCATGCTATACCCCCTGCCCTATTTTTTATTCTTTATTTTGAAACAGGGTCTCACTAAGTTAGAGAGGGCCTCACTAAGTAGCTGAGGTTGTCTGTGAACCGCGATCCTCCTGTCTCAGCCTCCCAAATGCTGGGATTACAAGCGTGTGCCACCATGCCTGGCTCGCTAGTCCCCCCCCCCTTTTTTTTAATCATTTATTTATTTATTTTTGGTACTGAGGACTGAACTCAGGGGCATTCTACTTCTGAGCTATCCCTTCAGCCCTTTTTTTTAAAAAATTCTGAAACAAGATCTTGCTAAATTGTCAAGGCTAGCTTCAAACCTGTGATCCTCTTATTTCAACCTCCTAAGTACTTGGATTACAGATGTACATAGTACTACACCTGGCTATTGATCCTCCCACCCCTTACTCTACTTTATTTTTGGTACTAGAGATTAAAACAAGGGGTATTTTACCTTCAAGCTATACCAACTCTTCCCCTTTTTGGAAACAGAATCTTACTAGGGGGTTGAGGATCTCACTAACTTGCTGAGCCATCCTCCTGTCTCAGCCTCCCAAGTGCTTGGATTATAGACATGTACCACCATACTCATATGATCCCCCCCACTTTTAGATGAGGGAACCACAGGGAGATGTTGGTTAAAGGGATGCCTTAGAGAGACTATCTTGCCGAGCTGGTATAGTGGAGCATGCCTGTAATCCTGAGACAGGAGGATTGCTGGTTAGAGGCCAGCCTCAACAATGTACTGAGATTCTTAGCAGCTTAGCAATATCCTGTTTCAAAAACAAAAACTAAAATCATAAGGCTGTGGGTGCCCCTCAGAGGTAGAATGTCCCTAAATTAAATCCTCAGTACCACAAAACAAAGCAAACACCAAACAAACAAAACAAAACAAGAAATTATCTTGCCAGTTTCTAAACTATAAATTCCTTCAGGGAAGGAGCACATTTTCCTAGTCTCTGTTTAGCAGCACTGAGCTCAGCACAAGCTGCAAGGTGCTGAAAGTTGGTAAAATGAAGCCTCAGGGTTCACTCAAAACTAGGTAGGGCCCGGCATGGTGGTGCATGCTTGTAATCCCAGCATTCCGGAGGTGGAGACCAGAGAATCCTGGTTGGGGACAACCTCAGCTACTTTGCAACTCAGTGAGACCCTGTTTTAAAAAACAAAAAGACTACAAAATAGGACTGGGGGTGTAGATCAGAGGCAGAATGCCCCTGGGTTCCAGTACAGCAAAAACGAAACAAAACAAAAACAAAACTAGGTAGGGACTAGGTCAAGGATAGAAGTGGCCCACCTTCCTTCTGGGTCTAAACTGTGGGCTGTTTTGTCATTCTGAAGAAGTATTCCCATAGGAGTTGGGTGGGCATAACTATGAAAACAGGCTTTTTCCCCCTCAAGAGTAAATGTTTTGTGGAGGTTTAGCTAAAAACTGTAGTTAGGTTTCCTACTATATTTTTCTTTTAAAAATTTTTATTGGAGCCGGGCGTGGTGGCACAGGCTTGTAATCCCTGCCTGCGCTTGGGAGGCAGAGACAGGAGGATCATGCAGATTCGAAGCCAGCCACGCTGGTTTAAGAGACCCTGTTTCCAAAACTAAAAAATTATAAAATAGGTCTGGGAGTGTAGCCCGGAGGTAGAAAGGGCTTCCAGGAACTCCAGTACCAAAAAAAAAAAAAAAATTTTATTGGTGCATTGTAGTCATACATCTTAATGGAGTATAAAAGATGCTGTAGGCATACATGCACACGTCGCTCATTTAACCCTTCCCCAATTCCCTAACATACTCTTAAGGGTTCATATAACTCATTTCCAACTTCAAGATCTCCAAACACCTTTCAGAGTGAAAATAAGCCTCTATGTAGGGAAAGACAGTCTTAATAGGCCAGCACCTATGTGATAAACCCAAGGTCCGTGATAACCTGCCATCTAGTTTATTGATGGGAGACTAAATATAGCAGCTCAGGAGGATTCAGAGCTCACTGAGAATCAAGTATGAAAGATTTTCTATTTGTATGCTAGGGTCTCTGTTTTGTGTTCCTTCTACACTTGATAAGATCACAGAATTGGTTTGGTATAACTGTGTAAACAGCTCACAGGTTTCTGATGTATAAAAGGCCCCCCCAAAAAAAAAAATTTAAGTCAGTTTCTACCTGGTCTTGCCATGCCTGAGACTGAACCCAGAGCTTCACACATGCTAAGCAAGTGCTCTGCCACTGAGCTACATCCCCACAGGTGTGTGTGTGTGTGTGTGTGTGTGTGTGTGTGTGTGTGTGTCTGAAAGAGACAGACAGACAGGAAATTGAACCCAGGGGAGTTCTAGCAATCAATTTTCACATCAGTAAAAGAAACAGAAAACTGACAGTTTTTTTCATATACACAGAGTAAATTTACTATATCCTGGGGTTTTTTTTGTTGTTGTTATTTGTCACCTTAGGAATTGAACTCAGGGGCATTCTTCCTCTAAGCTATACACCCAGCCCCATTTTATTTTTTACTTTGAAGCAGGGTCTTGCTAGATTTCTGAAGGCCTCACTAAGTTGCTAAGGCTGGCTGTGAACCTGTGGTCCTCCTGTCTCAGCTTCCCAAGTACTGGGATTGCAGGCATGGGCCATGGCTCCTGGCTTGTACTGGGGTTTTATAGTTCATGTAATATTATAGTAAGCCTTTCAGGCACTATTATTATTCACATTCTAAGGTCTGGGAAACTGAGGTTCAGACATAGTAACTTACCAGTGCTTTCTGGTTAAACAAGAAGGACTCAAACTCAAAATCTAATCCCATACTCCACAATCTTAATATTCCTATTTAATATAAGAACTTTACTGACGTTCTTATAACTCACATTTATGTTTTATTATAATTAGTATAACAAAAGGAATTTTTGTTAAAATACTTTTCATCTTTAATCATTTATCTCTACTTTTAAGGTATTTTCATTTTATTTGACACGCAGCTTATCCTGTTAGTACAACATCCACTATTATAGATTATAAAAACTATTTTTCAACAATGATATGTTGCCCAGTGTCAAGACTATTCATGTGCTGGTTTTGGTGCTTTCAAATAAATTTGTTTTGTGGTATCCATTCTATTGCATTTTTGAGTAGGCTGTAAATCTTGTTAAAGCCAATAAAAATATAATTTCAGAACTTTTCAAAGCAATCTCACATGTCACTGGAGTCTTGAGTCCTTTGTTTCTACTTCCTTCTTTGTTCAGTGCAAAAACGATTCTTTTAAAAATGCTTTTATAAGCCAGGCGCGGTGGCACTCACTTGTAATCCCCACGCTTGGGAGGAAGAGCGAGACTGGAGGATAGCACAGGTTTGCAGTCAGCCTCAGCTACTTAGTGAGGCTCTCAGCAACTTAGACTCTGTTTCCAAATAAAATATATTAAAAAAATACTAAGTCTGGGAGTATAGCCCAGAGGTAGAAAGCCTCTGGGTTCCACCCCCAGTATCACACACAAAAAAATGCTTTTATCATTGAGACTCTGTTTCAAAATAAAGAATAAAAAATAGGGCTGAAGGTGTCACTCAGAGGCATTCTACCCCCCGAGATTTTTTTTGTGTGTGTGGTACTGGGGATGGAACCCAGGGGCATTCTACATTCTGAGCAACACCTCCAGCCCTATTTTTTATTCTTTATTTTTTTAAATTTTTTGGTGGTACTGGGGGTAGAACCCAGGGGCATTCTACCTCCGGGCTATACTCCCAGACCTATTTTATATTTTATTTGGAAACAGGGTCTCACTAAGTTGCTGAGAACCTCACTAAGTAGCTAAGGCAGGCTTCGAACTTGTGTGATCCTCCTGTCTCAGCCTCCCAAGCGCAGGGATTACAAGCGTGCACCACAACACCTTTTTTATTCTTTATTTTGAAACAGGGTCTCATTAAGTTGCAAAGGGCCCCACTAAGTAGCTGAGGCTGTTCACGAACCTCAATCCACCTGTCTCAGCTTCCCAAATGCTGGGATTACAAACGTGAGCCACCATGCCCTGCTTAAAAAAAATACTTTTATCTTTAAAGATAAGATTTCTCTCATTAAAAAAGCAATACATGATCATTTGAAAGAATTTAGCATATGTATAATAGTATAAAGAAAAATTTCAGAATTCTATTATCTAGAGGTAAAATATGATGAACATTTTAATGTACTTCCCTTAAATATATAGGAGATAAAAATGTAACTGGTTTATTTTAAGGGGTGGTAGAATAATTCCACATAATTTAAAATCATATATATGTGTAATACACATATGCATATTCATCTAAATTATTCACAGTACCTTTTCAAATGCTTTCTTTAAATTTCACCCATTTCTCTATATGTTAACTGAGAGTTTATGATGATAAACAAAACTTTACCTAATTTGTCTAATTGAGAACTAAGATATATGAGAATTACATGTAATGGAAATTGTGACATTTTGTATGTATTTGATTTTTTGTTTACAATGATATGCAATCACTGTACATAAAGCAAATGATATACAAAAGTCTTAAAAACGGTTAACATTTGTTGAATGCTTTCTGTGTGCCAGGCACTGTGTTAAGGGACTAATATTAACCCACTAAATCCTCTTAACCACTCTATAAGTTAGGACTATTCTCCATTTTACAAATAAAAAAAACTTAGGCATCAGAGGCTAAATAAGGGCCGGGCATGGTGGCACACACTTATAATTCCAGCATTTGAGCTGGGCGTGGTGGTGCATGCTTATAATTCTAGCATTTGGGAGGCTCAGAGGAGGATCAGAGGTTCAAGGCCAGCCTCAGCTACTTAGTGAGGCCGTCTGCAACTTAGTGTGACTCTGTTTCAAAATAAAGAATGAAAAATAGGACTTGGGTGTAGCTTGGATGTAGAATGCCCCTGGGTTTCATCCCTAGTACTGCAAAATAAATAAATAAAATAAAATAAAATAAAATAATAATCCCAGCATTTGGGAGGCTAAGACAGGAGGATCTCAGTTCCGGGCAGCCTCAGATACTTAGTGAGGCCCTTTGCAATTTAATGAGACCCTGTTTCAAAATAAGAATAAAAAAAAAAAAAATAGGGCTGGGGGTATGGCTCAACGTAGAATGTCCCTGAGTTCCATCTCCAGTACTGGAAGAAAAAAAGAAAAAAAAAGCAGCTAAGTAATTTGTATAAAGTCTTGGTTTACTGAGAAAACAGTCATGGCAATCCAGCAGAGTTTTTGTTTATAGGGTTGTTTTAACGGGAAAACAAACATGATGAATAGGATTTAAGACCTTGCTGTGGAGATAGTATACATCTTCATTTGGAAGGGAAATGACAGTCCTACATGATGTTCTTGTAAATAAAGAAGGTTAGAGGGGTGAAATGAAGAACTAAATGACCGAGATGAGATCCAAATCCAGGCAGGACACAACCAGAGTCCATAGTTTACCATGACCCTAGATCGCCTCTCTTAAGTACAAAGAAGAAAGGCAGCCCAGTCCTCTGATTCCATGAACCAGTGATAAACACTGCCATCATGTTGGTAAACCTATTTTCAGATCCTTTTTGGTGCAAAGCTTCCCTGAAGCTGATTAAATCTTTTGGCAGAATGCCTCGTGATCCTCCTGGAACACGAGCCCAGAGAAGGCTTGCGAGGGGCCACTTGATTCAAGGCCATTTTTCATTCACCTTCCTCCCATCTTTCCAGAGGGTGCCAGGAGATAGTTTCTCACCACATCCTGGGTTCTAAGGAGGTATGGGATTTTTCTGCCTTTCTCTCTACAAAGCAATTAACATTCTAACTATCCAGAATTGGGCCAAATTTTACAGGTTAAGGGCACAGCCTCCAACAAGACTTCTCTCACCTCACCTGCCACAGATCAGGGATTCCCAGACCACCAAACTTGTGACAAATTGGCTACAAATTCAGAGGTTTCCACTCTCCTATTTGACAGTTCACTAGAATGATTCACAGAACTCAGCAAAGTCTGTACCCATGATTATAATTTTTTTCACAAAGGATACAAATCAGGTCCAGCCAACTTCGGAGATACATAGGGCAACATCTGTGAGGGTCCTAGACATGAAACTTCTCTATTATCATAATATTTCACCTTCTTGGCACATCGATATATGATTACCAACCAAGGAAGTTCACTTAAGTCTCAGTGTCCAGGACTTTTATTGAGGTGCTTTATATAGGCATGACTGACTCATTGGCCCTATGCATGAAACTGTTCTCTAGTGCCTCTTTCCTCCCCAGAGGTTGAGATGATATCAGCTGGCCCAGCTCCAGTGACATGGTTGATCTTTCTAGTGTGACTCAGTCCACCCTAAATCATCTTAGCATAAACTCAGGTATGGTCCTAGGATAAATAATAAAGACACTCCTACCCTTTGGGAAATTCGAAGGATTTAGAAGTTATCTCCCAAGAACAACAAATAACGACCAGACAAATTCTTTATTATATGATACTTCCTTCTTCTCTTAGCATGTGATTATAGTCTTTTATTGTTTGGTGGTGGATACCGAACCCAGGAAGGCATCCTGCATGCCAGGCAGTACTCTATATCTGAGCTACATCCCCAGCCCAATGGTAATCTTCATAACTGCTTAGCTGATGTGTGGAACTGGCTCCTTAGCAACAGGATATCCCACCACTCATGTCGCATTGCCATCTGCTCCTTTTGTTTCTGTGTTATTCTGTGTGGGGCAGGTGACACGGAGGAACTGGCACCCGCGCTATGCTTTCTTTTTTCTTTCCTTTTCTCTTTCTTTCTTTCTTTCTTTCTTTCTTTCTTTCTTTCTTTCTTTTCTTTTCTTTTTTTTTTTTTTTGTGTGTGTGTGAGGTGCTGGGTATGGAACCCAGGAATATTCTACCTTAGAGCTACACCTTCAGCCCTGTTTTTAATTTTTGATTTAGAAACAGGGTCTTATACAGTGGCTGAAAGCCTTGTTAAGTTGTGGAAGTTGGATTTGAATCTATGATTCTCCTGTTTCTGTGTCCCAAGTACTGAGATTACAGGTGTGGGCCACCCTGCCCAGCTCTTTTCTCTCCATTCCTTTTCCTTTCTTTTCTTTGGTACTGGGGATTGAACCCAGGTACATTCTGCCTCGTAGGTGCACCCCAGCCCTTATCATTTCTTATTTTGTAACAAGGTCTCATTAAGTTGCTCACTAAGTTGCTGAGACTGGCCTTGAACCTATTATCTTTTTGTCTCAGCCTTGAAAGTACTGAGATCACAGGTGTGGGCCATTATGCCCGGTTTGCTGTGCTTTCTTTTGGAAGCTATATAAGTAATAAAAGGCTTGAATTTCAGAAGGGCTTGTTGTTTCTTCACTGGCCAAATCTATTGGCCTTGTTTGACCTATCATGCACAAAAACAAGAAAAATCCCAAGGGGACAAGTAAGCAGGATTAAAATGTCCAATTGCTCTAGCAATTTTGAATTTTAAGAACATGCAAATGGAGTTTTTCAGCAGGCCGAATATGAAAACCAAGCACGGAGGAAAGTGGCAAAATAAAGGTGTACAATGATGATGACTGCCTCCTCCGCAGGAGAAGCTGCATTCCCAGAAGGAAGCGGGAGAGGCTAACGGTGAAGGTGTGAGCTCAGATGCGAGTTGTCATAAAACCTTTGACTAAAAAGTGATGTAGAGGTCTTACACCTAATCTCTTCTCTGATAAAAGATATCTTTTCGATATCATCCCAACTATTGGTTACACAGCTTATTTCTGCTTCAGAAGAAAGTTGTGAAGACGAGCTCAAGCAATTATTCTGGGTACAACCAATTCTATTGATATGCATCTAGTAATCTTTGCATTCTTTCTCATGTTTAGCTAAAACGTGGCTTTTAATACTTCTTACTATTGACCCTTTACTCTCTCACGGAGCACGTATTCACTCAGCTTTTATCTATGCTTTATGACAGACCTGCTACGAAGTCAACTATCACATCTCCCTTTGATTTTGTGTTTAGCAAATTAAACCTCTGCTTTCATCCATGTTCACAAGGCTTTATCTTTGTCTTGGTCCTTCCCACCTTGGTGATTCTGCCATCTCAGCAGCATCTCTCTTAAAATAGAAAATACAGATCTGGTTTCATCAGGGGAGACTATAATAGAATTACTGTTTCTGACAAAATAGCTGATTTCAAAAGTTTTTTTTGTGTGTGTGTATGTGTGTGTGTGTGTGTGTGTGTGTGTGTGTGTGTGTGTGTGTGTGAGATACTGGGGTCCCTGGAAACCCTTCTACCTCCGGGCTACACTCCCAGACCTATTTTAAACATATTTTTATTTGAAAACAGGGTCTCTTAAGCCAGCAAGGTTGGCTTCAAACCAACGTGATCCTCCTATCTCCGCCTCCCAAGCGCAGGGATTACAAGCGTGGCCACTGCGCCAGGCAGCTCAAAAGATTTTATAAACATATTTCATATGCTTACAGTGTCTTTTTCCAAAAAGGTTATGAAGGAGATACCAAAATGAAACACATATTAATTTTTATTCTATTATACTATAATTTTTAAACATATTTGTATATCTGTATATTTTAATATTTTTAACTAATATAGGTTGTATTATTAAAATAATACATATTTGTGGCCAAAATTCAAACCACATAAACGTTATTAGGGAAAAGTAAAAGAAAACAACAACCAAAAGACCCCTCACTCTCAAATCTATAACCCCACTCGCTAAAGGTAACCACAATTTAGTTTATTGTATCTATTCAGAATTTTTTTGTAATAGATGTCTTTCCATATCATCATTATGAATCGACTTCATTTTTCTTGAACAGCTGCATTGTATGTGTGTGTGATGTGTGTGTGTCACTGGGGATGGATTCCAGGAGCATTCTGCCTCTGAGCTGCACCTCCAGGCTTATTTTATTCTTTTTATTTTGAAACAGGGTCTCACTAACTTGCAGAGAGACTAAGTCACTGAGGCTGCTGTGAACCTACGATCCTGTCTCAGCCTGGGATTACAAGTACTGGGACTACAGACATGTGACACATTGTGTTTTATTGTGTGGTTATACCATCATTTGTTTAGCTAGTTCTCTACTGATACACATACAGGAGATTGTGCTTCTTCCTTTTTTCATTTTAAAACCGTACAAAAAAACCCTTATATATGTTTCTTTGAACATTTGAGGGAATAAATCTATAGGATAAATTCTTGAAGTAGATCTGCTCTCTCTCTCTCTCTCTATACACACACACACACATACACACACACACACACATATATACGCATATACATATACATATCTTCAAGGGCACACCAATTTACATTCCTATCATGTGGTAGTGCTTGTTTTTCTACGTGTCAAACTTTAAAATGACTGCTAATCTAATATCCGACAAATGCAGTATCATTTGCACTCGGGTAGCTTACTTGTTCCTCCAGATCCACCCTGCACTTGTCTTTTCTCTGTGCTCTGCCTCAGATGACAATCTGCACGGATCACATAGCTGGTTTCCTGTGTCTAACTTCCCATGTGCCAGCTTTAGGAGATACACACTAACAGGCGATGGGGTGGGGGTGAGTGAGGAGGAGAGTAAGCTTGAGACTTCTTGGTTCCCACAGTTATATAAGACAAATCCTACGCTAAATATCTTCTCTGTCTACCTTTCTATTTCTCTCTACGTATCTATCCTATTGATTTTTTTCTCTAAAAAGCCCTAATATTTGTCATTTTCACTTTAATATTTAGAGATATTACTATTTAGAAACAGAATAAAATAAACAAAACAAAACCTCACATTTCGACTGAACCCCTCAAGTGCTGAGAATCTCTTATGCTTAGGAGAACCTTTCACAGGTTCTAGGTACAGCTTCTGCCTGCTTTAACCATGTCAGAGTCTTTCCTAATTATCTTCTGCTTCAGAGAGTTCACAATTGTCACCATAAAGCCCCATCTCTCTTTGAAAGTTTCCACCTCAGCTTCATCTCTTTGAAAAGAAGGCAATTTCCTTTCATAAGCATGGCTGTCCTGAATACCTTGGGTGTTGTTTTTCTACTAGCTGGTACCAAAAGAGTCACAAAATGAGGTAGCTCATTTAAAATATTTTCCTCATGGTTGTTCTGTTCTCCCATTCAGGAAAAAGATTATTGGTTACCATGGCAATCAGCTTCCACAGCATTCCATTCTGAGTAGCTGCACAGGTATAGCACAAGCTATACTCCACATTTTTTACTGTAGTTTTCTGCAGACTGCATATGTTTCCAGCATGCTCTCTGGAACTGCTGCTTAAAACAATCAACCAGCCAACTAGCCAAAGAGCCTAAAGTTAAGCCTGATAACTTTCCAAAGGCACTTTACCCTCTCAATATTTTTTTTAATTTTAAAAAATTACATTTAGAATTGTACAAGCATTTTCTCTATCAATATCCTCTATTTTTGGTTCTACCTAGGCCCTAACAGTACTAACTGAAAACCTTCTGGTATTGTATTTCTTTGATAATATTTGGAAAATGAGCTATGAATTTACAGTAAAATATCAGAGCAGGAGAGTTCTTGTGTGTGTGTGTGTGTGTGTGTGTGTGTGTGTGTGTGTGTGTGTGTGTTACTGGGGATTGAACCCCAGGGCATTCTACCTCCAATATATACACCCTATTTAATTTTTTTTGAAACAGGGTCTCATTGGGTTGATGAGAGTTTCACCACCTCCTGAGGCTATACTTTAATCCTTGACCTGCTGTTTTAGCCTCCCAAGTACTGGGATAATAAGCATGCACCACCACACCCGACCAGAGCCAGAGATTCCCATGGGATCCTTGTCCATGCTCCATGTCATAGTTTTTCTGTGGATAATTCTCCAAGTTCCCTCTCTTCATTACTCCCAAACCACTCTGATAAAGTACAGACATGTTTGCAAGAATGAAAATTATCCTCAACCACTGAGTTGGAGATGCCAATCACTTGTATGCCCACTTTTGAGGCTGTGTATTTTTTTTTAATCGACAGAGATTCCCTTGAAGAGACTATGTACCCTGTTTCTATCAAGAACATTACTGATAATAATAAAAATGGTTTTATAGAGGCCAAACACAACTTAATGAGACATTGGGTCTGATAAATGTGGAATGATTTTGGAGAGTCGACTGAATAAATTCTATTTCCCCATAGCGCTTTCATTCTTTTGTTATGATTACTTTGTCTTTGCTGGTTATTTAGATTATTGAGTAGGAATCTTGTGTACGAAGAGATATCTTTTTACCTATTATTTCTATGACTTTATTCACAGCAATAGTGGTATTTGGTAACTAAAAAGAGGGAGTTGCTATTCCCTAATGTTAGGCAATTAAAAATGAAATCTGGCTTTAATTCTCTTTCTTGCAATTTTTTTTTCTATCTCATGAATGCTACTTCATTGAAAAAGGCATATCTCATGACCAATTTATGAACACCCCATTGAAGACTGCCATCTCCTATTAAGGGCATGGAAGTAAACTTGGTAACTAAAACAGATGCCTTCGCCCACAGATTCTAAAATCAGAGGGTATTCATAAACCGCCCCACAAATTTTCAGAGCGTTAGTGGGAAACAGGAACTGTTAAAAATTTGAAATGCTACTAAAGTTCTTTCTTCCTTTTCCGGTAAAAGAAAATACTTTCTAGGAAGTTCAGAACTTCAAAAAACTAAAATTAAGGATGGGAATTCATGACTAGAATTTGGGTTACATTAGCTCATTTTAGGAGAAAAGGTATTTACTGATAGCTAGAAAGCCACAAATGGTTCTTTGACTCCTCTTAAAACTATTGGAATTGTTTCAAGGGGAGAAAAGGTATTTATTTATATATTTATGTATTCTGAGACATTTTCTCATATTACATTAAATGTTTCTAAGTTTTATTCTTTTGGTATATGGACATATTTTATTTCCTGATATACCAATGCCATACAAACTAAAAAGAAAAATTGACCAATTTTAGGTAGAATTTCCTAGATTAAGAGAAGAGGCTGAAGTTAAATAATCACATAAACTTAGTGTAATTATATCACAATACACTATTAGATGCAGAAAAAGTTGCATCTCAACTTTCAGTTGACAAAAGACAGCTGAGAAGATACCATATAAGTGTGAAAAGTAAAAAAAATAAATGAAGGGTCAGCATGATTAAGGCATGAAGGCAGCTGACAAGCTATTTTGACAGTTGAGTAAAGATCAGGAGAAAAAAGACTGTAAATGAGAGGAAGTTGTGATTAAAGGGTAAAATGAAGTGTTAGAAAATGATAAAGTGAGAGCATTAATTAACATGAAGGGTAAGAGCCAGAAAGAGAAAGTTATGGAGTTGGGATGGGAAATCATTTGTTCTGTAATAACACTATTTGTGTTTTAATTTGCAGAGGCTGAAGCATGACATTATTTGAAGAGTGAGTTTTATTGTTTTAATATTCTATACATAAGTGAGAAGCTCCATTTGTCTGAATATGTAAGTTAATACAAGTTTCTATTAGTATGATAATAACATATAATAAACAAATTGGGAGGTAGGAATTTGCTTTTCATTAACCTTTCATTATAACCTTAAGAAAGCCTCACACAACTTTACATATTTCAAAGTTTAAACAATATCACAATTGTATATGTGAAGATAACCAGAAAGCCTAGCTGGCGTGGTGATGCACACTTGTAATTCCAGCATTTGGGAGGCTGAGACAGGAAGATTGTCATCGGTGGACAGCCTCAGTTACTTAGTGAAACCCTTTGCAACTCAGTGAAACCCTGTTTCAAAATAAAGAATAAAGCCGGGTGTGGTGGAGCACGCTTGTAATCCCTGTGCTTGGGAGGCAGAGACAGGAGGATAGCACAGGTTTGAAGCCAGCCTTACTGGCTTAAGAGACCCTGTTTCCAAATATATATATTGTAAATACTATATATAATGTATATATATAATATAATGTGTATGTATGTGTGTGTATGTGTATGTATATATATATATATATATATATATATATATATATATATATAGTCTGGGAGAGTAGCCTGTAGCCTGGAGGTAGAATGGTTTCTAGGAACTCCAGTACCACACACACACACACACACACACACACACACACACACACACACAAAATTAATGAAAAAATAAAGAATAAAATATAGGAAAAAATAGGGCTGGGGCTGTAGCTCAGAGGTAGATTGCTCCTGGATTCCATCCCTAGTACCGCAAAACAAACAAACACAGAAAGCCTGAATCAGTGGCAAATTGGATCTATTTTTTTTTTTTTTGTGGGGGCTGGTATCCTTTAACCTTGGGTTCACAACTAAGAAAATATAAATCCAGTAAGCCCCGGACCAATGTTCCTTAATTAGAAATCATGTCAGTTAACGTTAAAAACTTTTTTAAAACCACATATACTATACATTCTGTAGAGTATTAACTTCTTGTACTTGAACTGCATTGATATTGACTTATAATCCTTTAACAATGACTTCACAGGTTGAATATTCCAGGTCACATCAGACTTTGAATATTTTGTTTAATGCCAAATGTTGCGTCCAGATTTAGGTTGGTAGTATATTGTCATTGAATTTAAAGACTAACTCTGAAACAGTAATGGTCTTTGGCAGTATGTAGTAATTCTACTTCTGGGCCATCATTATCAGGTTAAATAAAACCAAAGTTCATTTGAATCTAATAATGAGCTGTCTCAAAACAGGGTTATTTAGAATTGTTATAGTAATTTATAACCGAAAAAGCACTCATAAATTGATTTTTACTGACACAAATGCAAATATAGTTGTAAATGTAAAGATGGCTACTCATTCTTGCCATATAAGGAAATGAAAAGCAACATATTTAAAATATATTGTCCTAGCCGGGCGTGGTGGCGCATGCTTGTAATCCTAGCATTCGGGAGGTTGAGACCGGAGGATCGCGGTTCGCGGACAGCTTCAGCTACTTAGTGAGGCCCTCTGCAACTTAGTGAGACCCTGTTTCAAAATAAAGAATAAAAAATAGGAAAGGGGGTGTAACTCGGAGGTCAAATGCCCCTGGGTTCCATCCTCAAACCCGCAAAAAAGATTCAAAAATATATATGCATATATATTGTCCTTAGATATTATATAGTCAAAACAAAACAATCTAAGTGTGTATGTGTACTAATAAAAAAGGACTTGGTGGTCTTCCCTAATTTCCAGGAACCAGAATTTCTATTCTTGATAAATGCACCTGAGGGGGTTCACTGGCATTTGCTATGCATAGGATGACAATTACCAGTGAACTAAGTTTCAACTGAATGAATTTGACTCATCATTCCATGCCAAACCAATGCTATTTTGCAAATAAAAACATTTAAAGCATTTGATAGCCTTCCTCTCCTTTATTATCCTTTATGACATTACAACATTTGTTCGTGGTTGCACTCTATTCGCCCGTGATTTAGGTAATCACAAAGAGGGAGAAAAAAGTTTAAAAGTCGAATCTGTCCAGAGTGGCACTTAAAACCTCTTTAGAAAATTCAGGTAATTTCCCCCAAGTCTCTCTGCATGGGAAGTGTATCTACCACTAGCGATCAGGCTTTCCCGCCTACATTCCCCTGCTGGCTGGGACGCGAGAAGCCCGGGGATGCTGCTGCCACAGGGGTGGGAGTGGGAGATAGGATATTACTCGCTTGACACTTGGCACGGTTGCCATGAATGATTCACTCGCGTTTGGCACATTTGTTGCAAGGAAATCTCCTCCCGCCGCTTCCTTCTCGCAGCCTCTTCTCGGGCTGTCTCCAGCGCTGTGGCCTTTAGAGAGAAGCGAGAGCAGGTGGGCACAGCCGAGCTCGCCGAGTCCTCCTCCCCCTGCTCCTTCCCTAATTTAGCAGTACTTCCGGCCGCGTGACATCATCCCCCGCACCCGGGTGACGTGAGCGGCGGGTGACGTGTGTGCGGAGAGCAGCGCGCTGACGTGGCTATTTAAAGGTCCTCCTGCGGGGAGGATGGAGACACAGCGCGAGCCCCTGGCGCGGGGCGCGGAGGAGGCTGTGGCGGCAGGGCGCGGGGCCCGGAGCCAGCGGAGGAGCGGAGCGCACGGCCCTGCCGCCGCCGGCCGCTAGGGGCGGGAGGAAGGGCGGACGGACGGACGGACGGACGGACCGGGCTCGCTCCCCGCGGGCCGCCCGCCGCGGCTCCGGGCCGCCCCTCCCAGAGCAGGGGAGGGGCCGCGCCGCTTCCCCGCCCTCGCCGCCCGCCCCCCGCGCCCGCCCGCCGGCCCGCCGCGCTCGCCTCCGGCCCGCGGCGCTGACGGGGACGGGCGCTGAGCGCGGAGCGAGCGGAGGCCGAGGCGGCGGGCGCCAGGCCGGCGGGGCGCGAGTGCGAGGCGAGGCGGCGGCGGCGCGGGCGAGGCGAGCGGGGCGGGGGCCGGGAGCGGCGGCTCGCCCCAGCCCAGCCCGCGGCCGGCCCGCTCCCCGCGGCTCCCGCGCCCGAGCCCGCGGTCTCCAGCCTCCGCGCCGCCGCCGCCGCCCCGCGCGGGGGAGGGAGCCGGGCGGCCGCGCTCCGCACCCATTCATTCTCCGCGCCGGGAGCCCGCGACCCGCGCTGCTCGGCGGCCGCGGGCGGGAGCCGGAGCCGGAGCCGGAGCCGGAGCCGAGCCGAGCCCGCCGGCCCTTTGTGCTCGGCGGCGGGGGGCGGGAAGGGGCTGCGGGCGCTGGGAGCCGCCCCCTCCCCCTGCTCCCCGGCGAGCGCGGCGCCCCCAGCCTGCTGCCAGCCTGGAAATGGCTCCGTTTATTCTCCTCGGGAGAATGAATCGATCCTGCCCAGCCTCCTCGTCCTCCTCCCCACCTCCTCTCTGCTCCGAGTCTTAGGAGGGGAAACATTAAAGACAGATTCCAATGTGGAGTGCCGTGCACGTCGCAAGCTGCCGGGTTTGCACTTCGAGGAGATTTTCTATAGTTTTGTTTTTTTCCCTTCTAATGTGAGCGCAGGGAAGCAGTGGCATTACTGCTCTTAGGATTTTTATTTCAAGCGCACGTCGCCTTGGGTTGCACGCTCCACCCCCAGGGACCGGCGTGGTGGAGAAATTTGAACCCACAGCCTTAGCACCAAAAAGGCCGAGTTACCGGGCTCTCCCCGAGTGTCGAGGACGACATGAACGAGATGACCAGCGAACTCGTTTTTTATAGGACTCCGTGAAGCTGGTTTCTGCGTTTTCCTACATGTACACTAATTTTGTGGAATAGAGTTGGCCGCTGAGACATCACCGCGCAACATTTTAATTCTTAGTAAGCAAATGCCACCTTTGTTTGAACGTTTTGGTTTTGACGTGACAGGAATCATTTTACCTAAGAGGACTAATTGAATTATCAGCATCCTTGAAATACCTCCGGAAAAGGATCTCGGGGGGTGGAAAAGCAACTGCGAAATAGACGGAGAAATTCCTTTGGAGTTATTCCGTAGCATAAGAGCAGAAACTTCAGAGCAAGTTTTCATTGGGCAAAATGGGGTAAGAATTTTTGTGCTTATCACAGTGTATGTATGTGTGTTATTGAGCGGTGGTGGTAACTGTTTTGTTTGTTTTCAAATAAATCTGCCCCGTTGCCAACCTGGTCCTACTTTTAAGATATAGGTGTGCTAACCTTTTAACAAGTTATTTTTGTAAAGTGACACTAGAGGTCATAATTAAGGAACACGCTGTATATTGTCTGTAACTTTAGTTTAAGACCAGGCATTCTACCTAATACCACTTCATTGATCATACCGCTGTATCAGTATGTTACCCAAATCTTGTCATCTTTGCTTTTGCTGACCGTATCTTTTAAGGAGAGGTACTGCATTCGCTCAGTACTTTGAAATCAGTTGCACAAAGGAACGATTGTAACGCGGTGGTTAGACTACAGTCCTTGAAAGTGATCCAATGTAAATCGTTGCCCTCACGGTGCCCTCTGTTTTGCCCTTGAATACCCAAAGCTAAAATGTATGGAGTTGATTTACTGGGGCATTAAAACCGAGATCTGAGTCTCGCTGATGCGTTCTCCTCGGTGCCAGGACACTGGGTAGGAGATGAGAGGTGAGATAGAAAAGCTTTTGGTTGAAGGCACTTTTTCCACTTTCTGTTTTTTGCTTTTAAGCTGAGATCTTCCATTTGTGTTAACAATAAGTAACAGACCTACACTGTCTTTCATACCGCAAGCCATACAAGAGTGCATTTTTAAACTTTCACCTTGTAGCTTGGTAAATGCTAGTGACTTCCACTAATTCAAGCTGGAAACCCACGATAAATTATTGGTGTAATGACCTACTCATCTCTTTGAATTTGCCAATGCTTTCTGTTAAAATTACTTCCAGAATTTTCTTTTTTTTTTTTTTAGTCGAATAAACTACTAAAGTGTATTTGAGGGAAAGGGTTTGAAATGAGGGACTCAAATTCATTGTGATGGTTTAAGGTTGTACAAACATTTCTTTAAAGTTCTTGACTTGCACCTTTTTTTATTGGTAGTTAGAATCTGAAGTTTATTAACTCGACTTTGAATATTTAGAACATGTTGTTGGAGTCCTTCCTCAGGAATTAATGAGATTATAATTGTTTTTAGGACTCAATGACAAATGATATGTATGTATATATTTACATGTATATATACACATGTATGTATATTTCAAACTTGCAGATTTGGGGTACTGGTAAGAGTAATTTAAAGATCTAATTCTGGTTTAGTGCTATTAGTAGCTTATTGACCCTAGACAAATTACTTAACCTGTTTGGGCTATTTTCTTATCTGTAAAATGAAGGAAGTTATATAGAAGACTTTTAAAGATTTTTTTAGCCCTTAAAGATGAATTATTTTTCTCCTCTTTTCTTCCATTTTTTATGATCACTGGTTGGTTTCTTGAAGTGGATCTTTCAGATGGAGAGTTTTTTCCACCCTCTAATCTGTGTGACTAACTAAATTGGGAAATATTGGCATTTGAAAAGTGTTCTGGATGAGTTGAACCAATTTTAAATGAGAGAAAATACTGAAAAATGCTAATTTTCAAACCTTTGAAATATGGCTCCCCTTGAACATCTGCAGCTCCGCTGTTTGAAACGTGTTGGAGCCGCGGGCACACATACCCACACATTTTCAAGCGGCAGTTTCTCATGTTGAAGGCTGCATTCTCCAGACCATGGAGTGGTAGCACCATGGAAGAAAATCAGTTTTCTACAACCTTTAAATGCTAATAAGGCCCATCCTTTTACTAAGGGAAGTGTGAGATGAATGTAATATTAAGGAGATTAGTATTTAAATGTGAAAGTAAGCTTCCTACAAATAACACATATTTAGACAGTAGCATATTTAAGCTTTTTAAAAACTGATTTTTTTTGCCCTTTTGTTAATAAAATTTTAGAAGCAGACTTTAAAGGAAAAGGAACCAACATCTGTGGTGTTATTTTTCTGAAGTCTATTTTTAGAAATAATGTTCCTTTCTTATTTAAGAGTGACTTGTTTTATCTGAGTTGTTGAAAGAGGAAGGATAGGTGGAAACAGAAAAAAGCATTTGGAGAAGTTGCCACACTTTGTAGGTTTATATACCTAATACATTTTTATGAAATCAGCAAACTCACCTGGACCTACTTAAAACAAAAGCAAACAGAGTTTTAAATGACATTTAAAGTTTTACCCAGACAGTCGTAAATTACCTAACTCTGACGTATCTAAAATTTAATATTGGGGATGAAGAGTTTCACATATTACAAATACATTTTTTTTTATTAATGTTAGGTTTTAACAGGATTTATCTTTGCCTTAATTATGAATATAATTGCAAGTCTAAGGGCAAAGTCTAATAAGCTAAGTAATATTTTAAATAAAATGAGTGATTAATATAAGCAAAAAATTATGGTTCCTGTGATAGTTTATGAACTATGTAGAAAAGGAAAATAACAGCTGAAACTGACAGTTGGCAGAGTCTATCAAAGTATCTAGGATGTTGCGTAAACTGTTTTTAATTGCAGTGAAGACAGCTGAAGTATGTTTTTGTAAAATAGGTATATCAGACTCCCTAAAAATAAAGGCATTTATGTATATAAGGTGAAGTCCATGAAAAGCTTCAAAGTCTCAGTGAGGAGCTCTTGTTAGGTTTGACCCCCCCCCATCAGTAGTATCTCTTAATGAGAGCAGTGAGTGAGTCAGTAGCTATTTCAGAACAATTAGAGTAGGCAACAGAAATCAAGTAACTTCAGCCAGTTAATTCATGTTACCTTTTGTTTTTACTTAACTAGTATTGGCAACCTAGCCCCCTACCCCTTAAAAGCTAGTCATATATAAAATGGGGTTGTCCCTGCTAATGGAGTTTGAGATCTCCTCTGTCTTTGGGAACCTCAAGCCTTCTTGAAGTATGGGAGTGGATACTGCCCTGCAATCTCTACTGAGCCCATTTGCTCAAAGACTGGAAGCTGACACCTCTTTCTGCCTCAGGCTGCAAAGGATTCTTATCTCTTGGTTGTAGCAAAACTGCTGAAATCTTGACCCACCAGTGTACTGTAGCATGAGTGGGCTTTCTTGCAAAGGCAACCATCCTATCATTTCTAACAATAAATAGGTTATATATGCAAGTCTTTAATTCCTTATTTACTCATTTTACCCACTTTCAGCACCTATTTGGCTGCATGCACTGAGCTAGCTTAGTGCTGCCGAATAGAGCTAGCGAACTGTGCTCCTTCCCTCAAGGAGTTTATAGTATGGAAACTGGGAAGAGAGTCAAGTTTAAAATGAAAAAGCACAATATTGTGTTGAGGGAGCTATAATGTAGAGGCACAGCTTGTGTGTGTGGTGTTAGCTGCTGCAGACTTTGACAGAAAGGTGAGTACAGGTGGGCCACATACACAGACAAAAGGGCATTCCAGGAAGAGAGAACGGTGTGATTGACAGTACTAAGAAGAGGAATTGAAAAAAAGTTTGGCATGAACCTAGCTTCATTTGCTTGCCTTTTGTTGGTAGCAGCAAGAGATAGGTCTAGAGCTTTCTGACTGAATGAAACACCGGGTTGTGCTATAGGCTGGGGTATTTCAAGCTTCTTTAAGGTATGGCCTACTTATAACAGTGTTTTTATGTTGTGACCTAGTGGATTCATATGTAAATAATAAAAGCACAAAATAATATCCTTACTTTATGTGATATATTCTGGTAGTTTCTATTTTATCCCATTCCATTTCATTTTTAAGAAGAAATGATGGGGGGGGCACTGAATTGATTTAACATTCCTGTGGTATGAACTGGCAAAGTGAAAAACTGCTCTTAGTGGTGGGAACCCCAATACAAGGTTTAAAACAAAGAAGTAACATGAAGGATTAGAGAAGTGGTGGAGGCAAAGTTTAAGATTTGGTTTTGTATGTTGGGTCCTAAGGAAACATGAAGCCACAACAGTAAATTCTGTCTGGGTAGAAGATGTGGATAGTTGTGCAGGCCCTGGAAAATCCCAAAGTAGAGAGAAGAGGGATGAGAGGGGTACTGATTGAGAGATGTGTAGACGGCTGAGTGGGTCTTCTTCAGAATTAGGAAATATGTGAATACAGAGGTAAAAATGTTGGAAACAGCATGGCATCCTCCTAGCAGAGACACTCACTCTCAGATGGTTATAAAATAGTTAATTTTGAGAATTAAGAGATTAGTAGAAGTCTTTATACATAGTTTGTACTTTTAAGAGATTGAATGTTTCATATTAAAAGGTTAATAACATCTAAAAATATTAAAAGGTTAATAACATCCAAAAATGTCCGTTCTCTTGACTGCCATGTGGGTGGTTTTTTTTTTTTTTAGTCTTTTAGTTGAAGTATTTGAAGTATTGTTTTGTTATAAAGATTAACTCAACTAACTTAAAAGATAAGGAAAATAAGTCTCAAATATTTAATATTTTTGATATTTTTTCCAATATAGCTTATTTTTTCCAATATAACTTTTAAAAGACTTTTAAATAGCTTTAGCATATCATGTTAGTTAGGTTCTGTGTAGTTGAAATGTTTTTTTAGGGTGTTGCTTATATAATGCTTTATGGCCTTGTGGCTAATACAGTAGAAATTCTGGAGTTTATGAGATTCTTTGTGGAATAACCAAGATTTTCTCTATTTTAATAAAGATCAAAAAGACTTCTCTTTGGATTTTTAAAATACTGAGTAGTTTTGAGGCATTGTAAGTTCATTAAGTATCTCTTTTTGAGAGAACCTATGTGCAATAGAGTATTTATATAGATTTTAGCCCATCAATGAGAATTGAGATAAAATTTTACTGATTGTTACTACAAGAGTAGATAAAACTTTTTAAAAACTAATCATTAGCCAGGCATGGTGGTGCACGCCAGTAGTCTAACACTTGGGAGGCTGAGCCAGAAGGATTGCAGCTTCTAGGACAGCCTCAGCAAGTAGAAAAGCTCTCATCAACCTATCAAGACCTTATTTCAAAAATTTAAAAAAAGGGGGGATTGGGGATTGGCTTGGAGGTTCACTGTCTCTGGGTTCAATTGCCAGTACCACAAAAAAAAAAATCATTCAACAATATTCAACCTGAGAATAAAATAGTATATTTAGAATATTAATTTGGAGCAAAAAAAATTGTAAGTTTACAGAATACCCCTCCATATAGTATAACATCTGAACATCCATGATCACTCTGTTAAAGGAGATTTACCTGTGAACTCATGTTCTTAATTTTAGCATTAATATGCTTTCCTATTTAAGCCTTGAACACAACAGTCATTGCTATATTCCTTAGTAAAATGTCTGAGAAAGGCCAAGCATAATGGCACATTCTTATAATCCCAGTATTTAGGAGGCTGGGACAGGCGGATCATAGGTTCACTGCCTGTTTCAGCTACTTAGTGAGACCCTCCGCAAATGAGACCCTGTTTCAAAATAAAGAATAAAAATTTGGGCTGGTGGTGTACTTTGGACATAGAATGCCCCTGGGTTCAATACCCAGTACTGGAAACAAAAAAATATCTCAGAAAGGAAGCAAAATTGAAACATAAGAAGCAATACTGCTTGTTTTTAAAGCAATAATCTTGAAAGAAAAAGTATAGTAAATGACATTGAGATATATATCTTTTTAATGCTTTGTATTTTTCTTCTACTTGTATTCTATTTTCTATCTTATTTAAAGTTTCCAAAAATCTCTTCACTTCTCTGGTAAGTATAATTTAAAATTAATTTTATAGAGACATCTTTTTAGTGAACTTGTAAAGAAAATAAAAGTATTCTACCTCATGAGGGTTTTTTTTCCCCTCAGTAATGGATCAGTTATAGTTCTTATTTAACTAAATAATTTAAAATTAAACTAAAATTTTACATAGTTTAGAACTGAATTTCATTTATACCTGTCTTTTTTAAGACAGACAACAAAGACAAAAAAGAATATTTATAAAATTAAAAAAATCAGCAATCAATATTTTATCTTCAAAGTATAGTTTACCACTGTAGTTTTTCTAACTTTTGAAAAATTGCTTTAGTCTCTTAATACCTGATATTAACTATAAAAGTTCTTATTTTCACCTATAAAAAATGAAGAGTTTCCACATTATCTTTGAAAAAGGTTGGTACTAAGTCTTTAAGGAAGACTGATTATAAGAATTGAGGGCTTTATGTAAAATTGCCAAGCAAGAGTTATTTGGAAATTAAGAACAAACAAAAAACTATGTTGAGAGACTACAGATACCAAAGCAATTTTTCATGACTTTTATTTAAAGTTGGGTTTATCAGATGCCTATTTGCATATCTAGATCTGTATGTTCAATGCTTCACAGTCAAAAAGGCTGTAGATGAAAATGTCCATGACTTTTATCTTTCCATAGAAGAATTTATTCCTACTTCGCCACTGTCTTTAATTGGAGAGTCCTAATAGAAAAGTGCTTGAGAGGGCTGGAGGTGTAGTTCCAAAGAAAAGTACTTGCTTAGTTTGCTGAGGCCTTGTGTTTGATCCCCAGCAGCACACAAAACAATCAAACCAAACCAAACCCCAAATCTCTAGGGGTACTATACATTGTATTTCTGACAGATCAGTTCATAGCATAGCACACACATATGCAACATTAACTGAAAGGATTTTGGATGAATTTTAACTCATTTTAGTAATTGCTGATTCCTAGCAGTTGTGCAAAAAGTTGGATGTGCTAGATTCTTTCCTGCTATTTTTTCCTAGGTAAACTGTTGGATTCTTTCACTTTTAGGTTTTAGTATATCCCACTCTTAAGTAGGTATTATTGTCCTCTGGTTTTATTTAAGTATTTGTAAGAAGTCTGGAGGTTATTCTAAAGGCACTGTTATGTGATTTGGAATTTTCTGCCGTATCTATTTTCAGTTTCTCATTAGGTTCTTAATAACAGTCTATGGAATTTTTTTTTTTTTTTTTTTTTGGTGGTACTGGGGATGGAACCCAGGGACATTCTACCTCCGAGCTACACCCCCAAACCTATTTTTTATTCTTTATTGTGAAACAGGGTCTCATTGAGTTGCAAAGGGCCTCACTAAGTAGCTGGGGCTGTCTGCGAACTGTGATCATCCGTCTCAGCACCCCTAATGCTGGGATTACAAGCATGCGCCACCACGCCTGCCTCTTATTTTTTATCCTTTATTTTGAAATAGAGTCTCACTAAATTGTTGAAGGCCTTACTAAGTAGCTGAGGCTGGCCATGAACATACAGTCCTCTTGTCTCAACCTCCCAAGTACTGGGATTACAAGTGTGTGCCACTACATCCAGCTTGAAATTATTTTAAGTGGAATTGACTGTCAAAGATCTCTAAATATTTAGATTAGAAATTTCTATCAGTTAGTCTTCCTTCATGGAAAGTAAGTCTGTACATTCCTACAATTGTGTGGGACAATTATTTTGAATCTGCTATAACATTTAAATGTACTTATCCCATTTCCTTTTCTATGCTTCCTTTTTGTTTATTCTTTTGTAAATCAGTGCCTTTTTCTGTCTTTCTCTGTTGTTAGGAATCTCATATCTTGGCTTTTATTATTAAAATTTGTATGCTTTGACTTTGCTTAATCACCTTGAGCGGCTCCCAAGATCTTTACAGAATGAAGGTCCCACCTACTGTTATTAACTCATTATGGCCAGTGATCTGCGTACCTAACATGAGTGAGAAGATCCCCAAGTCACTGTTCATCTCATCTTCTTTGAAATTTTGTTCATTAAAAAAAAAAAGCTCTAAATCTTGCAGGCTGCCCTTTTCTTAGAGTCTATAGGATTTTAGTTGTATATTTTCATTTAATATTTTATTCATCTTATGAATATGCACGTTTTGCTAATTCCTATGCTGGTATGGGGAATAGTAAGACATTAATGATAATATTAATGCCTAATTTCATTTTGCAACATTTTAGTGTGTTTTGAATATTCAATATTTGATCTGTAGGTAGTTAAATGATATGCCATTCATAATAGGGAGCTAGTCTAAAGAATGTTCTCAAAGATATACAGTAGAAACCAGGAAGGACAATTATATATTCTTTATGACCTCAAGTATATAAATAGGTTCTGTATATGCATAAAAATATTTGAAAGAGATTAATTGCTAATATTTGAAGATTAACTGCTAACTTGTTTATTTCTAGGAGGAAAAATTGTGAAGCTTTGTTGAGTCTGCATATCCTTAGTTTCTCTAAAATGAATACACTTAAGTTTTAGAGCTTCTCTTGAGATTTAAGAGTAAAGATTTAAAAGATGTTAATGCCTATAGTAAAAATATTACCAGGATTAGTCACTGTTCCTACATAGAGATATATAAGTGTCTATCAGTTTTAGCTTCTTTATCTCAGTGTGTGTGTGTGTGTGTGTGTGTGTGTGTGTGGCTGTGGATTGAACCCAGGAGCATTCTACCTCAGAGCTACACCTCCAGCCCGATTTTTTATTCTTTATTTTGAAACAAGGTCTCATTAAGTTTTGGAGGGCCTCACTAAAGTAGCTGAGGCTGGCTGAGAACCTGTGATCCTTCTGTCTCAGCCTCCCAAATACTAGAATTACAAGTGTGGGACACCACACCTGGCCTTCCTCTCAAATTTTATTTAATTTTTTCCAAGGTTGGCTAAAGCAGTTACTATTTTTTCTAGTTATCAAGAATCAGTTATTGTTTTAAGTGTTATGGGTATATGTGTCGTCAGTTATCAGAGTATTAATACTAATGTATTTTTATGCAGAAAGATACTGCTCAAAGGGAAAATGACTTGTGGGAGGTTATGCAGCTTTGAAATGGCAGAGTATAACTGACCCTTCCAGCTCTTTGAGGCTCTTACCACTAGTTCAGGGGATCATAAATGGATATTCACATGCAGACAAATTCTTCTGGAGAGGAGCTTTGAGTACTTAGTAGTTCTTTAAATGAGCATTCACACACTGTGCAAGTTAAGTGTATTGGCAAGTCCTATAATTGTATGTCTCTTGTTTTCCTTCTAGACAATGAAAAACACAGCATTTTAGTTTTTGTGTAATTTAAGGTTCTGCTCAATGCATTATACTTTGAATACATTGACGTAATTATAAATGATTTTATATTACATGTTTGATCATACATGATTTGCTATTACATGTGTTTGGTATAAAGTTTTTAAATTAATCTCAAATTTTAAATTTTATCAGTCAAACCCTACTAACGGTCCTTGTAGTTACATGGGTAGATAAGCCTTTGGAATGCCTAAGTATGAAGGATCAATTTCAGATCATTAAAAGGAGGCTTGAGACAGTATCTGTTCTCAAGATTTTAGATTATCACAACTATAATATAAAAGACTGACCATGCAACTTAGAAGAAAGATGATTTGTTTTCTTACAGTTTTGGGTTAAATCCCTGTGAGGTCAGGGACCGCAGATCTCAGGGCATGGCAGCAGGAAACAGAGGGAAATCACATGGGCTGTGCTCCTCACATCATGGAGGCGGGAAGAAAGCATGATCAAGGGGAGGAGGAATCATGTATAATCTCTAAGGCTGTACCCCCGCCCCAGGGATCCACCTCCTCCCTACCAGCCTAGGTCACCACCAGATAAATACAGTGGACTTATCTACTGCTGGAATTACAACCTTTATGACTCAATTACTACTACATGACTCTGTCTACTCCAGACACCAATTAATGAGCTCTTCAAGGGGCCATTCTATATCTAACTATAACATTAAAACATATCTCTTGGGGGCTTTAAAGTAGACTCAGAAGTGGAAGGGCCAGGTGTAGCATACAATTTCTAAACCATCATGAAGTAGCTGTAAGTTACTTGATTTTCTCATTTGTAAAAGAACCTTGGACCATATTGATCCCAGATTTAAAATTGTTATTCTTTTGGAATTATTTCCTCCTGCGGTCCCAAACTCTAATGCTATCTTTGGCTTGGTAGAAAAATGTGTGACATAAGGTAGAAAACAGAAGGGGTTAGTGAGGAATGTGGGAAAGTGAAGAGAACATGTCCAGCTTAAAGGCATTGTTTTTAAAACCCTTTGGCCAGAGAAGCACATCCGAAGCCTGATCCCTTATTTACTTGGCAAACATATTTGGAGCTATGTGCTAGCAACTGTGATGCTCTAATCTAGGTCAGATACAGTAAGTTTGGAAATGCTTGAATTTTTGCGTAAAGAAGGAAGATCAGCATAGTATGACATTGGCAGAAATTAAAGTGGGCTTCCTTTACTGCCCCTCCCCCACCAGAGCTTTTGATTCTGTAGGACTAGGAGGATTAGGAACCCACAGATCTGTCCCAAATTGAGATTCTTGACAAATTTTTAACTGATGCTGCTGCTGCTGCTGGTCTAGGTGTTGGGGTAAGTCTTCAGCTCAGGAACTCAGGTTCTGCAGGGTCCTTGGCTAACATGATGGAAAAGAATCTCAGCACGCGCCAGTTAGAGACATGGACAGAGGTTTATTTGGGGAAAAGGGAAGGAAATACACATTCAGGAGAGAATGCGGGCCCCTCAAGATGAGGAAGGCCTTTTGGGGAGTTCAGGGTTCTCTTTTTATAGAGGACTTTCATGGGGGGTGGGCTAGAGAACATATACGAGCATGAGCCTGATGGTCTGGTCAGCCTTAGGGTGGATGATCTCCAGTTCATTGGGGTCCTCATTAGCTGATTGACAGCTAAGCTGGAATATCCTAAATTATAGGTTTCTCAGAAATATTGTAGTTAACTCCAGGATCTACAGGTTTCCCAGGAATTTTTTGGGAGAGTCAGGCCTAGGAAAGAGAACTGGTTTGTGGATTTGAGGCTGAAGCACTTCAGGTCCAGGTTCTTATATTAAAGTTATATTTTGCTTTTCCTTCCTGTCTGTCTCCTTTCCACCTACTTATTTCTTCTATCCTACATCATAGGAACTTTACTTTGGGAGGGACTGCATTTGATAAATGAAGCTTACAGATGTGAGAAGCTTTTGTTCAATTGGAAGTCCCACTGGTTCCAAAAATTCTTTCTCTTTCTCCCTCCCTCACCTTCCCTCCCTCTTCTTGCTTTCAAGTTACAAAAGCTGTATTTTTTTAACTGGTGGGGGGATTTTTGATACTCAAAGCTGGTATCTCTGAGCCTGGTTCATCTGCATCTCTTTAAATCTTGTTGCTTTTAGCAGTAATTACCAGTTATGGCCATTTCTTCTTTCCTTTCTTCCTTCCTTCCTTCCTCTTTCCCCAGGGCCTTAAGCATGCTGGGAAGGAAAGTGCTATAACACTGAGCTACATCCCCAGCTCTTTTGTTTTGTTTTGTTTTTGCGGGGGTAGGGGAGAAAAGCATAATTAAGTTTATCTTATGGTTTCTTAATTTTTTCATTTTTTTTCCCCCAGAGACAAGGACAGATTTATTTAGGAAAAGTGGGGGAATCACATTCAAGGGAGAACTCAAGCCATCTCAAGAGTGAGCCTTTTTTTTTTTTTTTGTGGTAGTTGGGGTGGAGCCCAGGGGCTTTTCTACCTTTGGGCTATACTCCCAGGCCTATTTTATACTTTATTTGGAAACAGGGTCTCACTAAGTTGCTGAGAGCCTCACTAAGTAGCTGAGGCTGGCTTCGAACTTGTGCAATCCTCCTGTCTCAGCATCCCAAGCTCTGGGATTACAAGTGTGCGCCACCACGCCTGGCAGAGAGCCTCTGTTTTTAAAAAGCGTCATAAAATTTACTTTTAATGTTTTAATGTTAATAAAGCATATCTTTTAGTCATGTCTGTTTAGTGGTACTATAGAATTCCTGTCTATTTTACTAGTAAATAATCCGTGTTACTAGTCTACAAAAATGAAAGGCATGAAGATGTTAGATTTTTTTTAACTGATCATAAAATTATGACTCATTTAAGACTTTTGTATTAATTATAATTTTTTCTTAAATATTCCTCACCAGGAAGGCATATTTTCTTGGGTTGTAGTAAAAATCTCACCACCTCCTAATAATTCTTTGACCCCATTCCATCTTCATCTTCCCCTCATTTCAAAGGTAAAGTAAATCACTCTTATTTATTTCTCCTATAGGTCATTATTTAGTAATCTGCTAAAACACATATCCTCATTGGAATGTAATTATTTCTGTATGTCCTCCCCACCTGTGGGCTACAAGAACTGGGGCTCTACTGTCTTCTTTGAGTTGTTAATTTTTTAAATAGATATCTTGTTGCACTGTGCTAAGCCTCATTTACCAGCTCTATGTCAAGAGACATTAAATGACTGGCAAGAAGGAAAAGAATTATGAAATAACTTTCTAGTTCTCCAAGAAAGCTGTCTTTGATTCTTCAGTTGCTTCTTCCTAGTACTTCCTCCATGGCATATAAAGCCCGACTACACATCTATCCTGCTTCTCACCAAATCCCTTAAAGGACTACTTAAAACATCCTCATAGCTGGGGGGGGGGGGTGGCGCACACTTATAATCTCAGTACTTGAGTGGCTGAGAGAGGAAGATCACAGGTTCAGTGAAAGCCTCAGCAAGTAGACTCTCATCAACCTAGCAAGACTCTGTTTCAAAATAAAAATAAAATAGGGCTGGAGGTGTAGCTCAGAGGTTGAATGCCCCTAAGTTCAATACCCAGTACCACAAAACAAAACACGATCCTCATAAATTAAAGGATAACTGGATTTAGTAACCCCAGCTTTAGTTCTCTGGGATTTATATTCCCAAGATGTTCTTCCTGTCAGCACCACCTGATGGTCTCCAGAATTATTCTCTTTTCCTTTTGACTGAAACCCCAAAACGGGCATAAACATTTCCCTCAAATCTCCCTAATTATTCTTGTTACTTGTAGTAAAAACATTACTAAGCTGGGCATGTTGGTGTACGCTTGTAATCCCAGAACTTCAGAAGCTGAGATGGGAGGATCACAGGTTCCCTGCCAGCCTCAGCTACTTAGGCCCTCCAGAACTTAGACCCTGTTTATAAATAAAGAATAAAAAATAGGGCTGAGGGTGTAGCTTGGAGGTAGAATGCCTCTGGGTTCAGTACCCGGTGCTGAAAAAAAATTGCTAAAATGAGAACTCCAAAAGAAATACAACAGTTCCAGGATATGACAGTTCTTGAAGCCAAGTTCTGACTTAACTTGTTCAGATCACCTCAACTTCTGTCCTAATACAAGGGAAGGCCTGAAACATTCCTGTCCTATTCATCCCAATCCAAGTAATCAAGGACCTAAAGACAGGAGTGAGCTCCATTTCCTTCATTTCCAGCTCCACGTGGAGTTGCGCTTCCGACTGTCTTCTACCTGCTCCGCTCCACCTTGAGTTCCCTCCTTTTCCACCTTGAGCCCCCCCCTCTACCTGCTCACCTCCACGCCTTGGGCTTTCCCCTGCCTGCTCACCTCCACCTAGAGTTCCAGCTCCTTCCGCCTAGAGCTCCTCTTCCTGCTCAGCTCCTCCTTGAGTTCTCACCCTTCCGCCTAGAGCTCCTCCCTTTCCTGCTTAGCTCCACCTTGAGTTCCCACTTTTCCGCCTTGGGCTCCTCCCCTGTCTGTGCACCTCCACCTTGAGTTCCAGCTCCTTCCGCCTAGAGCTCCTCCTCTTCCTGCTCAGCTCCTCCTTGAGTTCTCACCCTTCCGCCTAGAGCTCCTCCCTTTCCTGCTTAGCTGCACCTTGAGTTCCCACTTTTCCGCCTTGGGCTCCTCCCCGGCCTATGCACCTCCACCTTGAGTTCCAGCTCCTTCTGCCTAGAGCTCCTCCCTTGCCTACTCAGCTTTGTCCTGAGGTACTCTCCTTCCTGCTCGCCTACTGTTTGCGTTCCTTTCCCTTACACCTTAAGCTCTCTTTCCTGCTTAGCTTCATCTTATTTTTTCTTGTAGTATTGGAGCTTTCCCCAGGGACATTCTACCTCTTGAGTTGCACCTCCAGCCATATTTTAGTTTGTATTTTGAAACAGGGTCTCATTGAGTTGCGGAGAGTCTTCCTAAGTTGCTGAGGGTAGATCCTCTTGTCTCAGCTGCCCCCCCCCCCCCCAAAGTACTGGGATTACAAGCGAGTGCCACCACGCTGGGGCTTCAGCTGTCTTGAATTCTCTTCTGCCCTGAGATCTTGATTTTTTTTTTTTTTAGCTATTGCATTCAAACTTTGCTCATTTTGCCTTCTGGCATTTCTATTCTATTCTATATGTATTTTTTAAAAAGTTACCTGATACTGCTTTGACTTCAGACAATTTGTTTTGGGAAGAAGTATGATTTCCTTCTAAGTTGTGTTTTTCATATCTTTTAAGTTTTCCACGTGGCATGATATTAGTTTTTTTCCCTTTCTGTGTGACAAATTACCAAAACTTTAGTGGCTTAAAACAAATACGGAGCTGGGTGTGGTGTACTTGGGAGACTGAGACAGGAGTATTGCAAGTTCACTGATAGCCTCAGCAATTTAGGTCCTCTAAAATATATAAGATCATGTTTCAAAATAAAAAAATAGGGCTAAGGGCATAGCTCAGAGGTAGAATGCTCCTGAATTCCCAGTCCCTCCCTCTCAAAAACAAACCCGAGCAAAGCATGTATTTATTTTCTCGCAGTTTCTGTAGGTCACAGTTTAGGCACTAGTTAGCTGACCTCTGTGAGTCTCAAGGCTGTAACAGTAAGGTGGCAGCTGGGACTAAGATCACATCCATGGATGTGGGCGGGGGTTTGCGAAGGGCCCTCTTTCCCTCTCCTGTGGTTATCAGAATTCATCTCCTTGCTTGCATCTCAGTCTGTGTCTTCATGGCCAGCCATCAAAACCTCTCTCCCTGATTCATCTCCTTTCACAGTTCTCACCTAAATAGATTCAGATTACTTAGGATATTCTCCCCTTTGATTAAGTTAAAGTCGACAGAGTCATGGCCTACCTACCTGAGTGTCATCCCATCATCGTCTTGTCCGTCTCTCTGCTTTCAGATGGCAAAAACACAATCAAAAGGAGAGTACCGTGCAGAAAGTGTCTGCAAGATGATGGTTATCTTGGAGACCATCTTAGAATTCTATCTGGAACACCACATCATGTATCTGAGTATTTTCCAAATGTTTAAATATTAATATATTAATATATCCTTTTTTATTTTTGGGGGTCATACTAGAGATTGAACCCAGCGTCTAGGACATGCTAGACCTGAGCCACACTCCCACTACCACTGGGCCACACTCCCAGCATTTTTAAAAATTTTAAACTTTTATTCTACTTATTTATTTATTTATTTATTTGTTTATTTGCGGTACTGGGGATGAAACCCAGGGGTATTTTATTCTTTTATTTTGAAACAGGGTCTCACTGAGTTTCAAAGGGCCTCAGTAAGTAGCTGTAGCTGAGGCTGTCTGAGAACAGCGATCTTCCTGTCTCAGCCTCCAAAATGCTGGGATTACAAGCGTGCTTGTGCCACTATGCCTGTTTTTCTTTTTTTTTTTTCGTTTTTTTTTCCCCCCTTGCAGTACTGACTGAGTTGAGCCCAGGGCATTCTACCTCTGAGCTACACCTCCAGTCCTTTTTTTTTATTCTTTATTTTGAGACTGGGTCTCACTAAGTTGCTCAAGCTGGTCTGGAACTTGGATTCTCCTGCTTCAGCCTCCTGAGTAGCTGGGATTATAGGTATGTGACACTGTGCCCAGCTCCATTCCATTTTTTTTTAAACTTTAAAAATTTATATTCTAAACTGGGTGTGGTGGTATACACTTGTAATCCGAGTACTTGTGAGACTGAGAAAGAAGGATCAGAGGTTCAAAGCCAGCCACGGCAATTTAGCAAGGTCCTCAGCAACCTAGAGAGACCAGGGCTGGGGGTGTATTTTGGAGGTAGAATGCCTCTGGGTTCCATCCCCAGTGACAAAATCAATCTCTGTCTCTGCCCCTCTCTTTCCTCTTTCCTCTCTTTTCTCTCTCTCTCTCTCTCTCTCTCTATATATATATATATATATGTATATGTATATGTATATGTATATGTATATGTATATACATATATGTAGGTATGTATGTATGTATGTATGTAATATTCTTCTGTACTCCTGCTTCAATATGGACTGGTTACTTTTAGTTCTCATACTTGAATCTAGTTCTCATACAAGACCAATTCAATTTCTGGTAACGTGACCTTCCTTTAAAATGTTTAAAATTTTATCTTGTTTCCTGAACTCTGTTTACTTTCTAGGTTTACTTTGTTTCACGGAACACATTTTCTGTAATTTCCTGAAAAAGCTAGGTAGGAGATTAATACTTTTGACACATTGTATGTGTGAAAGTGTCTTTCATCCCCTCCTACTTCTTAATTGAGTATAGATATCTAGAAAGGAAATAATTTCTTCTTAGTTTTGTTAAAGTCTTGGCTTATTGTATTGTAGTTTCCAGTGTCAACGCCTGTTGTTCTGATTCCTTTACCTTCATGTAACTTTTCCTCCTACTTTGGAAGGTTTGAGGATTTTCTTTTGTTTGCTGCTGTTCTGAGCTTTTATGATAATACGGAGTGGGACTTTTTGTATTTTATTTATTTATTTATTTATGTTTTATTTATTTATTTATTTATTTATTTATTTATTGCCATTTTTTCTTTTGGCCTCTGGTGGGCCCTTTTTGACCTGGCAGCTCACCTCCCTAAATTTGGGAGATTTCCTTCTTTTTTTGGTATTGGGGATTGAACCCAGGGACATTCTACCTCCAAGCTACACCGCTAGCCCTTTTTAAATTTTTAAAATTTAATTTTGTGTGTTTGTGGGAGGGGTGTACTGGGGATGGAACTCAGGGGTGTTCTACCTCCAAACTATACTCCCAGAACCTTTTTTTTTTTTTTTTTTTTTGGTGGTACTGGGGTTCCTGGAAGCCCTTCTGCCTCCGGGCTACACTCCCAGACCTATTTTTTATACTTTTTTAAATTTGGAAACAAGGTCTCTTCAGCCAGCGCGATCATCCTGTCTCTGCCTCCCAAGTGTGGGGATTACAAGCGTGTGCCACCACACCCGGCCTCCCAGAACCTTTTAAATTTTTGTTTTGAAACAGGGTCTTGTTAGGTTGCTAAAGTCCCACTGAGTTTCTGAGACTGTCTTTGAACCTGCGATTCTTCAGTCTTATCCTCCCAAGTACTGGGATTAAATGATTTCGCTAAATTGCTGATACTGCCTCTAGCATTCTATTATCTTGTTTTAGCCTCCCAAGTACTGATATTACAGGCATGTGCCATTGTACCCAGCTCCTTCTCTCCCTTCCTCCCCTTCCTTGAATTGAACCCAAGGACATTCTACCTCCAACCTACACCCCCAGCCTTTTTTGGTGGGGAGGTTTGGGGATGGAACCCAGGGGCATTTGACCTCTGAGCTACATCTCCTGCCCTATTTTTATTCTTTATTTTGAAACAGGGTCTCACTAAGTTGTTGGGGGCTTCACTAAGTAGCTGAGGCAGTCCACGAACTGCAATCCTCCTGTCTCAGCCTCCTGAATGCTGGGATTACAAGGGTGTGCCACCATGCCTGGCTCCCCAGCCCTTTTTAAATTTGTTTTGAAACAGGGTCACATGATTTTGCTTAGAGTCTCACTATATTGCCGAGACTGTCCTTGAATCTGCAATCCTTCTGTCTCAGCCTCTTTAGTACTGGGATTACAGGTGAGTGCCCTCATGCCCATTTTATTTTCTTCTTCTTTTTTTTATATTGGGGATTGAACCCAGAGACATTCTACCTCTGAAATACACCCCCGGCCTGATTTTATTTTTAATTTGAAACAGGGTATCACTGGGTTAATGAGAGTCTCACTGCTTCCTGAGGCTCTCCATGAACCTGCAGTCCTGTTTTAGCCTCTCAAATACTGGGATTACATGCATGGGTCACAACACTTGGCTTTAAATGTTTAAGATTAACTGCCGATTAGTTGTAGGTATTCATTTTATCTTACCTACCTTTTTTTACTGCCTTTCAGATTTACCTTGACTTTATCTTCTAACTCTGATATTGAATTTTTAATTGCTATGTAATTTTTAATTTCTCAATTTCTCCTTTATTTGAAGACATATTTTGAAGTGTTGTTTTCTGTTCCATAAACTGTCTTTCTTTTATTCCTTTTTTGTTAATTTCTTATTCGTTTGGAGGCATTCTTGGACTATCTGGTGATCCTTAGCTATCTGTAAGAGTGAGATACTAATAAACTGATTAAAAGTTCTGAATTAGTGAGGCCTGTCACTGATGGGCTTCATATTAGGTAGTTAGGTGGTGAACTGGCCTTTTCCTTGGGTAGTCTCCAGTGTCAGTGTACGGAGACCTGTTTTCTGAGATTGTAGGTTTTCTCTCTGAGACTGTTCAGTTGTTTTTAGAGAAGCGTCTTCATATACACACAAACACGCGTGCACGTACACACACACATCCCTACTGCTTGGCATCCTAAGAGCAAGGTCAGTATATTTTTCTGTCATATGCCTCGGTGGTATATTATCTCCTGTAATCAGAAAACCATGAAGAGAAAAGTTTTTGTGAGTGCGTGATTCTTTTTGCAGCCTTTCTTTTAAACCTCCTGTTTTAGGCCCCACTCCTATCTTCTGCTATTGAGAAAGAAAGTTAGTTGGAGCTAGGGAGGGTGTCTCATTGCTCTCTTATTTGAACTTCCAATTAACTCCTCAATTTTAGAACCACACCTCACACTTCTGCCCTAGTTCCTTTCTGTCTGAATCTGGCCAACAAGTTGTTATTTAGTTCCTTCTTTGCAGGCACTTGTAGTTTCCTCATTTTTGCCAAGCCAGGTATTATTCCTTTTATTTTCCATCCTCGAAAACTTCATTTTAAAGTTACTTATACACTGGTGCCACTTTTTCTGTTCTTTGGTGTTATGGGTTAATGTTTTCTTTTTTTTTTTTTCTTTACTTTCTTTTTAATGGAATTTTAGAAAAGGAAGATAAATGTGTGCAATTAATATGCCATGTTTGCCCAGAATCACAGAGCCCTTAGCTTTTGAATTTATATAAGGTATCTTTCAGAATGTTTTGACATTGTTGACGGTTAATTGATTGGAATTTGGTAGATGATAAAGTGTCTACTTTCTAAAAATCTCTCCCTGTAACTAGTCCCTGAAAACTTGGTGCATGATATAAGCAGTTTTAAAATTAAAAATTGAAAAGTGGTCATCAACTCACACCTCAGGAACATAGTGCTTCTCTCAACTGTGTCAGGTGACTAAAGCGTTGCTATGGAACCCAGGAGCATCCTACCTCTGAGCTACACCTCTAGCCCTATTTTTATTCTTTATTTTGAAAATGGGTCTCACTGAGTTGCAAAGGGCCTCACTAAGTAGCTGAGGCTGTCCTTGAACCTGAGATCCTCCTGTCTCAGCCTCCCAAATACTGGGATTACAAGCATGTGCCACCACGCCCAGCTCAGTTTGTTCTCTTAACACTGTGCCTCTTGAGCATTTGTTAAAAAAAATTTAAGCAATTTGCATCATGAGTCATGCTAGGCACTGGTAATACAAAGATGAGTACATAGACGGATAAACAAGAAATTACATCACTGTGCTTTAAGTGCTGTGATAAAGATGTACATTGTGTTTGAGAGCAGAGAGGGTAATGCTCACCTCCACTTTGGAAGGTCAGAGACATTTCACACAGCTAGTTATGCTTGTTTTGAGCCTTAAAGAACAAACAAGAATTGGGCAGGAGGGAGATATGTGGAGAGAGTTGTTAGGGCATTTCAGGCAGAGGGTCAGTATAGGTAAAACTTAAGAACTGAAGTGTGCTAGTTAGAAAGTTAAGGTAGTTAAGGAAGATGTGGCTAAAAAGGTAGTCAGGAGCCAGATCAGTTGCCCAAAGTCCAGTGATTGGTGGTGGTAGTGCCAGTTGTTAATTGGCCTTGGGTTTTTTCCTGTAGAAAGAGAAATGTCCAACAATACCCTAACCCATTATTATAATGCCAACCTAAAAATGAATTGTGAGTTTATATATTTCTCAGATGTATTTTGAAATCTTTTCTGAATCCTCATAGCACTTCATATTGCCTCTCCTACGGCATTTATCTCTTTTCATTCATATTGTAATTATCTTCTATTAAAATGTTTTTTCAAGATGAAATAGGGTCCGTGTTTCCTCCTTAAATATTCTCCTTAATTCTTAACTCTTAACAGAATGCCTGGCATACGCTAGGTTTTCAAATCACTTCACATCCACTCAACAGAAATTGTATTTTTGGTTTGGTAACTATGCAAACCCACAAGAATTTAGTGGGTTTACAACATTTAGTCGACAGCTTTTTTTTTTTTTTTTTTTTTTTTTTTTTGGTGGTACTGGGGGTGGAACCCAGAGGCTTTCTACCTCCGGGCTATACTCCCAGACCTTTTTTATATTTTATTTGGAAACAGGGTCTCACTAAGTTGCTGAGAGCCTCACTAAGTAGCTGAGGCCGGCTTCGAACCCGTGCGATCCTCCTGTCTCAGCCTCCCAAGCGCGGGGATTACAAGCGTGTGCCACCACGCCCGGCAGTCTACAGCATTTTAAAAGGCAGTTGGGCTTGGCACCAGATGTAGGTTTGAATTCTAGCTCCATCCTCGACTTGACTGTGTGATCTTCATCTTAACATCGTTTTCCTCATCTGTAAGTGGAAATGTGGGCTTCATCCTGCTTTAAGATTTGGGTCAAATGTGTACAGAGGGTCAAGTGCTGGATACACTATTAGCTACCCAGTGAGTGGTAACTCTTACTGCTGCATTTGACATTTATTTTTTACTTATTGTAAACGTGTATATTTTTATAACATTAGACAGTGCTATTACTATGCAAAGAATGAACAACAAGAAAGAAAAAGATTCATGGTAAAAAAAATAAATTGATAGCAGTATGGTATGGTCATCACATTGCAGTCCAGATTTTTTAGTTCAGTGGTTGTTCATTTAACATATTTGGTTGGGGGCTGTAAGGACTGATTTACCATATGAATACTCAGAGAATAGCGTATAAACTGGAATGGTAATTTATTAATAAGTCAACACATTTCTCTCCCATAGGGAAAAGTGCCACCATAGAAGCCACATTGTAACCAGAGGTTCCCTAATGAATAAGGATAGTGGATTCAGTATCTTGAGTAACATTAGTTCCCCACATTGATCTCTACCTGCCACTTGGATATATCAGGGCCCCATTGCCCACTGAGAGTGCTAGAGGCACTGTGTAATCACTCCTCATAAATTTCCTTTTCTGAATTGCACAGTTTTCTGCTTTTAGGGTGCATGTTCATGAAGGAAAAAGCAAAGCACTGGAGGAGGTTTTATATTTAATCATTAGGCTGTCATTTCTGCCTGAGTTTATAGCCTCACCTTAGTTGGATTTTTGGAGCTTAGACTCCTAAACTTTTAAAAGATTTGAACTTTATTTTATGATAAATTTAAAGTGTACAGAAACCTAAAGAGGGTTGTATGAGTAACACCTGTGCACCCACCACCCAGCTTCAATAATTATTAGCGTTTGGTCCCTTTTGTTTCATCCATGTACTGCTTGTCTCTGGATTAATTTTTTTGTGGTATTGTGGATTGAGCCCAGAGGCATTCTATCTCCAAGCCACGCTCCAGCCCTATTATTTATTTATTTATTTATTTATTTATTTATTTATTTACTTATTTAGTGATATTGGGGATTGAACCCAGGGACATTCCACCTCCAAGCTGTACCCCCCAGCCCTATTTTATATTTTTTATTTTGAAACAGGGTCTCACTAAGAGTTGCAGAGTGCCTCACTCAGTAGTTAAGTAAGGCTGGCCAAGAACCTGTGATCCTCCTGTCTCAGCCTCCCAAGTATTGGGATTATAAGGATATGCCACTATGCCCAGCTGTAGATCATAAATATTACCTGTAAATACTTGAATATGTATCATTAAGCTATAAAAGAACTTAGAAAACACCACAATACCATTATACCAAAAAGAACCCCTAATATTTCTTCAATATCTAGACATTATCATAGTTTCCTTATTGTTTCATCAATGTCTTTTTCACCATTACATTTTTCAAATCAGCTTCCAAACATGGACAATACAATACATTGCATTTAATATGTTCCCGAATCTCTTTTTATCTATAACAGTCGCCTTCCTTCTCCCCTTTTCTTGCTATTAAATTTACCCTGTAGAATTTTTCACTTTCTGGATTTGGCAGGCTGCAACATCATAGTGTCATTTAACATAATCCTCTATTCTATTTCTGGTAAATCTATAGCTAGATTAGACTTAGTCAAATTCAGGTTTGAATTTTTCCCCCCAGAATGCATCATAAGTTAACTTTGGTTTATTTGTTGACTGTTGGGTTATTCTGAGAGGCATATAACAGCATCTTGTGAATTTTCTTTCTTTTTTAAGGTGATTTATCCATATAAAGTATATTCTTTCAGCCGGGCGTGGTGGCGCATGCTTGTAATCCCCGCATGGGAGGCGAGACAGGAGGATCGCGCAGGTTCGAAGCCAGCTGTGCTGGTTTAAGAGACCTTGTTTCCAAATAAAAATATATTAAAATAATAGGTCTGGGAGTGTAGCCCAGAGGTAGAAGGGCTTCCAGAAACCCCAGTACCACCAAAAAAGTATATTCTTTCAAAGAAACCATTATATTTTGTTTCTAATTTTATTTTCAAGAAGTACCTTGCTATCAGATTTTATTGCTTCTAATCTGTTTTTCCATGCAGCCACACATGCGCGCGCGCACACATACGTATTACCTAGTTAAAACTCTTTAGTAGTATGCCATTGCTCATAAACTAGGACCTAAACTTCCTACCATAGTCTACAAGGACCTACACAACTTGGGCTTGGTTTACCTTTCAAAACTTAATTTGTTCTTTGTGAAGTAGTGTTGCACTGACAGCGTGGGCTCTTACACTAGACTGAGTCTCTGATCCTGGGTGGTTCGCTTAACTGTTCTGTGCCGCAGTCTTCCCATATACAAAATCAGTGTCCTAATAATATCTACCATTCAGATGATAGTGATTAATAATATAAATATCCTATAAGAAATGTCTGTATAACAATAAACACCAAATGTTGGCTATTATAATTGCTGCTGTTGTGTTGGTGGTGGTGTTTTTTTTTTTTTATCTCTGTGTTCTAAGCACATTGTACTTTTTAATTTCTGGACCTGCCAAACCCTTGCCAGCCTCAAGATCTTGGCATATTAATTTCATTATCTCTTGCTGTATATAAAAGCCATCCCAAAATTTGGTACCTTGAAACAACAAATACTTTATTTATCTCACAAATTTGCAATTAGGGCAGGGCTTGTGGGGGATCGCACAAGATCCACATGGCATTGGCGGGGCTGGAGGATATTTATTTGTTTATTTGTTTATTTTTGCGGGTCTGGGGTTGGAACGAACCCAGGGGCATTCGACCTCTGAACTATTACCTCCTGCCCTATTTTTTATTCTTTATTTTGAAACAGAGTCTCACTAAGTTGTGGAGGGCCTCACTAAATAGCTGAGGCTGTCCACAAACTGTCATCCTCCAGTCTCAGCCTCCCAAATGCTGGGATTACAAGCGTGCGCCACCACGCCTGGCTTCTGGGGGGATCTTTTAAATGGATCGCTCATATAGTTGGCAAGCTAGTTTTGACTCTTCGCTGAGCAGTCAGCTGGGGTCTTTGACCATAAGTCAGTTGGCTGTCTTTGCTGCAGGATGGTTGGGTTTTAAGGAGTATCCTAAGAGAACCAGGCTGAAACTGAGTGGCACATTAGAACCTAGACGCAGAAGTGCATGTGTCACTTTGCTTTCTTATTTTAATCCAAGCAGTTATTAAAGATTCATCCAGGTTTAAAGGGAGAACATATAGACTTTACCTCTTCAGGGTGCTGGCAAGGTTCTAAAAAAGGGATAAGAGATATTGTTGAAACCATCTTAAGAGAATGCACCTTATCCACTCATGCTCTTGTTTGAACCTGAAATACTATTATCTCTCAGATTACCTCTTTAACTATCAGTAAACTAAACCAGGTTTCCCTTCTTCCATTCCCATTCTGTTTTCTTTTTCACAGTTTTTTTATTTTTCTTGGAAACATTTACATAGTTTATAATTATCTCTAAGTCTGTGAGGGTTACATACCCAGTCACTACATTGTGCCTGTTGGGATGTTAAAATGTATTATTTGGGCCTGGCATAGTTGCACAAATTTATAATCCCAGTACTTGGGAGGCTGAGACAGGAGGATCACAGGTTTGAGGACAGCCTCAGCAAGTAGTGAGAATCTTATCAACCTAGTAAGACCCTATTTAAAAATAAAAAATAAATAGAACTGCGGATATAGCTCAGAGGTACCTGAGCTTAATCCCCAGTACCATACACACAAATATTATTTGTACACATTGTACACATTTGTATGGTCCAATCATTTTGGAAGATGAGAGAATAGTCACATAGAAATAACCAGGTGTCAGTCCTTCAACTCCTCATATTTTATGCCCTACTGCTTAGCTTAGTGTAAGGATGGAGTAGAGAGGAGAAACATATATGTTTAAATTTGTGGGGGGCGGGGAGTAGGAGAAGAAAACAGTTCAAAGAGCTGAATTCCTTCTTCTCTTTTCTATACTTTTTAAACCCACAAATTCATTTTCTATTCCTCTAGCACCCTATTCATGGCAAGAAAATTCCAACTGGTCCTTAAAATATTTATATTGAGTATTAAGAAATACTGAACACTCTCAAGGAATATCTACATAGATGTAATTTTAAGCTAACCAGACCCTCACTTAGAGCCATGTTCTTTTTACTTTTGGCATGGTTCTAATAAGATGTGTTGTCAGGTTTCTTAGGAGACCAGGCAAGGAACATAACAGCAAGAATAATAGTTGTTAAGCTGGGCGTGGTGGCCCACGCTTGTTATCCCAGCATTTGGGAAGCTGAGACTGGAGAATCGTGGTTCATGGACAGCTTCAGCTACTTAGTGAGGCCCTCTGCAACTTAGACCCTGTTTCAAAATAAAGAATAATAATAAAAAAAATTGTGTCTTCCCATTTAAATGGCTTTCTTGTAGCATCATAGAGTTGAGTATTTATATTCAATCTAATAATCTCTGCCTTTTAATTGGGGTATTTAGACCTTTTACATTTAGTATAGTTGTTAAGATTGTTGTTTGTTTGGGCATTTTTTTCACTACTTGGAATTAAATCTAGGGATATTCTACCTCTGGGCTATATCCCCAGGCCTATTTTATTTTTGTTTTAAAGCAAGGTTTTGCCAAGTTACGTTGTGCTGGCCTCAGACCTGCAATTCTTCTTTTTCAGTCTCCTAAATACTGGGATTACAGATATGCTCCACCATGCCTGACAATATCATTGGCTTTAAGTCCACCATTTTAGATTTTCTGTTTTCCCCATATGTTCTTTGTTCTCCTCCTTCCTCTTTCTTTTGCCTTGTTTATTTTTATTTTTATTTTTGTGGTATTGGAGATTAAGTACAAAGACACTCAGCCACTGAATTATATTCCCAGGCTTTTTATTATTTTCAATTTTGAGATAGGGTCTCACTAAGTTGTGTAGGCTGGAACTCACTGTCCTTCTGCCTCAGGTTTCTGAATTACTGGGATTACACACATGTACCACCATGCTCAGCTTTTTTGCCCTACTTAAGATTTTTTTTTAATGATTGCTTTTTTCTCTTCTTTTTTAAAATGCTTCTCTAGGGTTAGTAATAAACATTTTTTTAAACTCATCTCAGTCTACTTTCAAGTGAAATTCAAGTGAAATTATACCACTTACATACAGTAACAGCCTTATAGTACATTTGTTCTTCATATTCATGGGGGATTGGCTTTAGGACCCTGGAAGATACCAAAATCTGCAGATGCTCAAGTTTCTTATGAAAAATGGCATAGCATTTGCAAATAAGTTGTATAATCTTCCCATATTATTCATTCTTTCTTCCCTTCCTCTCTCCATTTCTCTTTTTCATGGTTCTAGGGGTCAAACCCAGGGCCCCGCACTGTACCAGGTAATTTTTCTTCCATCCTACCTAGTATACTGTGAGTGCTATTTAAGTTGCTTTTAATACTATGTTATTTAGGGAATAAGGATAAGAAAAATAGTCTATACAGATTCAAGCCCCCTCAATATTTCCAATCTGTGGTTTGTTTAATCCATGGATAGGCAATTTAAAGATATGGAGAGCCCGGGCGTGGTGGCGCTCGCTTGTAATCCCCTTGCTTGGGAGGCGGAGACAGGAGGATGGCATAAGAGACCCCATTTCCCCCCCCCCAAAAAAAAAATTATATATATAATAGGTCTGGGACTGTAGCCCGGAGGAGAAGGGTTTCCAGGAACCCCAATACCACCAAAAACTAAAAATAAAAAAATAAAGATATGGAGAGCCAACTGTAGAGTGTAATTTACCTGCATTTTTTTTTTTTTTTCTTTTTTGGTGGTACTGGGGTTTCTGGAAGCCCTTCTACCTCCGGGCTACACTCCTAGACTTTTCTTTCTTTTTTTTAACTTGGAAACAGGGTCTCTTAAGCCAGCATGGCTGGCTTCGAACCAGCGCGATCCTCCTGTCTCCGCCTCCCAAGCCGGGGATTACAAGCATGCGCCATCACGCCCGGCTCCAACATTTGTTTTATTTTTAATAGTTTTACTTCTCCTCATATTATAAAACCCACAAAGCATTATTTTTTACTTAAACAGATACCTTTTAAGGAGATCTTAAAGGTAAGAAAAATGTTATAGTCATCCACATACCTTCCACTTTTGTTACTCCTCATTCCTTTGAATAGATCCAGATAGCAATCTAAAATCTACATATCAAGCCAGGCGGTGGTGCCCAGCATTTGGGAGCCTGAGACAGGAGGATCATCTTGGTTCAAGGCCAGCCTCAGCTACTTTAGTGAGGCCCTTTGCAACTCAGTGAGACTCTATTTCAAAATAAGGAGTAAAAAATAGGGCTGGGGATGTAGCTTGGAGGTAGAATGTCCCTGGGTTCCATCTCTAGTACCACACAAACACTAAGTAAATAAAATCCACATAGCATAGAATTAACCATTAGTAATAATTTTAAAGTTATCGAATTCAGTGGCATTTAGTACAGTCACAGTGTTATGTAACCATCACTTCTGTTTGGTTCTGAGACATTTTTATAACCTTAAATTCATCTTCATTTTTGAAAGATGTTTTCCCTGGGTAGAGAATTTTAGGTTTGTGGCCTTTTCTGTACTTTGAAAATGTTCTGCTGTCTTTTGGCATGCATTGTTTCCAATAAAAAGTCTGCTATCATTCTTATCTTTGTTTTCTATATGCAATGGGTCCCACTACTCTGAGATTCACTTAAGACTTTCTCTTTATCATTGATTTTAAGCAATTGATTATAATGTCTAAGCCCCATCATCTGTGTCATTTCTTAGTATATTTCTGTTAATGATTTTTTTTTTGGCGTATTGTGGGTTGTATTCTACTTATCCATTGGATGTTTGATATTTAGAATTTTCCTTCATTAAGTGCTGGTTGTTTTGTATTATTTAAAATGTTCTTGAGCTGGGCGTGGTAGCGCATGCTTGTAATTCTAGTACTTGGTGTCTGAGACAGGAAGAGTGCAGGTTCACTGCCAGCCTCAGCTACTTCTGCAACTTAGTGAGATCCTGTTTCAAAATAAAAGAATAAAAAAATAGGGCTGAGAGTGTATCTCAGAGGTATCGGTGCCCCTGGGTTCAACCCCCAGTACAGAAAAATAAATAAATAAATAAAATACTCTTGAGCATTGTTCTTAGATTTAAATTACTTGGAAGCTATATGATTTTTTTCAAGGCTTGCTATTAAGATGGGTTGTGCAAGACCAGAGCAGCCTTTTACTCTATGGCTAATTTTAGCTCCCTACAGAGGAGATACCTTTGTGGATACCTTACTCCATATGCCATTTTTTCTCTCTGGGAGGGGAGAATGTAAACATCCCTCCCTCTTTGTAACCGTTGAGGATTGTCCCACCTGCTCTTTGGTTGGGATTCTCTGGCCTCAGATTGTTTTCTTCCATGGATGTACTGATCAGTATTCAGCTGAAGACATTAGCGGAGTCTTTAAGGATTTCTAGGCTGCTCTTTCTGTGCAGTTTTCCTTTGTGTGCAGCCCCTTCCTCTCTAAAACTCTGTCTTGTGATTTCTAGTTACTTTGCCTCTCCAAATTCTCAAACTTGTCCTAAACTCAGGGCTGTTTTAAGGTTCCCTTCTCTGTACTGCAGGTATTTATAAAGTTGCTCCCTGCTTTCAGAAATCACTATGCTACACTATTATTCAGTATCTGAAAATTTGTTTCATTTAGTAGAATTTGGAATAAGCTAACTCTACAAATGACAGTGGGTTAATGCATTTTAACTGTGTGAAGTTTTGTATCATTTATTATTCTATTACTTCCTATGACTTCTGTAACACATATTCACAAACTTGGTGGCTTAAAACAAGACACATTTATTCCATTACTGTTCTAGAGGTGAGAAGCTCAAAGCAGTTTTTCACTGGGCTGAAGTCACAATGTCAACAGGACTACAGTCCCTCAGGACGAGGTGAATCCTTGCCTTCTCCACCTTTTGGAGTTGGATTCCTGGCTCATGGTGTCTTCTACATCTTCAGGCCAGCAGCGTCACCATCTTCAAAACTCTCTCTGCCCCTCTTCTCCCTTCACCACCTCACCTTCCTCTCTTGTCCCTCTCAGCCTCCCTCTTAGTTGTGATCAATATTTAGGGCCTACCTAGAGTTTTCAGAATACTTAACATCTCAAGATCCTTAACCTAACCACATCTACAGAATCCCTTGACCTGTTAAGACAACATTCACACACTTGGAAGGCTAAAATGGGAGGACTGCAGGTTCAAGGCCAGCCACCTAGCACCTGTTTCAAAATAAAAAATAAAATAGGGTTGGGAATGTAGCTCGGCAGTAGAATGGCCCTGGATTCAATCCCCAGCACCACAGAATAAACACACAGTCAATCTCTCCATGTCTGTCTGTCTGTCTGTCTGTCTGTCTGTCTCTCTCTCTCTCTCTCTCTCTCTTCCACTAACTCTTACTCTCCCTCACTCTCATTCTAGGTATTAAGTCCTAGATCTTTGGTGGGCATTACTTAGCAGTCATTTAAACTGAATCTGAACAAATCCTAGTTTTCAAATGATAGATTTTTTTTTATGCACTGTTACTTTAAAAAGTCTCAGTTTACTGAAGCAGTTTGTTGATTTTCTCTCTTCCATTAGCTACTTACAATTTTTATCTCAAGAGGTTTGTTTTTATTTCTGTGTCCTTGTCATAATTCACAAGAGGAAGGTTATCTTGAAAGTCACATAATTTTTAAAGGACTAATAAGTACCTTCTAAATTAAACTGTGTAGCTCATTTGATAAAACTTATTTTTCATGAGAAAAAGGCTACCTTAAAAGTCACATAATTTCCAAAGAACTAATAAGTACTTTCTAAATTAAACCATACAGCTCACTTTATAAAACTTATTTTTGGGAGTTAGTCTTTCTGACCTTGGTGTGTGTGTGGAGGAGGGGGGTCCTGTAATGGTTTAAAAGTGTTTACAGAAACTACATCTTCACCAGAAGTATAAACTAGCCAAGAATTGTACTTTAAAAACTGAAGTAGCCGGGCGTGGTGGTGCACACTTGTAATCCTTATGCTTGGGAGGTGGAGACAGGAGGATCATGCAGGTTCAAAGCTAGCCCCACTGGCTTAGGAGACCCTGTTTCCAAATAAAATATAAAATAGGTTTGGGAGTGTAGCCTGGAGGTAGAAGGGTTCCATCCCCAGTACCACCAGAAAAACAAAAAAACAAAAAAAACAAAACCCTGAAGTAAAGCTGGGCGTGGTAGTGCACATTTGTAATCCCAGTGTTCGGGAGGTTGAGACAGGAAGGATCGCAGTTCGTGGACAGCCTTAGCTACTACTTAGTGAGGCCCTTTGCAACTCAGTGAGACCCTGTTTCAAACTAAAGAATAAGGCTGGGCTTGGTGGCTCACGGTTCGAAGCCAGCCTCCCTGGCTTAAGAGACCCTGTTTCCAAATTAAAAAAAAAAATTATATATATATATATATGTATATATATATATATATACATACATACATACACATATATACATACACATACATACATATATAATAGGTCTGGGAGTGTAGCCTGGGGGTAGAAGGGTTTCCAGAAACCCCAGTGCCACAATAAATACATAAATAAATAAATAAATAAATAATAAATAAATAAAATAGAGAATAAAAATAGGGCTGGGGTATCTCTCAGAGGTAGAATGGCCCTGGGTTCAATCCCCAGTACCACAAAACAAACAAAAAAACTGAAGCAAGATATATTTTGAGGAAAACCATCTGTATCAGAGCTCAAAGAATGTGTACCAGCTGTGACATTTTATCTTCACAGTGCATTTTGAGATGTTGAACTAGTGATATTATAGTTGATTTTTTAAAGATTAGGATTTTTTTTTCTGCCCTACTGAGGATGGAACCCAAGGGCATTCTACCTCCGAGCTACACCCCCCATCCTATTTTTATTCTTTATTTTGAAACAGGGTTTCACTGAGTTGCAAAGGACCTCACTAAGTAGCTGAGGCTGTCCTCGAACGTGATCCTCTTGTCTCAGTCTTATAGATGCTGGGATTACAAGCGTGTGCCACCATGCCCAGCTCTTAGGATTATTATTTTGAATGACACCTAAAGGCAAATTAAGGTCATTGCACAGAGCAGGAGGTTAAAGTGATCCAGGTTCTTTGACAAATACAGTTTAAAGTGAAGCTTTTTTGGATGTTAGTAACTGGCTTTGTCACTAGCTGCAACTTGCTGATCATTCGTGGTCAGTTTTCAGTGTGAGGGCTGCTCTGTAGTCTAGCTCTCTAAAGTTTCTTTTTAGTATTGGATTCCTTTCTAACTAGATTCAAAAGATTTTTTTTTTAACCATCCAGTAAAATTTTCATTGTCCTCCTACTTTGATGTGTAAAAGGTACTTTTATCTTTCTATAATCTGAACATCAAATGTGTAGTTATTAGTTGTCAAGAGTTTCAGAAACAAGATTACAGTAAGCATCTCAACACGTGAGGTTTGTTGAGGTTCAATAGCAAAAAGTGCATCAAACTGAAGGGAGAAGAGTAGTAAAACTTGAGCTAGGGACCAGAAGATGTGATTTTGAATTCTGAATCTTGAATAGCCTACTCATAAGTGTAAACATAGTTTTGTTAAGATTGCTATCTAAACTCAGTGAGACCCGATTTCAAAGAAATAAGGAATAAAAAGAATAGGGCAGGGGATGTAGCTCGGAGGTCAGATGCCCCTGGGTTCCATCCCCCGACCCACCAAAAAAAAAATGCTTTTTAAAAAAGATTGCTATCTATTATACAGGATTAATTATGAGTATCAATCAAGACAGTCTCCAGGCCAAAAAAACTCCTGGAAATAATATGATATATAATTTTCAATATTGGTACCAATGAGATCGTTTTGACCTTTTGTTATCAAATCTGTGGCATACATAGAAGTATGTATGCCTTTATAACTTGGCTACTTATCATAAGGATAAAGATTGACAATCCTATGAAGCATATTTAGAACTCCTGGCTAAAGATAGATTTAGGATATGCTATGGGCTTGTTTTCTATCTTTTGTTTTTTTTTTATTATAATTAAAAGGTGACCATACTGAAGAATTTGTTATTTTCTTAAATTACATGTATTCTCTCAAAACATGTCAGAAATTTCTTCAAACCTTTATCCAAACACCTAAGATGTTTAAAGTGACAATTGATTAGTTATATTGATTATTCTTTAAACACCAGATAATCTGAGAGACTCCTTGATCAACCTGATTTGAACAGATTGCTTTATAGCAGAATGCTGCTGCCTTTGAAGTTTGAGGTCTAAAAAAGTCTGTCTCCAAGCTGGGCGTGGTGGTGCACACTTGGAATCCCAGTGCTTGGGAGGCTGAGACAGGAGGATCACACAGGTCAAAGCCAGCCTCAGCTACTTAGGCCCTGTTTCCAAATAAAGTATAAAATAGGTCTGGAAGTATAGCCTGGAGGTAGAAAAGCTCCTGGGTTGTTCCACCCCCTAGTACCATTGGGGGGGGGGGGATCTGTCTCCAGTGGCCTGATATCCAGCTGATAGAAAAGATAGTCCAGGATAACAAAACTTCTTAAGTAGTAAAGCTCATCGTATACTGACAAGGTAACCATGAAAAGAGACACTTTCTTCATCAGCTGGCAAATAAATGGTAAATTAGAATAAGTAATTTTTTTTTTTTGCGGGTTTGGGGATGGAACCCAGGGGCATTTGACCTCCGAGCTACACCTCCTGCCCTATTTTTTATTCTTTATTTTGAAACCGGGTCTCACTGAGTTGCAGAGGGCCTCACTAAGTAGCTGAGGCTGTCCGCGAACCGTGATCCTCTGGTCTCAGCCTCCCGAATGCTGGGATTACAAGTGTGTGCCACCACTCCCGGCTTCTAATTATACTTTATTTGTAAACAGACTCTCACTGAGTTGCTGAGAGCCTCACTAAGTAGCTACGGCTGGCTTCATACCTGTGCAATCCTCCTATTGCAGCCTCTCAAGTGCTGGGATTACAAGCGTGCGCCACCATGTCTGGCTTTGGACTATAATATTTTTAACTGGCATTCATTTAAAACAGTCATTCAGCCTCTCTCTCTCTCTCTCTCTCTCTCTCTCTCTCTCTCTCTCTCTCTCTCTCTCCCCCTTCCCCCACACACACATACTGGAAGTTGAACTCATGGGTGTTCTATGTCTGAGCTACACTCCTAGTCCTGTTTTTTGTTTGTTTGTTTGTTTTGTTTTTGCTTTTTGGTGGTACTGGGGTTCCTGGAAGCCCTTCTACATCTGGGCTACACTCCCAAACCTATTTTTTACATTTTTATTTGGAAACAGGGTTTCTTAAACCAGCGAAGCTGACTCCGAACCAGCACGATCCTCCTGTCTCCACCTCCCAAGCACGGGAATTACAAGTGTGCGTCACCACACCTGGCTTATTTTTTATTTTGAGACAAGATCTCACTAGGTTGATAAGGTCTTCCCTAAGTTGCTGAGGCAGGCCTCAAACCTGCAGTCTTCCTGTCTTAGTCTCCCAAATACTGTTGTTACAGGCATGAGCCATTATGCCTAGCCCAACTTAAATTAATTTCTAAGACATCAGATTCAGTAAAGCACACAAATCTACAACTTAATGAAGATTTACATATGTATTTATTTGTATGCTCACCAAGACAACATTCCACTAGCTATGTTTGTTAAAGCAAGTGAATACATTGGATTAAAACTGGTTGCTTAATTTTTTTTTCTTATTTTAGGTAGCATACATTTATGTGGAATTGAGAAAGAAGTCACTTTTAATCCCACCACTGAGAAATCTTAGGCATTTGGGTAGATAATCTTTCATTAACTTATTCAACATAGCAATTATTAAAACAAACACAATCTTTTTCCTTCATGAGATCATACCGTAGTTGACACAATCTTTTTTCTTCATGAGATCATACCATAGTTGGCAGAGAGCTAATAAATAAAATATGTACATACATGCTATGGAGGAAAGAAGAGAGGATTCTGAAAGAGGAGAGGTTGGGGCTGCAGTTTTTACAGAGTGACCAGATATGGCTTTACCGAAAGCTCAGGTAACGTTTTAGCAAAGACCTGGAGGAGATAAAGGAAGACGTTGGGTAGATCTGAGGGGAAAGGGCACTTTAGCAGAGGCATTGTGGTTGGGGGCGGAAGGTGCCTGGCATGTTTGAGAAATATCAAGAGTGCCAGTGTGTCTGGAGCAGAAGAAGGCAAGAGACCAGTGGCGTTGGGGAAGTAGCAGGGGCCATATCTGATGGTGGCTCTCCCTCCTGGCTGCCTGTAGTAATCACTTTAGCAGCCTTTAAAAACCACTGATGCTGGGCTGTACCAGCCAGACCCCTGATTCTGGGGGGAGGCTGGTTTCTAATGTGCATCTAGTTGTGAAACATTGGCAAAAGGCCATCAGGACTTTGAGGACTTTGGCTTGTACAGTGAGTGGTTTTTGATATGCATCAGTGGCCATGTGAAGCCACTGGAGGATTTTGAGGAATTATCTATCTTACTTCGATTTTATTATTTTAAAACCAGTATATATGAGGAAATTTCCCAGACATATAGAAAATAACCACCATCCCCCATTTCCATAGCTACCTATATTTTGCCATACTTAATTTTATTCTGCTTCCTATGTTCCATTTTTCCCCCCTAGAATATTTTAATGCTAGCTTGGGTTTTCAAAAGGGTCACTCTGATTTCTGAGTTGAGAGAAAGGAGGCAGGGCAAAGGCTGAAGTATATCTCCCATGGACTATTTTCATAATATACATTTTGTGTCACCAGGTAATATATACTCTTGCATTAGATGGCTATACTATAATTTATTTGATCTTACATTACTGGACATTTTAACTTACACCATTTTGTTATAAACAATGCAAATCTCTGTAAATAAATTTCTATATGTTCACAATTCTAGTAATTTGAGATAAAGTACTAGAATAGAATTCCTGTGTCAAAGAAAATGCATAGAAATGTAAAGGTTTTTGATACGCATTATCAGAGTGTTCTAGAGAAACTTTACTAATTTATACTTCCACTGTTTCCGAAAGTGTTAGGTTTACTTAAACTTTCACTAACACTTTATATTACTGTAGGTAAAAAAAAAAATTTCCCTTTTGACAGATGAAAAACTCATGGTTTTAGTTTTCAGTTCTATGATTTTTAGTTTTCAGTTCTATGATTTTTAGTGAGGTTCAATTTCATTACAATTTACATTAAAAATTAATTTACTAGCTGTGTGACTTTAAATAAGTCACTGAGGACCTTTGTTTTTATACTATAAAATGGATACTGTATACTTGCCTCATAGGTTTTCATGAACTAATATTAAAGCATTTTGATTACTCATGTTTATAAACTTTTTGACCATGACCCAGTTTTTAAAAAAAGGCATTTTATATAATGACAAACATATGTAAGTAAAAATTTTATGGAACAATATACATATCTTTACCAAGTATAATGCACTTTGATATTTTATTTTTTTAACTACTCTTATTAGCCAAGTGTGGTGCCTCACTCTTATAATCCCAGAACTTTGGAGACTGAGACAGGAGGATCACAGGTTTGTGGCCAGCCTCACTACTTAGTAAGAGACCCTGTTTCAAAATAAAGATAAAATATAGGTCTTGTGGGGGGGAGTAGTTCAGAGATAGAATGCCCCTAGGCATTCTCAGTACTGCAATAACTAAACAAATAAATAAAATCCTTTTTTTTTTTTTTTTTTTGGTGGTACTGGGGTTCCTGGAAACCCTTCTACCTCCAGGCTACACTCCCAGACCCATTTTATATTTTTATTTGGAAACAGGGCATCTTAAGCCAGAGAGGCTGACTTCAAACCAGTGCGCGATCCTCCTGTCTCCGCCTCCCAAGCACGGGGATTACAAGTGTTTGCCACCACACCCGGCTTAAATAAAATAAAATACTTTTATTGACCATTAAATTTCACAACTTTATGTCTAAAAAACAATGTAGTATTATATCTTAAGTAGTTTTTTTATTTCTGGTGATTACCTCTCCCAGGTACCTTAGCATTCAACCTCTCTTTATCTTTAATAAAATTTACTTTCAGGGAAACAAAATAGAGAAATGACCTCAAGCCTAGTTTGTTGTATTCCCATATCAAATGTTAAATACCTTCACAATCAGAAAATGCATTTGGGGTTTATGTGCCTGTGATGACTGAATTATCAGCACCACTTATGTGAAATAGTTCTAATGTGTTTGAGCAGAAACAAATACCACATTACTACAGGGATTTTATCTGCAGACTCTCAAATTGGGACATATCTTCTGACAAGAGTTTTGTCTGTAATTTATGTTACATGGAAAGCTGACAAAAAATGTTAATTTTTAACCACATTTATTTTTAAAATCCTTTTCAACAGGGGGAAAAAAAACCGCTATGAAAGCTGGACAGTCCTGGTAAATTGAGAATGTATGACTACCGTACATAAAATATGAGATGCTGTTCACTGATAGGCTTACTAACTAGATGACTTGAGGACCACTCAAAGAAGTTAGCCAGCTATAATAAGGAGTTAGGACTAGAGAAAATGATCAGATGAAAGTGAGAGTCATTTTAAAGTGTGAGGGATCTTGCAATTAAAATGCAAAGGGAAATAGAGTAGAAATGGAATTGAATCCAGTAGCATCCTACCTCCAACCTACACTCTCAGCCTCTTTTATTTTGAAGCAGGGTCTTGTTAAATGGCTCAGGCTGGCTTCAAACCTGCAGTCTTCCTGTCTCAGCCTCACAAGTATTAAGATTTCAAGTGTATACCACTATGCCTGACTCCTTAATGCCTGTTGTTGTTGTTGTTGTTGTTGTTGTTGTTGTTGTTTTTTGGCGGGTCTGGTCATGGAACCCAGGGGCATTTAACCTCTGAGCCACACCCCCCTGCCCTATTTTTTATTTTCTATTTTGAAACAGGGTCTCACTGAGTCGCAGAGGGCCTCACTAAGTAGCTGAGGCTGTCTGTGAACCACGATCCTCTGGTCTCAGCCTCCCGAATGCTGGGATTACAAGCGTGTGCCACCACGCCCGGCTCCTTAATGCTCTTTTAATGTTTAATTCATTGAAATTTTAAAGAACTGGATGTCTGTTGGGAAATTATATTTTTACTGATGTCTCACCTATATTAATAGAAATTAAACTCCAGTTATTACCAGGAGGCTACTTTCCTCAGATTTCCCTAGTGTGTACTGTCTCTAAATTTAGCTTTATTTAGTGGAACTCATCTAGAAAGAGAGTATTTAATTTTTAGTAAAAGTGAACATACAATACTAGTTTTAAACATAATTGTAAAAATTCAACTTTAAATGTAACATATATCAGGCATTACCCTGATATATTTTAAAACACTCAGGGTCTCCTCCTCCTCCTCCTCCTCCTCCTCCTCCTCCTCCTCCTCCTCCTCCTTCACCGGGGATTGAACCCAGGGCCATTCTACTTCAGCCCTATTTCTATTCTTTCTTTGTGTATTATTTATTTATTTATTTTTATTATTATTTTTCTTTGTGGTACTGGGGATGAAACCCAAAGACATTCTACCTCTGAGCTACACCCCAGCCCTATATATGTTTTTTAATTCTTTATTTTGAAACAGGGTCTCACTGAGTTCCAAAGGGCCTAAGTCGCTGTAGCTGTCTGGGAACTGAGATCCTCCTGTCTCAGCCTCCCAAGTGCTTGAATTACAAGTGTGCGCCAACACACCCAGCCTTTATTCTTTATTTTGAAACAGGGCCTCACTAAGTAGCTGAGGCTGTCCGTGTACCCGGGTCCTCCTGTCTCAGCCTCCCCAGTGCTAGGATTACAAGCGTGCGCCACCACACCTGGCTTGCACATTTTTAAGTCTATACCTATGTTATAGCAGTTTCACTTTACAACTTTGCATTTGCCATGTAGTAACTTGCAAGTTTGAAGAAACATGCATCTGCCATGTTTTTAATTCATCACTAGATGGAGTTGTTGCAGTATACTTATATATTGGGTAGACATTAGAGTAATCTTTGCTTTCCTCAAAGTAGGCATGCGTATTTTTAAAGAGCATTTTATATATAAGCAATCAAATATTAAGTACATAACATGGAGCCAGGCATTGTGATGCATGCCTGTAATCCCAGTATTTAGGAGGCTGAAAGAAGAGGGTCGCAGGTTTGAGGACAGCCTCAGCAATACAATGAGATACTTAGCAACCTAGTGAGATGCTGTTTCAAAATAAAAATTAGAAAAGGTTAGGGGTATAACTCAGAAGGAGACTGCCCTTGGATCCAATCCTCAGTACCACCTTTCCCACCAAAAATACATAACATGGTAATAAAAATATACAGTTGGTAGTATGCTATTAGATCATGCAGTCAGTTTTTAGTAGCATCAAAACTAAGATTTTTGTTAAGGGGTGTGTGTGTGTGTGTGTGTGTGTGTGTGTGTGTGTGTGTCTGTATCTGTGTGTTTAGAGAGAGAGAGAGACAGACAGAGATTTAAACCAGTTCTTTGGTAATCCTGTAGAATTACAGTCTATCTTAACTTGTACCTGACAATTTTTTAGGAAATTTCAGTGTTTGAGCTTCTGCTTGTTTGAAGGTATGTTATGCTGCCTCACAGTGGCACTGAAACTAAATTCTTCAGTCATTACCTGTGAAGTTCAATGGGCGTTAGATAAAATGCCCAGACACATCCTTGCTGTTACCCTTCTAGCCTTACCAAGTGTACTCGGATTACAGGTGTGTGTCACCAAGTCTGGTTTCTGTTCTTACTTATTTTGATAGTTGCTTCCATAAAGCTAATAAGTTCTATACTGCTCTTTTTTTAGTTTAAAGTTTAGAAGTAAAATCCTTGTAACAGAAAGTCAGTTGGAAGTGACCTCACCATTTCCACATTCTCCTTTCCACTTCTTCCTCTTCCCACTCTTCTCAAATGCAGTTATTTTTATAAGTTTCTCTGTCGACTAGCTCTGCAGTTTTAAATGGGGCCCCCCAAAATCTAGTCGTGTGTACTATGAGGTTGTGTTATGTATGGACTTAATAACCAGTCAGTAGCTAGCCAGCCAGGAGTTCTGGAGACTAGACTGCTAATCATCTTTTATTGGGGCACATATATTACAGAGTTATTATATGTAAACATCTTCAATTATAATGTGTGTAATTTTTAAAATGAGAACTGTTTCAATTCGGATACTTGTTTGATCACATCAGAAGCTTGAAGGTAGGCTGACTCATTGTTTCGGTGACATAATCAAGAAAGCACATTCTTTGTTTTTCCATCTGCTATTATTAAATAAGAATGTTGGCCTTGTTCTCAAGTATGCTCTCCTTACAGTGCTAAGATGGCTTCTTCATATCCTGGTGTCAGGTACAAATACTATTTAAGAGAACATCCATTTTTATATGTGTAATTATCTCTTCATGAGTGTCCCTAGAAGCTTCCAGGAAACTTTTTCTAGTTCTTTCATTGATCTGAATTGCTTTAGATCCATTCTAAGCCAACTTCTGGCAAGAGCGTGAAGCTCCGTGTGCTGGAAGGGAGGGTGGAGTACCTGTGGTTTGCTAAGGAGCGGCAGAGAAGAATAATTAGGAACTAGGCAGTCAGCAGTGTCTACAACAGTGTCAAACCCTTCAGTGGAAAACATTACCAGCCTTGTTTATAACAAGTCTGGCAGGCTACTTTCCTTTGAAAAATTAAGTAGAAAGTTGCAGTTATTTAAAACCATAACCTTCTTTATATCTCTTTTGCTACAATAGCTATTTTTACTTATATATCTAAAAAGGGGCATTTGTAAGCTAGGCATTAAAGCAAGACTAGGAAATGTATCATTTCTCTTCCCTTGAGTTTGATTATATTTATTGGACTCATGCCTTTGTACTTCCTTGAAACAAAGATTTAAATAATTACACACTATTTGCAAAATACAGACTTCAATAGTTATTTTGAAGCAGCATTTCATTGATTTTTTTTTAAATCAAAGGCATCCAAAATGAGAAATGTTAACTTTTTGCTTTCTTTCCTCCTAGATGTAGAATTTATTTATCTCCTAGCAAATAATCTTTTTGTTATGCTTCAGTTTTTATGATACTCATTTATTCCTTATTACACAGATGACTGTGGCCTAAATGTAGTAATTCTCTATGAATAAGACTTATTTTTAAATAAAATTTTAATTTTACTACCTTTTTTCCCTCAGTTATCTTATACTTAATTATATTATACAATCTTTCAATCTTCTGCATTCATGCTAAGTTTTAGAATCTGTCATTGTATATAGTGCCTTTATAGGACACTTCCCCAAGATAAAGACCTTCAGAATTATTCTTATATTTTCTAGAATTTTTTAATTCTTTAAGTTTTCTAATAGGAAAATACTCCAGTAATCTTTCTTGTATAAGTACAGTAGTTTGAACTATTTATTTATTTATTTATTTTGTGGGTCTGGGGATGGAACCCAGGGGCATTCGACCTTCGAGCTACACCCCCTGCCCTATTTTTATTCTTTATTTTGAAACCGGGTCTCACTGAGTTGCAGAGGACTCACTAAGAAGCTGAGGCTGTCCGTGAACTGCGATCTTCCGGTCTCAGCCTCCCGAATGCTGGGATTACAAGCATGCGCCACCACGCCCGGCTAGTTTGAACTGTTACAGATGTGTAAGAAATTATCAAGTAAATGATTCTCTAGTACTAAAATGTGTATGTTTAGTTTTCCTCTAAGTTAATCCATTTCATGCTGGATCTATTTGCTTTTACATTTAAGCTTAATGTCCAACTTCTTAGAAGAACTGAATGCTCTTAACACATTAATATTTAAGAAATAATACTGTAGTCACAATAAAGACATCACTTTTGAACTGCTATATATTTTCTAGTGATATTACTGATATAGTTAGAAATACTGTATTAGTTAGCTTTCTCGTTGCTACAAGTAAATTAACTGACAAGAACAACTTAGAAGAGAAAAAAAATTTACTTTGGCTTATGGTTTCAGAAATTCAGTCCATAGTTTGCCAGCTCCAAGGCAGACATATCGTGGCAGCAGGGCATGGTGGGAGACCGATGCTCACCTCATGGCTGTGGGAGGAAGAGAGGAAGAGAGGAGGAAGGCAGGGACACGTACAGGCCTCAAGGCCATGCCCACCTCGGAACTTGCTGCTCGGGGGTCACGCTTCCAACGCATAAACTTTGGGAGGACGTTTCAGAGTCAAACCTTAACAAATACCAAGACCAATTTTCAGTGAGATAATATTTACTCTGAAATTTGTTCTTTGAGTCTCATATTGTGGTTACAAATATAAGTTCTTTTAGATGTTAATGTGTTACGTGAAAAAAGAGTTCTAAGGTCAAATAATTTCTCATATGTGGGATTATTTTGGGTTAAGTGTTTATTGTGCATATCTTCTTAAAGCCCTTAATATTCTAATGTGCATTATCAATATTTTAGAATAGTATATACCACAGTGTTTGCAAAACTTATTTAAACATGAAACACTTTTTTTTTTATATTTTTTTCCTTCGAACACAATACGAGGAACCACTGATATTTGATCCAATTAGTAGTTGCATGGATTCTTGTGAAGGAAGTGTGTCTCTAACCTTAATTTATGAATTCCACCCAGTTTATTTAAAGAATTAGTAACCTTAATACTTGGACATCTAGGACAATTTCAAATGCATTTCAGGGCTTTTTTTTTTTTAAGAGAATAAGAACCATATTATTTTGGGTGTACTTTTGTCTACTATTTCTTCAGTTTTTGTCTAAATGAAATTATTGACATGAAAATTGTTGGAATATATCTTAAATAGACTGGTCAGGAGAGCTGGTGAATCCCCAGTATTTTCACTCCAGCCTGGTTTACTCTGCTGAGCTCTATAAACAAGTATTTGGAAGCTCCTGAACCTACACTGGCTTCTGAATTCAGTCTAAACTGAGCTCATCCTCATTCCTTCCAGGCCCTCAATTCCAGACTTTAATTTCTATATCCCTCCTGTGTATGGCCCTGTCATCTTCTTAGTCACCCAAACTAGAAACCCAGGAGACAGATTCCTCTTACGTCTCCTATATCAGGATTTCTCAACACTGGGGTAACTGACATTTGGGGTTGGGTAATTCTTTGCTGTGGGGTGCTGCCCTGTACTTTGTAGATGTTCCATAACATGTATGGCTGCTGTCTTCTAGATGCCCAAACAACCCATGTCTCCAGTGTGAAATGTCCCTGAGGGACAGCTTGTCCCAGGTTAAGAACCAGTTTTCTATATACAATCTGTTACTTAATCTTACTTATGTTACTTCCTAAATTTACCTTTAATTCTTTTGTGTGTGTGTGTGGGGGGGGGTTGGGGATGGAACACAGGAGCATCAGATCTCCGAGTTAACGCCTACCCTATTTTTTATTCTTTATTTTGAAACAAGATCTCACTAAGTTGCAGAGGGCCTCACTAAGTAGCTGAGGCTGTCTGCGAACCACGATCCTCCAGTCTCAGCCTCCCAAATGCTGCGATTACAAGCGTGCGCTGCCACTCCCGGCTCTTTAATTCTTTCTTATGCCTTCATTCTACTCCCTAATGTCCCGTCCTGTTTATACTTTAATACTTGGGATTCTTTAATAAGGTTCTGCTTCGTCTCCCTATCTTCATTATTGTTTCTCTCCAACCCACCTCCTTCATTTGCTGCCACATTTATCTTTCTAAAATGCAAAATTATTTTCTGTTTATTATTTCACTTCCAGTGCCTCACAAGTGGCTTATTTTATTTCTTCATTCTAACCTCATTCTTCAAAGACATTTCTACTTACTAAATTAGTTCCTTTTACACACAACAATACACTGGGCCATTTTCCCACTGTGAAATATTTGTTTCAGACTTTCCCTAGGCATCACTTTCTCCATCATAGCCCTCAATCACTTTTTAATTTTTTTGAGAATCTATCATGGTAGACAGTATTTTACTTTTACTCTGTCTTTCCAACATGAACTTTTCAAGATTTAGTCAGCATTCTCACTGCTGTGACCTAAACACCTGACTCACAAAACTTAGATGAAGAAGAATTTTATTTGCTCATACTTCTGGAGATTTCAGTTCATGTCAGAATGATTCCTTGGAAGCAGCAGCTGCAGGTCTTCAGGGCATCATGGCAGGGAGCAGAGAAAGAAGATGAGAGCTTGTTGTCAGCTCATGGTGGCAGGGTCTAGAGAGAAGGGAGAAGGAGAGAGAAAGGGAGGGGAGGGGAGAGGAGGAGAAGGGAGAGGAGGGGAAGGGAGAGGAAAGGAGAGGAGAGGAGAGGAGAGGAGAGGAGAGGAGAGGAGAGGAGAGGAGAAGAGGAGGAGAAAGGAAGCTGTAGTGGCCCAACTAGAAAAAACATCCCTAGCCACAGGGACCCTTTCCCAGCAACCAAGTCCCACCTTTAAACTTGGCTATATGGCTTAACATATGAGTTTTGGGTATTATTTTAAATTCAAACTATAATAAAAATCTTATTTTTTTTTAACATATCTGTCTTCTCTTACCAGATTGAAAGTTTCAAGGGCAGGGACCATCTCCATCTCAGTTCTTTTTCTTTTTCTTTTTTTCTTTGCAGTTCTGGGAATTGAACTTAGGGCCTAGTACATGCTAGGCACATGCTCTGTCACTCTGCTGTATCCTTAGTCTCCATACCAGTTTTTGGCATATAATGGTCAATAAAATTTGAATCATTTACTAGTATGCTCTGCCAGATGTAGTAGCATACTAATTAATTCTAGGAATTTTGTTCTTTGTATTAGTAGTGAAAATTATTCATTCTCCTTTATCATCTAAACTTTGATAGGTTAGTTTTTGACCACAGAAATAATGAAAATTATAATTTTTATTAAGAAACAAGCCATTCAGAAGAGAATTAAAGAAAACTAGGTAGTTATTAAATGCAGATATCATTTACTTATAACTAGTTAAAATATTTTTGTTCTGAAAGAATTTAAATAATGTGGACTAATTAGCTGAACATTGTGGCACACACCTATAATCCCAGTACTTGGGAAGCTGAGACAGAAGGATCCCAGGTATTAAGGCCAGCCTTAGCAACTTAGCAAGACTATTCCAAAATTAAAAACGTATAAAGGGCTGGGAGGTAGAATGCCCCTAAGTTCAACCTCCAGTATCAAAAAGAAAAGAAAAAATATATATGGCCCAATTAAATTGGGTGAGTTATTGTGTAGCATCTACTGGACTTAAAATATTGCATTTCCCTTAGAATTTTATAAGCTTACAGAAAGCAATATCATTATTTTAATAACTAATCTAGTTTGTGTGTGTGTGGGGGGGATATACTTGGGATTGAACCCAGGGATGTTCAATCACAGTTCCATAGCCCCAGTCCTTTTTTCATTTTTCATTTTGAAACCAGGTCTCACTAAGTTACTATGTACTGGCCTTGAACTTGTGGTCCTCCTGTCTCAGCCTATGAAGTTCTGGGATTATCAGCATGCACCAACATGCCTAGCGCTAATGGTAATTTAGTTTTTTAGAAAGTATCTTTAGAACACATTCCTATAGTCACCAGCCTGCACTCTTTAGAAATTTAACCCCCTCCTCCAATGAAATGAAAACCCAAAACCTATCAAGTCAGTAAAGAATTGGTGTCTACGTCCCTTCTTTGTATGTTTTAATAGAGTATATGTGATCAGATTCCCTGAGTTGGAATAGCCACAGTTAGTCTGAGCAACTATACTTTTACCTGGAACATTAATTAAAAGGTAAAAAAAAAAAAAAAGGAAAAATATCAGGATTGTAGGGCTTTGGGAAGGTAACACAAGTTGTAGAACCAGCCTCACAGTGAGACAGGTATTGAAGATGGGGAAAGAGGGGATGAGTAAGACGATCCAATTGAAGATTCTTCATCCTGGCACAAAGCTTTACCAGATTGTTAATTATTTGTTAAATGAATCCAAACATAATGACAGTTAAACAAGGAGTGAGGACTTTCTGCTTCAGGTCTTAGAATGGCACAAAATGTATCACTTTCAGAATAAAATTTTTTAATAGGAAAGCTGTATTGGAAGTTTTCAGAAACAAAACTGGGAAAGAGTCAGGATACTACAAGGAAAACACTTCCTTTTACACCATTGGTGCTAAGGTAGACCTCGGAGACATGGGATGCCAGCCCATCATTATTAACCATTTGCCAAGGACCCAGAATTGGCCATGACTATTTTTTTCTGAATTCTGTCATCTATGCTCTTCTTTCCTTCAAATTTAATATTTTTTAAATCTTTAAAGTAAAAAATTTTGAATTTACTTATTTGCTGTATTGGGAATCAACCCCGGGGGATCTCTAACATTTAAATCTTTAAAATAAAAAATTTTGAATTTACTTATTGCTGTATTGAGAATCAACCCTGGGGGATCTCTACCATTGAGCTACATCCCTAGACTTTTTATATTTTATTTTGAGACAGGATCTCTCGAAATTACCCCGGCTGGCCTAGAACTTGTGATCCTCCTGCTTCAACCTCCGGAGTTGCTGAGATTAGAAGTTGTGCACCACAGCACTCAATCCATTCCTTTAATTTTACACATTAAGTGTTGCCAGTTAAAATTCTCTTCAGGTTCTTGAACTGCTTCAGAAAAGAATGGTGTGTAGTGAAATGAAAGAGGAGACTTATTTGGACTGGGGAAAAAAGACATCAAGTGTCTTTGACAAATGCTGTTTCTAAAAGAGTTTTTACTCATGACTTGGAAAATTTTGCATTATAATGGATCGTTTACATATAGATTATATTATGTTTGTTTTATACTTTGACAAATTTTGTATATTTTGAGTATATATTTTATGAGTTTTGGATCTTTAAATTTTGAATTTGAAAATTTCAAGGCTGTATTTGATATATATATGTATATATATATATGAAAACTATATTTTTGGTTTTGAGCAACCTTGTTTTTTATATACTTTTCAATATAGTACATAAATATATAGTATATTGAATGTAAATTTTCTTCAGTTATTTACCTAATATGAGAATGACATAGTTTTCAAATGAATAAAAACTATTAGCCTTGTAAGGATCAAATAAAAGATACTAGGCTAGGCATGGTGGTGTAGTGCACGATTACTACTGGGGATTGAACCCAAGGGTATTCTACCACTGAGCTACATCACAGTCCCTTTTACTTTTTATAATTTTCAAATAATATCTTACTGAGTAGGCAAAGCCAATGTTGAGTTTATAATCTTCCTCTCTCAGCCTCCCAAGTATTGAGATTATAGGTTGCGCCACTGCCCCCGGTTGGGGTCATTTATGTATGGTTTTATTTATGCATTGTTTTATGTATGTTTTGTTTACAGACACATTTTCAAATATGTATTGTTACTGCTTTAGCACTGAACTCATAATCAGCATCGCTATAACTCACACCAGAGTGAAGCTTATCTAACACACACGTATTTTTCTTAAGGCATATCACAACCTTCTTGTACCTAGGAACAGACAACACTTAGGAATACTTTAGCAATATGCCAGGGACACACTTTAAACAGTGATAGCACCAATAGTAAACACAAAAATGCAGAAAATGTGATGTTAAATAGACTGCAAAAAGGATACTTGTTTTAAATAGTATGAGTACTGAAACAAGAATGTCAGGTATCATCCTATTCAACTTCAAATGGAAATGTGCATAGATTTTTCTCTTGCTCACTGAACATGTGCAAAGACTAAGAAAATGCCACAAGTCTTAGTTTTAGAGTTACAGATACATTTTAGTGAGTAAGTAAATTCATGTGTACAGAATTTGGGAATAAGCAGGATGGGTTAAAATTGTTTTAAAGAAGCTATAATTGAACACTTAGAAATATTCACATTTGAAAGAAAATTGCTTTTATTTGGGGTATGTGGATGCTGTCCGTACAGTTTTCATGTCCTCTTGTCCAGTGGCATCAAACTGGCTGCTTTCAGTTTGTCATTTTCTTTTCTGCCCTGCAGGGAGCAACCTATCTTCAGCACTCGAGCTCATGTCTTCCAGATTGACCCAAACACAAAGAAGAATTGGGTACCCACCAGCAAGCATGCAGTTACTGTGTCTTATTTTTACGACAGCACAAGAAATGTGTATAGGATAATCAGTTTAGATGGCTCAAAGGTAGGTAGTATTTGCCTTAAATAAACTGTTTTGACTTATCTTGATTATAATATTTTCTTTTTATTATTTTTATTATTTTAATTTTTGCAGTACTGGGGATTGAACCCAGGAGCATTCTACCTCTGAGCCACACCGGCCTAAGTTTTATTCTTTATTTTGAAACAGAGTCTCACTAAGTTGCTCAGGGCTTCACTAAGTAGTTGAGGCTGGCTGAAAATCTGTGAACCTCCTGTTTCAGCCTCCCAACTGCTGGGATTACAAGCATGCGCTACCACGTCTGGTTCTTCTTTTTAATTTTCAAAACTCTGTGTGTGTGTGTGTGTGTGTGTGTGTGTGTGTGTGTGTGTGTGTGTGTGTGTTACTAGGGATTGAACCTAGAGACATTCTACCTCCTAGCTATACCCTCAGCCTTATTTTATCCTTTATTTTGAAACGGAGTCTTGCTAAATTGCTGAGACTGTCCTTGAACCAGCAATTCTCCTGTCTTGGCCTCCTAAGAACTGGGATTACAGGTGTGGGCCTGGCTGAATTTGTAAAACTTTAAAAACTATTACTGTTCATTCTTAGGTTAGCACTACTTTTTGTCCACCAAATTTCTTGGATCAACCACCTTATTAAATTGAGTCATATACCAAAAATAGTCTATACATTTGAGATGATTCAGTTTTTTCAATATTCATTACATGTCTCTCACGTGTCAGGCAGGCACTATGCTAGGTAGTAGGAATATAGTTGTGAACACAATGGCCATGATCTAGAATCCTAGAAGCTAGAATTATTTTCGGATATCGTCAGCTTTGTGTTACTATAGCAAAATACTGGCACAAGCTAATTATGGAGAGATTTTGGAGGCTGAAAGTCCAAACAACATATTACAAGTTTGATGAGTGCTGCTGCTTGCTTTTAGCACTGCATGTGGATGGGGATGGTAGGAGTGCATAGGAAAGCAATCGATTACATCTTGGATCAGGAGCAGAGAGGGATGACAGGGGCCAGGCCAGCTCCTTTTAAGAATAGCCCTTTGGCCAGGCGTGGTGGCTCACGCTTGGAATCCCCGTGCTTGGGAGGCGGAGACAGGAGGATCGCGTTGGTTCGAAGCCAGCCCCTCTGGCTTAAAAGACCCTGTTTCCAAAATTAATAAAGTATAAAATAGGTCTGGAAGTGTAGCCCAGAGGTAGAAGGGCTTCCAGGAACCCCAGTACTACCAAAAAAAAAAAAAAAAAAAAGAATAGCCCTTTTATGAACTCGGAGTCTCACGAAGAACTACCTCCCCAAAGCATGCCTCCAGTGACCTAAATACCTTCCCCTTGGCCCCACCCTTGAAGGTTCTACAGTGCTTCCCTCCAATCATCTGAATCTTTGTGAGAAAACAATTAAACCACAGCCAAAACATAGCAACTTCTGTAGGATAGTAGGCAGTTCTTTTTTTTTTTTTCTTCTTGGTATTGAGGATGGAACCCAGGGGCATTCTACCTCTGGGCTATACCCCCAGTTTATTTTTAGTCTTTTTATACGGGTCTCACAGAGTTGTGAAGGGCCTCCCTAAGTAGCTGAGGCTGTCCACCCCAAAAGCTGGGATTACAAGCGTGCACCACCACGCCCAGCTGGCAGTTCTTAATCACTAAATCATATGAAGTCTTCATGTCACTTCTGCAGCTGACAGTTCTTATCTCAAGAGAATTGTAAGGACAGAAACCCCAAGGTTTTATTTTTAGGAGAGAGAGTATCATTTAAGAGCAAGGAATGCCTGGGCTTAGCTCTCAGCTCCGCCAATCACTGAGTGTTTTGACTTTGAACAAATTACCTCTTAAGCCTCATTGTTCTCATGTCTGTACTGGTAGTTTTAAGGATTAAATAAGTTAATCTCTGCAAAGCAATTAGTGCCTGGTCTGTATTAGACTCTTCAAAAGGGAAGAAAATTCATTTTAGTGTAAATGCTTAGATAAAGAAATCCCAAGCCTGGCGTGGTGGCACACCCTTGTAATCCCAGTACTTGGGAGGCTGAGACAGGAAGAGCACAGGTTCACCACCAGCCTCAGCAACTTGTGAGGTTCTCTGTAATTTAGTGAGACCCTGTTTCAAAATAAAGAGTAAAATAGGGTTGAGGGTGTAGCTCTGAGGTAGAATGCCCTTGGGTTTCATTCCCAGTACCACAAGAAAAAAAGAAAGAAGAAAGAGCAAGAAGGAAAAGAAAAGAAAGAAAGAAAACAAAATTCCACACAGCATATTCTGGATATAGTATGCAGAAAGATGGGGTTTCCATCCTTCTTCCGACCTTCAAGAAGCCATGAGGCCTTTCCAGTCCCCAGAGTATAAGCTATAGTATAGGAGTTAAAAGAACAGATTCTAGAGCCAAACTATTTCATTTGAATTTTTGTTTTACTTACTAGACATGTGACCTCAAGGAAGCTATTTAACTTCTTTGTGCCTCATTTTTACTATCTGCGAAAAGGAACTATCAGTTTTCCCATTTGTAAAAGGGAATTAATACAACTACCTATATTATTATACCATAGCATTCTTATGAAGAGTAAATAAATTTAGGCAAAATCAACAATAGCATATAGTAACCACCCTACTAATACTTGCTATTATTGTTATTACTAGTGTGTGTGTGTGTGTGTGTGTGTGTGCGTGTGTGTGTGTGTGTGTGTGTGTGTGTGTGTGTGTGTATTTTTGTGGTGCTGCATATTGAACCCAGGGGTATTTTACCTCTGAAAACAGGGTCTCACTAAGTTGCGGAGCGTCACTAAGTAGCTGAGGCTGGCTGCAAACCTGAATCCTCCTATCTTAGCCTCCTAAGTACTGGAATTCCAAGCGTGCGCCACCACAACCGGCCTGTTATTACCAATATTATTAGACTCTTAATTACATGCTGCCTTGTAGGTTTGGGGGAATAAAAGACAATTTAATTTATTGCCAAGCTTCTAGTCGGATTTTTCAGTGTGCTCATTCTTTATCTTTTTGACTAGATTATAGGACCTTAGAGGGTATTTTGTACTTTATTTCTTGTAAATAAATGTGTAACATGTATGTACCAGAATAATCTCTCCCCCCCCCCTTTTTTTTGCTTGGAGGATTTAAAGGACTTGAGAAACAATAATTAATTTTTGTTCATTGTTATTTAATGAAGAGTAATTTTTCAAACTTTGTAACTGGCTTATTGAAATGCAACAGATATTAAATATCTCTGGCAGATATTAACTATTATTATCTCAGGGTTTAGAGTGTTAATTTCTTTTTTTTCTGACTCAAACCTAATCTGTAATCTGTTTTGTCTCTTGACCCAAATCACAGATAAAATGTCATTTTATTAGATCAGCAGTATACAAAAGTAAAGGTGAGGTAATATAGTTAATGACCAGTATTGGGAATGGCCTAGGAAGATTGAGAAAGCTCTGACTAATATATTTCAAAAATTGGTGAAAGGACTTGGTTTCTGCCCCAAAAAAAGCAGCAACTATTCCAATGTAAATTAACCCAGCTAAAGGTAATTAGCAAGTCTATAGGAGAGGGGAACTAGGACTTCCTCATCCTCATTCTAAAGACAGGTTTACATAATAATTGGATAATCTAGCTTGGATGGGAGGAGGGGTCAACCTTCCTGAAAGGAGACACCTTGCCAGGGAAGAATCTTACAGGGCCGGTTACAACATCAGAATTATGTAAACAACATAGAGGTCCTGAGTATAAAAGGTCTGGTCCACGTGTTTATCTTTGGTGAGGCATTCACTCAAACCCCACCTCCCCCATGCCATTTCTATCTTTTTAATAAACTTCTTAAAATCTTCAACAAGAGTCCGGGATAATGTGTATTTATCCTTAGCTCAGGACAAGAACCCACAGTTTTTCTGTTTTTCTGTTTTTGTGGTTTGTTTTGGGGGGAATTTAACTTCTCCCCAAACCATAACAGTTCATGTCTAGGAAAAGACCTATATGGAAGATTTTGTTTTGTTTTGTTTTTTGTGTTATTGGGGATAGAACCCAGAGGCATTCTACCTCTGAGCTACATTCCTAACTTTAGTTTTTATTCTTTATTTTGAAACAGGGTCTCATTGAGTTGCAAAAGACCTAGCTAAATAGCTGAGGCTGGCCTTGAACCTTGATCCTCCTGTCTCAGCCTCCTGAATGCTGAGTTTACAAGCCTGCACCACCACTCCCAACTTGGAAGTTTTTAAATAGATTTCAGTTGATAACTTTCACCATATTAAAATACTTTAGTTATTCTCAAGAAAGGAAATTTTTTCTTGATAACTTTTTTTTTTTGGTGATATTGGAGATTGAGAGCATCCTATCCTTGAGCACCCCCCCCCCAAGCCCACTCTACTTTTCATTTTGAAACAGGGTCTTACCAAGTTTCTGAGACTGGTATGGACTATGCAATGCTCCTGTCTAAGCCTCCCAAGTATTGGGATTGTAAGCATGGGCCACCACACCTGGCTATAGAACTCTTGTGAAAAGTTATTGTATTGTTTCTTTCAGCCAGATCTATCTTCCATAGTAAAGTTATATTTTCTACCATATTTTCCATTTTCTAGTTACTTTTCTAAAAGGATACCGTTAACTCTAGCAGTTCATAGGAGTAGTTGTTTCTTGGTAAGCAGTAGTGTTTATTTGACTCAGATAAATGAGTATTTTTCTTTTTCCTACCTCCACTTCTTTTTCTGCACTTTCTGATTGAGTTAGAAAACCTATAGGTACCCCAGGGTAGAAAATGTTTATTTGTTCTCACTAAGAGCTGAAATGCATGTGTGAAGTTGCTTTAAGGTTTTCTGATCATGCTGCAGAAACATTAGCGTGGCCGGGAGCCAGGATCTGGGCACCACAGGGTCTGTAATGACACAGCGTTCTATCACCTGGCCTTAAAAGGACAAGAACTGCAGGTTGAGAGTCATGTTTATTTTAAAGCACTAAAAACTTTTTTAAAGGATCCATAGTAATGTTTCATGTACAGAATCTAAGAAGTAAAGTTTTGCATGTAGGGTTATCTACGGTTGTAAAGATTTTCCTTAGTAATTAAAGAACAAGTAATACAGAGGCAAGTTAAGGGTCAGAGATTGAAATGGGATTCTTTACTAAAGTAGAAAGAAATTAATTTGAGATAGTTAAAACAAGAATGAGTGACCAGCAACATACTGGTCAGTATTTTTAGATGCTTGTGTAACCTGTTTCCAGCCCACTCTTTGTGTAAAAATATCCTTATCTCTTTGAAAACACTCAAGTCCCAGCTCAAATGTTCTTCATAGAACACTGAGGGCTCTAAACATAAAGCAGTGCCTGCCTGTCTTTCTCTGCCTGCCTTCCACTCTGTCACATCCTGGCTTCACTGGACTTCGTTTCTGGTTATAGTATCAGCTATTTATTTACTTGTATTGGCAGACTGCGCTTATAGAATGAATCCATTATTACATTGCTTCTCAGCCTGCGTTCTGGTGCACACCTGTCATCCCAGCACTGGGAGGCTGAGACGGGAGGACCCCAGGTTCGCAGCCAGCCTCAGCTACTTAGTGAGGCCCTCTGCAACTTAGTGAGACCCTGTTTCAAAGTAAAAAATAAAAATAGGGCTGGGGGTGTAGCTCAGAGGCAGAATGCCCGTGGGTCACCAAAAAACAGACAAATACTGCCTCTTATTGTTAAATCTCAAATTTCTATAATTGTGTTTGACATGTAATTGGTACTCAATAAAAATGTTAAATAAATGAATTATCCTTTACCATTTTTTTCATTTCTTTCATCTGATGACAGCTCTGTAGGGTAGGGTAATTATTAGCCATATTTTACATCTCTAAAACAATACTCAGGCAGAAGCCATTTTAAACTGAAGGGTAAATATTAATATATAAATTTTGCCCCCAAATAAGGGTTCTTTTATAATAATATATATATTAAATATATATATTTATATATATAATAATTATACTGTCTGTGAGATAAAGGGCCAATTTTTGTTATTCTCTCTTTTGTAATAGGGCAGTTGTCTATGTATTCAATATTATAACTTCACCAGTACCTGCATAACATAACCTATAAATATTTTACATTTATACCATTTTTATATGGCAAACAAATTTAGTTGTGTTCTGAAAATATTTTATTTTTATTCCACTTAATAGCTCACCAGCAGACGCTTATGGATTTGAAAACATATATCGTTTTATTCTTATCAGAATCGTTTAATCTTAATTATAGAGGTTATTAACCACCCAATAAGTTGCTGAGGTTCTTGCTAAATTACTGAGGCTGATCTTGAACCTTCAGTCTTCTGCCTCAGCCTCCCAATTACTGGGGTTACAGGTGTGTACCACTACATCTGGCTTCTATGACTATGTTTACATATTTAACATTGTGGTTTATTAGCAATTCTAAATTTTTTATATATATGATACTTAGGATTGGACCCAAATATATTCTACCTTTGAGCTACATACCCAACCCTATTTTACTTTTTTTTTTCTTTTGGTGGTACTGGGGTTCCTGGGAACCCTTCTTCCTCTGGGCTACACTCCCAGACCCATTTTATATATTTTTTTAATTTGGAAACAGGGTTTCTTAAGCCAGCACGGCTGGCTTTGAACCTGAGCGATCCTCCTGTCTCCGCCTCCCAAGCGCGGGGATTACAAGTGTGCGCCACCACGCCCGGCTCCTATTTTACTTGTTAGTTTGAAACAGGGTCTCACTGAGTTATGGAAGACTTCAGTAAATTGCTGAAGCTGGCTATGAACCTGTGATCCTTCTGTCTCAACTTCTCAAATACTGGGATTACAGGCATGCACCACCATGCCCGGCTCAGTGCCAAATTTTATATAACAAAATGGTCCTGTGTTTAAATGCCTATTTGCTAATTTTTAGCTGGTTACTCAGACTTGTTTTATTTTTCAGGCAATAATAAATAGCACCATCACTCCAAACATGACATTTACTAAAACATCTCAGAAGTTTGGCCAGTGGGCCGATAGCCGGGCAAACACTGTTTATGGACTGGGATTCTCTTCTGAGCATCATCTTTCAAAAGTAAGTTAAATCGTAAGATCTGAGTGAAAGTCTTCATCTTCAGCTTATATGTCTTAAATACGTAGTAGCAAATGGAGAGTATAAAATACGGGAGAACTACTGTAGTGACTTCAGAGCAAAGATCACAAGATCATTGAATCTTTTGTCACTTGTGTAATTTATTATACACATTAAAAACAACCACCATTCATGGAGAAGGACTTTGTGGTTAGTTGTCTGGGTGATAGGAAATAAAATGTGGAGATAAGTAAGCACTTGAAAAGGGATTTTGCTTTGAGACTACTGCTCTTAGTTGGGGATCATCTGCAAGATAGAGTGAACACCAACCTCTTCTGAATTGTAAAAACTGCAGTTTATAGTGATATGTATATATAAATTTCAACATTTTTATATGAGTGCAGGCACATAGATATGTTTGTGTTTAGGGAAAATCGTGCTTTATCTGAGTAGGGATTACTCTGAATTTTGGTGCAGTGCAGAGAGAGATCCAAAGACACCATGAGGAATTCTTGGGTAAAACTAAATGAATTATTGTGTCCAGAAAGGTCAATAAATGTGGAGTGTCACCAGCCTAAATGCTAGAAATAAAATAATTGTCCTGGCCATATGCAAAAGTTGCGCATTGTTTATATTAGCAGCACCTTGAGTTGTGAATGTTACACAGAAGCATAAGTAAGGAAATTAAAGTATTCTGTTACCAAAAACACTTCTACATTTGAAACACATTTCATGAGATTGGGTATAGACATGATCTGATGGCTTGAGGGCTGAGATTATTCAAGTTCAGGCTAATCAGATTCTGGGAGATAGACACTTTCCATATTTATGTGAAACTTTAAGCTACTTATTACAGAAATAAATCAGATTCTTAAAAAGGAGTTATTTTTAAAAAATCTTGAACTTTTGTATTTATTGTCTTGAAGTTATAATTAGTTCAGTAGATGGAATAATCTACTTTATTTTTTATTATAGTTTTAAGCATTCCTTAGCACTGATGTTTTCAAGTGTTTTGTTATATTTTTGATATAAATTATTTTTGAAGTTTAATTTTAACACTTTTATTTTATTTTTTTATTTTTTTTTTGGTGGTACTGGGGGTGGAACCCAGGGGCTTTCCACCTCTGGGCTATACTCCCAGCCCTTTTTTAATATTTTATTTGGAAACAGGGTCTCACAAAGTTGCTGAGAGCCTCACTAAGTAGCTGAGGCTGGCTTTGAACCTGTGCAATCCTCCTGTCTCAGCCTCCCAAGCGCAGGGATTACAGGCATGCACCACCATGCCCGGCTAAATTTTAACACTTTTAAATTTTACTTTTGTGATTATAAATCATTCAAAGATGATTAAAACAAGTGTTATCTGATTTGGTTCTCTGACACATATCGTATTCTCTTAATATATTTTTTTAACTGATACACGTTTGAGTTTCAGATTCAAAGTATCTCAACATAAAAAGAACATGGCCATCCAGTTGAGCATTGATGTTTCATAAATAATCCCCTTGGAAAATCATGTTTATTTTACTACTTTTGCCATTACTTAGAACCTTAGAACTTTTCTTTTGGAATGGTCTATTAAAGCCTATAGCCAAAAAAGTAAAAGAGAGAGAGGTGTGGGCGAGAGAAGTACAAAATTACAAGTATATTCCATTTGCTCAATTTCTTGATTTGTAACACAGAACTAAGTAATGGGTTAATTTTTCAAATAAATGCAGCATGAAATGATGTTGAGGTCTCAGTAACTTTGACTTTAAATTCTTCATTCTATCTTTCAAGCTACTGAGCAACTAGCTACTCTCGTAAAGGAATAGTTTATTAAATTCTGTCAATCACCATTTCTTTTTATTTGAGATTTTTGCCTGGGAAGGGTTTTTATTTTTTAAGATTTTTTTTTGGTTTTTTACTCTTTAAAGTTAGCACATGAGCCGGGCAGGGTGGCACACGCCTGTAATCCCCGCGCTTGGGAGGCTGAGATAGGAGGATCGCACGGGTTCGAAGCCAGCCTCAGCTACTTAGTGAGGCTCTCAGCAACTTAGTGAGACCCTGTTTCCAAATAAAATATAAAAAAGGTCTGGGAGTATAGCCCGGAGGTAGAAAGCCTCTGAGTTCCACCCCCAGTACCACCAAGAAAATAAAAAATAAAAAATAAAGTTAGCATATGCTTTTATGCTTTTTACCAATTATTGCTAGTGGGAAACCCTTGTATTTTAAAGGTGGTTGAATATTGGGAAACAACCTTTAAACTCTTAGAGTTAAGTCTAATTTTTTTATTGTGTGGATTTGGCTCCAAGAGCTTAAAGGCAATCTCTTCAGAATATGTTGACCCAGAAATGACAATCAATATCCTGATCTATTTTCCAAGCTACCCTGAATATTAATTTTTGTGCTTTTCAAACTGTAGGGAACCCTAAGGAATTTTTAATCATTTACACAAATGAAGCAAACACATAACTATTACGGCTTCTTTTATTAACAATCCTGACTGAGTCAAAGCATCATAAGGGTTTGGAGAAGACTGGATGCAATTGTAGATAAGGCTTCACAAAACAAAGGAAAGCAGCATCATTGGAAGAAATATATTTTTTTCTAAGGTTGACTCATGTGAGCAAAATTCCAACTGCGCTTAGATTGTTAAGGGGCTTACTAAATTGTATTTGTTGCTATGGAAACTGAAGCCATTATGTTTTCTTCTGCTGAAAAACAAGGATATAAAAATTAGCCATAGCGTAAGTTTTTATGAAGTTGAGAAGGCTTTTAAACATGAAATATTGTGGAATGCTAAATTAACAGAAGAGAAATCATGTTCTCTACTTCAGATCACATAAAGAAAAGTTAATTACATTTTTGTTTTTCTTTCATTTCCACCAATGTGAGACTTTTTAGCTTTGTATTCAGATTTTTTTCATGTAAGAAGATATTCTGTTCAAGTAAAGAAGTATAGTAACGCAGATTCAGCTGTGTCTACCTCCCTATATGTGGATGTGACAAGTTTAAGATAAAGATGTAATGATGACACATAAACTACAGAGAATTTAAAAAACATAAACAACACAGCTTGTTCTATCTGATTTTAAAATCTGAAGTCCAACAGTTGAGTTATCTTATGCTTAGTCCTGAGTCACAAGGGTTATAGATTTTATAATAGTACCACTTTTTCCTTTAGTAAATTAAATTTGACCCTCCCCTATCTCTCAAAAGCCTTCCCCCACCCCAAACTTTCTTTCCCAGGATAGAATTGAAATCAGGGTGGCTTATTGGGGTTTGAAAAGATAACTATCATTTCATATTCTTATTCAGTCTTCTCAGTGACAAAACACAGTATAATCATGTTTACTAGTCTAGTAAATTACTCTGAACAACCTAGGAGATACTTAGATAAGCTAGCTGACACCAAATTTTTACTTCATTATATAGTGATATTTTCAAATGAAATTTGTCCAAGTACATTATACACAATGAATATTTACTTTTAGGCTTCTTTTCTATCATTTCGTATTATAAGCTATAATTTCTTTGTAGGCTTTGTTGCTTGTGTAAGAGTTATTCAAAAAATGAAAGACAAACTAAGGTAACAGGGCACTATGACTTAGTGTTATTTGGTTAATGTATATAGTGTTTATTCATTCAGTTTGCAGAAAAGTTTCAGGAATTTAAAGAAGCTGCTCGACTAGCAAAGGAGAAATCACAGGAGAAGATGGAACTTACTAGTACACCTTCCCAGGTAGGTATTCAGTTTCTATTTTCATTCATGAGCCTTGCTCATTTCAAAGGGTATATTTTATGCCAGAATTAAATTTGGGACACTAATAGCAAAAGTAATTTCCAAAGTGGACATAAAAATTTTAGTTTAAAGATTTTTTTCCTATATGTTAATATCTCTCTCTCTCTCTCTCTCTCTCTCTCTCTCTCTCTCTCTCTCCTCTCCTCTCCTCTCCTCTCCTCTCCTCTCCTCTCCTCTCCTCTCCTCTCCTCTCCTCTCCTCTCTCCTCTCTCCCTTCCCTCCTTTCCTCTCTTTCTCTGTCTCTTGGAGATTGAATTCAGGGATGTTTTTTTCTGAGCCACACCCCCAGCCTTTTTTTTTTCTGTGGTACTGGGAATGGAACCCAGGGGCATTCTACCTCTGAGCTACACCCCCAGCCCTATTTTTTATTCTTTACTTTGAAATAAGGTCTCATTGAGTTACAAAGGGCCTCACTAAGTAGCTGAGTCTGTCCACGAATCGTGATCCTCCTGTCTCAGCCTCCCAAATTCTGGGATTACAAGTGTACACCACCACACCTGGCTTATTTTTTATTTTGAAACAGAGTCTTATTTAAGTTGCTGAGAGCCTCACTCAGTTGCTGAGGCTGGCCTCAAACCTGGGACCCTCCAGTACCTTCCAAGTACTGGGAATATAGCTATGTGCCTATCACTAAACTATGTACCAATAATATTTTAAAAATTCAGTTTAGTAACTAGGCCTCAAATTATTAACCAGGCATGGTGGCACATGTCTGTAATTCTAGTACTTGGGAGGCTAAGACAGGATGATCACAGGTTCAAGGCCCACTTCAGCAACTTAGTGAGACCTTGTTTAAAAATAAGAAAACAAATCTGGGAATAGAGCTTGGAGGTAGAATGATTCTAGGTTCAATCTCCAGCACTACAAGTAACCTACCTCTGATTATTTAATGTATATAACAACTTATAAGTATACAAAGTTCATAGATAGACCTGTTTGTCTTCTGTGCTCTTTTAGGTGATGGTCAGGCAAATTGAGCCACAAAAAGGGCCACAGGAAAGCTTAGGAAAACAAAAAGTACTTGTATACTCACAGGTCCTAGAAATTGGGCATGGCTGTTCATGTGTGGCCACACGGGGCTCCTTTCGGTTGGTTGGGAGGCAGAAAGCAAGAGCAAGGGGAGGCCAGACTAGGGCCTTATTCAGGGATGTCCATGGGAAAGATGAATGGTCAGAGAGAGCAGTTAACATTGGCCACTTAAAATAATTTCAGGTAGTTCTTAGTTGCCTGGCACCTGGCCCTGGAATAGTTAAAGCAGAAGAATAGTATCTCCAACATGTGTAGACCAGCCAGAGGAAGCATGGCTCTGGACTGGCTAGTGTGCTATCACAGGCATGATCCCACTGGGCCCTTATCTCTAAGAACTAGCCAACTCTCAGAGATAAGGATGGTTTCTTCTTAGCCTGAAATGTATTTTTAAAATATCAGGACATCAGAAAATACAGAAAAATTTAAAAATGTGTAAATAGTATAGTTTGTTCTGATTTTTTCTTCTTCTGGTGCTATATTTTAAAGTGTATGTTCATCAGTTACAACATTTATGCTGAGCACCAAGGCACAAAGAATATAGATTTTAGAAAACTATCATTTTTTCATTAACAAACGACTTCTTTTGCCCATCACAATTTTTTAGTTGGAAGTTACATCTCCAAGTAAGGACTGGGAATATAAATCAGTAGTAGTGTGCCCTGCCAGCACCTACAAGGCCTTGGGTTTGAGCCCCCTTGTACCTTGCCTACAAATAAAAGATTTATACCTCCAAGTAAAGTTCACCTAATAGTTAAATTTCAGTACTCATACAAAGTTTTTAATGTATGATTCATAGGATGTCAGTTATGTTCAGCTTTTTATAATAAACTTTTCAAAAGTTAATTTTAATTTTAATTTTATTCTTAAGAGTAGGGATCAGCTTTGTGCTGCATCCTCTGTAGTAATTATTTCTGAAGAATATTTCAGCTTTTATGAAAAGGAAGAATCAGATGCTACAGTTGTTTCTCTGGAGTAATATCAACAGTAACAGATTTTTCTGGAATTTTCTTGAAATAGAGAAATTGAAATTTAGTGAATACATGGTTGAACTGTTTTGAACATATTTGCTCTTTATCTTCTTGGCTCCCAACTCTTATTTGATAAACCCCACTTAGTATACAGAGTTGATTTTCTTTTAATGTATGGAAAGTAGAACTCTGTTAAGTGTGCTTTAAGGACATATTTCCTCAGACTCAAGGTTTATTCTGGGTTAAAGCCAAAATTCCATTATACTTCCCTTGACTCTGTCTTCTCTAAGTGCTCTGACAGTATAGTGATACTTTTAAGCATAAAAGCCCAGAGCTCTGATTCCTCCAGTGAATAATTCTATTTTTATAAGAAAATGCAATAAACAGACATTGAATAAGATAATATTCAGTGGACTTCAATGAACTTGTAATGAATTAAACTTAGTTCCTATTTGAGACCATTATATTTTTGTTTAGTTAGTCAGACTAGTATAGATTGCTGAGATACTGCTTCTCTCTGGTGGAAGGAATGATATTAACCTGACACTGTCGCCTTACCCAGTGTCAGGTTAATAACATAGGCTTAGATCCTGGACGTGAGTCTTTGCTCTAACCCTTACAAGTTTTATGAACTTAGGCAAGTCTCTATTTTTCTTTATCTATAAAATGGGAATAAGAACAACATGTCCATATTAGGGTTATTGTGAAAATTGCATGAGGTTTAGCAAATGCATAGCATATAGTAAATACTCAATAAATGTGGACAGCTATTGGTGGTGATGTGGTTGTAATCATGAGGATATTGATATAAAGCCTTAACACTATATCTGGAACATAACACTTGTTTGAGAAAATACAAATGCCTTAATTGCATACATCCTCCATCAGACATGTTAAAATATGAATTTTGAGTCCCACCCACATAGTTATCCAGTAGGTCTGAGGTGGCGTCCCAAGTATTTACGTCTCTAACACCTTTTCAGGAGATGCTGATGCTGTTGGTCTGGGGCAAAAACAGTGCTGTGGACAAACCATTCCACACCTATAAAGGCTTGAGTTGAAGGAATCTAGCATTAGATTAAAGTTAGTCACTTCCCCGTTCTCCAGCTCTTGAGCTAAGTTGTGCCTTTTGCTTAGTATGTGAGAATTAAAGCCAGGATGAGGCCGACCAACTACTGTACAGCTGAGAGTTAAGAAATTGTAGTAAGTCTAGATGAGATTGAAGAATATATAGGAAGAAAGTAGAATAGACTGGAGTCAGTTAATGTGAGGAATTTTTTTTTTTTAATTTGCACTTGAAAACTTATTAATTCAAATTCAGTAATATAATGTTTTATCTATTCACCTTTGTGGGTGTGTGTGTGGTACTGGGCATGGAACCCAGGAGCCTTCTACCTCTGAGATACACCCCCAGCCCTATTTTTTATTGTTTATTTTGAAACAGGGTCTCTCAGTTGCAAAGGGCCCCACTAAGTAGTAGCTGAGGCTGTTTGTGAACCTGGATTCTTCTGTCTCTGCCTTCCAAATGTTGGGATTACAAGTATGTACCACCATGCCTGGCTTATTCACCAATTTTTTTTTTTTTTTTTTTTTTTTTTTGTGGTGGTGGTACTGGGGGTGGAACCCAGAGGCTTTCTACCTCTGGGCTATACACCTAGACCCATTTATATTTTATTTGGAAACAGGGTTTTACTAAGTTGCTGAGAGCCTCACTAAGTAGTTGAGGCTGGCTTCGAACCTGTGCGATCCTCCTATCTCAGCCTCCCAAGCGCGGGGATTACAAGCGTGTGCCACCATGCCCGGCTTACCAATATTTTGATGTAAAGCCTTTGAATATGACCTTTTGGCTGGAATCTCACCTCATCTTTTTATATAAACCATACTGATAATTAATTGTTTACAGTTTCTAGGTTTTTTTCTTTTAAGTAGAGCTAAACCTTGGCACTTGCAAAGAAATTCAGGTATGATATTAGATTTTTATTTCATTTTTGACACATTATATATTATCTAATACTACATAATATCACATGTACCTAATTCAGTTGTGGGTTGTGTTTTAATTTTTAGCCATGTTCCTTTCAGTTTTTTATTTGACTTTCATTCAACTCTTACAATCAAATTTTATGAATTTGCATAATATTTAATTCATTCGTATAACTGTACAAATATAATTGGCATAAAAAGCTTTGGGACAAATGCAGCCAGCTCTTATTAAGCCTCTGATACAACAGGTGGGTGTAAACTATGTAAGCAGAGTGGAGATTGGCCCACTATCCCTGAGCAGCAGTCAGTTACATGCTTTACACAGGGGAGGGAAAGCATGGGTTAATCTAGAAATCAGAACATTTTTCTTTTTTGCATTGCTGGGTACTGAACCCAGACCTTTGTGTATGCATTGCAAATGTTCTGCCCCTGAACTACATCCCCAGTCCTCCAAGAACTTCTGTGGTTGTTAGAAAATGGGATTTCAGAGGTGGTGGCTCTGGGTGGAGACTGAGTATAAGGAATAACTTACAACAAAGGAGTAGGGTGTCCTTGTCTTGAGCTCTTGGTTTCCATCTTCATTTATGTACCAGTTTGCTCTTCTAATCTCTTGCCTAGTATTTCTTTGCATCTCTACTGGCATGGGAACTCAAAAACCATTAGCTTCTTCCCCGGGTTTTCCTGTCAGAGCTTCTGCTCAGAGAAGGTGGGATTCTTTACTTCCTTGACGTGTGAAAGATGGGCGTGGAATAGGTCTTCCATGAATGTTAAATGGTGAGAGGAAGGGCCCTGTTTTACATGCGTGTGTGTGTGTGTGTGTGTGTGTGTGTGTGTGTGTGTGTGTTTTATTCAGAATTAAACCTCACAACCTCAGACATGCTAGGCAAGTGCCCCACCACTGAAAGGCATCCTCAGCCCTCTTTCCTCACCCAGTTTATTTTGAGACAGGATTTCACTAAGTTGCCCATGCTGGCCTCAAACTCGCAATTCTCCTGCCTCAGCCTCCTGAATAGCTGAGATTACAGGCATGTGCCACCACCCTTGACAGGCCTTTACTTGAGCCATAAAGGAATTAAAAAGGAATTTTAGTTTCAGGCTTTATTGGAATTTAATGGAAGATGGTGGTACTACTGGGTCTCGAGGGGAAGGGCAGTGCTGTCCTTGCCTCCCATCCATCTTCTCTTAGAGTAAGTGGTCATAACACCGAGGCTGGTCCCAGCTTGCTAGGCAAGTTCATTTCTTCCCCCACCCCCAAGTGATTCAGATATTCCAGTTTCTTTCTTTCATGAAATTCATAAATGGATAGAAAAAGATAATTTTTTTTTTCCTTTTTGGTACTGGGGATTGAACACAGAGACATTCTACTTCTGAGCTATATTCAATCCCTTTTTAATTTTTTGGTGGTACTGGGGTTCCTGGAAACCTGTCTACCTCTGGGCTACACTCCCAGACCTTTTTTTTTTTTTTAATTTTGGAAACAGCGTCTTTTAAACCAGCGCGGCTGACTTCGAACCTGCGCCATCCTCCTGTCTCCCCCTCCCAAGCGCAGGGATTACAAGTGTGCGCCATCACGCCCAGCCTTAATTTTTTAATTTTAAAACAGATTCTTGCTAGGTTGGAGTCTCACTACTTGCTGAGGCTATCCTCAAATCTGGGATTACCACCTTGCCCAGATGGGAAAAGAGAGTTCTTAAGAAGCATTTCTTGAATCTTACAGTTGAGTTCAGACTCCTCATGTATAATATGGTCGTATCTATTAGTTTTGTCTTCCTTGATAGTTTCTCACATTCTGATTTTCAAAATTACATCTTCCTTTATTTTTTTTTCTCTGACTGCAATTTATTTATTTTGGTGGGATCTATGGGGGGCATTTCCCAGAAACCGTGAAAAACAAGGTAACATATGAGTTAGTGGTTCTATTTTTCCAAAATAGGATATGAAGGCAAAGGGGAGATTCACTAGCTCTGTTTTGTTTTGTTTTGTTGTTTTGGGTTTTTTTTTGTGTGTGTGGTACTGGGGGTGGAACCCAGGGGCTTTTCTACCTCTGGGCTATCCTCCCAGACCTATTTTATACTTTATTTGGAAACAGGGTCTCACTAAGTTGCTGAGAGCCTCACTAAGTAGCTGAAGGTGGCTTCGAACCTGTGCGATCCTCCTGTCTCAGCCTCCCAAGCGCGGGGATTACAAGCATGCGCCACCACATCCAGCTAGCTCTGTTTTTATTTACATTCTATTGTCTGCTTTTTTCGATCTTCTTATCAACTTTGGTTTACATGTACTTGAAGACATACAGACTCATGCATACATGTATGTACACATACATACAAACACACACATATGCATATCAAATAGATAGTATTTTAATATTTACTATAGAAATAGGCAGCCATTTTAAGCTTAAGAATTTCTTTCTAGCTGCATGTGGTGGCACACACTTGTAATCCCAGTACTTGGGAGGCTGAGACAGGAGGATCACAGGTTTACAGTCAGCCTCAGCTACTTAGTGAGGCCCTTGCCTGGCTGTTTGTTTGTTTGTTTGTTTGTTTCAACACACCACATTTGAGTATTTAGGAAAATACATGAAATTTAGATTGAAAAATAACTAGATATTTAGAATATGTTAAAAATTTCACTGTGCTATTTTTAGCATATGTAAAACTTATAGAAGTTTTTGAAATGCTTTTGGCTGCTTGTGCAGTTGTAATAAAAGGGGGATTTATTTCTCTTTTATGCTTTTATGTACTCTTGGAACTATTTCTTCTTCTCATGAGCAAATACTAACATGCTTTTTTTTTTTTTTTTTTTTTTTTTTGTTCTCTGGGATTGAACCCCAGGCATCCTGCCTCTAAGCTGCATCTCCAGCCCTTTCTGTTTTTCATTTTGAAGTGGTTTTGCTACTTGCACTGGCCTTGAACCTGAGATGCTCTTGTCTCACCCCCCAGAGTACTGGGATTGCGGATACATACCACTTTGTCTGCCCTTTTGAAAAGCCCTTTAAAAAAACTATGCTTTGAGCCAGACGTAGTGGTGCACAGTTGAAATCCCAGCATTTGGGAGGCTGAGACAGGAGGATCGCGGTTCAGTTCGAGGACAGCTACTTAGGCCCTTTGCAACTCGGTGAGACCCTGTTTCAAAATAAAGAATAAGCTGGGCGTGGTGGTGCATGCCTGTAATCCCCGCACTTGGGAGGAGGATCGCGCAGGTTTGAAGCCAGCCTCACTGGCTTAATTAAGAGACTCTGTTTCCAAGTAAAAATATAAAATAGGTCTGGGAGTGAAGCCTGGAGGTAGAAGGGTTTCCAGGAACCCCAGTACCACCATATATATATATATAGAGAGAGTGTTATAGATATATTTCTAACGCTTTGTTGCAAATTGTATTGTCTCTTTGCTCTCCTTCTTCCCCTCCTTCTCTTTTTTTCCCCTGCATCTTTCTATTGTGTATTGCCTCCTCCAGAATAAATCCTATCTCCTCTCATTTTTTTTCTGAAGGTGTGTGTGTGTGTGTGTGTGTGTGTGTGTGTGTGTGTGTTTTACCAGGGGCATTCTACCTTCTAGCTACACCCCAACCCAATTTTTATTCTTTTATTGTTTTTTTTAACTTTTTATTGGTGTATTGTAGTCATATATCTTAATGGAGTACAGGATGGTGGAGGCATACATGCACACATCACCCAATTCCCACCCCATTCTCTCCCCCTCCCTCCTGCTCATGTTTGGCTTAGTGATTGACTTTGATATCTTTGTGAATGTACATCATGTTCATTATGGAATTTCCCTCTTCTCCTTTCTCATCCCCCTCAGTTAGGTTACCTTATTTGCTCATCTATAATATCTCCTTCTTCATCTAGAGTTCCTCCTATGACCCATTTTCTTCCTAGATTTTGCATATTAGAGGGAGCATCTGATTTTTTATTTTTTGTGACTGACTAATCTCACTTAGCATAATGTTCTTCAGTTCCATTCACTTCCCTGCAAATGATGTAACTGTGTTTTCCTTTATGGCTGAGTAAAATTCCATTGTGTACATATCCTATAGTTTTGTAATCCATTCATCTGTTGATGGACATCTTGGCTGGTTCCATAGTTTGGCTATGGTGAATTGTGCAGCTATGAACATAGATACACATGCATTAGTTTGATAGTTTGGTTTCCATTCTTTTGAGTAGATACCCAGAAGTAGTATTGCTGGATCATATGGTAAATTCATTCCCATTCTTCTAAGGATTCTCCATACAGTTTTCCAAAGTGTTTGCACTAATTTGCAGTCCCACCAACAATGTAGTAGAGTTTCCACTTCTCCACATCCTTGCCAGCATTTGTTATTGTTTGTGTTCTTAATGATTGCCATTCTAGTTGGAGTTAGGTGAAATCTCAGGGTAGTTTTGATTTGCCTCTCTCTGATTGCTAATGATGTTGAACATTTTTTCATGCATTTATTGGCCATTTGAATTTCTTCTTTCATGAAGTATCTATTTAGTTCCCTTGACCAATTTTGATTGAGTTATTTGTTTCTTAGTACTGAGTTTCTTTGAGTTCTCAAGAAACTAAAAGACGGATCAATACGTAGGATTGCATTAAATTGAAGAGCTGATGTACAGTAAAGGAAACTATCAAGAACCTCAACCAAGAGTCAACAGAATGGAAGATTTTTGCCACCTATTCCTCTGATAGAGGACTAATATTCTTTTATTTTGAAAAAGATCTCACTAAATTGCAGAGAGCCACACTAAGTTGCTGAGGTTGGCGGCGAATCTGTCTCAACCTCTCTAGTACTGAGATTACAAGTGTGTGCATCCATGCCCAGCTGAAGTAATTTTTAACTTTTATTCTTACCAACTAGTTACTTATATTAACTCCCAAATTTTTAAATTTCTTTGAACTAAATTTCTAATTATATTATGTTACCGGGCTGTGGTGGTACATACTTTTAATCCCAGTTCCTTGGGAGGTTGGGGCAGAAGGATTCCAAGTTTGAGGCCAGCCTACGAGATTTAACTAGACCCTGTGCCAAAATAACAGAAAAATCTGCATGTGGCTCAGTTATAGAGCCTCCCTACATTCAATCCCAATATTCAGGGGGAAAATGTGTTATGTTTGCATTTCTAAATTGTATTGTGTTTTGGCAAGTTTTTTTTATGAGTTGCTGAGTTGCTTTGATTTAAAAAATTGTTTCTCTTTCAACTTTTAGTCTTTGAGTTAAATTTCAGTTGAAATTTGCTCCGTAAGAAAGGACACATCATAGTTTTAGTGTTAAAAGATGATGTGTGGCCAGGCATGGTGGCACACACTTGTAATCCCAGCTGAGACTCGTAGGATCAGGGTTCACAGCCTCAGCTACTTAGAGAGGCCCTCTGCAACTTAGACCCAATTTCAAAATAAAAAGTAGGGCAGGGGGTGTAGCTCAGAGGTCGAATGCCCCTGGGTTTCATCCCCAAATGAGAAAAAAAAAAAAAGGTGATGTGTATATTTGAAGAGAAGTATAACTTTTTATTTCCCACTCCTCTTTTAAGGAATCTGCAGGCGGGGATCTTCAGTCTCCTTTAACACCAGAAAGTATCAATGGGACAGATGATGAAAGAACACCTGACGTGACTCAGAACTCGGAGCCAAGGACTGAACCAACTCAGAATGCATTGCCATTTTCACATAGGTACAGATTCAATTCAACAATCATGATTAAGTAGAATGTATAAATATGAACGTTCATTTGATTTCGGAAAATCTTGGAGTTAGAGTGAGAATTCCAGGTCAGACTTTTTTCATTAATTTATTGTTTTTAGTTGCCTAGATGGGCTGGAATGAACTTTTTTTTTTTCACTTATATAGTAAAAGAAGTATTGAGCTAATTACAGAGAATTTGTTTTTCATCGAAAAAAAAATATTGTAAATCCCTTCTATTTTTTAACAGAATTTTCAAGGCCCCCTTTACTAACCATGTTTCTATTTACATTTATATTCTTAAAGGAAATAAGTGATATATATATAAATTTTTAAAAAATAATAGGCCACTCTGAAATTAAGATTTACCATAATGTTAGAGGTGATTTCACAGAAGGAAGCAGGAGAAACTTGTAGCATCGAAGATTTATTTTTGCACACCAACAGGAGATAAAGCTTCACTTGTTTTTTTGAATTTTAAAGAACTTGGCATTTGACAAAGATAGTTTGTCCTAAGTGTGTTTCAAACCAGATACATTAATTATTGGCCATGCTATAGTACTTTTAGGATAAAAAAAAAGTCTATGGAATAGCAGTATTGCAAATATAAAACAAATGTCTATTACTAATCTGTCTTCTAATATTAATGTTTATCCTTGAATGATTTTCACTAAGTAGTTTTAGTTTAAAATTAAGAAAAGAGCCGGGCGTGGTGGCGCACGCTTGTAATCCCCACGCTTGGGAGGCAGAGACAGGAGGATCGCACGGGTTCCAAGCCAGCCGCGCGCGCTGGCTTAGGAGACCCTGTTTCCAAAATGAAAATGTAAAAATAGGTCTGGGAGTGTAGCCCAGAGGTAGAAGGGCTTCCAGGAACCCCAGTACCACAAAAAAAAAAAAAATTAAGAAAACAATTTTCTTTTATTGTACTTTTTTTTAGGGAAGACCGATTTTAAAACAGTGTAATTCTTGGTCTTGAAAACAAGATAAAGTTGTTTTCAGGAATGAACAGGGATAAAGCAGCTGTGAGGCTATTCAAATTTGTTGCTAAAAATGCTAATCATTTTATATAAAATAGATATATTTTAGAGTATGGATTTGTGCTTTAACTACTATAGTATAAACACATTTTCTTTTATAGCTATAAAAATGACTGAACATAGGAAAACTGTTAGTTCCTCCAGTCTGAAGACTGTATATTCACATTGTTTTGTTAAACACAGTCTTTTAAAAAAGAAATGAGTTATAGTCTTTTAACAAAAGACTACAATTTTTTGGTAATCTTACAAAGGGTATATCCTTTCATTATAAATGAAGAATTATGCTATGCAGTTTTGAAATTATTATACTTATGTTGAAGGAAGGAAACGTTTTCTTCCTATTCAGTCATACTTAACACACTCATTTAATAAATGGACTTAACTGTACTAACAGTTATGTTTGATTTTTATCACTTAAATTGAGCCATCTGCATTAAATGCTATGACAGTTGGAAATTAAAACTCTCACATTTAACATTTGTAAAAAGCTATTTTTAATTGACTTTTTACACCTAAAATTTTCTAAATTTCTATTTTGTTGGTCCTTACATTTGACATTACTTATGTGGGATTGGTCTTCATCTAACTGACTCAGTTTTGGGGAATCTAGTAGGAGTTACTTTGACTTAAAGATACCACCTCTTTGACAACTAAAATTAATAGATTAATCAGGGAGATATTTGACAGAGTTCTGAATATAAAGCTTACCAGGTTCAACTTAAGTTTTTAATTACGTTGAAGGCATTATATAATCTTATAGTTCTTATTATTTCAGGAACACTTAACTATACAATTATAAAAACTTTTAATGAACATATTTTGATTTTTATATTAACCAATATTTAGTTTCTTGACTAAAATCAAGATTTACTGGAGGTAGACTGATTATCTTATAACTAATGTTAGAACACTCTAATGTCAGAAAGAAGAGATGTCAGAAATGGTGTAATCCATGATATTCCAAACTGCATTAGTTTGAAATCAATTTATAGATTACATATGGCATTCTAAAAATAAAACCAAGTAGAAAACATCAAAGAATTGGGACCAAACATGGTGGTGCATGCCTATAATCCCAGCTATTCAGGAGGCTGAGGTAGCAGGATCAGAAGTTTGAGGCCAATCTGGGCAATTCAGCAAGACCTTGTCTCAAAATAAAATTTACAAAAGTGGGGGGAGGACTGGGGGTATATCTCAGTGGTAGTGCTTACCTAGCATGCCCAATTCCCCGGGTTCAGTCCCTGCTACTGCAAAAAGAAAAAGAAAAAAGAAAAAAGAAACTGTTTCAATATATGCCTGTATGTTTGTGTGTGCTTAGTGTAAGATGTCAAAGTTTGAAAGATTGTGCCCTTGATTTGTTTGTGAGAAGACTAAATCCCAAATTTTAAGTGAGCTGTCCCAGGTCACATAGTTCATTATCAACAACTTTGAGTGAACAGCTCAGCCCTTTGAACCCATGTATCTGCTGTCAATTATTAATAGTACATTTAGGTCAAATGCATAATATAAGCACACTATCAGTCTATAAATATTCATATCTTGGAAAAGATATATGGAAATCAGATCAGTAGTTCATGAATTAGAAATAGAATATTAGAATCAATTTTATCTAAATCTAAAACTCCCAAGCATTTCTATTGGACATTTTTTTTGGGTACTGGAGACTGAACCTAGGGGCATTCTACCTCAAAGCTGTAGCCCCAGCCTTATTTTGTATTTTGCTTTTTAAATTTTGAAACAGGGTCTTGCTATGTTGTGAAGGGCCTCACTAAGTTGCTGAAGCCGACTGTTATCCTATGATCCTCCTGTCTCAGCCTCCTAAGAACTGAGATTATAAGTATGCGCTGCCATGCCTGACTGGATATTCTTTTCTTCATGGCAAGGAGAGACAATTGAAATCTTATATTTTAAATTTAATCCTGTGAGATTAGAATCTTCTATTTTAGTTGTCTTTAGTTTTAGACTATTTGTTTTGCTTTCCTTCCTTAATACTTGTTTTAAGGAAAAAGAATGAATAGAAAAGATTTTTGTTAGTACTTCTGTGATTTGGTTGATTCTGCCATTTTGCTGTAGAAAAAGGAGCAAAATCAATAGAATGTCTATATTTTAAAAAGTGCAAACACAGAACAGTGATGTAGTCAGTCAAGTTAATTAAGTGTTGACTATAATAATAGCTACTTTGTTCTTCTTAAAATTCAAATAATACTCCTAAATCTCACGAGTTCACTAATTAAAATGCAGAAAGAAGACCTTGCTTTTCATTCAGCCCTGAAGACTTTAGTAATGTAGTTATAGTTTATTCTGTACTCTTTATAAGCTTCATTTTTAAAATGTGACTGCATAGCTTTAGAGAAATAGTCATATTTTAATTTTTATCTTTTTATCATAATGTTTTTGGGCCAAAATATAAACTGAACTTCCAAGAACAAGTCAACTAACTTTATAGTTATGAAAAATGGCAAGTCTGTTTAATCTCGACTCACATGCACTCCTGTATCATTATGTTGTTTCTAAAGTAATTTCCAGACATATAATTTTATCCAGAAGTACTTTTTTGTATTTTGTATGTAGTATGGGGGTTGAACCCAGGGGCATTCTCACTCTAATCTATACCCCTAGCCCTATTTTATTTTTTATTTTGAAAACGGTTTCTCCATGTAACTGCATGCTAGCTTCAAACTCGCAGTTGTTCTATCTCAGCCTCCCAAGTACCAGGATTACAGGTGTGTGCCACCACGCTTGGCTCCAAGATAGTGTGCTTGCTTGCTTCCTCCTTCTTTCCTTTCTTTTCCCTTCCCCTTCCTTCCTTCCTTCCTTCCTTCCCTCTCTTCCTCCCTCCCTCCTTTATTTTCCCTCCCTTCTCTTTCTCTCTCTCATTAAACCCAAGGGCATTCTACCTCTATACTATATACCCCCAGCCCTATTTTATTTTTTGTTTTGAAACAGGGTCTTGCTAAGTAGGTTGGCCTGTAACTTGCAATTCTCTTATCTCAGCTTCCCAAGTACTGGGATTATAGGCAAGCACCGCCATGCCCATCTTCAGAGATACTTTTCTAAAATTATTTTTAAACTTTGAAAACACTTTCGTATACCTGGCATGGCATATTCTCTAGTCATGTACTTAATATACACCCAGTACTCCTTAATCAAATGCTGTAGTATTGTTTTATGTCCATGTCATAAACTATGCAAAAATATTCCTAGTCAATAAATTTTAGTGAACTAATATTTTTCTGAGAATGTTTCCTCAAGTGCTTTAAAAAGTTTAGGGAACCAGGCGTGGTGACACATGCTTGTAATCCCAATACTTGGGAGGCTAAGACAGGAGGGTCACAGGTTCAGTGTCAGCCTCCTCTGCTCTGTAGTGAAGCGCTCCACAACTTACGGAAACCCTGTTTCAAAATAAGGGATTAAAAAATATATATAGGGCCGGGCATGTAGCTCAAAGGTAGAATATCCCTGGCTTCCATCCCCAGTACCACACACACACACACACACACACACACACACACACACACACACACAGCTTAGAAAGGTGTAAAATAGGGAGATCATGAGGTTGAAATGTTTACTGATTTCTTTGGGGAACTGTTGTTAAATTTTATCTAAATTGCTGTTTTCTTAAAAATCATTTTTTAACCTAAATGATATTCTTTTGGGATAGAAGTCTTTAGGCCATCCTTTGAGAATAGTCTTAGATTAGCTGTAAAGTAGCTATATCCTAATAGATTAGCATATACATATGGAAGTTTTTATTTGTTCATAATTAAGTTATGAGCCTCAGATATTCAGTTCTAGAGTGATAAATAAATGCTTTCTTATTTGGGGGAGTTCTGAACAGACTATTTATATTAACAGTTTGTGAAAGTTATTTTTGTACTGGTAAATTTTGATAACAGTTTAATTACCATAATGAAAAAATAGGTTCTTTTAAGCACTGATTAGATTCTTCTAATGTTTGGACAATGTATTTTTATGGTGCTCTTAGACTTTATGCATTTTGTTGGTATTGCATGTATCTTCTATTCTGTTACAGATCTTTTTGCCACTTACTGTGTTTATATGTTTCTAGTAGATACTCATTAAAGGATATATGGAGAGATGTTACTTACTAGTACATTGGTTTTGCTTTAATTGGTATAACTATAATTTTACTAAAGGTTATAACATCTAGATAGGTTCACTTAATTTATACTTATTATCAGAGTTTCATTCATGTCAGACATGATGATGCATGCTTATAATTCCAGTACTTGGGAGGCTGAGATAAAAGGAGCACAGGTTCACCGCCAGCCTCACCAATTTAGTGAGGCCCTCTGCAACTTAGTAAGACCCTGTTTCAGAAATTTAAAAAAAAAAAAAATAGGGCTGGGCCTGGTGTGGCGCTGCACACTTGTAATCCTAGTACTTGGGAGGCTGAGACAGGAGGATCCCAGGTTTAAGGCCAGCCTCAGCTACTCACTCAGTCCCTCTGCAATTTAGTGAGACCCTATTTCAAAATAAAGAATAAAAAATAGGGCTGGGAGTGTATCAGAGGTAACACGCCCCTGGGTTCAATCCCCAGTACCGCAAAAAAAAAAAAAAAAGGCTGGGGTATAGCTCAGAGGCTGAATGTCCTGGGTTCAATCCCTAGTACTACATACACACACACACACACACACACACACACACACACACACACAAACAAACCTTTAATTTATTATCAGAGTTTTAGAAATCCAGTTAGATGTGGTGGTGTACACTTGTAACCCCAGTATTTGGAAGGCTGAAACAGGAGGATCACAGGTTTGGGGTCAGCCTCAGCAACTTGACATGGCCCTCAACAATTAGTGATTTCAGTAATAAAGTGGGGCTGGGGGTGTATCTCAGAGGTAGAATGGGCTTAATCCTCAATACCAACAAAAAAAAAATTGTAGAAAGCTAATGCTTGAAAAGTGTGACTAGGGATTTTTGTACTTTTTTTCGGCGTAGGGGAGGGAGCAGTGGTACTGGAGATTGAACTCAGAAGCATTATATCTCCAATCTATACACCCCTAGCCCCTTTTTGGGGTTTGGTGGTTTTGAGGGGGATTTGAAATAGGGTCTCTCTAGGTTCCTGAGAGTCTGACTACATTGCTAAAGCTAGTCTTGAACCTGCGACCCTCCTGTCTCAGCCTCCCAAATGCTGGTATTACAGGCATACACCACCACATCCAGCTTGAAAAAATTTTCAAAACTAAAGTCACTGTATGCTGGATATGGTGGTGCACACTTGTAATCCCAGTTCTTGGGAGGCTAAGACAGGAGGATTGCAGGTTTGAAGCCAAAATCAAGGTATGAACCTAGACAGAGGCCAAGCAAGCCATAAAAATATGTGAAGCCCGTGCTATCAATGGCGGTGAATAATGGGGAGTTATGTGGAAACGTGGAGTATACAAGGTTCATCTAAAAATACAAACAAAAATAAAGCCAGATGAGTGGAGACTAAGACGACCCATCAGGTTTCCAGCCTAAATCTTCAAAAATGAATCTTTGTACAGAGTGGGGCTAACCCTTGCTTCATGGGGATAAGGTACTAGACTCACATTTCTTGTGGGAATGAGCTGACAATTCACTAAAGCATATTGAAAGTAGTGTACTCCAGTGAACCCCTTCCTTAAAGGATATGAAACTTAGATATATCTAAACAATTAAAACAAATGTACATTGTGCTTTTATTTCTGTCAACTTGATATTCTCCATTTACAATCTGGGCTTGGCTATATATCTAGTGTTGACCAAATTTTTTATTTTCATGACTGTCCTGAGTTAAAGTCTGAAGGTTGATATAAGAACATTGGAGGCTGTGTGTGGTGGCGCACGCTTGTAATCCCAGTACCGGGGAGGCTGAGACAAGAGGACCACACAGGTTCAAAGCCAGCCTCAGTTGCTTAGTGAGGCTCTCAGCAACTTAGTGAGATCCTGTTCAAAATAAAATACAAAATAGGTCTGGGGGTGTAGCCTGGAGGTAGAAGGCCCCTGGGTTCCATCCCCAGTACCCCCCATACACACACACACATACACACACACACACACACACACACACACACACGAATGAACACTGGAGATACAAGGAACTTTGGCTGCTACGTAGTCTAGACACTTCATTTTGTGAAGATGGAGGCAAATCCACTTTGAGAACTCTCCAGTGGTATTGATCGTTAGTCTATCCTGGTGGAGGTAGCACTCTCTTTTAAACTCCAAGAAAATTTGTTTTCTGTATCATTTATCAGATACCTACCAATCCCATTTTTTATCATTGTTCTAGATATTTACCATGACTTGTTACATGTTCCTCCCCTCACAGCCAGCATCAGGTACTTAGTGAGGCTCTCTGCAATTTAGTGAGACCCTGTTTCAAAATAAAATACAAAATAGGTCTGAGGGTGCAGCTCAGAGGTAGAACGCTACTGAGTTCAATCCCCAGTGGGACAAAACACAGACACATGCACACACACACACACACACACACACACACACACACACGTATATCCAGCAGAGCTAACAAAGATACTAATTTGAAGAATTATCAATGTGATAATTCTAGCAGTATCCACTTAGCTATCAATAGTTCTTTTACTATTTTAAAGCTCTACGAAAATATAATTCACATGCTAAACTATTTACATATTTAAAGTATAAAATTCAGTGGTTTTAGTATACTCACAGAATTGTGCAACCTCCACCACTGTGAATTTTGTACCATTTTCATTACCTCCCCAAAACCATGTACCCATTCCCTTTTTACTACTTAGATACATGCTCTCCTCTCCTCTAACCATAAACAACTATCAATTATTTTCTGCTATAGATTTGCCTATGTTGAATTCTTCATATAAATGAAATTCATACAGCTAGCTTGAGGATGTAATTCAGTGGTAGAGTGCTTGCCTACCACGCATGAGGCCCTAGGTTTGGTTCCTTAGCACAATAAAAAAAAAAAAAAAAAAAGAAGAATCGTGTGATTTTTTTGTGGCTGGCTTCTTTTACTTAGCATATGTTTTTAAGATTCATCCATATTCCAGAATGTTACCAGAACTTCATTTCCATTTATTGCTGAATAATGTTCTTATTATATATCTATACTATCTCTTATCATTTTATCATCTAATAGACATTTCAGTTGTTTCCACGTTTTGAAAGTTGCACTATTTTGTATACTGCTGCTGCAAACATTGTTTGAGATTTCCTGTAGACATATGTTTTCACTTCTAGAGTACATATACCAAGAGAGTAGAATCCCATGTTTGCATTTTGGAGGAACTACCAGAATGTTTTTCAAAGGAGCTGCACCATTGTACATTCTCACCAGTAGTATATAAGGATTCTAGTGTCTCCACACAGCATCAATACTGTCTGTCTTCCTTCTCCTTCTCCTCTTTCTCCTTTTTGTGGTGCTGCCATTTCAATCCCAGGGCCTCACATGCTAGGCAAGCACTCTACCAGTGAGCTACACCCTAGCCATCCATCTTTTTATTGTTGTTGTTATTATTATTATTATTATTATTATTATTATTATTACTATCTTATTGAGTGAAGTGGTATCTCATTGTGGTTTTGATTTTCATTTTCCTGATGCTTTATATGATGTTAGACATCTTTCCATGTGCTTATTGGCCATTTATATGTTTGGAGAAATGGCCATTTAGGTCATTTGCCCATCTTTAATTACATTGTTCATCTCTTGTTGAGTTATAAGAGTTCTTTATATTTTCTAGGTATTAGCTCTTTACCAAGGAAATGATTTGCAATTTTTTTTCTCCAGTTCTGAAGATACCTCTCTTTCACTTTTATGGTGGCCATGTTTTGTAGCACAAAAGTTTTAAAATTTAATTAGTTACAACTTTTCTATTTATTTATTTGTTGCCCTTGCTTTCTTTGTCACATCTAAGACATCACTTCCTAATCTCATATCACAAGGTTTACATATATATTTTCTTCAGAGTCTTAGTTCTTACAGTTAGGTCTTTGATTCATTTTGACTTGACTTTTCGGATGTGATGTGAGACAGGGGCTCTCCATTCTTTTGCATGTGATTATTGAGCTGTTCCAGCACTGTTGTTGAAAGGACTATTCCTTACCCATTGAAATGTCTTGGCACCCTTAACAAAAATCAGTTGACCATTGGGTGGGTGCAGTGACACACCCCTGTAATCCCAGTATTTAGGAAGCTGAAACAGGAGGATTTCAAGTTCAAAGCCAGTGTTAGCAATTTACCAATGCCTTCAGCAACTTAATGAGACTCTGTTTCAAAATAAAAAGTAAAATAGGGCTGGCGGTGTAACTCAGAAGTAGAATGCTTCTGGGTTCAATCCCCATTACCACAAAAGGGGGGGGAAAAAAAAAGCCAGGCGTGGTGGCACACTCTTGTAATCCCAGTATTTGGGAAGCTGAGACAGGAGGATCACACAGGTTCAAAGCCAGCCGCAGGTACTTAGTGAGGCTCCGATTAACTTAGTGAAAATTTGTTTCCAAATAATATATAAAAAATAGTTCTGGGAGTGTAGTCCGAAGGTAGCAAAGCCCCTGGATTCCATCCCCCAGTACCACACATATACACACACACACACACACACACACACACACACACACACACAAAAGGCATTGTTAGGGTTTTTTTCCTTCAATATTTTCTTTTTTTAATGTATTTTTTATTGGTGCATTTTAGTCATACATCTGAATGGAGCACAGTATTTTCTTAATTGAAACAAAAGTACTAATACAATTTGCCTTAAAAAAAAAAAAAAGGAAAATTTAAGCCAGGTGTGGTGGTGCACGCTTACAATCCCTGTACTTGGGTGGCTGAGACAGGAGGATTGCAGGTTCATGGCCAGCCTCAACAATTTAGTGAGGTATTTCACAACTTAGTAAGATCTTGTTTCAAAATAAGGAATAAAAAATAGGGCTGGGGGTATAACTCAGAGATAGAATTTCTCTGGGTTCAATCCTCAGTACCGCAAAAAAACAAAAAAGAAAATTTAAATATTCCCTTTCAGCTGGGCGTGGTGGCGCACGCTTGTAATCCCCGTGCTTGGGAGGCAGAGACAGGAGGATCACGCAGGTTTGAAGCCAGCCGCACTGGCTTAAGAGACCCTGTTTCCAAAAAATATATATATAAAATAGGTCTAGGAGTGTAGCCCAGAAAGTAGAAGGGCTTCAAGGAACCCCAGTACCACCAAAAAATAAATAAATAAATAAAAATAAATAAATAAATATTCCCTTTCAAAATATACTGGATAAATTGTATCGTTCCAGTGAATATAAAACATATTCTTACTAAACACAAGTAAAAATGCACATACTAAAAGTTATTCATTTCAAATAACTGATTTATAATGCAATTAGTCTAGAAAAGATTTACTTTTCCTTACTGTACTGTACAAATGTCAGATGATGATTAGTTTTAAATGATCAATTATGTGATCATACTTAAGTCGACAGGTGTGTGTGTGTGAGAGAAAGAGACAGAGACAGAGAAAGAGACAGAGACACACACTAGGGATCAAACCCAGAGGCATTCTGCTTTCAAGCTATACCCATAGACCGCTCTAATTTTTTTATTTTGAAACATGGTTTTGCTAGGCTGCTGAGAGTCTCATTTAATTGCTGAGGCTGGCTTCGAACTTGCAATCCTCCTGTCTCGGCCTCCTAAGTATTGGGATTACAGGTGTGCGCCACCACACCTGGCTTGACAGTTTTATATCTGCCTATTTCATAATGGAGGGATTGTGTTTCTGGATGTGTGTAATTTAAAAGAGTATTCAGCACACTGTGTATTAACCTTCAAGCAATACAGGAATGTAATAATTGCGATCAAAGGCTGCCAGTGCATACAAAGTAGAAAATTAAGTCACTGCATAAATTGATTCAAAAATTTTAAATCGTATTTACTGGGAGCACCAGAGGAGTTTGTTTATGTTTTAACTTTTAACCATAAAAACATGACACTTAGTATAAACCCCGTATTTGGGATCTGGGGATCAAACCCAGGGCCTTGTGAATATGAGACAGACACTGCTACTGAGCTCTAACCCAGACATACCTCCTCCTGTTCCTTCTCTTCCCCCCTCCGTCTTCCACTTCTTCGAGTCTCAGTACGTTGCCCAGGCTAGTCTTAAACTCATAAGCTCCAGCCATCCTCCTGCCTTAGCCTCCCAAGTAGTCGGTATTAGAGGTGTGTACCACCACGCCTAGCTTCTTATACGTACTTTAGGAGAACTGGCTTCTCTCACAGGGGTGTTGGCTATATAACATGAGATTAATGGGATTGCCTTATATCTATGGAAAGTTTATTTGATTTTTTACAAATATGTCTTTAGAAAGTATACTTGATCCTATGGCTTAATAGATGTATTTTTTTTGTAATTAGATCATTCTAGGGTATATTTTACCTATAAGCTAATTTACTATTAAAGAGACCACCTAAGGTCTCTTGGACTCTACAAAATAATTCTTTTTCTAGAACTATAGAACATGGATATTAAATTAGGTGAAGAACCATGTTGTGGGGGGTGTCATCTGATCCAAAGAACACCATTACTATATGGTAGTTATACCTTTTTGGCTTCTCTTAAAAGGTGTAGCCAGGCATGGTGGTGTACTCCTGTAATCGCAATACTTAGGAAGCTGAAATAGGAGGATCGCAGGTTCAAGGCCAGACTTAGAAGCTTAATAAGAAAGATCCTGTTCAAAATAAAGAATAAAAAGGGTTGAGGGTACAGTTTTGGGGGTAAAATGCCCTAGGTTCAATCCTTAGTACCAAAAAAAGACAAAAGGAAGGTGTGATTAAACTATTCTAAATTACATACAGTCAGAAAGCAGAAAGTCTTAGATTATATGGCAAGAAGATTTCTTTATCTTAGAAATCTCAGAGTTTGTGAATGTAGTTCAGTGGTAGAGTACCTGCTTAGTATACCTGAGTGCTGAGTTCAATTCCCAGCCCCACCCCAAAAAAAAAATCAAAGAAGACTTACAACCTACAGGACCTACTAGATGCCAAGCCCTGAACTAATCCTGGACATATCACAATTTTGTTTTTGATTTTTTTTTGAAAGAGAGAATTATCTTGGGCAATAAGTAATTAAAATTATATTCCTAATTTTTTTTGTTATTGTTGTTGTTTGTTTTTGTATTTGTTTTTGGTGCAGGGGATAGAACCCAGGGGCATTCTACCTCTGAGCTATACCCTTAGCCCTATTTTATTTTTTACTTAGAAACAAGGTCTCACTAAGTTACAGAGAGTCTCACTAAGTTGCTGGGGCTGTCTGTGAACCTGTAATCTTTCTGTCTCAGCCTCCCAAGTACTGAGGCTTACAAGTGTGTGCCACCACACCTGGCTCATTACCACTTTTTAAAATTTTTTCTGCTTAAACATTATTTTTCTTTTTATGGGCAAGTTGGATTCTTTACTCCTTTACATCCTGATACCTACTGAATAGTCTTTTTGAAAGTAAAAAAAAAAAAAAAAAAAAAAAAATAGTTCTCCAACTTGGATTTTTTTCCCAATGTGGAGACAGCCAATTTTCCTTGGTGGGTGATTTCTGTGACCACCTTTAGTTTGGGGACTTAGTGAAGTCACCATTTACCTTGGAAGAAGAGGATCTACAGATTATTTTAAATGAAAAGATGCAGTAGTCTCTGGCCGAGAGAAACTAAAGTGGAAGAAACATGGCAGCTTCAAGAGACCCAGTCATCACAGTTCAAACTTCGAAGAGTCAAAAGAAGACATTTAGCTGCTTGAATTCCTGTGTATATCTAGATGACGTTTAAGCTCTCTCCACCTAGAGGAAGAATAAAATGACTTGGCATGGCACCCCATGTTTTGCTCCTTTGGCAAAAACTCTATTGATGAAGAAAAGTTTATTTTCTGAGAATCAAAATAGCTGTTATTCCTGATGAAGATAGTGAAAAATAAGCGACCTAATTTTCTTGGACTTCAAAGTAGAACATACATAGCTGCCTTTTTTTTTTTTCAAGACATAAATATAGCAACCTTCTACATGTAATCTGATACTCATATATTGGTCAACTTCATCTGTTGTCACTTAAGTCCCTACCTCACAGGGATGTTGTGAGGCAAATTTCAAATGTTCCTTCAAAAAGTTTAGAAATAATAACTCTTGCCTGTCTCTTTAATTGATAGTTTCTATAATCATAAGATTTTATTTATTTTAAATTTACAAGTGCTTTTCTCTAGTTATGAATGGATATTAGGTAACATTTAAAAATGGAATAATGAAGTTGTATTTGAGTATCCTTGTATGAAGAATAATTTGATGGCATGAAATGTTAAGTTGATTCTTTTCAAACAAGAGCTTTTTTTTTTACAATTATAATTAAAGAAAAGCTAAAGTAAAATTGTCTGGTTTCCCCTTTTTTCAGTTGGGATTTAATTATTCATACTTCTTAGATAAAAGGTAACCCAACTCATTAAATTCTAAAGATAGAAAATGAAAAATAAAATTATATAAATACAATTTAAAGAAAAAAACAAAAATCTTGAAGACTGACAAAAACTGAGTAAAACTCTATATATTAAATAGAGGTAAAATCTCAGGAATATTTTCATTAAAATATGATTATTATAAGAGTAAAGGTTTGATAAATACTTGTTTCATATCACAGCAGAATGATCAAAAAGAAAATCCTCATCTAGTAAATAAGGGGAATGGGCTTAATATGAGTTAAAATTTATGCACAGAGAATTCTTTAAATCCTGCAAATTTTGGCCTTATTTTTGTACAATTATATTTTTGTAACATATTTTAGAAAATAGTTACACGATGTTTTTTGTTTCACAAATCAGCCCAACAATTTTTTTTAAGTCAAAGCTTGGATATATATAGCACATAAATTATGATAGTAGCTCCCAGAGCCAAGCTTTAAAATTGCTGTTTAATTTCTACGTTCTGTTTTTGGTTTCTACTCAATATCAAAAGACCCAACAATTAAAAATAAATTTAGGAGCTGGGGATAGTGGTGCACACCTGTAATGCTAGTACTCTGCATCTTAGTAAGACCCTGTTTCAAAATAAAAAATAATATAGAGCTGGGAGTATAGCTCAGAGGAAGAATACCCCTAGGTTCAACCCCCAGTACCACTACCACAACAACAAAGAGTGAATTTAGGGATTTGAGCTTATAAAATAATACTTGTAAACAAATAACTTAAAATTTCTTTTCTAAATTGCCATATCACTTAGATATTTGTTTCATAATTTATTCTATGTGCTATTGAAAATGAAGTGGACATAATCCTAGGCTAAAGTTGAGATCAAGAGGGCATTTGAAACCAAAATGTTGTATGTCTGTATTCCTCACCTAAAAAAAAATTGTTCCATCTTTAATTTGTGTGTGTGTGTACGTGCGTGCGTGCGTGTGTGCGTGTGTGTGTGTGTGTGTGTGTGTATTGCTGGGATTGAACCCTGCACATGCTAGGTTAGCACTCTGCCAATGAGCTGAATCCCCAGATTGTAATATTTTTACATGAGCCCCACACATTTCACCAGAGACTCTACTGCTTCCACTGGCACGTACACTACAAACCACTCATGACTCATGTCGCATAACTAACTGACTTATTAAACTTGTGTAGAGGGCCAGGCATGGTGGCACTCGCTTGTAATCCCAGCATTCGGGAGGCAGAGACCAGAGGATTGCGGTTTGCAGACAACCTCAGCTACTTAGTGAGGCCCTTTGCAATTCAGTGAGATTTGTTTCAAAAATAAAAAAGGCTAAAAAATAGGGCTGGGGGTGTAGTTCGGAGGTACAATGCCCATGGGTTCCATCCCTGGTACCGCAAAGGGGGAAAAAAAAAAAACCTGTGTAGACTAACGGAATATAGGGGACCTTTCTTTCGATTTAGCAATCAAAATTTCTAAAATTGTGTCTTTTATCTTTCATGATTTGCCTTCATAAGCATACATTGACTATTGATATGAATGATTAAAATTGGTCCGTAATCTAGTATTCTTTATTCATTTTAATGTACATATTTTGAATACTACAACAATAATGTTTTCCTAATATATCCTAATCTTATAATGAAAAATTATATTAACAATGAGCTAGTTTAGAGATAATCATGAGATCATTGATAAAATTTTTTTTCTCAGTTTATTTATTTATTTTTGCTTGTTTTCATTTTATAACCTTTAAAATTTCTTTTCTTTTTTTTTTTTATTGGTGCACTGTATTCATACATCATAGTGGGATACAAACTTTTGTAGACATACATGCACACATCGCCCAGTCAGCCCCCACCTGATCCCCACCCTATTCTCTCCCCATCCCTCCCTCCCATGCTTGGCTTAGTGGTTGACATCTAGTATTATAGCAATTTATCCAAAATTAAAAATGATAATCTCACATAACAGTTTCATTTGTCTGATACCAAGCTTTTGATAACTTAAAGATAACATTTCAATATTTCTTTTTACTTTTTTTCTTACCAGAGAATATTTTTTTTCTATTTTTTAGGTGAAACTATCATATATTTATATATTTATTTTTCAGAAAAAAAACTCTATCCTAATATGGAGTATGGACTCTAGATACCCAAAACGATCTTGAAAAAGAACAAAGCTAGAAGATATATATTTTCTGATTTCAAACCATATAAAGCTACAATAATTGAAACAGTGTAGTACTATTCTAAAGGCAGATATATAAACCATTGGAGTTAAATAAAAGCCTAGAGCTAAATTCTTCCCTATATTGTCAAGTTATTTTTGACAAGGTTTCCACGAACATTTGGTGGTGGAAATAATAATATTTTAACTAAATATTGTTGAAAAATAATAATTACATGGAAAAGAATAAAGTTGGATCCTTACCTAATCCCATATACAAATATTAACTCAAAATAGATAAAAGACCTAAATATAAATCTTAAGACTATAAACTTTTAGGAGAAAATCTGGGTCATAAAACCTCACAACACTGAAATTGGCAATGATTTCTTGGATATGATTTCAATGGCACAGGCAACAGAAGAGTATACAAACTCCCTAAAAAATAAAAAAAAATATTGTATATCCAAAGACAATGTAAACAGAGTTAACAGTTATGGAGATTGGTTGTTAGCGGGGCTCTTAAGCCCCGCTTTTCTCGGTCGCCATCTTCCCGGAAGTCATTTGATAAAATTTTATGTAAAAATTAATAAAAATAAACTCCTTAAAATGATTATAAGCCTTGGTTTTATAGCACTAAAAAGGGAATGTAATACGAAGAATACCATCTTTACTAAAATAATTAAAGAACAAGTTCTTCCTCCATAATATAATAGCATCAGATATGATATGTGCACTCTTTTAGCCAATGTATTATACAAAGCAAATGTTAAAGTTAGCAAACATGTGCTTCAGAAATAACAAATATAAGCTGGGCATGGTGGTGCACACTTGTAATCTCAGGGCTTGGGAGGCTGAGACAGGAGGATCGCACAGGTTCAAAGCCAGTGAGGCCCTCAGCAACTTAGTGAGACCCTGTTTCCAAATAAAATAGAAAAAAATAGGTCTAGGAATGTAGCCTGGAGGTAGAAAGCCCCTGGGTTCTATCCCCAGTACCACACACACACACACACACACACACACACACACACACACACACTATATATATATATATATCAGTATTAGCCCTTATCTTAATAGTACTAATTTCTTGGTATTTAAAACCTACAAGGGATTTCTCGTATTAGTTTCTATTTTATTATAGAAACCATTTATAGAATGTATCTTGAACCTAATTTAATTCAAGAGGGACTAATTTCCTGTTAATAATGTGAATTCAAATAAACATCAAGTATCCACATGGTGCCACAAGTAGCAGATTCTACCCCTGGCCTCATATGACAGGTCATAGTCAAAACACAGGCTGACTACAAATACTATATAAAATTACCTTCAGACTGTGTGTATATGGTATGAATATGAAAGAAATGAATTTCATGTTTAGAGTTAGATCCTATCTCCAAGATATCTCATTATTATATGAAAGTAGTCCAAATCTGAAATATTTCTGCTTCCAAGCATTTTAAGTAAGGAATACTTACCTGTAATGTGATGGTTTTGTCATCATTAGGTTGATTTTTTAAATGTGACACATTCTTACCTCCGTCTCCGTCACAAAACTGAAGGGACTGTACTTGGTTTCTTCAGGCTAAGCCACCAGTAGTATCCATTAAATGACTATTAAATGACTTCATCTCTTGAGCAACAGTTTTCATCTCTGAATAAAAGTGGCAGAGGTTGGGAGGTGCTTTCAAGTACCTTTATCTTTATTACCTTCACATGACTTGATTACCTTAATGCAATCCTGCCTTTGGTCCAGAAAATGAATAAGATATGCTTTTATGGTCTTCTATTAGGCTGGGCAAATTTAATACTGAATTTGTACTCATTAAAATACTGGTAACACAGCCGGGCGTGGTGGCGCACGCTTGTAATCCCCGCGCTTGGGAGGCGGAGACAGGAGGATCACGCAGGTTTGAAGCCAGCCGTGCTGGCTTAAGAGACCCTCTTTCCAAATAAAAAGTATAAAATAGGTCTGGGAGTGCAGCCCGGAGGTAGAAGGACTTCCAGGAACCCCAGTACCACCAAAAAATAAATAAATAAATACTGGTAACACTACTGTGCTGTACATGAAAGAACCCATTACATAAGGCAAACTAGCCATCTCAATCTTTAAAAATAACATTGGGAAAAAGTAGTATTCTGTGCTTTCATGTTATATGCACACATAATTAAAATCATTTACATTCCTTCCAGATGGTACTGTAGATTCAAAATGTATGATCCATCAGTTTTTACTTTTCAGCAATAGATTCATTTAAAATTAGATCACTAGCACAAGAGGTAACCTTATATAATATCCTGGAATGAATTATAATAATGAGATAAATTTCTAAACTATAATACTATCTTATAAACTGGACTCTCTGTTAATCTTCTATAATTGAAAATAGATTATAAAATTATAACCATCAGGGCTCAGCCTGCAGCTCAGTGGTAGAGCACATCTGTGCAAGTCTCTGGGTTGCTTTATTCCCCAGTACCAAAAATTAAAATAAAAAATATAACCAGAAAACTGAAGGAAAATTGCTCTGTCTAGTCTTCTCTGAAATTTGCTGCCAACCAGTGAAAAATGAAGTTAGCTCTGTCATTCTTTGGGAAAGCAAGCTGTAAGCATTTAATAAGTGAGATATACAGCTATATCTGGAAAAGATCATACTGACATTTAGCAATACAAATAGCAGTTTGTTATCTTACCTGTGAGTCACACCTTGCAGACTAGTACAAGTTCTAAACTAACTTTTAAAAAGAAAGGATTATCCCCCAAAAGACCAGGGAAGAATTCATTGATACCAAAGGAGAGAAAGACCAACTTTGTGGTTCTTCCTTTATTTACTTCCTAAAGAGATCATCTTCAGCACTTAGTACTTATAAAGATTAAACGAGAGAGCTTACATAGACATGCATTCATCAATCGGCATAGTCAGGTTTAAATATAATCCTATGTATTTATAAATTCTGAGTTTTAATAGTTTTACCTCTACTTGTTTTGTTTCACATTTGTCTCATGAAAAGTAGAACAGATTCATTTTCTCACTGTTCAGGAGAAGAAAAAAGTCTGAAACATAAAAGAGATTAAGGAATTCTTCTAAAATCTCTTGGTACCAGAATTAGAACTTGACTCTCTCATTATTTACTTCTCTGCCCTAGCCTTTCTCTAATCTGTCTTGGAGAAATTTTAAGTCTCTCAATTTAAACCAGACATCAAAGATGATCATTGGCCAGGCCTGGTGGTATACACCTGTAATCTCATACTCGGGAAGCTGAGACAGGAGAGTCGCAGGCTCAAGACCAGCCTCAGCCACTGAGTGAGATGCAGCAGCTCAGTGAGACCCTACTTAAAACTAAAAGTAAAAAAGGGAGAGTATATTCTGGAGGTAGAATGCCCCTAGGTTAAGTCCCCAGAGTGTGTGTGTGTGTGTGTGTGTGTGTGTGTGTGTGTGTGTGCGTATGATTATTGACAGGATTCATTCATTATTTGGCACAAAATAGGTTATAAGTCTTTAAAATATAAAGTTGATATTCATCAATGAGTCTTGAGCCTGCCGTTATTTAGGTATTTTTTCATTTGAGAACATACTGTGCATTTAGATTAAGTCAATGTGGTCATGTTGATTGTGTAATTACAGTATTTACATTGACAAGTATCTCAACAAGAGGTTAGTGTGTATGCTTGCATACATGAATATGTGTGTGAGAGTATGTATAGTAGTCTTGATTATATAACTAGTGCTTTATATTGTAAAGCAAAATTAATAAAAATCATAGATTTGAATGAGTATAAGCCATAATAAAATCTGCTTATACATTTTATACTTTCCTTGCTTTTTAGTCTATCAATTAGGTAATAGAGTTAGAAATACAGTGTATATGTTTACCAAGTAGCTGGCTAACAGTTTTAGTTCTGTTTAGAGCTAAGATATCTGTTTTCCAAAATCATCATAGCATTAAAAACATCTGGAACACTTGTCCCAAGGTTCTTAGATTTGAATGTAAGGGCATCCATTTCTTGAGAACATCAAGTTGAACCTTCTAACAGTATCAAAGGTATTCTGCAAACTGGTTATAGTCCTGGAATGGTTCAAAAGTAGTTATCCTATAAACCAGTGATTCTGAAACATAACCAGAGGCAGGAAGTAGCTAGCAGATGAAATTATCTTTGTAAGGTGTTTTATATATGTGTTTATATACATATATAATCACATGAGTTGAAAATTATTTAACAAGTTATGTTAGTACAATCAACATGAGCCCACACACGTAAGCCACCCATTGGGTATTGTGGCGCTCCAAAGGGGAGCCTCCCAGCCGTCTCCACATTTACTAAACACTCTGATCTTAGACTGCTCTTTATACTTTGTTGACAAATACTTGAATGCTGGGCACTGTTACAGCATCATACATTAGTGAATGTGAAAAAAAATTGTTTTTATATTGTTTAAACATAGAGGAGTAAGAAAATAATTACATAAGTAAACTATATAATTATTATTTTGAAGAGAAAAGATGAGTGTGATAGGGGAGAGAGCAGTGTGGCCTGGCTGGATTAGGAGAGCAGGCCTGTGTGGAGCCACAGGTCACTGGTCCTGCCAGTGAGTAGAAGTCAGCCTGGTCAAGTGAGGGTGGAGGACTCCAGGGGAAAGGGCTCCGCTGTGGCCTTTAGCAGTTAAGACATTCACACCCGTGAGGTCGTGGCAGTGTCCTCAAAGAAGAAATAAGAGAATTGTTCACTCTAGCTTTGAGAGTAAGGGAATAGGAAGAAAAAGACATTTCTAGTTCACTAGTGTGTGAGCTATCTGAGATTAGCCAGGTTTATTCATCCTGAGTCACATTGCCCAGAACAATGCTTGACACATGCGCGTTGTGCAATAAACATTCGTTGAATCAGGTCACTGGCTAATTGCCCCATCTATATTAGGTTAGAAAGTCCTTGAGGATGAGAGAAATGTCTTATACATCTATATTTTCTGAGATATTCCACACATAAAAGACAATATTTAGCTGGGCTTTGTGGTGCACTCTTGTAATCCCAGCATATGGGATGCTGAGACAGAAGGATCGCAGTTCACAGCCTCAGCTACTTAGGCCCTTTGCAATTTAGTGAGACCCTGTTTCAAAATAAGGAATAAATAAATAGGGCTAGGGGTGTAGCTTGGAGGTTGAATGCCCCTGGGTTCCATCCCCAGCAACACACACACACACACACACACACACACACACACACACACACGACAATATTGTTGGTTTATTACATTTAATACATTGACTATTTGAATTAAGTTCAGAAATGACACAGACTGATACCCTATTTAGTTATAGTGGCCATAAAAATATTTAGTATCACATGTCTAAATAAATCAAAAATTAAGTCTTAATGTTAAAAGAAATGAATCATACCTCTTCAATTGTTTTGTATCTTCTCCATATAAAACCTCAGAGCCAAATAAATGTCCAATTTTATAGAATTTGTCATGTGGCTCTTAGTTGCTAAGATATTTGAGGACCATGTTATAATCCATATTATATTATGAACACTGTGTTATAAATCCAGAATGTCATTAACATTGTCTTTTTAGGTCCTCTGTAGATGCAGTTTTAAGTAGCATCAGTAAATAGATTATGAAATAAGTTTTTCTTTCTTCTTGAAACTTTTTACTCTTTTACAAAAATACACTGAAAGAGTACTTTAACTCTACTCAAAAGATTAATGTAGCCAGGCCTAGTGATGCTTGCCTGTAAACCCAGGACTTAGGAGGCTGAGGTAGGAGGATCACAAGTTTATCCCAGCCTCAGCAATTTAGTGAGGCCCTATTTTGAACTAAAAAATTAAATAGGGCTGAGTGTATAACTCAGAGGTAGATGCTCCTGGGTTCTATCCTCAGTACCCCCCAATACATAAACATTTTTTAAAAGATTAATATTTGGGGGGAGCTAGGAGTATAGCTCACTGGTAGAAGCTTGACTAATATGTCTGAAGTCCTGGGCTCAATCCCAGCCAGAAAAAATTAATATTTTTCAGCTTTCATACGAAACTTGTTTCCACAAGTCATGCCATTTTAATGTACTTATTGGGAGTGGGGGTACTGGGGACTGAACCCATGGGCATTCTGCCTCTGAGCTACACTCAGACTTCATTTACTAACTTATTTACTTAAATATTTTTGTGGTACTAGGGGTTGAACCCAGAGGCATTCTACCTCTACCAAAATGTTTTTTATTTTGAAACAGGGTCTTGCTAGATTGCCCAGGGCCTCACTAAGTTGCTGAAGCTTGCCTTGAACCTGCAATTCTCCTATCTCAGCTTCTGAAGAACTAGGATGATAAATGTACATTAGTATGTCTGACTCTGACTATTCTTTATTTTGAAACAGGGTCTTGTTAAGTTGCTGAGGGCCTTACTAAGTTGCTGGGGCTGGCCTTAATCCTGCAATTCTTCTGCTTAATCCCCACTCCCACCCCCCCAGTAATGGGATTTTAGACATGTGCCATCATACTTTACTTAAATGTAATTGATAAAATCTCAGCATAGCTACTAGACTTCTTGAACTTTATTTACATAGACTTTCTTATAAGGCTTCATTTTGTTTTTATACAAATCAGAAATAATCAGATATAAGTGAACTAGTTGAAAAATCAGAAAAAATAATCACTTATTACATAAACAGTTCACTAAAATAGGTGAACACAGTATTAGTGTATAGGATAAAAACTCCTCACAAGGTCAGAATATATGATCATTTGGGATGATTTTCTGAAAGCTGTTAATAAGCTGCAAACTTCTAAATGTACTCTAGAAGTACATTTTAGTAGCAAAAGCCTAGTTTTAGTAGAATCTGCATCCACAGAAAGCAGCCTAGCAAATAATAATACAAGGGTGTATAGTAGTTCTATAGGTACTCACATTTAAATATATAATAAAATTATTTACTTTGTATGTAAATATAAGCAAAGCATACAGGCTTCCATTTCCATTATGAAAAGTCTCCTAAATAAGAATTTGAGCTCAACTTCAACATTTTCAATTCTAGTCAGTATAATCTGATTATCACTAATTTTTGTTAACCTACATTCCAAACTTGTTGAAAAGTAGTTATGCATGTTTCGGGATCTTCACATGGCATTCTCAATACCCTTACATATGACTGAATATATAACATCCTGATATGTGACTTCATATATATGGCTGCCAAGTATAGATTATCCATAAGGCAAACAACTAAGAGGAAACACATGTATAAAACGTTATTGTGGCTTAGGAGAAAAAAATTAAGAAGTCTTGGTTCACAGCCTAGCTCTTCTGCTCTTTATTAGGATGGCAGTCCCCATCCATTACAGCATTTGGATTTAATAGTTTGTGTTACTGAGTTCAGACTACTGTTAATGAGACAGTAGAAATGAAGCACGGGTCACTGGTCTTGATATCATATGTGACAATCTCACACAAAGAAAAACTCTCTTGAAGTCACAGAGTACGAAAGAGTGTTAGACAGATAAAGGAAACTGAGTTTTTGTAATGAATATACTGAAAGCTGTCATTATTACTAGAAAAACAACAAAGCAGATTTCCTATTGGCAGGTTTCAGATTTGTCATCTTTCTACAGCTCAAGTGGTGACTGTTGCTGAACTAACCTGAAGTTGGAGCACAGCCAGACCTCATCTCTTGGCCAGTAAAACTAGTTCTCAGAGGAGTTAGAGACGTGTGCTCTATCCAGGCTGATGGGAAGGAAGGTTTTATTTTTTTTTATTTATTTATTTTTTGTTCTCAAACATTTATTTATTTATTTATTTATTTATTTATTTTATTTTTATTTTTTTTTAATTTTTTTTTATTGGTGCACTGTATTCATACATCATAGTGGGATACAAACTTTTGTAGACATACATGCACACATCGCCCAGTCAGCCCCCACCCGATCCCCACCCCATTCTCTCCCCATCCCTCCTTCCCATGCTTGGCTTAGTGGTTGACATCTAATATTATAGCAATTTATCCAAAATTAAAAATGATAATCTCACATAACAGCTTCATTTGTCTGATACCAAGCGTTTGATGATTTAAAGATAGCATTTCAATATTTCTTTTTGCTTTCTTTCTTACTAGAGCATATTTTTTTCTGTTTTTTTTAGGTGAAACTATCATATATTTATATATTTTTCAGAAAAAAATCTATCCTAATATGGAATATGAATTCTAGATACCCAAAATGATCTTGAAAAAGAACAAAGCTAGCAGATATATATTTTCTGATTTCAAACCATATAAAGCTACAATAATTGAAACAGTGTAGTACTGTTCTAAAGGCAGATATATAGACCATTGGAGTTAAATACAAGCCTAGAGCTAAATTCTTCCCTATATTGTCAAGTTATTTTTGACAAGGTTTCCACGAACATTTGGTGGTGGAAATAATAATCTTTTAACTAAATATTGTTGAAAAATAATAATTACATGGAAAAGAATAAAATTGGACCTTTACCTAATCCCATATACAAGTATTAACTCAAAATAGATAAAAGACCTAAATATAAATCTTAAGACTATAAACTTTTAGGAGAAAATCTGGGTCATAAAACCTCACAACATTGAAATTGGCAGTGATTTCTTGGATATGATTTCAATGGCACAGGCAACAGAAGAATATACAAACTCCCTAAAAAATAAAAGAAAATATTGTATATCCAAAGACACTGTAAACAGAATTAAAAGTTACTAATAGAATTGGATAAAATATTTCCAAATGCTATATCTGAAGGTATATTAATATTCCAACTAGAAATCCTAAAAATTAACAACAATAAAGGCAAACAATACAACTTAGAGATAGGTAAAAGACTAACATAAATAATGAATCTCCACAGATAACCAATCTTAGTTGTCTGTTGGATGGAAACTCTTGTTTCTCTGGTTCTGGTGAGTGTTACCTATTTCTTCTTTGTAGTTAATCTCTTTGAGTATTTTCTCTAGCGCTGGTTTTGAAGACATAAATTCCTTCAGTTTCTGTTTGTCATGGAAGCTTCTTATTTCTCCATCTAATTTGATAGAAAGTTTTGCTGGATAGGAAAGTTTTGGCTGGAAGTTGTTTTCTTTCAGAGTTTGGAATATGTTACTCCAAGCCCTTCTGGCTCTCATGACTTGGTTTGGGAAGTCTGGAGTGATTCTAATTGGTTTGCCTCTGAATGTCACTTGGCCCTTTGTTTTTGTTGCCTTTAAGATTCTCTGCTTGGCTTCCACATTGGTCATTTTGACAATTATATGGCGTGGGGATCCTCTTCTCCGATCCTGTCTAAAGGGAGTTCTATAAGTTTCCTGGATCTGTGTATCAACCTCTTGCTCTATATTTGGAAAATTTTCTGCTATTACTTCCTTGAAGAGATTGTTGATCCCTTTGGTATCACTTTCTTTTCCCTCCTCTATTCCAATTATTCTTAGGTTAGCTCTCTTAAGATGGGCCCATATTTCTTCAATGTCAGATTCCTGCTGTTGGATATTTTTTTCTAGATTAGAAACTATGCATTCATTTTTGGATTGCTCATCTTCTAAGAGCGAGATTCTGTTCTCCATGTGGTCTAATCGGTTGTTTGTGCTTTGAATTGAGGCCTTTACTTCATTAATTGCATCCTTTATCTCTTTTTGGCTCTCTCTGAGTTCTTTTCGAAGCACCTCTATTATTTCTACAGTTATTTTTCTGATTTGATCTTCTAGAAATCTCTGATTTTCTGTTTTATCAGGTTCAGATGTTGTGGCGTTGTGCACATTCATTACTCCAGTGTTATTCCTCTTTCCCATGATTTCGGAGGTTTGTGCCTTCTCTGGGTTCTTCCCTTGGGTCACTATGGCTTCACTTAAGGTGCTCTGGATCTCGAGTCTGTATTTTCTCAGACCCCACTACTCCTTTACTGGGTTGTATCACAGAGTCTCAGACCCAGGGAGTCGATAGAGGCTGCATTAAACTATGGGGGGTGCCAGGTTGCACGTTCTCCTATGGTGTGATATCTCTGCCACCACCACTCCCTCACTGGGTCAAGTCCCAGGAGGCCCAATACTGCGATTTCTCCTCTGTGGCCCGCAATTTGACTCACTGTTCTTGAGTACGCAGATGTAGCTGTACTGGACTCGGTGAATTCACTGCTGCTGCCGCCGCCGGTGGCAATATGGCGCCTCTGCCACGCCCTCGGCCATGAGGCTGGCGTATTTTTTCTTCTCTGGTTTTGATTTCCACTCTGAATCTCTGCAGCGTGTGCTGAGCTCAGCCACTGGGAGCTTTAATGCTGTCTGCTCTGAAAGATCCCGCCTGGCTGTTCTGCAGCGGCTCACCTGGCTTGCTGTAGCCGTCCGTTGAGTTCGCCGCTGCCGCCGGCAGTATGGCGCTGCTGCCGCGTCCTCGGGCGCGTGTGTCTCCTCTGTGGCCCTGAGCTCTGTTCTCAGTCCGCTTTCTCTCTGGAGCCTGGTGGGTTTTTTTGTTTTTCTGGTGATGGTGTTTTCTGGCTATGAAAGGCGCTCTTTTTGTGGTAATGGAGATTGGTTGTTAGCGGGACTCTTAAGCCCCGCTTTTCTCGGTCGCCATCTTCCCGGAAGTCGGAAGGAAGGTTTTAGAAGAAATACCAAGAAAGCCTTTCTTGGTGGCAGCCAAGCAGTCCCTAGTTAAGCTGTTACTTCTCAACTCTCTCATCTCCCCTTCCGTAGAGTCACTGAATAATACTTTTGATCAGAGCCTTTACATTTGTGTTTACTTACATAGGCTAGAAAGGCACTCACAAATAGAATTGGTGATGATGATTCTGCCTTATAGGAATAAATAAATTTACATCCATACTATTACTCATTTAAGTAATTTAAAATTATGTCCTTTGATTCTGGCCTCTTCTTTGATTCTTTGATTTTTATTGAAATAAAATTTAAACAGAAACACAAATTCCTCTGATTCTAAGTACCAAATAGTGGTCAATTAAATTATTGATTACTACTAGTTTCTAAAAGATAAAAAGTTTTCATAGCAAAATATTGGGAAATAGAGTTTACTACAAAATGTCCATTTTCCATACAAATACAGATACAATTATAAATACAGTAGCTTGGCAAAATCTCTATTAATACCTTTTCAATTCTGCCAGTACCTATAGTGAGTTATTATTCATGTTTTCCCTCAACAATACCAATGTTGTGCCAAACCATTTTTAGGGTGAAATTTCCTTAAGTGACCTACTTTTTAAGGAAACAAAAATATTTTAGCTTTCTTTCAAACCTAAACCAGATTATAGTTAAAATATTCATTTCTTTCTTGAGTAGATTATAATGGTTATAATGCTATTACCTTGAAAATAAGAGGGCAAATTTGAAATTAATTCATCTCTTTGAAAAAGATAGATGTGTATTCATAAGAGTTGAAAGAAACATAATTTTTCACTTACTCTGTAAGTCTGGTCTCCTGAAGACATCTCCCCAGTAAAATAATCTGACATCATGCTGTGAACAAATTTACAAAGAAAGCTTTTAGTTAATAGTCATTTTCTTAAAATAGGAAATCAACACAAATACTGACTTGTACTAATATAATAGATGCCTAATTCACAGTATCACCTTAGGTCTATTCTTCTTTTCTGTTCACTTAAAAACTAGCAGTAGGTCCATTGAGCAGCTTTTTAGTCCCTTTCCTCAGATGTGGCCCCCAGCCCTCTCAATTCACAAATGTAGAGAAACTGTGATTTATCTTACATTATTTAAAATACCTATACAATAATTTGGGCCTTTCACAAATAATCTTTGAGCAAAACATTGGTATCCATGCCTCCTACCTTACAGAGAATAGGCTGCTGTAAATTTTCAAAGAGAATCTCTTTGATAGGCTTGAGAGCAGGTGCCAGCAGTGAGACTATAAGCAGGCTATGCAGTTGGGACTTCCTGGGGCTCTTCACCATGGGTATTTTCAGGCCTCTGCCACAGCTACGTTAGGGCGCTGTGCCAGGCAAGGGTGTGCAGATGTGAGCAGCCACAGCAGCAGTAAGGAGCCACGTCCACGGGAACTGCTCATCAGCAAGTAGAAAGGCACTGAGCAGTTTCGGCAGCTGGGACATTTTTGAGGGCCATTTATGGATGTCTCCACCTTGGAGAATGAAAGTGGAGATGGAGCTAATCTTTCCTGTGTCCTTGACAAAGGGATAGGAAACGGAAGTGCAGAATGTCTGTCTTGTGCAGATATGTGGAGCTGAGATATGTTACACTGCTTCTCTTCTGTCTCACAATCAGAAAGCAGACACACCACTTTTTGAGAATAGCTTGTTTTTTTCCTCATCCCTTCATTGACTTGCGAAGTTTACTGAGATTTACATCAAAAGTTTAAACTTTAGTAGTATATCTATAATACCTAAAGAAAATGGGATAAATTAACAAGTACATATCTGATGTGAGTTTGATTTAAATGGCATCTATTTCAGTTATTTGCATCACTAATTCAGAAGAGCCCCTTTATGCCAGGTGTGCATGCTTGTAATCCCAGTACTTGAAGGCTGAGACAGGAGGGTCACAGGTTTGTGGCCAGCCTCAGCTACTTAGGCCCTTCGCAACTTAGTGAGACCCTGTTTCAAAATAAAGAATTAAAAATAGGGGTAGGGGTGTAGCTCGGAGGTAGGATGCCTCTGGGTTTAATCCCCAGTACCATAAAAAAGAGCCTCTTTAAAATATTTAATGTTACATCTCTTGAGCTTTTTCTCAGCTCACTAAAGATTCTTTATTGCTTATGCATATAGGAAAGGTACTAATATTTGAGTATCTATTATGTTTGTATTTATTTCTTAAAGTTGCCCTACTGTTACTAATACGAATTTTACAGATGAAAAAACTAGAGCTATGACTTGAGTCAAGTTATCAAACTCCTGAACCTGTACTTTTTTTTTTTTTTTTTTTTGGTGGTACTGGGATTCCTGGAAGCCCTTCTACCTCCGGGCTACACTCCCAGACCTATTTTTACATTTTTATTTGGAAACAGGGTCTCCTAAGCCAGCGCACGCAGCTGGCTTCGAACCTGCGCGATCCTCCTGTTTCTGCCTCCCAAGCGCGGGGATTACAAGCGTGCGACACCACACCCGGCCCTGAACCTGTACTTTTAACCAAAGTTTCAATAGTGGCTTCTTGGGTGTGTGTGTGTGTGTGTGTGTATACATATATATATACATATATGTGTGTGTTTGTATATATATGTGTGTATATATATATTTAACAAAATTCTTACAAACTCAGAAATATTTATAGGCTGATAGACATGCATTCTGAAGTAATTTACTTTGAAGTAATTTTATTAATTTATAACTTCTTCAGAAAAGTTAGTGGTGTTTTGCTTTCATTACAACAGGTAAGCCAGGTATGGTGGCATTTGTCTGTAATCCCAGTACTTGGAAGGCTGAGAGAAGAGGTTCAGAGGTTAGAAGCCAGCCTCAGCAACTTAGCAAGACCCTGTTTCAAAATGAAAAAATAAAATAGGACTGGAGGTGTAGCTCAAAAGTAGAATGCCCCTAGGTTCAATCCCTAGTACCAAAATAAATACATACATGAATGAATAGGGCTGGGGGTATGGCTCAGAGGAAGATTGCCCTTGGGTTCAATTCTCAGTTCCAAAAAAAACAAAAAACAAAAAACCTTTACTACTTAAATTCCATTTCAGTTCTAAACACCATGCATCATAGAATATGACCAAGTGATTTCCACTTCACTACCAGAACTGCCTCTAAAGCTTTGTCAGAAAACATCTAAATATTTTGATCATGGCCATCAGCTTCTGCATTGTTTGTTGATCCAGACATACTAAGCTATACAAAGATGATGGATTGTTAGGCAAGAAAGAAATCTGAGATGGAAAATAAGACTTGGAGGATTATCAAGGCATATATTAAAAAGAGAACAAAGGTCAGAGGAGGTAGCCTTTTAGAAGCAGATGCCAACAGAAATATAAAGAACAGAACAGTGTGAACATCTGATAAGAGAACACAAAAGAATACTGTTTAATAAATTAGTGACTTGCCAAAATTACAGTAATCTTTGAGAGACAACTTGTGAAGCATGTAGGCAAATTGAGACTTTCAGTTATACCTCGTTGAAAATTCCCTTTATATACTAGGCTAGTTACCTGGCAGGATCTGAAATCCCTACTCATTCAAGACCTTTGGGCAAGTATTATTTATAAACAAGGTCTCTGTTGTCATTTAAGAGGTGTTTCTTTCCTTTAAGAGGAAAACTTAAACTTTATTAAGGATCAAAAATCCAGACCCTAAATTAAGTTAAAGATATCTATAGTTTTTAAGTGGAACTAGCTTGTGGCTAACAGTCTAATTGAAATCATGTAGCTCAGAAAGTGACACACATGTAGGTTCAAGTCAGTGTTCATTGCTTTCGTGTCCACAGTTGGGGGACAAACCAACAGCCAGATCCTTAGATAAGGCGGTACTATGCTGTGCGTTGTCAGGGATTAACCTCGCTAGTGACAGAATCACATTGAGAAGAAAGCCTATTGCAACCTGTTTTTAAAACCTCTTTTAAAATAGTATCTGGATATTTTTCTCAGTTCTGCATAGCTAACACGCTCAGAAAGTATATGTAAGGTGTGGAGATGCTGATGATGGGTTCTGAGCCCTGGGAGGCATGGGAGAGAAGCTCCTTTATGAGACTGCAAGTGCCCATTCACCTATAGAGTTCACTCCTGAGGTTAAATAAATACATTGCTGATGTGTTCCGCTTTTATTTGTTAGTCTATTCAAGTCCTTTTTTCATACTTTAAATAATTTAATGAAGTTTATTATTTTTCTCTTAGATCTTTGACTTTAAATAAAGGAAAACTATAAAATTTGAGTTTAAGAAACCTTCCAGTGAGATTTTATTTTTTTGTGGTACTGGGGGTGGAACCCAGAGGCTTTCTACCTTCGGGCTATACTCCCAGACCTTTTTTTTAATATTTTATTTGGAAACAGGGTCTCACCAAGTTGCTGAGAGCCTCCCTAATTAGCTGAGGCTGGCTTCGAACCTGTGCAATCCTCCTGTCTCAGCCTCCCAAGCGCAGGGATTACAAGCGTGCACTACCACGCCTGGCTTCCAGTGAGGTTTTAGAGTTTTTTTTTTTTTTTTTTTAACTCCCTCTAGATATGAAGACAATAGGAAGCCAGCTAGGCCTTTCTGAAGGAAAACAAGAATAAAGAATTGCTTTAACATTATTCTAAGCATTCACACATGAGATTATAGTGGTGTTTTAATATCGTTGAATCACTAGTATCTCCACCTAGACAATTTAGCTTTCTTTGTGAATAGTTTACTTGAGATGAAACTATCAAAACTGTATAAGTACACACCTATAGTCCCAGCTCTTTGAGAGGCTGAGGTAGGAGGATCATTTGTGCTCACAAGATTGAAACCAGTCTAATCAACATAGCAAGACCACATCTAAAACAAAACAAAGACTCTACCTATGAAGAAAAGATCAAATTAGCCCCCAGGGGACCCTAGTGTTTTTTAAAAAAAAGTATTCCTGAAACCAGGCATGGTGGTGCATGCTTGTAATCCCAGCATTTGGGAGGCTGAGACAGGAGGATCCAGGTTCGCGCCCAGCCTCAGCTACTTAGGCCCTCTGCAAGTCAGTGAGACCTTGTTTCAAAAAATAAAGAATAAAAAATAGGGCCGGAGTGTAGTTCGGAGGTAAAATGCCCCTGGCTTCCATCTCCAGTACCTCAAAAAAAAAAAAAAAAAAAAGTATTCCTGAAATATAAGATGCCAACTTAAAATTTTTGTATCAGAATTAATCCTCACATATTAATTACTGCTAAATCTAATGGGGAGGATATAATATCTATGAGTTGAAAATTAAATAAGGGAGCATAATTTTTAAATTATTGTGCCAAATATTAACACATGTGCATTCATGTGTGTTTGTAAGAATTAGACACAGCTAAAGGGCCAGAGATGTTAGTGTTAGTTTGCTTGCCTAGCTTGCTCAAAGTTCTAGGTTTAATCCCCCACACTAGAAAAAAACAAAAAAGATCACACATCTAAGGTAGCTCACATGTAGCTTCTTTCAGGATAACCTTTGGAATTTCTTGTAAATTGAAATTGAATAAGATATTCTAATCAAAACATTTATATACTTGACAGCAAAAGAAATATATGAAAGGCTACCAAAAGAGGGAGAGACTGACAGAAATACTCCCTAAGTTGTATTTCACCCTGTGTTCTTTTATTTTTTATTAGTGCATTGTAATCTTGCATCATGATGAAGCTCAGGGCAGTAGAGACATACCTGTACTCATCACTTGGTGGGCGTCCCTCAGCTTCCACTGAGCTCCCTCACACTATGCTCTTGAAAGACATACTACCTCAGGGAGCAGCTCGTTACATAAGGGAAGCAGGAATGTCCTCTGAAAGATTCAAATTTATCAAATGATAAATGTTTTGGATAACCTTGCAAAATAGCCATAAGAACATGTATTTATTTAGTTTGGGACAAGTATAAAAATTGTAGAAACATAAAAACTTAGCATTAAATGCTGTCCTATAGTACTCATATCAGTATTATGAAGGATTAGCTTTCTTATGGTTTATTGTAATCTTGTATGCTATACATAAAAACATCTGACATAAAAAATTTTCTTTTATATTTATTTTTTATTTTCTTATTCAATGCTAAGATTTTATGTTTCTATAATTTTTATACTTAATCCCAAACTAAATAAATATATGTTATTATGGCTATTTTGCAATATTATCCAAAACTTTTATCATTTGATGAATTTGAATCTTTCAGAGGACATTCCTGCTTCCTTTGTGTTTTCTTATTTAAGTGCAATCAGAAGTGCTTTGCAAATAATGCATGTGTATCTATGTTCATAGCTGCACAATTCACCATAGCCAAATTATGGAACCAACCAAGATGTCCATCAACAGATGAATGGATTACAAAACTGTGGGATATGTACACAATGGTATTTTACTCAGCCATTAAAAAAAACTCAATTACATCATTTTCAGAGAAATGCATAGAACTGGAGGACATTATGCTAAGCGAGATTAGTTAGTCACAAAAAATAAGAAATCGGATGCTTTCCCTAATATGTGAAAGCTAAGGAGAAATGGGTCATAGGAGGAACTCTAGATGAAAAAGGAAATCTTATAGAGCATCACACAAGGCAACTTAAAGGAGGAGAAAGGAGAGGGGAAGAAGGAAATTCCCTAAAACACACAATGTACTTAAACATATTGAAGTCAACCACTAAGCCAAGCATGTTGGAAGGAGGGATGGGGAGGGAATGGGGTGGGAATTGGGTAGGTGCTAAATAGGTGATGTGTACATGTATGTTCACACAAGTTTTTTACCCCAATATGATATATGAATATAATGTGCCAATAAAAAAATTTAAAAAAAGAAGAGGTTCATGAGAGTCTATTAGCTTATCTGTGGTCAGATCTTACTATGTTGGGGACTCAAGACATGTTTATGGAAATGAGGTAATTAACCAAATCATAGTCTGTCAAGAGTGGGCACCTTTATCTTTTTCTATCTATTCTGGTGACCTTGCTTCAATCACCTACTGCCCAAATCACTTTTTCACTGTGCTTTGTCTGTGTCCTCTTTCTTTCTACAGGTCCCAGCCTCTTGAATCCTACATCTTATCACCATCTCTAATTGTCTTCACCTCCTTCCTTTTGAGTTTTGACTCTCTTATCATGCAGCACAGCCTTGCTGCTTCCTGCCCACCCAGTCTCTCTGCCCATGCCAAAAAATACAGGCCAGAACAGAGCAGTTTCAAGTACGTTCTATCCAGCCTAAGGCCTGTCTTTTCAGTTCTTAATTATTTCTAGTCCTACAGGCACAGAACGAGCACCTAAAGTCAGGCATGGTGGCACACACTAGTAATCTCAGCATTTGGGAGGCTGAAACCAGAGGTTCATGGATAGCCTCAGCTACTTAGGCACTTCGCAACTCAGTGAGACCCTGGTTCAAAAATAAAGACTCAAAAATGTACCTGCGAGTGTAGCTTGGAGGTGCAATGCCCCTGGGTTCCATTCCCAGTACTACACACACACACACACACACACACACACACACACACATACAAAAAATAGCACCTAAGAGTGCTTAGAAAGCTTTTTTGGCCTTTTTGTTATATGATAATTTTTAATTGAAGTATAATTTATATATAGTAACAAGTCACCCTGAAAGTGTATCGTCTTATTTTATGAGGTTTGACAAATCTGCACAGTTGTATAGCCACCAGCACAATCAAGATAAAGAAGAATTCTGTCATCCTAAAAGCTTCTCTTATGCTCTTCTGTAGTCAACCCTTTTCCGTACTCCCAGCTTCTCAACTACTGATCTGTTTCAGCTCCCATGTCCAGGTCTGTGATCTGTTTTGAGTTCACTTTTATGATATAAGATGTATACCCAACTTCATTCTTTTGCATTTGGGGATCCAGTTTTCCCTGCACCATCCTATCCCCACAATATAATCTTGGCACCCTTGCTGAAAATCAGTTGACTGTATGTATGAAGATTTATTTCTGAGTTCTCTATTCTCGATCTATATGTCTGTCATTATGCCAATACTATATTATTTTAATGATTGTAGCTTTATAATAAGTTTTGAAATCAGTTAAATCTCTAACTTTGTGCTTTTTAAAGATTTTTTTGAGCTATTTGGGGGTTCCCTAAGATACCACGTGAATTTTAGGATAGATTTTTTTTAAATTTCTACAAAAGTAAAGAGATTTTGATAGATCACATTAAATCTACAGATATCTTTGGGCAGTTTTGACCTTAGAGCTATTAAATCTTTCAGTCCATATAAATGTAATGTCTTTCCATTTTTTGTGTCTTTTAAAATTTTTTTAGCAACATTTTTAATTTTTCAGTGTATGTTTTTGTTTTTTTTGGTTTTGTTTTTGTTTTTTTACGGTACTTGGGGATGAATCCCAGGGGCATTCTATCTCCAAGCTACACCCCAAGTCCTGTTATTTTTTTATTATTTATTTTAAAACAGAGTCTCATTGAAGTGCAAAGTGCCTCACTAAGTAGCTGAGACTGTCCTAGAACCACAATCCTCCTGTCTCAGCCTCCCAAATGCTGGGATTACAAGCCTGTGCCACCATGCCTGGCTCTTTAGCAGATAAGTTTTTTTACCTCCTGGGTTAAATGCACTCCTAAATATTTTATTCTATCTGATGCTACTGTAAATGAAATTGTTTTCTTAGTTTACTTTTTGGGTTGTTCATTGTTAATATATAGAAATTAAACTGGCTTTTTTTTTTTTTTTTTTGGTACTCGGTACTGAGAATTTAGCCCCAGGGCATTCTGTCTCAGAGCTGCTTCCCCAGCCCTATTTTATTTCCATTTAGAACAAGGTCTTGCTAGGCTGGTGAGAGTCTTACTACTTGCAGGGGCTGTCCTTGAACATGCAATCCTCCTGTCTCCACCTCCCCCAAGTACTAGAATTACAGGTATACACCACCACACATAGCTTCAACTGATTTTTCTGTTGGTTTTTTTACCTGCAACTTTGCTGATCTCATTTATTAGTTGTAACAGGTTTGGGTTTGGGTCTTTTTTTTTTTTTTGTAGACTTTTGAAGATTTTTTACATATAAGATCATGTCATCTGCAAACAAATTATTTTACTTCTTCCTTTCCAATTTGGATGCCTTCTTTTTCTTGACTAATAGTTCTGGCTAAGACTTCTGACATTGTGTTGAATTTGAAGTTGCAAATACAAGCATTCTTGTCTTGTTTCAGCATTGAGTCTGATGTTAGCTATGGCTTTTCATGTGTGGTTTTTATTATGTTGTAGTCGTGTCTTTCTATGCCTAGTTATTGAGTGTTATTTTAATCATGAAAGGGAATTGAATTTTGTCAACTGCTTTTCTGCATCAGTTTAAAAAACAATTTTTCCCTTCATGTTAATGTGGTATATTTCACTAATTTTTATATGATGAACTATTCCAGGATCTTTTTTTTTTTTTTTTTTTTTGGTGGTACTGGGGGTAGAACCCAGGGGCTTTCTACCTCCGGGCTATACTCCCAGACCTATTTTATATTTTATTTGGAAACGGTCTCACTGAGTTCCTGAGAGCCTCACTAAATAGCTGAGGCTGGCTTCGAACCCATGCAATCCTCCTGTCTCAGCCTCCCAAGTGCTGAGATTACAAGCATGCGCCACCATGTCTGGCTTTTTTTTCATTTTTTGTGGGGGATAGGACTACTGAATATTGAACCTAGGGGCATTCTGCCTTCAGTCTACACCCCCAGCTCCTTTTTTATTTTTAAACAGGGTCTCACTAAGTTGCTATGGTCTTGCTAAATTTTGGAGGCTGGCCTCAAACCTGTGATCCTCCTGTCTCACCTTCCCAAGTACTGGAATCTCAGGCATGTGGCACTACACCCATCCCTCCTTCATTTAGAACAATGATCAATTTGGGGGGGAGGGATACTGGGGATGGAACTCAGGGGCATTCTACCTCAAAGCTATACCCCCAGCCCTATTTTTTATTTTTTATTTTTGAAACAGGGTCACACTGAGTTGCAAAGGGACTCATTAAGTAGTTGAGGCTGTCGGGAAACTGCGATCCTTCTGCCTCAGCCTCCCAAATGCTGGGATTACAAGCGTGCACCACCATGCCCAGCTTTTATCAATTTTTTAAATGGGTCTTGTTTTTGGCATTGTATATGCCTAACCCAAGTTCACAAAGATTTTCTACTAGAAATTTTATAGTTTTGTATTTTATAGAAGTTTTATTATTTCATTTTCTGTATTGGATATGATATGATTGAGATTTGCTTATCTTTGTTTAATAGTTTTCAATATTTTAGTTTCTCTGTGTAGATCCATGTTTCTGTATGGGACTATATTCTTTCACTTGCAGAACTTTCTTTTATATATCACATAGTGTTTGTTTTCTGGCAGTGAATTCTCTGATCTCTTGTTTATCTGAAAACCCTCTATTTTGACTTCATTTTGAGAGAGATTTCCCTTGTGTAGGATTCTGGTTTGAGAATTGTTTTTTTTTTTTGTTTTTTTTTTTTTCAGCTGTATTCTTCTGTGGTCTTTTGGATTGCCTAGTTTGTGATGAGAAACCTGCAGTAATTACTTCTTTTTTCTCTTCTCTGTATGTGTATATATATGTTTTTGTAGCTTTTAAATCTGTGGTTTGATGTCTTTTGTCATTTTCAGCACGTATGTCTTAAATTATTTCTTCTGATCTCGTCTTTTTCTAGTACTCTAATTACACATTTGTTAGTAAGTTTGATATCACTCCATATGTTTTGGATTTGTTTCTTTTTCTCTTTCTGTTCCAGTTTTGTTAATAACTATTGCCCTCTTTACACGTTCACTGTTTTTGCAGCTATATCAAATTCACTGAGCCTACCAAAAGGCATTTTTCATCTCTGTTACCATATTATTTATTTCTCACAATTTTATTTAACCCTTACAGTTTCCATTGCTGTGTTGAAATTAATAATCTGAGCATGTGTCGTATCCTCCTTTTCCAGTAAAGGCCTTAACATGGCTGTTTTACTAACTTGTTTGATATATCTAAAATCTCTGAAAAGAATTCTATTGATTACTATCTCTTGACAGTGACAGTGTCTCTTTTCTTGCTTTTGGATATATATTATAATTTTTTTAACTAAATGCAAAACAGTGTGTGTAGAACAGCAATGATATATAGTATAGTAGTAGTCCTTCAGTGTACATGGATACCTGTGGATACCAAAATCTGTGAATATTCAACTCCCTTATATAAGATGGTATAGTATCACACACAATATTCTGTATACTTGAAGTCATCTTTAGATGACTTATAAGACCTCATAGAATGTGTATGCTATGTAGATAGCCATTATGCTGCATTGTTTAGGAAAGAATGACGGGGAAAAGTCAGTACATGTTCAGTACAGACACAGTTTTTTCTTGAATATTTTTAACCCATGATTGGTTGTGTCCATAGATCTGGGACATATGGGTACCGAGGGCCATGGGTATTTCCTCCTACAAATGAGCTTGACTCTTCTGCTACGGTATTTATAGGGGTTAAGTCATTCTAATTAGGGGTTGAACTCGATTTGTATTTTGGTTTTGTCATGAGTATGAGTATACCGTAGCCTCTGACACCTCTGACATTATCTTGTGCTTAGGGTTAGAGCTGAGCTGCTGCTGCTCCCTGGTCAGTTTTGGTCTTTTTTATTTTTTTGTATCTCAGAGGAGCTTTATGTTTATACTCTTAAGCTCCTCAAAATAGAAAATTGCTATCAGCATAATGGTAGAGGACAGGGTGCAATTCTCTCTTGTTTCTTTGGATAGCTTCCATCCTGAGTAGGCCCTATCTCCCAGGGTTTTAAGGGTGGGACTTTCTTAGTATCCAGTAGCAGATAAATTCAGCCTTTTATATCTGAGTTTCTTGTGTAGGAGTACATTTTAGCTCCCCTCCCAGAGACTGGAGATCTGAACACAGGACTATTTTCTGCTCCTCCCAAAGTTATGGGGTTTAATTATCTTTGCCCCTAGCCAAAACCTTCACCTGTGTCCCAGGAAGTAGTGGTGACAGCATTTGGAAGCACCTTCTCCCAGTAGCCTAAGGCTTTTGTTTTTTGGAGGAGAAGAGTCCTGGCCATATTTTTGGCTTTCCCAGTGGTGGCTCTTCCTTTATCCAGGATCTTCTCTTTCAGCTCTCTCCCTCTAGTTTTTTTCTTGTTCCTAATAGAAGTCTGTTTAAGAACCTGCAAGAGAATGGAAACTTTTCTTGTGTTTAGGGCTTCCCAGAGTCTTAGATTTTTTTTTTTTTTTTTTTTTTTTTACTTGGTATTGAACTCAGAGGTGTTCTACCTGTGAGGTACACCCCCAGCCCTTTCTTTATATTTTTATTTTGAGACAGGGTCTTGCTAAATTGCTGAGGATCTCACTAAATTACAGAGGCTGGCCTCAAACCTGTGATCCTTCTGCCTCAAGCACCAGCCAGGCAGGCATGGGGGCTCAAGACTATAGTCCCAATACTTTAGAGGCTGAGATAGGAGGATTGTAGGTTCAAGGACAGCCTCAGCAACTTAGGCTTTCAGCAACTTAATGAGACCCTGTTTCCAAACAAAAAATTATAAAGGGATGGGGGTGAATCTTGGAGACAGAATGCCCCTACATTCACTGGGCGTGGTGGCACATGCTTGTAATCTCAGCATTTGGAGGGCGAGACAGGAGGATCACGATTCAATTCACAGACAGCTTCAGCTACTACTTAGGCCCTTCCCAACTCAGTGAGACACTGTTTCAAAATAAAGAATAAAAAATAAGTCTGGGAGTGTAGCTCGGAGGTAGAATGCCCTTAGGTTCCATCCCCAGTACTGAAAAAAAGAAAAAAGAAAAAGAATGACCCTACATTCAATCCCTAGTACCCCCTCCACACACACACACACATGCTTTTAATAGCTAGCTTGCTCACAAATCCTATTCCAAGCATAATTATGATATTGCTTTCTCAATATAGGTACAGAATAAGTAACTATTACATTAACCTAGATTCTACCATTAATGTGTGTGTGTATATATTCTTTTTTTGCGGGGGGGGGGAGTACTGGGGATTGAACTCAGGGGCATTCATTCTACTTCCTACTTCTGAGCTACATTCTCAACCCTATTTTTTTATTAATTATTATTTATCTTGAAACAGAGTCTCACTAACTTGCAGGGGGCCTCACTAAATAGCTGAGGCTTGCCATGAACCGGCAGTCCTCCTTTCTCAGCCTCCCAAGTACTGGGATTACTAGCGTGTACCACTGCACCTGGCTTACCATTAGCATATATTTATTTTGTTCTGGATTTTCACAGAATTGTACCTTAAACTCAAGCCTCCTTGAATCTAAATAACAACCAAATAATGTAAATTCTGGAGAATCCTAGCATGCATTTGAAGAGTGTGCTAACCTACTTTAAACATATACTTCAATGGCCAAACCTTTTAAATGATTGATGTGGTGTTATAGCTACCTAGAGTGATTATATATATATACTGCTTTTTTATTTTCCATATAAAAGGTATTCCTGGAGCCAAGCATGGTGGCACACACCTGTAATCCCTGCTACTCAGGAGGCTGAAGCAGGAGGATTGCAAGTTCAAAGCCAGCTTGAGCAGCATAGTGAGACCCCATCTCAAAATAAAAAGTAAGCCGGGAGTGGTGGCGCACGCTTGTGATCCCAGTACTTGGGAGGCTGAGATAGGAGGATCGCAGGTTCACAGCCAGCCTCAGAAACTCAGTGAGGCCCTCCACAACTTAGTGAGACCCTCTTTCAAAACTAAAAGAATAAAATAGGGCTAGGGGTATAGCCCAGAGGAATGCCCCTGGGTTCAATCCCTAGTACTACAAAGCATAAATAAATAAATAGTAAAAAGGGCAGCTCAGTGGTGGAGCACTTGCCTAGCATGTGCAACTCCCTGGGTTCCATCCCTAGCACCACACAAAAATAAACAAAAAGAATATGCCTGCCAATCAGTATTATTTTGCAAATTACATCAAAACCAGGCATCTTGTTCAGGAATGCCAAACTGTATTGACCTGATCCTCTGAGATTCTCCAAGCCCAGCGATGCTGTGTTTTGTGCATGAAATGTGTGTTACTTCCATGCATGCATGGTTGATTGAAAATGGAAGTCAAGCAATTGTATATGATTCTACTATCCAAGATAGCATAAAATCCTGTCCCTGTTATGAGGTCTAAAATACTTATATTTAAGGATTTTATTAGCATTGGAAATTTAAGGTTGAAAGGTTGAAATGTTACAAAATATAGTACTCCTTAGTGTTAATTAATTTACCCTGGCTTAGTTTTATATTTACTGCATAATTAATACCTTTTCCTTTAATAAATACCGTATTTACTTTTCATTAAGTTAGTCAGTATGTTGGCTAAGCTTGCACACATTGGAAAACCCCAGACTGTGCTAGAAAGTAGGATAAAGTAGAAATGGAAAATACTTGGAAGATCATAGTTTGGAGGACCACCTCAGCAAGCAAAATAAATAAAACAGGACTGAAGTGTAGCTCAGAGGTAGAATGCCCCTGGGTTCAATCCTTAGTAACACACACACACACACACACACACACACACACACACACACACGTCATAAAAAGAGGAAAGAGACTAACTGGGGAAGAAAAGGACTGTCACTGAAAACCATTTACTTGAGTTGTCCTAAAAAATACCACAGGCGGAGCATTGTAAGCAATGGGGATTTCCTTTCTCTTCATTCTGGAAGTTCTGAGGTGAAGGGGTTCATGCAGCTACTCTTCACGTCTTGTAGGGGGAATCTTCCCTTGTTCCTCTCTTTCTTCTAATCCTCTTTCTTTTAAGGACAGCAGTCATAATGGATTAGGCCTACCCTCATGATCTTATTCAACCCTAGTTAACCTCTTTAAAAACACTATCTCAAAGTACAGCCGTGCTGTGAGGTCCCAGGGGTTGCGACTTCAATATATGAGTTTAGGAAGGAACACAACTCAGTCCATAACACCCAGAATTGAGAAACTAATCAGAAATGTGGAGACCTTGTAAGATAACACTGTCCAGTAGAACTTTTCTGTCACAAAGTAAGTATATCTTTGTTGTCCAGTATGGTAGCCACTGGTCATGTGTAGCTATTGAGTGCATGAAATGTTTCTAATGAAATGAGAAAGCTGAATTTTTAACTTAGAGTAATTTAAATTTAAATGGAGCCAGGCATAGTGGCACAGGCTTGTAATCCCAACATCTGGGAGGCTGAGACAGGAGGATCACAGTTTGCAGACAGCCCCAGCTACTTAGTGAGGCCTTTTGCAACTCAGGCCTTTTGCAACTTTTAAAACCCTGTTTTAAAATAAAGAATAAAAGCCGGGCGTGGTGGCACACACTTGTAATCCTAATGCTTGGGAGGCTGAGATAGGAGGATCACACATGTTCGAAGCCAGTCTCAGCTACTTAGTGAAGCTCTCAGCAACATAGTGAGACCCTGTTTCCAAATAAAGTATAAAATAGGTCTGGGAGTATAGCCCAGAGGTAGAAAAGCCCCTGGGTTCCATCTCCAGTACCACTACCACTACAACAACAACAAAAGAATTTAAAAATAGAGTAGGTGTGAGGCTCTCAGCAATTTAATGAGACCCTGTTTCCAAATAAAGTATAAAATAGGTCTGGGAGTGTAGCCTGGAAGTAGCAAGCCCCTGGGTTCCATCTCCAGTAAAACACACACACACACACACACACACACACACACACACACACACACTAAAAAAAATAAAGCAGGCGGTGTAGCTTGGAGGTAGAATACCCCTGGGTTCCACTCCCAGTACTGCAAAAAAAAAAAAAATTAAATGGCCACATGTGGCTAGTGGCTCACATTTGTACAATGCAGATCTTGACTAATCTCTGACATATTAAGAACTGAGTACCAAAGTGGTTGAGAGATGAGTCCAGGATCACACAGATAATTATTGAAATAATTGTGAAAAAGACTTTCTCAATTTAGCTATCTATAGATTATAATTATTTTATTAACCCAGAGAAACAAAATATTAAATCATTCCCATTTTTGTCCTTTTTCCTGTTATAACATATTGGCTTATAATTATGTAATTTTGACAAATGAACTTTGGAAATCAGTCTTCAGAATCATTTTTTCTTGTTTTTGATTTTTAAAGAGATTTGATATTTGCATATAGCAAGTGATTGAGGAGTCCATTTAAATAAAACATCTCCATAGGAGAACACCTAGTAGGTGGTTTGGGGTTTGTTTTGTTTTGTTTTGTTTGTGGTACTGGGGGTGGAACCCAGGGGCTTTCTACCTCCGGGCTGCACTCCCAGACCTATTTTATACTTTATTTGGAAACAGGGTCTCACTAAGTTGCTGAGAGCCTCACTAAGTAGCTGAGGCTGGCTTCGAACCTGTGCGATCCTCCTGTCTCAGCCTCCTAAGCACTGGGATTACAAGTGTGCGCCACCACGCCCATCTAGGTTTCTTAAATAAAATCTGTCATTCAGTTGGAGCAAGTGAATAGGTATATGCTTTGCTAAATCTAAAAAATCATTCTACAGAGGAAGAATCAGAAGCGCTTTCTTTGTAATAGACACGGGCCGTTACCTTAAGAGCTTAGCTCCTTGTTTGCTTCTATCCTTCTAGGTTTTGAGGAGATTCTCTCACGTTTAATGTTAGGAATGTTTTAAATATCATCTTATACTAACTTCAGCCTTAAAAAAAGTTGCAAACACTCTGCAGAGTCCCTGTATATCTTTCATCTAGTTTCCCTCAATGCTGCCATCTCCCATGACCATGATGGAATTATCAGACTCAGAAAATTAGCATTGGTCTGATATTATTAACTAAACCTCAGTTTTCACCTGTGTCCCCCCCACACCTTTTTTGGCACTGGAGGTTGAACCCAGGGCCATTGTACCTCCAAGGTAACCCCCAGCCCTATTTTTTTTTTATTTCAATTTGAAACAAGGTCTCACTAAGTTTCCAGGGGACCTCACTGAGTTGATGGCTGGCCTCAAAACTCATCCTCCTGTCTCAGCCTCCCAAGTACTAGGATCACAGGCAGGTGCCACCATGCCCTGCTTTCCAGTACCCCTTTCCAAGATTCTCCATTGCATTTGTTATTCTAATTTCCTTCCTTCTGTTCCTCGATCTTTCTTTGATTTTCTTTATATTTTTTGAAGAGTTTTGATTTGTTATTTTGTAGAGTGCCCTTTTGGATTATATGATATTTTCTCATTACTTGACTGAAATTATACGCTGCTTTCAAGAATACTTCCGGAAATTATCTCAGATCCTTCTATGTATGTCATTGTCAGAGGCCATGATGCTAATATGTCTTAACTGGTGATGAGCTTTAGAAATCTTGATGATGGAAACTGCTTTCTTTTGTAAAATACGTATTAAATTACTATAAAAATACCAGCCCACCAAAACTTATGCTCTCTTATGCAAATAACTAATCAAGCACAGAAAATGATGATTAAAGAAAGCTACAAGCAGCAGGCATAGTGGCGCATGCCTGTAATCCCAGGACTTGAGAGACTGAGGCACAGATTGCAGGTTTGAGGCCAGCCTCAGCAATTTAGGTCCTGTTTAAAAATAAAAAGATATGTCAGGCGTGGTGGTGCAGGGTTGTAATCCCGGCATTCGGGAGGCAGAGACTGGAGGATCACGGTTCGCAGCCTCAGCTACTACTTAGTGAGGCCCTTTGCAACTCAGTGAGACCCTGTTTCAAAAAATAAAAAAAGACTAAAAAATAGGACCGGGGGTATAGCTCGGAGGTAGAATGCCCCTGGGTTCCATCCCCAGTACTGCAAAAAAAATTTTTTTAATAAATAAATATAAAAAATATAGCCAGGCATAGTCAAGAGCTCATTTAATCACAGTACTTGGGAAGCTGAGACGGGATCACAGGTTCGAGACCATCTTCCACAATTTACACGACTCTCAGCAACCTAGTGAGACCCCATTTCAAAACAAAAAATAAAAAGGGTTGAGAGTGCCAGGCGTGGTGCTGCATCCTGTAATCCCCATGCTTGGGAGGCGGAGACAGGAGGATTGCTCAGGATCGAAGCCAGCCAGGCTGGCTTAAGAAACCTTGTTTCCAAATAAAAACATAAAAAATAGGTCTGGGAGTGTAGCCCGGAGAAGGGTTTCCAGGAACCCCAGTAGCCAAAAAAAAAAGTGTTGAGGGTGTAGCTTGGAGGTAGAGTACCCCTGGGTTCTATCCCTAGTAATACACACACACACACACACACACACACACACACACACACACACACACGCGCGCGCACACACACAAAAGCTGGGCATAGTAATGCATGGCCGTAATCATGGAGGCTGAGACAGAAGGATTGAAGATTTGAATCCATCCTCAGTAATTCAGTGAGATTCTGTTTCAAAATAAAAATCAAAAGGCTGAGGATGTAGCTCAGAGATAGAATGCCTCTGAGTTCAATCCCCAGTACCAAATAAACCAACAAAATAAAGAGCTTCAACAATCAGCCTCAACAATCTAGTGAGACTCTGTTTCAAAATTTAAAAGTTTGGGAGTATAACTCAGAGGTAGAATGCCTCTGGGTTTAATCCCCAGTACCACAAAAAAAAAAAAAAAAAGAGAAAGGAGGAGGAGGAGAGAGAATATCACTAGTGAATTAATGAGGTGAGATCAGTGGAATTTTGCTAATACAAATAAATTGTTCAATAACAAGAAAGTGAAACAGTCTTTTTCAAATTGGGCTGTTCTTTCTTCATTCGAAAGTAAAGAAAGGAATTTTCAAGAGAGGGATCTTCCTAATAAAGCAGTTATCGTTGTAATAGAAAATAGTCTTGGTTGAGATACGTTAGGTAACTTAGCAAGTATAATATTGAATGAAGAAAAGGGAATTGATTTGTTCTTCTATATGTGGTACTAGAATTATATCAGAAATTAAATCATTAGAACTAATTTCTAGTCTATGACTATACCACCCTGAACATGCCCGATCTCCTCTGATCTCGGAAGCTATGTAGGGTAGTGTGGGCCTGGTTAGTACTTGGATGGGAGAACTAATTTCTAGTTGTAGTATGTCACCCAAAATTAATATTTTGCAATGAATTGTTTATTTATTTTGTGACAAGTAGTGGTTGAATCCAGGGCATCCTATCTCCAACCTACACCTCCAACCCTTTTTCTTTTTCTTATTTTGGGGGGTAATGATCTTGCTGCATTGCTGAGTCTCAAACCTCAGCCTCCCAAGTACAGAGATTACAGGTGTGCATTACCACACCTGGCTCTTTTATTTCTTTTTGACATTTTAAAATTCTGAACAAGATGATACAAATTAACACCAATTTCAAAAGGAATATTACTATATTGTATATCCCAAACTTTTTCTGGGGGAGTGGTACTGAGAATTGAACCCAGGGGCATTCTACCTCTGAGCTATACCCTCAAAATTTTATTTTGAAATATATCTGGCTAGGTTACTGAGAATCTTGCTACCTTGCTGAGGCTGCCTTGAGCCTGCAATTCTCTTTTCTTAGCCTCCTCAGTACTAGGATTACAGGTGTATCCTATCAACTCCTGATCCATACCTCATTAACTTTCAAGCATCCTTATGTTTTGATAAGAAATGAATTTTACTTTAGGCTTTGAAACTCATAAAATATGTATCATTGTTAAGTTTTGTATTTAGATTTATTTTGGACTTAATGTTTATTCTCCAGAAAAGAGTAGATAGATCATTGTATTTGTTTTAATAAAAGGAACCTAGTCCATGTTAAGTACTTTGGTATGTTTTATATTTTGTTTGCCAGGTTTTCTTTACTAGGAGCGTTTCGGTGAAGTGTTTGTGTTTTTATTGTTATAGGTTGTCTTTGAAAACATTCTTACATTATAAACTCAATAGAACTGAGTACTAATATCCTTTCAAAAACAATACTCAAAAAAAAGCCTACAACAACAATTTTCAGTGTAACGGATAGTTTTCTTTTCCTTTCATTTTAGTTCAGCAATCAGCAAACACTGGGAGGCTGAACTGGCTACCCTCAAAGGAAACAATGCCAAACTCACTGCAGCCCTGCTGGAGTCCACTGCCAACGTGAAACAATGGAAACAGCAACTCGCTGCCTATCAAGAGGAAGCAGAGCGTCTGCACAAGCGGGTAGGTTCAGGGCTGCGTCCGCCCCTGGGGATGTAGAGATAGCAGGTTTCCTCCATCAGAGGAAATTTGCATGTATGCTCAGCACCCAGACAACTTCTGGGGTTTTCGGAACATAATATCTTGTATTAATGCATTTTTCTTTGGCTTTTTTTTTTTTTTTTGTGGTACCAGGGATGGAACCCAGAGGCCTTCCTTCTACCTCCAGGCCATGTCCCACCCCAATCCTGTTTTATATTTTACTTGAAAACAGGGTCTCCCTACGTTTTTAAGGGCCTCACAAGTTTCAAACCTGTGATGTGAAAGATATTGCGGGTCCCCCTGGCGCACAGAGACACGCAGAGATCCATTAATATGATATGGATGCCTTTATTCATGGGAAGTTGGCCGCCAGCCCCCGTGTGCCCACAGGGGCTGGTGGGGGAGAGTGTGTCTCTCTGTCTCTCTCGGGCTCCTCTCCGAACTCTGAACTCGCTTCTCCCTGACCCAAAGGCGTGGTCCCCTCTCGGAATCACCAGGCTCCGCCTCCTAGCTTCCGGCCCTGTCCCCTGTGGGGCAGGGGCAGCTCGAACCTTTTACTCCGACCTTTTTGACTAAGGGGGGAATAGACGATGATTGGCTCTTCTAGCGACTTCCAGCTGTGAAGGGGCGTCGTCAGTCAAGGGCCTCAGGTCTGGAGAAATCGGAATCTGAGCCGCTGGAAGGGGGCAGGTGGGTGTGGTCGCAGCGAGAGTTGGAGGTTACCCTGGAGAGCTCGATGACTGGTTTGCTTTGAGGAGACTAACAGGCAAGGTGCTATTAAAGAAAAAGAAAATTGTGAGAGTGGAACCCAGGCTGGGCAGGAGCCCCTTTTTGATACAAGGCAGATTGTCACTAGATCTATTAATACAAATAGCACTCCCTGAGGGAGACGTGTGCCGCCCCTTTTGCAGTTTTTCATTAGACCAGAGTTATTAATAGCAGCAATTCCCAAAGAGGACCCCACACCACTCTTTTCAGCATTGAGTGGGTATGGATTTGTCTGGTCAAACACCTGTTACTGCATCAGGAGCATACTTATGGCAATTTGGCATCCGAAGAGGGAGAGCACCGTAGTATGTAAACAAGTGGACCTGCTAAAATATAAATATCAAAGAGAGTTATGTCGAGAGAAACAAAGTTGAGTGGATCCCAACACCATGCAAGAGAACTTGTCCTGGAGCTATTGTAACGGCGCCCTTTTGGATATGGCCTAAGCCGTGGGCAGAGGCAGGAGAGCTTGCCGTCATCACCCTGGACTGAGATTTGGGAAGGAAACTAAGGCCTGAAAGATTGAGCAGGCCACCAAAGAGGAAACTGGCTTACCCTGTACCTGTAGAGTTACCCTGGGCCAGCAAGGAAGATGGAGGAAGGAGGACGAGGGATTCCAGGAGCTGTCAGTCCTTGGTTAGACCAAATAGGGCCAGCGGTGGGTCCTTGTCCAGAAGGGTAGACCCCCTGTAGTGAGATACCTGAGGTCCACCACTTTTTAAAGGACACTTGCCTTTCCAATGGCCATTTACTCCACACCTGAAACAGGCTCCTGGAGGTGGTTGTCTTTACTGTCGTCCTCTCCTGGGTGGCGCTTGCCACCCGGAGGGCTGCCCTTCCTCCTCAGGCCTCAGGGCTGCTATCAGGGCAGCCTATGACCCAGAAGGGCCACCAGGTGGCGCCTGTGAGTCGCCATGTGGTGTCCAAGATGGCGGCTGTGGCTGGCGGGACTCCCCAGCCAGCATGCCTCGGGCAGCAGTAGAGCCGGTAGAGGGAGAAAACAGAAAATGCAGTCGCCAGAAGGGCTGTACATACTCGAGGTCACACCATTTTGCCGACCGCGTGCAAAATTCACTGAGAGCCATCAACATCCTAGGATCTAGTGTGCCCATTGCAGGCCATCGAAAATTATTAGTTAAATCATATGTCGGCCAGACCTTAGTGCAGAGAGACACGAGCCTCTCAGGGGACAGTTCCCCGGAGAACCCCAAAGTCTGGAAATTAGCCAACACACGGCCCAGTGGAGACTGAGAGTCAATCTCAATCTTTGATGGCTGACTTCCCCCCATGACTTGTAAGTGGGCAAGAACAAAGGCAGGAATCCCCAGCGTCCCAAGGCCCTGCCCAAGTTCGGAACAGATCGGGTGTGCCAGAGAGAAGACGTCTCTTTTCTCTTTTTACACCCCTCAATCAGCCCAGCCGATTGGAGAGAACTGGAGGATACTGGTATACTGGGTTTGAGAGCAATCAGTCAGAATCCCCTGAGTTAGGTGGAACCCACTCACTCCCTTAAGAGGGAGCTTACCGCTGAGAAAGGCTGTTGTGGAGATCTGGCCTGAAGATGGCTGCCAAAAGTTTTTTTAAAGATGGCCGCCAACTCCCAGGATTGGTTAGGAGTGGAAAGTGGGAGGGATTAAAGATGGCGAGGCCTCCAGTGAGACCATGAGGTGGGAGGGGTTAAGGATGGCGAGGCCTCCAGTGAGGCCATGAGAGAGGTGGGAGGGGTTAAAGATTGGGGCCCCCCAGTGATTACACGTGGGGGCAAAGATGGCGGGCCAAAGCTGGCGGCCCCCCCCACAGTGATTCCATGTGGCTGCTTATTTCTCACTTCCCCATGTACTGGGATGGATCACTTTTATGTGGTTTTATTTAGTTAAGAAAAATTGTTTTATATAATTTAATTGGAATAAGGACTAAACAGCTTTCAAAGAAACATGAGCTGATTGCAAGTTGCAGTTTCTTAACTTGGAGCTTCTTTGATCTATGGTAAGTTATTTCTTTTAGCTCACTACTTTGTCTATAAAATACAAATTACATATACTTTGTGTGGTTTTTGTGAAAATGAATTGCGACACTTAATTGGCATATATTGCACTGAGTCAAATCTACATATTTTAGCTGGGCTTCGTGCTGCATAAGGATAGTCCTAGCTACTCAGGAAGCTAAGGCAGGATGTTCACTCAGGAGTTCCAGACCAGCCTGGGCAGCATAGCAAGACCCCATCCCCAAAACAGCACCAACAAAGCATACTGGGTGCGATGCCTGTGAAAATGAATTGACACACTTAAGTAGTGTGGAGTTGCACTGACTCAAGGAGTTGCAATTAGTCAATGAATGCTTTTATTATTTTATTTATTTATTTATTTATTTATTTATTTATTTATTTATTTTGGTGGTACTGGGAATGGAACCCTTCTACCTCCTGGCTACACTCCCAGACCTATTTTATATTTTTTTATTTGGAAACAAGGTCTCTTAAGCCAGCGAGGCTGACTTCGAACCTGCGCGATCCTCCTGTCTCCGCCTCCTAAGCACCGGGATTACAAGCATGCACCACCACGCCCGGCTTATTATTTTATTTTTATTATTGTTTTTCAAGAAGAAACAGTTTGAAAACTGATAATACTGGAGAGTCAATGTAGAAAATCAGAAATCCCAACACTTTTAAAATCAGAAACCCAAACGATTACTTAAAAAAATATTTTCTAATTGAAAGATAGAAATTAACCCAGGTGTGGTGGCGCACACTTGTAATCCCCAGGCTTGGGAGGCTGAGACAGGAGGATCACACAGGTTTGAAGCCAGCCTCACTACTAAGTGAGGCTCTTGGCAACTTAGTGAGACCTTGTTTCCAAATAAAGTATAAAATAGGTCTGGGAGTAGAAAAATACAGTATAAAATAGGTCTTGGAGATAGACCCTGGGTTCCACCCCCAGTACCATAACAAAAACAAGATAGAAATTCACACAACAAGAAACAGATACCACTGATTAACCTTTTTAAACTGTATGCCAAACTAGACATGATGGTGCATGCCTATAATCCCAGTACTGAGGCTGAAATAGGCGGATCACAGGTTCAAGGCTATCCTCCACAGGTTAGCAAGAACTTGTTTCTAAATAAAAAGTTAAAAAAAATAAAAGATAACCAGATGTGGTGGCACACTCTTATAATCCCCATACTTAGGAGGCTAAGACAGAAGGATCTCAGGTTTATAGCCAGCCTCAGCAACTTAGTGAGGCCCTGTTTCAAAATCAAAAATAAAATAGGGCTCAGCACCAAAAGAAAAAAAATTTTTAAAGATGTCAAATAAGAAAACTCAGAGACAGAGTGGAATGTACTTAGTCACAGTACATTATGAAGATTGTAACAGGATAAAGATGATAAGGAAGCCAGGCGCGCACGCTTGTAATCCCCGCGCTTGGGAGGCGGAGACAGGAGAATCGCGCAGGTTCAAAGCCAGCCACGCTGGCTTCGGAGACCCTTTTTCCAAATAAAAATATAAAATAGGTCTGGGAGTGTAGCCCGGAGGTAGAAAAGCCCCTGGGTTCCACCCCTCGTACCACAAAAATTAAATAAATAAACAAACAAACAAACAAAAAATAAGGCTGGGAGTGTAGCTCCGAGGTAGAATGCCCCTAGGTTCCATCCCCAGTACTGCAAACAAAAAAAAAAAACCCTATCCCATTATTATCAGAACTGGAACTCCCTTTAATTCATTAATAAGTCAAACAAACAAAACCTAATATATTAAACAATAAAGAAATGATTCCCAAGATTTGTGACCATATGCTACGGTTTGTAAACCAGAGGACAGGAGATCTTAGCAGGCTTGAGTAGACAGGGTTGATGATCTGGAAAAAGTATCTGCTGAACTAAGAATTAATGGTTTGCTAATATCAGAATGGTTCTACATTTTAAGTTAAGTCAACAAGATAGGTGTGAATGTGGTTTGTTTTTAGGGCAGGAGACTCATTTGCTTTTAGTTAGAAGTCTGTATGTCGGGGCCTCTTTTTAGAGTACCTGAGGATTCAGTCTTCAGCACTGTAAAAGGGAAATCACACAATGAAAGACTGAATCTGCTAGCGTTTGCAGAAGAGGTCAAAACAAGCAAAGGTAAATTCATTCCACTAGGAGGCCAGTGCTTTTGTTCATGCCTAGATGAGCATGGTCTATATAAGGATATTCATACATGAATAGAAAGGCGGAAGTGACTTGAGAGATCTATAGAGTGACAGTACAGGGTAATTAGCTATGTTGAAAATTCAAGGGAGAGAGATGTTTTCTCTGGTTCCTTAGTAGTCTAGAATTGCACTATATTCTAATCAACACAAATTTATGAGAATTTGATGGGGATAAAGAGCTGATAGGGTATGTGCATCTTTTTTTTCTAGATTTTGAAAATATATTTTAAAAATGTCTCACTTCTGCAAGGCCAGTCTTCAAAACCATATTTAATTGAAGGCTATAGATGGAAGGCAGATGGGCATCCAATTTTGATATATTTTCAGAAGAAAAAAAAATTTTGTGTGTTACTGGGGACTGAACCTCTGAGCTATACTACCCAGCCCTATTTTATTTTTTATTTGAAATAGGGTCTCACTAAGTCACTGAGGCTGGCTTTGAACTTGTGATTCTTCTGTCTCAGCCTCCCAAGATTTAGGATTACAAACATGTATCACCATGCCCAGCTTGTTTTGGTTTTTAAAACAGAGTCTCACTAAATTGGTGAAAGTCTTGCTACTTCCTGAGACTGTCCTCAAACCTGCCATCCTCCTGTCTCAGCTTCCCAAGTACTGGTTACAGGTGTGTGCCACCACGCCCAGCTTCGGAAATTTTAAAGAAAACTTTTATTATAGGAATTTTATGACGAATTAATTCCATAGTGATTTTGTATGATTTAATTCATAAATCACTTAATTTAGCCAGGTGAGGTAGTGGTACACACCTGTAATGCCTGTACTTGGGAGGCTGAGACAAGAGGATCATAGATTCAAGGCCAGAATATGGTAACTTAGTGAGACCTTACTTTAAAATAAAAAATAAAAGGGCTGGGGATATAGCTCAGTAGTAGAACACCCCTGGTTTCAATCCCAGTCCCATATAAACAAATAAATCACTTAATTTAAGTTTTCCTATCCTGTCTGTAACCATGTAAATAATTATTTCCTTTGTTCTTTTGCCCTTGTCTTAAATGTATATATTAGAAGAATCTATTCATTAAATGCTGAGTGTCTTAATACTCCTCAGAATTAATTTCCATATATTGAATCCAAAATTCACTGTTCACCTATCAGGAGTGTACTCTTTCTTCAGCAAGAAATCATTTGAAATTACCACTTAATATGACTTTTGTTCTCATTGAATTTTAGGTGACTGAGCTTGAATGTGTTAGTAGCCAAGCAAATGCAGTGCATACCCATAAGACAGAATTAAACCAGACAATACAAGAACTGGAAGAGACACTGAAAGTAAAGGAAGAGGTATTTGCTACTTTCTGCTTATCTCTAATCCTCATGTATGTGTATTAAACGGTAGAGACTATGTAGACTTTACCGGTAGTCATGGACTAAAGTAAGAGTGTGGACATTTTTTTCAGGTTAAAATTTTTCTTCTTAAGTGATATGAATGAAGTTTGCTCATCTTTTCCCCATTCGTGTTTCTGTTGCTGCTGTGAACTGAGTTGACTCTGATGAGGCTGCCAGACCGAAAGGCAGCTCGTTACCTGCATATGAGAGTCATACTCATGCAATCGGCAGAAAACCATCAGAGTTGAAACGAATTCTACAAGCCGTTACTTTCTCTGGTTTCCAGTCAAAATATCCTATGAAAGAATTAGATCTCGGCACTTGAACTAACCTTGAAATGTTCAGATTGCTGTTTCTAAGTTAGTACCAAAGCCAGCAAGTCGGATGTGTTGTTTAAGATCATCCTGTTCTAGACAACATACCTGTGCAGATGAGCTCATCACTCTAAAAGTCAGTAAAGGAATGTTTTTAAATTACTGTTTTCTAAGAACTAGGACCATAATTTCATGGAAAAAAATAAGGCCTTCCCTTTTGGTAATAGTTCAAATGTTATTGTTAAAGGCATTGCTCTACTCTTCCAGGAAATAGAAAGATTAAAACAGGAAATTGACAATGCCAGAGAACTACAAGAACAGAGAGACTCTCTCACTCAAAAACTACAGGTAAGCTACAGTAATTTTTTTCTTTTACTTATTTCACATAGAAAAGCATCAACCACTCTTTTCACATAGTAATGATTTTTTCCTGCAACTTCATTTTGTAGTTTCTGTCATCTTTCTTTTCTAGGACTTCTGATTCATTCCTAACCTTTGATTTTTCAAAAATTACTTGATAATTTTTTCTAGGTATAAGTATTGGTAGCCATTTATAAATTGTCTTTAGTAAATTACTTTGAAAGTTTCTGCTTTTAACATAGAAAATACCCTGAATTTTTAATCAAATTTTGATTTTTTAATTGGTGCATTGTAGCCATGTATCTTAATGGGGTACAAGATGGTGGAGGCATACGTGTACACATCACTCATTTAGCCCTTCCACAATCCCCACCCTGTTCCCTCCTCGTTTCCTCCTTCTCTTGCTTGGCTTAGTGATTGACTTTGATGTGTTTGTGAGTGTACATCATTGCATTAGGGAATTTTCCTCTTCCTCCCTCCCATCCCCTCAGTTAGGTCGCCTTATTTGCTCATTTATGGTTTCTCCTTCTTTGTTTGGAGTTCCTCCTGTGACCCTTTTTCTTCCTAGCTTCTGCATATTAGGGAGAGTATCTGATTTTTTACTTTTTATGACTGACTAATCTCACTTAGCATAATGTTCTCCAGTTCCATCCATTTCCCTGCAAATGACATATTTTGTTCTTCTTTATGGCTGAGTAAAATTCCATTGTGTACATATCCCATAGCTTTGTAATCCATCTGTCGATGGACATTTTGGCTGGTTCCATAGTTTGGCAATTGTGAATTGTGAGGCTTTGAACATAGATACACATATATTAGTCTTGTAGTTTGGTTTCCATTCTTTTGGGTAAATACCCAGAAAAGATATCGCTGGCTCATATGGTAGGTTCATTCTCATTCTTCTGAGGATTCTTCATACTGTTTTCCAAAGTGGTTGCACTAATTTGCAACTCCTACCAGTTTGTACTAGAGTTCTTCTCCACAACCTTGCCAGCATTTGTTGTTGTTTGTGGGTTTTGTTTTGTTTTGTTTTGGTGGTACTGGGGATGGAACCCTTCTATCTCTGGGCTACATTCCCAGACCTATTTTTTATATTTTATTTGGAAACAGGGTCTCTTAAGCCAGCAAGGCTGGCTTTGAACCTGCGCGATCCTCCTGTCTCCGCCTCCCAAGAGCAGGGATTACAATTGTGCACCACCACGCCCAGCATTGTTTGTGTTTTGAATGATTACCATTCTAGTTGGAGTTTGGAGTCAGGGTAGTTTTGATTTGCATCTTCCTGACTGCTAATGATTTTGAAGATTTTCATATATTTATTGGTCATTTGAATTTCTTCTTTTGTGAAGTATCTATTTAGTTCATTTGCCCATTTTTTAATTGGATTATTTGTTTTCTCAGTGGTGAGTTTCTTGAATTCTCTGTATATTCTAGATAATAGTCTTCTATTGAAGAAGTAGTTGGCAAACACTTTCTCCCATTCTGTCGGCTCTCTGTTGAGGTCCTTGATGGTGTCCTTTGCTGCACAGAAGCTCTTCAGTTTCATGCAATCCTACATATTGATCCGCCTTTCAGTTTCTTGTGTCTTTGAGGTCTTGTTGGGAAAGTTTTTACCTGTGTGCATGTGTTGAAGTGTTGGACCTATGTCTTCTTCAAGGAGCTGCAAGGTCTCTAGTCTGATTTCCAAGTCTGTGATCCATCTTGAATTGACTCTAGTACAGGGTGGAAAAGTGGGTTAATTTCCATTTTTCTGCATATGGTTAATTAGTTTTGCCAACACCATTTGTTGAAGAGGCTGCCTCTTTTTCCAGTTTAGGGTTTTGGCCCCTTTGTCAATATTAATTTTCTATAAATGTACAAATTTGTTTCTGAGTCTTCTGTTCTGCTCCATTGGTCTGTGTGTCTATTTTTGTGTCTGTTTTTATTACTGTGTCTTTATATTATAAAGTCAGGTATTGTGATGCCTCATGCATGGTTCTTGTTGCTAAGAATTATGTTGGCTGTTCTGGGTTTTTTTTTGTTGATCCAAATGAATTTAAGGATTTATTGTTCTGTGTCTGTAAGGAATGACCTCAGTAACTTAATAGGTATTGCATTGAATCTGTATATTACTTTTATAAGAATGGCCTTTGATACTTATTCTGCTTATCCATGAACATGGAAGATCTTTCCATCTCCTAAGGTCTTCAAATTTTTTATTCAGTGTTTTATAATTTTCTTATTAGAGGTCTTTTGCCTTCCTGGTTAGATTTATTCCTATTTTGTGAGATATCATGAGTGGAAATGTTTTCAGGATTTCTTTTTCAGTGGATTTATGGTTGACATACAGGAAAGCTTCTTATTTTTGTTTGTTTGTTTGTTTGTTTGTTTTTAAGGTACTGGGAGTGGAACCCAGGAACATTCTACCTCCAAGCTATACCCCCAGCCCTATATTTTATTCTTTATTTTTGAAACAGAGTCTCACTGAGTTGCAAAGGGCTTCACTAAGTATCTGAGGCTGCCCTCAAAACCCGATCCTCCAGTCTCAGCTTCCTAAATGCTGGGTTTACAAGCGTGCGCCACCACACCCAGTGGGTATACCCTTTTTAAAAGAGAATTGATGTTCAGACGTATCAACAAATTTAATCAAATATTTAGGTACAAAGTAGATTTTTATTCCAAAGTCAGATATTTCTGTATTTACAACACTTCTTCAAGCTACAAGTACCCACTCTATCTCTGAAGATTCTTTTCTCTTCTTTTGTGGTAGTGAGGATTGAACCACAGGTGTTCTACCTCTGAGCTACACCCCAGCTCTGTTTTTTATTTTTATTTTGAAATAGAATCTCATTAGTTTGATGAGAATCTCACTACTTGCTGAAGCTGTCCTTAAACCTGCAATCCTCAGCTTCCCAAGTACTAGGATTACAGGCATGTGCCACCTTACCCGGGTTATATTTTATTTTTTGCTAGGAGTCTCACTTAGTTCCTGAGGCTGGCTTTGAACCTGTGATTCTCCTGTCTTACCCTCCCAATTACTAAGATTATACCTGTTTGTTTGTTTGTTTGTTTGTTTGTTTTTTGGTGGTACTGGGGATAGAACCCAGGGGCCTTCTACCTCTGGGCTATACTCCCAGACCTATTTTATATTTTATTTGGAAACAGGGTCTCTTAAGCCATCTGAGGCTGGCTTCGAACCTGTGCGATCCTCCTGTCTCAGCCTCCCAAGCGCGGGGATTACAAGTGTGCACCACCATGCCTGGCCTATAAGATTATAGGCATACATCACCATGCCTGGCTCTTATTCTTTTTAGCATTTTTGTCAATGTAAATTTTTATCATATTTATACTGTCCCACTTATGAAGAAACACCAAGAAATGATTTATTTATATCGAACTTCTATGCTGTTACTCCTAAATATATTTCATCTCTGATTGAGCAGTAATTGAATTTTATAGCTGGCACTGTAAATAAAATTGGGAGTATCAAAAAAATTTTTTTGATGATATAAGGGGTTGTTGAACCCAGAGGCGTTCTACTTCCAGCTCTTTGTTTGTTTGTTTGTTTGTTTGTTTGTTTGTTGTTTGTTTTGAAGCAGGGTCTCAGAAGGTTGCTGAGAGTCTTCACTAAATTGCTAAGGCTGGTCTTAAACCTGCAATCCTCCTATCTTAGCCTACCAAGTCTTAGGATTACAGGTGTGTACCACCATGCCTGGCTGAATATCAATTCAGCCACTCCTTTAACTGAATATAAAAAATTATTATTAAACCATGTGTGAGACCGTGCACTCCTGTAATCCTAGTACTTGGGAGGCTGAGACAGGAGGATCTGGGTTCGCGGCCAGCCTTAGCTACTTAGTGAGGCCCTCCACATCTTAGTGAGACCCTGTTTCAAAATAGAGCTGGGGATGGAGCTTGGAGAGAGAATCCCCCTGGGTTCAATCCCCAGTACTGGGGGAAAAAAAATTACTAAAACACAACCTATCTGAAACAGGAAAGGAAAGCTATCAGACAACTTGAGGAAAAATTCTAAAACACCAAGCTGTAATAACCTGTTTTTTTTCCAGTAAGAACAAAATTCTTCCTCTGTGACTTGTTCACTTCCCAACAAAACATTCCCATATATCAAAAGTCCTAGCACATCAGGTATGGTAGTACATGCTTATAATCCCAGTACTTGGAAGGCTGAGAGAGGAAGATGGCAGGTCAAAGTCAGCATCGGTAACTTAACAAGGCTCTCAGAAACTTAGTGAGACCCTGTTTCTAAACAAACAAACAAATAAATAAATAAATAAGCAAGCAAGCCAGGCGTGGTAGCATACACTTGTAATCCCAGCATTTGGGAGGCTGAGACAGGAGTATCGTGGTTCTTGGACAGCCTCAGCTACTTGGTGAGGCCCTCTGCAAGTGAGACCTTGTTTCAAAATAAAGAATAAAAAATGGGGCCTGAGGTTGTACCTCAGAGATAGCATGCCCCTGGGTTCAATCCCCAGTAGTGCAAAATAAATATAATAAAATTAAATAGGGCTGGGAGAATAGCTCAGAAGTTAGAATGCCCCTGGGTTCAGTTCCCAGCACCAGACATGCATACAAAAAGCCCTAGTACCCTTGAACATCTCTGTTCACAAATTGACTCCAGAAAATTTGGATTATTAAATTCCTTGGATGAGAGAGGAACTCTTTGAAATCGCAGTATGTGGAGTTGCATTTGGAAGTATGAATATAGATAGAAAATTTAGTCATGACTAAATTAAGAATATTATAATAGTTTTCTCACTTCCAAGTTTTTGATATTTGAGTATTTTAAATATCAATGTAATGTGCTCATTCTAAAATTTTAGAAAAACACATTTAGTAGAGTAAAAAAATAAAAATTCAGTCATAATCCCTTCTTCCTAAGACAAAGCATTTGGCATTTCCTTTTCCTAGTGTTTTGACAAATTGTTTCTTTACAAGGCTTTCTTCCAGGATTTCTGGGAGGTTGACAATTTATTTTGTTTCCAATGTTATACCATAATAATGTTATAATGATTATTTGACATAAATATTTACCTTTCTGATGATTTTTTTCCCTTTTTGGTGACACTGAGGATGGAACCCAGGGGCATTCTACCTCTGAACTACATCCTCACTGTTATGAGTTTGAGAAGATGTTATGGTTTGGGGGAACTGTCCCCTGTGAGGCTCCGGACACAATTTCCCTCAAAACACAAAAAGATAAAAAGTGTGCGGGTTCTTGTCCTGAGCTCAGGATAGATACACATTAGCCCGGACTCTTGCTGAAGATTTAAAGAAGTTTATTAAAAAGATAGAAATACAGAAGACCCGCCCCATGCCATTCAAGAGTGGCATGAGGTGGGTGGTTTGAACGAATTCACCGAGATATAAAACACGGAACAGACTTTTATACATGACACCCTAAATCTTGTTCACATAATTCTGACATAGTAAAGGTCTCCATCTTGTTCACATAATTCTGACATAGTAAAGGTCCCTGTAAGGTACCTCCCCTTACTTTCCCACCAAGGTGTACCTTCCCGCCTAGGTCTCTTTTCATGAAGGTCATGGTCAAAGGTGGACCCCCTCCTCCCATCCTAGCTAGATTATCCAATTATTATGTAAACCTGTCTTTAGAATGAGGATGAGGAAGTCCTAGTTCCCCTCTCCTATGGACTTGCTAATTACCTTTAGCTAGGTTAATTTACATTGGAATAGTTGCCTGCTTTTTTTTTTTTTGGCAGAAACCCAAGTCCTTTCACCAATTTTTGAAATATAATAATCAGAACTTTCTCAAATCTTCCTAGGCCATTCCCAATACTGGTACATTCCCCCCTCTGTCTAGTAACTTCCTGACACCTGTCAGGCCACAGGTAAATACAGAAAATATATTTTAACTTTTACAATTCTTATTAACAGTTAACATGAGCTCAATTTCCATTACTTTCTCCTGATTTTTATCACAAGAATGTACCCCTTAGCAAAGGAATAAGGACGCTGAGTCAGTCATAAACTGCTTCGAGCTGAACAGGGATGAAGTTGGGTGTCATAGCTTTAGGGTAACATTCATGCATGTAGTTGGCATGGGGGAATCAGATGGGTCCGTGCCGTGTGCCTCTATGCTCATCCAAAGGGCTTCAACAGATGTTCCTCTTGGGTGTGCATACCACCATCTGACGTCTGAAAGCTTCAACCCTATGAGACAACACTCACAATACAGGTTAACCATGAAAACCTAAACATAGCACTTAAATGAGAAGTTAAAACCTGTTTTGCTGACTTAGGCTGAAACACACAAAAGTGGGATGTATTTAGTTTATTTTGCGCCATGTGAATCCAGGAATTAGTGCTGTGGAGACCTGAAATAGGCTTTGGAATAAAAATTTTAGATGATTTGATGAGTACCAGGTCACCTGGACAAAACAAAAGTTCCCCCTTCTGCTCCGGCACTGTTTGGAGTTTACTTAACTTGCTGGTACGCTGATACTAGGATAACATTGTTATCTAGGACTATGTCCCAGGCAGAAAAGACCTAAAAGTTTCCCCTGGCATATGAGTGAAACCAAGCTGCCAATCTTCACCTGGACATGTGCCTCTAGATTGCTTGCCTGATGGACTTAACAAGCTATTTTTGGAATTAATTTTTAAAGCAAATTTCAAATTGCTGTATGATACAATTTAGTCTCCTGTAACTTTTCTCCAGTAAACAATCAAAGCCAGTTTTGTTGTTATTGTTGTCTTTTTTGTTTTTGTTTTTGTTTTTATTTTTTGTGGTACTGGGGTTCCTGAAAACCCTTCTACCTCCGGGCTACACTCCCAGACCTATTTTTATATTTTTTGTATTTGGAAACAGGGTCTCTTAAACCAGCACAGCTGGCTTCGAACCTGTGAGATCCTCCTGTCTCTGCCTCCCAAGCACGGAGATTACAAACGTGCGCCACCATGCCCGGCTTGAAGCCAGTTTTAAAGAATTATTACAGACTTTGGGGTCTCCCGATTTCATTGCCAAAAGTAATGCTCTAGCCTCTCCTACCCATAGTATACCCCTGCTGCTGAACTCTAATGCTTTCCTCTTGGGAATATACAAGAGGTAGTCTTATTAAAAACCTACTTCCTTTTAACTATAACCCATCTTTATCACATATGCAAACAAACATTGCACAAACCCTTTACACTTGCTTTAACCCTCTGATTTTTTTTTTTTAATCCTGGTCCCTTCTTTTTACATTTGGGACAATCTTAGGATAACCCTTACAATATGCTTTCTACAAAATTTCCTTTTGTTACAAAAAAAAACTTTACACCGGCACACTCTTTATATCTGTCTATTGTTGTTACATACAAGCTAAACCAAAACAACCATACCATTTTATAATATTTAGATACCAGCAATTTAAAGACCCATTTAAAAGACTTAAGTGTTACTTTAAACCTTATGAAGTTAAGAGCATTTTATTGAATTATAGATTACCATGGAAAGTTAAGACATTAGGTAAATATCACTAGCACCTTAAAACCTTAATTTTGCAAAAGAAATAAAATTAAAGAGACAATGCATATCACATTTGATACTCACAGGGGTCTAATTGCACAGCTTTTTAGAAGTTACCATTTTAACTAAGACTGGTTGAAATTAAAAAAAAAACTGAGCAGTAACTTTATTGCAGCCAACAAAAGGGAAAAAAAAAAAATTCTTGGGTTTCCTGACATTATATCTCCTTGTTAGCAAAGGAGCTGAAATCTCTGGTATGGCTAAGAATGGGAGAATGGAAGGTCACCCTGGACGCAGCAGGCTGAATATTGGGTAAAGAGATGGTTTAGGGCTGGCTTGATATGCCCCTCACCCTAACTAAACTTTTGGATCTTGGGACAGGAAAGGAGGTTAACGCTTTAAATTTGGCCTTCTTCTGAGATCACTGTGACCGCCTAAGGCTCTTTAGTCTTAACTCAGGTGGTGGGAGTTGAGAAGAATCACTGGGAACATAGGTCTGGAGACCCCAGTTCCCTCCGGAACTGGGGGTGCTCAGCCATTTAATGGTCTCCCTTTGCTCTGTGAGCCAGGCCTTGGAGGGCCTTTTTGGCCTCCTGGTTGAGGGCATTTACACCAGAGACGCCTTTGCTCTCCACCCCTAAAATAGACGAGCCGAGGCTTTTGTGCTCAGCCAGAATTCTCTCATGGCTTTTGCCCGTCTGTCTTTCCCTTTTCAAGTCCCTGTTAAACTGAATTGGCAGCCTGCAGTAGTAGTCTTTGTCTGAGGATGGCCTCCCCTTCTACCGGGTAAAGAATTAACTAAGAATACCAGCACGTATTGTTTGACTTAGTGATATAGCTTTAAGCTCCGCATATGGACAGATCTAATTCTAAACTCCCCACACTACTGTAGCCAAGGCTACCACAATTGTCTGAACCCTGCAATCATTAAAGAAATATGGGTGGTCTCGAAGGTTAAAGAACAGATGAAGATAAGCTACTTCAATCCATCTCTCCTCCGATTTACAAAATAGAACTAGTTGCCGAATAGTGTTATAATTTAACCTCCCTGACGGGGCCACGTGTCTCCATCCCCCAGTGTATACTGTAACCATACTTGGGTGCAGAAAAAAATGAGAGCTTTCTTTAGCGTTTTTGGATCAAACTTTTCCCAGTTTTGGAAAACACATTCGAGTGGAGATCCGGTTTCCACTTTGGACTACTGGGATCCCATCTGAGAGAGAAAGGGTGGGGTTTTAGTGGCCTGTCTGGGCAAGGTCGCCCCCTTCCCAGAGCTTTCCAATCTAAAACCAATTACCCTAGCATTTAGGATATTGCTGGAATCCCATCTAAAACAGAGAGAGGTATTTTGTGCTCAGAAGGTCGTCCTCCTGTCCCTGCCCGCTATGTGTGTGTGGGCCTTGAGGTGGCCTCATTTCCCACCAGTTTGCTGCCTACTGGGAGGGTATTAAATGGGAAGGGGCTCTGCCACCCTTTCCCCTTGCTCCATATTCCCCTGTCTGATTCAGTTGCATGGCCCTTCTCTGTCTGGATCAGGTTCCCTGCATCCCCTAAAGCCCCAGCCGGGGGCATCCAGCTGGGATGCCTGTGTGCATGGAGAAGTGAGAGTGGCCTCACAGTCCGCCAGAAGAGCAGTGCAAACTTGAAGTTTTAGCCACCCTCCCTTCTGCCCTGCACCTGACCCTTCTATCCTGTCCCTTCTTTCTTTCAATGAGGTTTTCTAGCTGAAAATATTGCCATTTTCAAAAAAAATCTTATAATTTGCTTCCCTGAAAATATTCTCCAATTTTGGTGTGTCTAAGAATTCTGAGCTGCCATGCGGTCAGATGTGGCTGCCTCCTGAGCTTACTTCCCTGAGGGCCTTCCTATGCAAATGGACTGTATCTGCCTGTTGAATTGTTGAATACCCGACAATGCCTCCTGGGTGTGGCCGTTCACTGAACAGGCCTGCCTGTTATCTGGTTGAAACTATTGACTTAGGCTTTTTTCTTGAGCTCTTGGAGAAGCTTACCCATTCAGGCTATTGCTGCTGGGAGTTTGGGACTGCTGAGGCCTGTGAACTGCCATATTTTACAGACCCACAGCATGCATGTGGCCATGGTTGCTAATGGTAACGCTTTCTAGACACTGCCGCTAAAAGCAAGCTAGCTTATCTGCCTAAAACCTGTTTCCAACTACAGAAAAAAAACTCACTACCATTTTAGAAATGGGTGTTGGCTGGCGTCTCCTGTTTGGGGGCTTTCCGAAGGTAGGCCATGGGCCTTCCTTTTTAGATTTAACTTTGTATAGGGCTTTTAAAAGAGTATCGCATCTTCGATGTGGGCAGAATAGATGGGCACTCATTGGGCCTATCAAGCCTTCACTATTTAAAGGGTTTACTTCCAGGAGGGGATTCAACTGTGGGCTGATTCCTTGGCTGGGGATCCCCACAAACCAGAATTGCCTCCCAGATGCTAGTAGATCAATGGTCATTCTGGGGGAACGCCCTATCGCTCCAGGAAGGTACATACCTTTTGGGGTGCAGTGGTACCAGGACCACCAGCGAGGTGCCCTGGAATTCACTTTCAGAGATGCAGTGCTGCAAAGGCTGCTCTATAGTTGTTTTAAAGCTCAACAGCTCTACAGCTGGAGCTAAAGCTGCTGCTGCCCACCGGCCTACTAGCCAAAAAGTCCCATGAAAATTACTGAGCCATGTGCCCCACGTTGCCCCAAAACGTTGGGCGCCAATTACATTACAGGTTTGAGAAAATGTTATGGTTTGGGGAAAACTGTCCCCGGGGACCCCTGTGAGGCTCTGGACACAATTTCCTTCAAAACACAAAATGATAAGATAAAAGGCGTGCGGATTCTTGTCTGAGCTAAGGATAAACACACATTAGCCCAGACTCTTGCTGAAGATTTAAAGAAGTTTATTAAAAAGATAGAAAAAGCCGGGCGTGGTGGCGCACGCTTGTAATCCCCGCACTTGGGAGGCAGAGACAGGAGGATCGCGCAGGTTCAAAGCCAGCCACACGCACTGGCTTAGGAGACCCTGTTTCCAAATAAAAAAATATAAAAATAGGTCTGGGAGTGTAGTCCAGAGGTAGAAGGGCTTCCAGGAACCCCAGTACCACCAAAAAAAAAAAAGATAGAAATACAGGAGGCAGTAACAGCCCCATGCCATTCAAGAGTGGCATGGGGAGGTGGTTCAAACGAATTCACCGAGATACAAAACACGGAACAGACTTTTTATACATGATATCCTCCATCTTGTTCATGTAATTCTGATGTAGTAAAGGTCTCCATCTTGTTCACGTAATTCTGGCGTAGTAAAGTTTTCTGTATGGTATCTCCCCTTACTTTCCCACCAAGGTGTACCTTCCCGCCTAGGTCTCTTTTCATGAAGGTCATGGTCAAAGGTGGACCCCCTTCTCTCATCCTAGCTAGATTATCCAATTATTATGTAAACCTGTCTTTAGAATGAGGATGAGGAAGTCCTAGATCCCCCTCTTCTATAGACTTGCTAATTACCTTTAGCTAGGTTAATTTACATTGGAATAGTTGCCTGCTTTTTTTTGGCAGAAACCAAGTCCTTTCACTAATTTTTGAAATATTAATAATCAGAGCTTTCTCAAATCTTCCTAGGCCATTCCCAATACTGATACACTCACCCTGTTTTGTTTTATATTTTGAAACAGGGTCTTGCTAATTGCAAAGGGCCTTAATAAATCGCTGAGACTGGCCACAAACCTGCAATCCTCCTGTCTTAGCCTCCCAAGAACTGGGATTACAAAAGTGTACCACTAAGCCTGGCTCTGATGATTTCTTTAAGATAATTTTTTAGAAGAGAACTGGGCTGTCAGCAACCTATTGAAACCTTTTTTTAAAAAAAAATAAAATAAAATAGACTAGAGGTTTTAGCTCAGTTATAATGGCTTTGGGTTCAATCCCTTGTACCACAGAAAAGAAACAAAACAAAAAACAACCAAACCAGCTGGGCATGGTGGCACATGCTTGTAATCCCATTTATTTCTGTGGGTTCTTGGCTTTCATGGCAAGAATTTCAACATATGTGTCAGTCAGAGAAAGGTAGAAGTTTTATTTCAAGTAAAATAAAAAATACACATTCAGGGGAAATGCTGTCTATCTGGAAAGCATGAGAGACTGGAGAGTGTGAGAGGGCCTGGGGGTCTTTGGGATCCATCCTTTATAGGGGTCCTAGAGCACAGGGTCCCGAGGGACATGACTGGATTGGAAGACTGGACTTTTCCACCTCCCGAAATTTATGGGTGGTATCTGAGTGGTATCTGACCTTGTCCCTCCTAATGGATTCTTTCTTTACTAAGCTTCTCAGAAATATCAAGGGGGGAAAGGGCCTTTGTGATTAAGGGTGTGGGCTCATCTAGGCTTCTGCCTAAGACACACCCTATAGGACATAGACTATGACTTTTCCAGATTTTTTTTTTTTTTTTTTTGGTGGCAGTGGGGGTGGAACCCAGAGGCTTTCTACCTCCGGGCTATACTCCCAGACCTATTTTCTATTTTATTAGAAACAGGGTCTCACTAATTTGCTGAGAGCCTCACTAAGTAGCTGAGGCTGGCTTCGAACCTGTGCGATCCTCCTATCTCAGCCTCCCGAGCGCCGGGATTACAAGGGTGCGCCACCATGCCCGGCTGACCTTCCCAGATTTTAAAGCTATATTTTCCTTTTCTTTCCAATTCATCTCCTTTCTACCTGATATTTTACTACTTCTACCTCAAGCCCACCTACACGTTCTCATGTATCAAACTTTCTTGTGTACTCCATTCCGGCACAGTGCTAGGGATCGCACCTTTAATAAGGCTTTGGGTGTCACACATGCTAGACAAGAGCTTTAACCACTGAGTTGTACCCCCCAGCCACAGTTCACTTTTTAAATTATTTACTTTTTAATTATAAGTAAGAGCAAACCGTTTTCCAAATGTTTATGGTCACTTATCATCTTTATATCTTGTGAGCACCAAGTACATTTTCACTGTACTGCGTGTCGAATATCCTTGCCTCGAATTCTAAGCCTCAGATCTTCAAGGGAGTGGCTTCTATTGATTCAAGTCAGGGTTCAGATGTTAATTTCTCTGACTTGCCAATTTAAGCATTGTCCTGCTTGTCCCCAGCCCCCAATTCCAAATATTCTTTGTAATATTACCATATTTTATTTTTTTCTCTAATACTTACCACTATTTGTAATGATCTTGTTTACTTTCACTTTTAAACTGTTTATTTTGAAATATTTCAGACTTAAGGAAAAGTTACAAGCATAATGCAAGCTTATTTATATGCATTCTCTTTGAAGGGTCCGAGAATCGCCCACCAACCCAAATAACGAAGGACTCACAAGAGATGTAAAATGCAAGCGAGGTTTATTGTGCTGCAGCTCTGTCCCGGCTAGCCAGGGGTTGAGACCCAGAAACTATGGTCGAGTTTCGACCCAGGGCTCACTCCACAGTCTGGATTTATAGCCCCAGGAGGGAGTGGTTACAATGTCAGAGCCCGCCAAAAGTCTGAGCCCGCCAACCTTAGAATACAACCAATCAGATACAAGGACAAACAAGTACAACCAATAATTTTAAAACATGCATCCACACACGTCAGAGCCTGCTAAAGACTGCTTATCTCCCTTATGGTACGTGTTCGTTCCCTAGGGCTGCCTTTCCCACCCACCTTGGCTGGGCCAGGCTTATCTCTGCGCTGAGGAATCTGCCTGGAGAGCAGATTAGCATGGCCTTGTTTGCTGATCTGGCTCAGAGATATGGGGATCAGGCCCATGTTCAAAGACCTTGGTCGGCAAGCTGGAGATTAGAGGCTTTGACCTGGTGGGTCCCCTACCCTGGTCCTTGAATCCTGCAACCTGGGCAGCTGGGCTTACGGATCTTCATTCTGTTTCTAATCCTACCTTACTTCTATATCTTAACTCTATATTCTTATATCTTATTTCTAATCCTAATATGGGAGAAGACTTCTCTAGTTAACTTCTCATGCTTGGGGGGAAAACGCTTCTTCCAGCCTGCTTTCCAGCACCCCTACACTTTCTCTCCCACTTTCTCTGCCTTGTATGTATGTATGTGTGCATACTTTTTTTCCTGACCTGCTTGAGAATAAGTTTCACATACTCTTTTACCTCTAAATACTTCAGTGTCGGTGTGTGTTTTCTAAGAATAAAGGCATTCTCTTACACAACTATTAAAATCAAGAAATTATCTATAGACCTTAGTCAAATTCTCATAATTATCCTAATAATTGCCTTTATAACAAAAGTTTAAAATTGTTTTTCTGATGCTAGATTTATTTTAGTATCACATGTTACATTTGGTTGTTGTATCTATTTATTTTGATGTTTAAATTATCCCACATTTGGCCAGTGATATCCCCTTTATTCTTTGAAGAACTCCGTGTTGTAGCACCAGTAGATATTCTAGGCTCGTTTTTTCCCAGCCATGAGTCATTTCTCCAAGGCATCCTCCTAATTCCTTTTTGTAAAGATTTTGTATTCAGAAACTAAGATCTGGACACGAGGCATGCTTTCTGATATTGAGGTATCATTGTGTATGTTACGGGTTTGGAAGATAAGGGTTACCATCTGGGGGAACTGACCCCAGGGATCTTTGTTAGACCCCTGGGAATAATTCCCCAAAAAATACCACAAAAAGATTTAAAAAGCACGGGTTCTTGTCCTGAGCTAAGGATAAATATGCAATAGCCCAGACTCTTGCTGAAGATTTAAAGAAGTTTATGAAACAGATAGAAATACAGAAGACAGTTACAGCCTCATGTTACCATGAGGGGGTGGTTTAAATGAATTCACCGAAATACAAAGAATGGAACAGACTTTTTATCCACATGACCTCCATCTTGTTCATGTAATTCTGGCGTAGTAAACGTCCCTGTAAGGTCCTCCCCACCCCAAGGTGTCTCCTTTAACAAGGTGTCCACCCCCTCCTCCCATCCTAGCTAGATTATCCAATTATGTAAACCTGTCTTTAGAATGAGGATGAGGAAGTCCTAGTTCCCCTCTTCTATAGACTTGCTGTTTACCTTTAGCTAGGTCAATTTACATTGAAATAGTTAACCTGCTTTTTCAGCAGAAACCAAGTCCTTTCACCAATTTTTGAAATATATTAATAATCAGAGCTTTCTCAAATCTTCCTAGGCCATTCCCAATACTGGCACAATCTGTAGGTCCTCTTAGTAACCTAGAAATACATGCATACCTGCCGAGCTTGGTGGCTCACGCTTGTACTCCCAGTACTTGAGAGGCTTAGACCGAATTACAGCTTCACAGCTAGCCTCAGCTACTTAGTGAGGTCCTCCACAACTTAGACCATGTTTCAAAATAAAGAATTAAAAATAGGGTTGGGGTTGTAGCTCAGAGGTAGAATGCCCCTGGGTTCCATCCCCAGCATCACAAGAAAAATAAATACATACATACATACATACATAATACATACATACCACATTATGTTCATTTCAGTAGCTATGTATATACTTAAAAACAACAACTTAGAGCGAGGCATGGTGGTGCACACTTGTAATCTCAGCATTCGGGAGGCTGAGACTGTAGGATTGCACAGGTTTGAAGCCAGCCTCAGCTACTTAGTGAGGCCCTTTGCAACTCAGTGAGACCCTGCTTCAAAATAAATAAAAAATAGGTGTCACTTGGAGGTAGAATGCCCCTGAGTTCCATCCCCATCACCACAAAAGCAACAACAGCTTACGGTTGTCCTTACAACCTCCCACTGTAACTGAGTACTGTGAAGTCTATTCTAGCTTTCCCCATTTCCTTATTTGATATTTGTAACTCCTTTGCTCTGGTACTGAAAAACTTGATTCCCAAGCTGGGCATGGTGGTGCACACTTATAATCCTTGACTACAAGAGACTAAGACAGGAGGATCACAGGTTCATGGCCAGCATCAGCTACTTAGTAAGGCTGTCTGCAACTTGGAGAGACCCTGTTTCAAAATAAAGAATAAAAATAGGGCTGGAGGTGTAGCTTAGAGGTAGAATGCCCCAGTATCACAAAAAATTAAAAAAAAATAAAAAACCTGATTCCCATTTTCTCTAATATATTTATTTGTTCAGTCCTAGACAATGCTGAGAGTAGTTTCCAAATTTCTAAACACCAGCATCAAAAAAAAAACAAAAAAAACAAAAAAAAACCCTGCTAATTAGAGGTCAGTGGAACCAACTTTATCCTGTTTTCTTTTTTTTTTTTTTTTTTTTTTTTTTTTTTTTGGTGGTGGTACTGGGGTTCCTGGAAGCCCTTCTACCTCCAGGCTACACTCCCAGACCTATTTTTACATTTTGATTTGGAAACAGGGTCTCCTAAGCCAGCGCAGGGCTGGCTTCAAACCTGCGCGATCCTCCTGTCTCTGCCTCCCAAGCACGGGGATTACAAGCGTGCGCCACCACGCCCGGCTATCCTGTTTTCAAAATTCACTTGGGTTGGTTCTTCCGCTCACTCTTTCTTCAGCTGGTAAAGTTATTCATTCAGAATACAGTTGTGTTCATTGTATTATTATGTTCCATTTTAGTTTTTTCCATTTTTCTTGATGTTAAGTGTATTTGTATTTACCAAATATGTGAAACACTAATACAGTTCCAAAGTCAGAACCATTCAAAAATATATCTTCAGAGAAGTGTCATTCCCTCCAGCCTACTGCCAGGCCCCGCCTGCTGTCTTCATTTCCATCCCAACCTCACCAACTTATTAGTTCCTGCTTTATTCTTCCTTTTCTTCTTATACAAGCAAACGGATGTACCATGAGCTTCTTATTTCTCATTTTTGTCACACAAATAGTAACATACTCAAGATGACTCTTCTGTACTTAAGTTTTTTTGTTTGTTTTTACCTAAAATGCATACTGGAAACCACTCTATGTGTTCCTTGAGATCATGTTCGTTCTCTTTCACAGCTGCATTGTACTTCATTTGTGTGTGTGATATTCAGCCACAGTTCTTTATATGAGTCGTTTAGGTTATTCCCAGTATTCTGCAAGAATACTAAAATGTATATATTGTGCATAGATACTTTGTTATTATTGGAAGTTTTTCTTCTTGGTAAATCCTTAGAAGCAAGATTTCTAAGTGAGAAAGCAAACACATATGTAGTTCTGTTAAAAATGGCCAAATTCCCCACCAGGAGGTTGTTCCAATTCCCATTCCTCTCAGCACTGTGAGTGCATGTTTTTCCACAGTTTTGCCAACAAAATGTTTTATTATTTTTTAAATTTTTGGCAGTGTGTGATAGGTGAGAAATGATAACTTTAATTTGTTTCCTTTATTATGAGTGAAGTTGAACACTTTCATAAGCATAAAGGACAGTTGTGTGTGTGTGTGTGTGTGTGTGTGTGTGTGTGTGTGTGTGTGTGTGTGTGAATTGTCGCTAACATCTTTGTCCTTTTTTCTACAGAGCTATTAGTCCTTTTCTCCCACATTTTCAAGTGTTTCTCTATATAACTATGAGGATATCTTAGGAATATTTTCTCTCAGTGTATCATTTTCTTTTTCTTTATATAATTTTATTGGCACAATGATCATTGTCTCATGACTTTGAGTAAGATGTTTTATGCAGTTAGATTTATCATTCTTTTATTGTTCTGGACTCCAAAACATTGTTAGAAAGCTCTTTCTTGTATTTGTATTATTTAAGATCCATCCGTATTTCTCTAGTGTGGTTTCATTTTTCCATTTAGATATCTGATCCATTGGTAGTATTCGTTTGTATATTGTGTGAGCTATGAATATAATCATTTCTCTTCCAAATGTCTATCCAGCAATTTCATTGCTACTATTTTAAATTTCTTATTATTTCCAGTGATTTTTAGATATTCAATTTTCGTGTTTATTCTGATATATTTCTGGGCTTCCTGTACAATTCACTTGGTCCTTCTCTCTGCTTCTGCACCAACATCCCAGGGCTTTACCTATCGCTTCACAGTATGTTTTGATATCTAGTATGACTAGTTTTTCCTCAGAGCTTTTCTTTTCTAATGCTTCTCAAATCTTACATATTTCCTATATGAATATTCATATTTGCCAAAATACCTACTAATTTTTATTGTAATTGCTTTAAATTCATAACTGTAGCTGGTTGCTGTTACACATATCTGTAATCCTAGTATTGGAAGGCTGGGACAGGAGGATTGCCAGAGTCTTTCTTCTAGAATTCATGCGCTATTGAAATAGGAACCATCTGTTTTATTTACTGCTTTATCCCAGTGCCTAGTAAGAGATTTCCAGTAACTAATTGTTGAGTAACTCTTTTTCAGATGTGTACGTGTGGTTTTACACCCATTTTTGGAGTAAACCATGAGTTAATTATACTTGTCTTGATGGTTTATATATTCTGTTAAGGTTAAAAATCTAATAAGGCAATGGTATACCTTACTCATAAGAGCTTAAGATGTGAATTGGGTGTTAATAAAGACAATTTTTCTGTAGTTTTTATTTAGATTAAAGATGCAGGATTTAAATGCAGAGAAAATTATGCTGCCTGGTCACATTAATGGTGGTAATAATTATGTCATTTCCTTTTAATCACTAGTGCTTTAGTCTCCATATTTAACAAATACAAAGCATAGCTTTCTACTAAGTAGAATTTTATTCTTACAAATTTTGCCTTTTTTTTTTTTTGGTGGTACTGGGATTTCTGGAAGCCCTTCTACCTCCGGGCTACACTTGAAGGGTCCAAGAATTGCCCACCAACCCAAATATCAAAGGACTCACAAGAGATGTAAAATGCAAGCGCGGTTTATTGTGCTGCAGCTCTGTCCCGGCTAGCCAGGGGTCGAGACCAAGGCACTAAATGGTCGAGGTTCGACCCCTCCCCACTCCACGCTCTGAATTTTATAACCCTGTAGGGGTTCTGGAAAGCAGGCTGGAAGAAGTGCTTTCCTCCCCTATATGAGAAGTTAACTAGAGAAGTCTTCTCCCCTATTAGGATTAGAAATAAGGTATTAAAATATAGTTAAGATAGAAGTAGGGTAGGATTGGAAATAAAATCAAGATCCATCCAAGGACAAGGGTAGGGGACCCACAAGGTCAAAGCCTCTAATCTCCAGCTTGCCGGCCAAGGTCTTTGTAAATGGGACCCCATCCCCATATCTCTGAGCTAGATCAGCAAACAAGGCCAGGCTAATCTGCTCTCCAGTGCAGAGATAATCTGTTCTTCAGTGCAGAGATAAGCCTGGCCCAGCCAAGGTGGGTGGGAAAGGCAGAGCAGGCTCTGCCGTGTATGGATGCATGTTTTAAAATTATTGGTTGTACTTGTTTGTCCTTGTATCTGATTGGTTGTATTCTAAGGTTGGCGGGCTCTGACGTGTGTACCACTCCCTCCTAGGGTTATAAAATTCAGAGCGTGGAGTGGGGAGGGGTCGAACCTCGGCCATAGTGTCTTGGTCTCGACCCCTGGCTAGCCGGGACAATAAACCTCGCTTGCATTTTTACATCTCTTGTGAGTCCTTCGATATTTGGGTTGGTGGGCAATTCTTGGACCCTTCAACCCTACGAGGGAGTGGTTACACACGAGGGAGTAGTTACACACGTCAGAGCCCGCCAAAAGTTCGAGCCCGCCAACCTTAGAATACAACCAATCAGATACAAGGACAAACAAGTACAACCAATAATTTTAAAACATGCATCCACACACGTCAGAGCCTGCTAAGGACTGCTTATCTCCCTTATGGCATGTGTTCATTCCCTAGGGCTGCCTTTCCCACCCACCTTGGCTGGGCCAGGCTTATCTCTGCACTGAAGAATCTGCCTGGAGAGCAGATTAGCCTGACCTTGTTTGCTGATCTAGCTCAGAGATATGGGGATGGGGTCCCATTTACAAAGACCTTGGCCGGCAAGCTGGAGATTAGAGGCTTTGACCTGGTGGGTCCCCTACCCTGGTCCTTGAATCCTGCAACCTGGGCAGCTGGGCTTATGGATCTTCATTCTATTTCCAATCCTACCTTACTTCTATATCTTAACTCTATATTTTAATACCTTATTTCTAATCCTAATATGGAAGAAGACTTCTCTAGTTAACTTCTCATACTGGGGGGAAAGCGCTTCTTCCAGCCTGCTTTCTAGCACCCCTACACACTCCTTTTATACTTTCTTATTTGGAAACAGGGTCTCTTACGCCAGCGTGGCTGGCTTCCTACTTGCGTGATCCTCCTGTCTCCGCCTCCCAAGCATGAGGATTACAAGTGTGCGCCACCACACCTGGCCAAATTTTGCCTTTTAAATAAAGCACTCAGCCAGGCGTGATAGCACACACTTGTAATCCCAGTACTTGGGAGGCTGAGACAGGAGGATTGCACAGGTTCAAAGCCAGCCTCAGCTACCCTATAAAAAATTGGGCAGAGGGTGTAGCTCGGAGGTCAAATGCCTCTGGGTTCCATCCCCAGACCTGCAAAAACAAACAAAACACAAAATAAAATATAAAATAGGCGTAGCCCGGAGGTAGAGGCCCCTGGGTTCCGTCCCCAGGACGAAAGAAAAAGGGAGAGGGGGGGGGCGCAAAAAAAGTATTATATAGAAGAGTTTGGAGACAGAAGAAAAGGCAAGAAGGAATGGATTCGAAAATATGAGCAAATGGTAAACAGTCGAAAAAAAAAAAAAAACATCGGCCTTGGCTCTGGATACATCAGATTGGATCCTCTTTACTAAGTTCTTGCTCTAGGAACATATTCTCTGAGCTTAAAAATAGCATTGAATTAGATTTTTTTTGTTGTTATCTAGCTAGTGAAATACCTCCAAATGGAGAGACAGCTCAGAGTAAAAGACTCATTCTAGAGAGAACACAGCAGTTTTAATGGCTGGGAATTTTGTGCTTTGCTTGCTTCCATTGAAAATGCCTGGATGTCTCATTGATTGGCAGGGAGAACAAGGGAGCTTTTCAGTTTTAAAGAAGCTTTAGAGGATAAAGTGGGCGGTGGCTGGTGAAGTGGGTATTTGCTAGTGAATGACATTTGCTCTATTTTTATAGTTGGAAACATTCTGTCCTTATCTTATTGTTTAAGCCATTAAGAGAGCCGCTGTGTGATTCTGAGTGGAATTTTTACATTTGATCACAGGATCTGCTTCCTCCCTGATAGTTTACAGCCTGCATGGAATTGGTTTCTGAGTTTATAATTGTCTTGTTAATTTCAGATTCTGTTCTCAGTTGACTGGTCTTCATCTTGCAGATTATTCAAAGGAGGGAATTAAAACATACCTTGTAAACATCTAATAGTAATACTTTGAGATAAGATTGGGTCCTTAAACTCTTCATGTATAGCCCATCATAGGCAGGCTCTCACAGTTCATCTGTGGCATCCTTGCTGGAGCCACACTCCTGATTCTGTCAAAGCATATGACTGGCCGGGCGTGGTGGCGCACGCTTGTAATCCCCACGCTTGGGAGGCGGAGACAGGAGGATGGTGCAGGTTCGAAGCCAGCCGCGCTGGCTTAAGAGACCCTGTTTCCAAAAACAAAAAAAGTATAAAATAGGTCTGGGAGTGTAGCCCGGAGGTAGAAGGGCTTCCAGGAACCCTAGTACCACCAAAAAAAAAAAAAAAAGAAAAAAGAAAGCATATTACTGTGTTTAGAAGTCTGAACCAACTGTTAGTTTCTTCGACATATTCAAGCCAATTTTCCAATTATTTTTCACAAAACTTTTAATTTTTAATACATTATGAGAAAGATTAATTTTTGGAAAACACCGCCCATGATCCCGGTGCCAGAATTCTTCCCTGTTTCCTCTTTGTACATTACTTCCTAGATAGTGTTTGTCCTCACATATACAAGCATTTTCCCAGTTGTAGTAAAATGTTTTATATTTTGTTCTTTTCACTTAACATTTATCAGATGGTCTTTCAAAACTACAATTTTTAAAATTCTACTGTCCCTTGACAGAATCTCTTTAGAAATTTACACTGAAATGATGTATTAACATTTGAAACATCCCGTGTCTGACTCATGCTATTCAACTAACGCCAAAATGTCTTTGTTATTCCATATAGTTTATTCATCTAAATTGAATTAATTTACCTAAATATGTAAATTTATTTAGAGGATCCGAAAGACTTACTTTAGAGACTTTAGAGTCTCGCTTGATTCCTTTTAGATATAAAAGTGAACTTCCTCAAAAGAATGTATAACTGTTGTTGTTTTTTGTATTGGTAATTGAACCTGAGGGCATGCTACCTTTGAGCTATACCCCCAGTATTTTCTGTATTTTAAAACAGAGTCCCGCTAGGTTGATGAGAATCTCACTACTTGCTGAAACTGTCATTGAACCTGTGGTCCTCTTGTCTCAGCCTCTCAAGTATTGGGATTACAGGCGTGTGCCGCCAGGCCCAGCTGATGTATAGCTTTAATTCATTGCTTATCTGAATAGTTTAGAGTATAATCGTTGTTTTCTTCCCCTTTCTCAATTTGATTTTTAACTGAAATTATTAACTCAGTTAGTGTCATTTAATTTCAGTTTTCAGGCTCACTTTATTAAATTTGTCATGTTTATAAACATCTTTAAGAGCAATAACTCCTAAATAATTTTTAGGTATGCCAAAGTTTGTTCTCTATCAAATGTTTGTAAACATTATCATTTTTCATGAACTTTTGCTTCCCTTTTATCATTTTTCTTTCCTTTCTTTACAGTATAGTGGAATTGTTTGCTCTATATTTCTGTAATATGTGCGGTTACTGTCGATCTTCACTACACTTTTTAGCGGTTGAACTGTATTTTTTACATATGCATTCATTTGATATTGAGGCAAAACAAAATAATTTACATAGTCAAAGGATCCTAAAGTCTCATTTAGAGAGTTGCTTTTTTTATTAAATCTTTTTCTAGAATTTCCAGTAGGGAGTAAAACTAAATTTCTATTTTTTTCTCTTTCGGCTTTCACCTGAGATTGCTAACAGTTATGTATTAGGAAAAGTCGGTAGACAGCAATAAAAACAAGCCAGGCGTGGTGGTGCACACCTGTAATCCCAATACTTGGGAGGCTGAGACAGGAGGATCGCAGGTTCATGGCCAGCCTCAGCTACTTGGTGAGGCCCTCCACAACTCAGTGAGACCCTGTTTCCAAATAACGAATACAAAATAGGGCTGGGGCTGTAGCTTGGAGGTAGAATCCCCTTGGGTTCAATCCCCAGTTCTGAAGGGAAAAAAAAGCAAGGTAAATAATCCACCAAACCTGTCTCTAATCCTATCTCAGTAGGAAATGTTAGTGTTGCTTGGCTCAATGACAAGTGAGAGACTTTTTGTTGGGTCAAGAGATGGATTCGTGAACAAGCAGATCAGTAAAGCTACAGGGCTCTCCTGAGATGACCTAACCTCAGAATCTCCTGAAATTCTATTAAGTTGAGCTTCAGAGGCTCATCCTGACTGTCAGAGTTATTGTGCAACATTAATAACAGAAGGTTAAGTCAGGCGTGGTGGCGCACGCTTGTAATCCCAGCATTCGAGAGGCTGAGATCGGAGGATCACAGTGTGCGGACAGCCTCAGCTACTTAGTGAGGCCCTCTGCAACTCAGGAGACCCTGTTTTAAAATAAAGAATAAAAAATAGGGCAGGAGGTGTAGCTCAGAGGTCGAATGCCCCTGGGTTCCATCCCCAGACCCGCAAAAAGAAAAAAAAAAAAAAGAAGGTTGTGTTGTATTCTAAGTGATGAATTGACGTGTATATATGTATTATACTTTTGTTTCTGAAGGAAGTAGAAATTCGGAACAAAGACCTGGAGGGACAACTCTCTGACTTAGAGCAACGGCTGGAGAAGAGTCAGAATGAGCAAGAAGCTTTTCGCAATAACCTGAAGACACTTTTAGAAATTCTGGATGGCAAAATATTTGAACTAACAGAATTACGAGATAACTTGGCCAAGCTCCTAGAATGCAGCTAAGGAAAGTGAAATTTCAGTGCCAATTGATTCAAAGATACACTGTCTCTCTTCATAGGACTGTTTGGGCTCTGCATCGAGATTGCACACACACAAAAATTTGAATATCACTCCTCCAGGAGGAAGATCTTTTGAAAATTGGAATTGTATATTTCAGTGTAAATTTTAGAATTCAGCTTGTAGCTAGTTGGGGAAAAAAAAAGAGATGAAAAACTTGAACTACAAATTACCTCCATGTATATTATTGGCCATAGTTAACTAGAAAGTTTAAATAGACACTTAATGCAATCTTTTTTTTTTCTGATTAGCCAATGGGAGAATTAACAATGTCTGGGTCACATCCCCTTTTTGTGTTCAACACAGTGAAGATTATCTGCTTTTTAAATTAATTTATTTATGATATCTAGAGCTGTGTTTTGTGCAAAAGCTTAGTGATGAAAGCCCTGTCTTTTGTTGTAATCTGAATAATTTCTCAGGATATTTTTGCACTGCCGAAAGGCAGTGCCATTACCAATTAATTCTTGCCAGGAGTGAGAGAGGGCTGCATCTTTAATTGAAACACACTACAACTGGGTGGATAGAGTTCTTCCCTTTTTTGTACTGGAAGATTTTTCACTCTGGTGACTACCCTGGTACACTCTGGTGTTCTCTAATATTGTCTGTTGTATAGTTTACTTTTCCATATTGATTCCATGTATTTATGAGAAGATATTGTCTCCCATTTTATTACACATTTTAAAGCCAATTAACAAAGGCAGCTGAGTCCCTCAGAAATTTTTCTTTTTAAATTTCTAAGAAATTTGACATAGAGAACTGAAATACAGCAGCCCGTCACTTACTGATGGTCTGGCCTAGCAATGTTAAGTATATTTACAGAAAATATGCAGTTACATTTATTTATATATTTTGCAAGAAATCTTTTCTGAAAGATCAATGCATTTCAATTTACGAATAATAATGGTTATGGGGAACTGTTTATTATAGATCATTTTAAGGTGTATAGCTATTTTCAAGGGGATCCATTTACATCAAACAGCCAATCTGAGGACTGTATCTAAATTGTGATTGCGGCAGATGGAGATGGAGTCGTGTACTCTGTCTGGATCTTCACATCAACCACATCTTTGTTCAAACCTCACAAGGCAATATTCTGAACTGTTAACCAGGCACTTCAAAACAGGAATTACATTCAACAGGCTCTTCTCAGTGAGCAGGTTTTAAAGTTGTTTTCGTGTAATTTTAAGACTTTTAGCAAACATGCATTTCTTTATATATTTCTTTTATGAAGCTGTTTTTAAAGTAAGCCAAGTGCTGTCTGGTCTGCTTATGGAGTAGGAATTGCATTGGAGTACATATATTCTTGCTGTACAATGCCTGTCATGTTGAGGAGGGCTCTTTTCTAAAGTGTATGCTCGAGAATCTGACTCTATAGAGTCAATAAATGCACTGACTTTTTGTTTGTACCCCAAATGATTGAATTGTTAAGTACAAAATTAAGCTAATTAATCAATTTGTAACCATTTTTTCACTCATAAACAGCTACTTAACACTAAATAATTTTGTTTTATATTTATGTGTATGTACATAAATACATACATATTAATTTATATTAGAGTGAAAAATAAATGATTTGTTTCTAAAGTTAGTTTCTAAAGTGAGTTTCCAGGTGTCTCTGAAAAGTTTATATCAGACACTTAACCATCATGTAGTATATGTGCTATCACATCATGTAAGTCGCCTCCATCTATCTTAGGATATTTTTCTCATCTATTTATTATAGGGAGAATAATTTAGGTACAAATGCTCAGAGCTGAGATATTTCTCTGGTAAATCAGGTAATAAAATTTATTTGATGGGTAGAATTTCAAAGTCTGTGATTTTATCTATGAGTTTCTGAGTAAAAAAAGAGCACCAGATTTTAATTTAAGTAAGGGACTAATACTAGGGATCAGGGAATTTAGTTATGAAGAGTTTAAAAACCTAAAAAAAAACAAAACAATGTAAGCTATTGAAGTGATAAGTGATTTATTTTAATGATGTAATAAAATATTTTTAAATTTTGACATAGTGGTCATTTGATGGGAAAATAACTCACCAAAATGTTCCCACTTGAATTGTATTGATAATGTGAGACATATATGTAATTCAATATATACATATACCCATATGTATATAAAGAAAATTATTTTTAATATTTTCCTACTGATATGAAATTTAAAATTGGAAATTTTGTGAGTGTTTTCCTTGTCCAACAGAGCCTAATTGTTTTTTTTTTTTTTTTTTTTTTTTAGTGATCTAACAATTTCTTGAGGGCTGCACCTTTAAATTCCCAAACTGTCCGTAGACATGTACAGTATACGTGGGATAAGGTGGACGCAAGTGCACATCTATATAAAACCTTACTAAGCCTACTTTAAACGTTCCTTTGCAGTAGGCGAGTGTCTAGGAATCATCAGTTACAACTCATCACTAGGTTGAGTGCCTACTGTAGTTTTTCTGTACTATAAACATTTGCATATTAAAAGTTGGGTTTTCCCAGAGATGAGTATTCTGTATCTCTATTTAGAGTAAACTGTGGTCGTATATTTATGAGAACATGACGTTGGGGACCAAAGCCTGAACATGTGGACCTGCGGTGACACCGAGAGGGGAGCAGAGACCAACCCCATTGTGTATACGCTATTATAACTATAAATTCTTGTACGAAAACAAACACTGGAAAAAAGAAAAATACAGTTTTTATTTTGAAATACATTTGTCGTTCTCTGGAGAATGTACTTCACCTTTATTTTTTCATGCAGTCTTTTACAGACATTTAAGTGATGGCAGCATTTACTTAAATCTTCTAGGTGCTACTGGATTTTGCATTAGTGTGTTATGTTGTGAAATCTTAACTTTGACACAAAAGGTTTTGTAAGTATTTTCCTGCCTGAAAAAATATAGTTTTTATTCACATTCTCTCTCTCTCTCTCTCTCTCTCTCTCTCTCTCTCTCTCTCTCTCTCTCTCTCTCTCTCAAGAGCTCACCAAGTTGCATCCTTCCTTGTCCCTATGGAAGAGCTGCAGCACCATCAGAGATCTGATGTTTTGCTGTCCTTGAAACTGTCAGGAAACAGTTAGAGGAAAAATTTGTATTATTTTTTCAGGTGGAACTAAAGGAACACTCAAAATTAAGCCATCACAATGACCTCTGAAAACTCATTCCTTGGCCCTGTTAAAATTAAATGTGTTCTTTACCACATGTGCTTCGTCTTCCATGTGTTTCTGTAACTCTGCAGTATGGCTTTTCTGCTCTCTCCCTGAGGAGCCGAATTCCTCTTAGTACTGGAATGGGAGGTAGTCCAGGAAAAGGTTTGTGACTTTCTTGTTTTAGTCTTTTCATTTATTGGGTATCAAATGATTTTAACATCCTGAAATTTTGTGCTTAAAACATGAAATAGTCTTCCTTGAACTTCTGTCTCCTGAGGTCTGTGTATAGCACTGTTCCTTTATCATTCATGAGGAAATTAGTTATATAAAATCCTAGAACCTTCAGGTAAGAAGTAGTTGTGATTGACACACTTGTAAAAAATTCCCATGCAAGTCACAGGGCTGAAACTTTGGGTTTTGTTTGTTTGTTTGTTTGTTTGTTTGTTTGTTTGTTTTTGGTGGTACTGGGGTTCCTGGAAGCCCTTCTACCTCCAGGCTATACTCCCAGACCTATTTTTACATTTTTATTTGGAAACAGGGTCTCCTAAGCCAGCACTCGCGGCTGGCTTCAAACCTGCGTGATCCTCCTGTCTCTGCCTCCCAAGCGCGGGGATTACAAGCGTGCGCCACCACGCCCAGCTGGGGCTATAACTTTGGAAAGAATAAGTTTTTGTTAGAAATCGTTAGAAAAGGATCGGTTTGGAATGGAAACAGATGTACCATTCATTATATTCTAAATTTTGACTGTTAAAATATTAAAAATATTTTTGAAATACACTCATTGCACTGTCTGAAGAAACAAGTTTTTAAAAACCTGATAGGCCGGGCATGGTGGCACATGCTTGTAATCGCAGCATTTGGGAGCCTGAGACAGGAGGATCGCGATTCGAGGGCAGCCTTGGCTACTCAGTGAGGCCCTCTACAACTCAGTGAGATTCTGCTTCAAAATAAGAAATAAAAAAATAGGGCTGAGCTGTAGCTGGGTTCCATCCCCAGTACCAATAAATAAATAAATAACCTGACAGGTAGAAGGAATGTAAGCCAACTTAGAATTGAGACCATTTTTGTGTGTGTGTGGTACTGGGGTTGGAACCCAGGGGCTTTCTACCTCCGGGCTATACTCCCAGGCCTTTTTTATATTTTATTTGGAAACAGGGTCTCACTAAGTTGCTGACAGCCTCACTAAGTAGCTGAGGCTGGCTTCAAACCCGTGCGATCCTCCTGTCTCAGCCTCCCAAGCACGGGGAATACAAGCATGCGCCACCATGCCTGGCTGAGACCTATTTATATACAGAAATAGAGTCAGTCAGTGATTTGAACATCTAAGGGAAATGAATAAAACTTCACAAGTCTTTTTTGTGACAGTGTTTCTTTATGGAAACTGATTAATAGATGTCACACAAATATAAACATAGTTATTGAATTAAAGAAATTAATATTTTACATTTTTTTTATTGCCTAACAATTTTTTTCAAGAAAATACCAGTCAGAACTACACTGCATAATGATTTCTGGTTAGGGCAATATATAGAAAAATAAAACATTTTGGCTTGGCGCAGTAGCACAAGCCTGTAATCTCAGTACTTGGGGATGAGGTAAGATGATCTCAAGTTCTAGGTCAGCCTCAGCAATTTAGTGAGATGCTGTTTTAAAATAAAAAGGACTGGAGGTATGATTCAGTGGTAGTTCAATCTCTAGTACCAAAAAAAATCTCATTTTAAGAGCACTGGAGGTAAATAGTTTAGTGGTAGGGCACGTGCTTAGCGTGCACAGTGCCCTGGGTAAAATCCAAGAAAGAGAAGGAAGGAAAGGAAGAAGAGAGAGAGAGAACATGAAGAGAGAAAGAAAGACCTGTGAGCCAGGGAGAAGACTGCATCTGCAGTTGATAGAAGACCACAAACACTCTGCTGACTTGTCAGTTCTCTGTCTCTGCAAGGTCCTCTGTGTTATTTAGATTGAATGATGAGTTTCCAACCAGGCATGGTGGTGCCGCTTATGGTCCCAGCTGCTCAGGAGGCTGAGGCAGGAGGCTCTCCTGAGCCCAGAAGTTTGGGGTTAGACTGGCTAATGTAATGAGCCCCTGACCCTTTAAACAAAGCAGGATGAAGAAATAATAATTTTTGCAAAAAAAAAAAAAGAGAGAGAGAGAGAGAAAGAGAGATCCAGCGAAAAGGATAGAAACACAATTACTTCAGCTTTTATCTAAGTCATATCAGGAGAGCCAGAAATGCACAAAGTGCCCCTACTGTTCCCTACTATGCTGCTGGTTTGAAGTAACAAGTGGGGATCACCCTGATGAATTTTAGACTTTCAAAAGACCCTGTCACTCATCACGATTTATAACCTCACGTGAGACACCTAACGCTCAGAAGTCACCATTCTGTGGCTGTGGGATTCGGACCTACTTTTGTCAGGTATTTTCGTGTTAAATATACCCAGGGATAGAAATATTACTCTATATTTTTTCCTAATAATACCAAATGAAGGTAATAGGTACCTAATAAATGCAAAATTAAGGCCATGTCTGTAGCACAAAAATGTGATATTTTTCTATCAACATTCCTAATTTCTCTTGCTATTTGTGAATGATAACTGACTCTTTACTCATCTGGTAAGACATAGCTATATGGCTTTTGAATGTGACATGTTTGATTGTTTTACCTTCACATGGATCCATGACTCTGTCAGAGAGCACAGCTTGTAGAACTAGGTCGTGGTGGTGCACATCTGTAAACCCCAGTACTTGGGAGGCTGAGACAGGAGGATCATAGGCTTGTGGCCAGCCACAGCTATTTAGCAAGGCCCTCCACAACTTAGTGAAACTCTGCTTCAAAGTATAATTAAAAATAGGACTGGGAGTATTGCTCAGAGGTAGAATGCCCTTGGAGTCAACCCCCAATACCACAAAAAAGAGAGTGCACTCACACTGCTGAAAAACAGACGTGCTTGAAATGGAGGCTTCCATGTGAAATGGAGCAGCAAGGAATAGTGTCGAACGTCTGATATGCAACAGGTCTAGTATGAATTGCTCGACCTCTTATTTCTACGTTTAGTGGCCCTTCTGAGACTGAGCCTTTGGGAGGGTGGAGGACAAGGAAAGGGAAAGGCGCTAACGATTGCACCTGCTGTGTTCCCAGTTATGGGTCCCATCACTGATCAAGGGGTGGTGGTCTTGCTTCTGTTTCTAATTTTTTCTCTAGTGCATCTGCCTTGCCACTCTAGAATCTATGGAGGCACTTAACTGAATATTTTATGTTATGTGTATTGACTTTTAATAATCTAACAAGGTAACGCTTAGAGTTGGGTGTGGTGCCACGGGCCTATAATCCCAGTACCTGGGAGGCTGAGACAGGAGGATCACAGGTTCCAGGCTGGCACCAGTAACTAGTGACACCCTGCTTGAAAATAAAAAATAAAAAGGGCTAGGGGAGATAGCCTAGTGGTAAAATGCCCCCGGGTTCAATCCCTGCTAACTCACAAACACAAAGTAGTAATTCTTTATATGCAGATTTTCAGCCTAACACATTTAAGTAGCAGACTATTTAAAAAGGTCTTCGAAAGGCAGCCCATCTCTCACGCTCCCTAGTGAAGCCAGTAGTAAACCTGGACACCCCGCCCCAGTGCTAAGCAGTGGTTCACTGCAAGGCCAGCTTTGCAGTCCGTTCTGGGTGGCTTGATGGTCAGTGTCGCCTCCCTAGAAGTTGACTCATGGAGCTAGCTAAAAACACTAGGTAGTCCCCCATAAGACATTCAGTCAGTAATTATTAAAACATCTGCATTGTGCTGAGCCCGGGGATATAATAACTCTCCAAGGTTTTTTTCTTTTATCATGTATCAAATTATCAATCTTTTATTGTGATAAAATATACATCACAAAATATACCATTTTAACCATTTTAAGTGTCTAATTCATTGGCGTTAAGTACATTCACAGTATTATATTATCATTACCTCTATCTAGTTCCAGAACTTTCCATCACCCCGGGTAAGCTCTATTCTACTTTATGCTTCTGTGGATTTTAGACTAGAATTCCAATGTGTGCATGTAAGCCATATTCTGGTTATCATTCATCTGTGGACAGAACTTGGGTCATTTCCACTGCTTGGCTGTTGTGAATAATGCTGCCCGTGTATCTGCTGGAGTCCCTGCTTTGCATCCTCCTGGTTATATACTTAGGAGTGGAATGGCTGATTCATATGGTAATTCTATGTTTAACTTTTAGAGAACCACCAAAGGATTGGGTTTGAGTTGGGTAAATTTTAAAGGTTCATAGAACAAGGTGCCCACTCCCTGGGAAGCTGCAGTCGAGGTAGCATCCTGTTACTAGACCTGTGTGTGATCCACGGGGCTGTGCGTCGTGCCTTTTCCTCGTTCTTTCCTGCAACATTTATTGAGCACCAGCTGTGGTCCAGGCCTGATTTGGGGATAGAAACGGTGAAGTTCACAGTAGTGTTGGGCATGGTTGCTTTCCAGTGCGTGTGTGCTATTATAAAAGGACACCAGCATGAAGCAGCCCAGACAAAAGGGCTGGCGTCTTTTGCAGAGTTGATCCCTACCCACGTCTTGCTGGAGGAGCAGGAGCTAGCTAGTTGAAGGAGTGAACCAGGACTGTGAGTGTGTGGTGTGGGGGGGTGGGGTTGTACTGAGACACTAGACGATTAGGACAGGCCAGCACAGACGGAGCATGGGATGTAGTAAAACTCACTGCCGAGGATGGGGGTGGAGAAAGGCACAGCGCAGACCAGGAAAGACTTCTTAAGTCATAGGTAAGGCCTGGGTTTTATGCTGAAGGCAGTGGTGCAATACTGAGAAATTTTTACTGTAGCAAAGAAGTGATGGGTTCAAAAATATGCTAAGACCGGGCAGTTTGCAAATTAAAATAATTCCTGTTGAGAGACTTATGCAGTGGTAGTTGGGGCAGGAAAGAAGCCGTGATGGGTGCAGAGAGTTTATGGGGTAGAGTCAGTAGAACTTGTTGATTAAAGCAAGGAAAGGAGGAATGCAGGACGAGTCGTAGGCCTCGTGAATTGGACAACCAGATAGCGAATTCATGGGGGCGGGGAGCTTGGTATAGTAGACATGAGGAGGCAGAGGTGGAAGATAAAGGAGGAATTAACTCATTTTGAACTTAGCCTGCCTAGAGAATGTCCAAGGCATCTGTGGTCTAGATGGCGCTTAGGAGATAAGTGGGAGCTAAAAACAGATATTTAGGAACTGCCACCAGATGTAATGGTTACTGAGGGCATGAAGAATTGAGAAAATGAAGGGTGAAAATGAGAATTGTGCCCAAGTACAAGATGAGATCTTGAAAATGAAATGGCCAAGAGGGATGGGTGGACAGCCAGAAGAGTGGGGACTCGCAGAAGGCTAGCATGGGGTAGAAAACCAGATTCCACACGAAAATAAATCAAGACATATCTCAGGGCAACAGTATTCAAACTGTGTTCTGTTGAGATATCCTTCATTAAAAGTTGATATAGAAATTTATTTTAGCTAGGCATGGTGGCGCATGCTTGTAATCCCAGTACTTGGGAGGCTAAGACAGGAGGATCACAAGTTCGCAGCCAGCCTCAGCTACTTAGTGGGACCCTCCACAACTCAGTGAGACCCTGTTTCAGAATAAGGAATAAAAAATAGAGCTGGGGGTGTGCTTGGAGGTAGAATGCCCCTGGGTTCACTCCCTAGTACTGCAAGATTATATATATATATTTAAATATATATATTTAGCTTTTTAAAGGAGTTAAAAACCAACAAACTCAGATATGCTATGTATAACAGTTTAAAATATTGCACTCCAGCAAAGGTCAATCCCAGGTTAACTGTTTTTTTTGTGCAGATGCTAGAACAAGGCTATCTCTGGTGACCGGAAATGCTTCCTGGCATTTCAAGGTGAGCTGGTAAAGAACGGCTGCTATTCCTCAGTGTGAATCGGGACTTTCTCAATGCCTGCAGCCTGAATCAAAGTGCAGAACTGGTGTCTACAGAAGATAACTGTCTTCTGTAGACCCAGTCAGTCTCAAAACACTAATTTATGAAAATAGCTTTATTTTTTCTTATTGACTTGCTGATCAGGTTGGATGTTATATATCATTATTTATGTTAATGAGTTGGACTTACTGTTATTTGCAAAGGGGACACAGAGGCTGCAGCCAGAACAAGAAGTGAACCAGCACCGCTTCCTCCCTGCGGCTCCTCTGCCTCTCCTCCAAGTCAAGGTCTAGATACTCAGTGTTATACGTGTACCTTTGAATGTGTTATTTTGATACCGACTTCATAATGAGGAAATAAGTCATTTTGTGTTTGCACTTCTGTACAAAATTTAGAGAGCTTTCTATTATCTTAAGTGATCCTTCTTTTTTTTTTTACTGATGAATAAACAGATAACTGCATACACATTATCTTGGGTAGAAATTATCTCAGTTGATGACAACAATATTCTTTGTGTTTGGTTTCAGACTGCTGTATGGTATTTGATTTTTACCTTTAGTTCAATTTACATTTAAAACTAGTCTGAATTCCCTCCGTAGACACGACTTGTGGCTACTTGGGCAACAAACAGCATGTTCGACAGTCCAGGAAGAAAAAAGGAGCTTCCAATATTTGGGACTGACTCCAAAAAAATAAAATAAAATAAAATAAAAATTGGAAATCTCTTGTAAATTGTCAAATAAACGATAACTTTTAAATCATTATTGTTCATATTTGTGTATTTAGTGATTAATCTTGGTCTTCTTTAGCAGAGCCTTTACTTTACAGTATGTTCTATGGATTAAGATCCCAGCCTTCTACCTAAGAACTACGGGGTCCGTGGCGCGTGGCCAGCCGCCCCCTCTCACGACGACCTTCCCAAGTTGAAGGGCCCAAGTGTTGTTTCCCCATTTCACAGGTGAGGAGTCTGAGGTTCAGCAGGACTAAATGCTTGGCCAGCGAGAAGCAGACAGGAGTCACACAGGCCCTCTGCTGCCTTGGGCTTTCCCCGGGCCAGCGTGCCTCAACTGTGGCCTGAAGATGTTTCTTAAGAAGACAGGTACCAAAGCTTATCAGTTTGCAATATTTAGCAACCTGTCCCCTACTGAGAAGAATCAAATGGCTTGTTTTCTATCTCACAGTGCTATTAATATCTTTGAATTTCTCTCTCCCTACCTCTTTTTTTTTTTTTTGGTGGTACTGGGGGTGGAACCCAGAGGCTTTCTACCTCCGGGCTATACTCCCAGACCCATTTATATTTTATTTTGGAAACAGGGTCTCACTAAGTTGCTGAGAGCCTCACTAAGTAGCTGAGGCTGGCTTCGAACCTGCGCAATCCTCCTGTCTCAGCCTCCTAAGCGCAGGGATTACAAGCGTGCGTCATCACGCCTGGCTTATACCTCTCATTTTTAAGGGAAGAAAACAGCTTAATTACACAAGAAGTTCATGTGTACCTTCTTTTTGTAAATGTTCTTAACACTACAGATAAAGCAAGTCACCCTAGACCTCTCGGTTCCATCTCTTGAAGTTGTTACTATAATCTGTTCAGGGTTGTATTTTTAGCATTCTATATGCATTTATTTACATATATAGTTTGGAGGAGGGAGTGCATAAATTGTATCATATGGTATGTTTCATTCTGTAATTTGCTTATTTTTACCTATTTCTTTTAAATCCTGAATGTTCCATTTTGTGATTATATTCTAGATCAAATGCGTCCCTATTTTTTCTTTCTTTTCTTACCCTATCAACGTCTCCTCCACTCTGAGATGACTTGTTAAATTATTTTGGGGTCTTGAAGTCCCACAGTGCCTCTATAGACCCCTGATCAATCAGGAGACTGAACTCTTGAGTGTTGCTAAAAGTTAAAACTCAAAACTGTTAACCAGCCTTGATGAAACTTTCTGACTTACACTACAAGCAGATTTGACAAACTGTCAGACACAGGGACTGCTCACTGAAGGTGTTGGATGACTGAGCTGCCTCCTGCCCTAGCCACGGGCGCGCGTGAGGCCTGACCTCGGCCAACTGACCTGGTCTTTCCGCTGTTGTGCAGTGCCCCCATCTGACCATCTAGGGGGACAGTCTATTAAGGGGATAGAGAGCAACTTTAAACCCGAAGCGCTGCACTTTCCAGCCTTCAAAGTAGGGAAGAAGAGGGCAGGACCAGACTGAAGGAAGGGATAAGAAAGCTGGGCGTGGTGGCGCACACTTGTAATCCCAGCGCTTGGGAGGCTGAGACAGGAGAATCGGGGCTTCACAGCCAGCCTCAGCTACTTAGTGAGGTCCTTTGCAACTTAGTGAGACCCTGTTTCAAAATAAAGAATAAAATATAGGGCTGGGAGTTTAGCTCAGGAGTTCCATCCCCAGTACCAAAAAAAAAAAAAAAAAAAAGGAAATGCTTGAGCTAGGATATATTCAGACAGCATCTCCCTCTTAGGCCAGGCGCTTTGGTCGTCTGATTGTTGGCTTTGCCTCTGGGAACATCTGCCAGTTGGCTTTTCGTGCAGTCAAACATTTTTGTAAGTGCAAGGTGGGGGACTAAATGCTGGGAATGCAAAAATGAGAAGACAAAGCTGCCTCGAAGATTAGAGTCTAGTGGGTGTGGTCAGCTCCTATAATCCAGCTGCTCAGGAGAATTACAGGTGTGAGGCCAGCCTCACTTAGCAAGACCCTGTCTCAAAAAATTAAAAAAAAAAAAAAGGGGCTAGGGAGATAGCTCGGTGGTAGAGCGCTCCTGGGTTCAGTACGACACACACAAAAATTGCTCACATTTCACAAAATGTGTGGCTCTGAACTACAATGGTGAAGAGAATTCCAAGGCATTGCAAAGGCCAGTGACCTTCAGAAGTTTACAGTCTAATTGTACAGTCTTTTCTGTTTTGTTTTGTTTCTGTTTTGCGGTAACCGGGGATGGAACCGAGGGGCATTGCACCCTCAGCCCTATTTTTTAGTCATTTTATTTTTTAATCAGGGTCTCACTGAGCTGCAAAGGGCCTCGCTAAGTAGCTGAGGCTGTCCAGGAACCACCATCCTCTAGTCTCCGCCTCCCAAAGGCCAGGGAATAAAAGTGTGCTCCACCACGCCCGGCTTGCTTTTGTTTATAAAGCCAGGTAGAATGGCTCACTCTTTTATTTTTATTTTTTGTGGTATTGGGGATGGAAGCCAGGGGCTTCCTACCTCCGGGCTACACTCCCAGACCTATTTTATATTTTATTTGGAAACAGGGTCTCACTAAGTTGCCGAGAGCCTAAGTAGCTGAGGCTGGCTTCGAACCTGCGCGATCCTCCTGTCTCAGCCTCCCAAGCGCGGGGATTACAAGCGTGCGCCACCACGCCCGGCTTGTTTTGTTTTTGCTTATAAAGCCAGGTAGAATGGCTCACTCTTTTAATCCCAGTATTTGGGAGGCTGAGAGAGGAAGATTGCAGGTTTGAAGCCAGAGCACGATGACTTAGCAGGACCCTGTTTCAAAATAAAAAGCAAAATAGGAGTAGGGGTGTAGCTCAGAGGTAGAACATCACTGGGTTCAGTCCCCAGTATGGAAGGGAAAAGGAAAGAAGGAAAGAAACAAAGGAGGAGGGGGAAGGGCAGGAGAAGGGAAGGCTGGGGAGGAGCTCAGTGCTGCAGTGCTTGCCTGGTCTGCCGAGGCCCTGGTTCCATCCCTAGCACTGAGGGGGGAAAAATACTACAGACTACTAAGATGGCGAATCATTTAAGTAGCTGGAGAATACAAATACATGGCAGTATCCTATGCAATTTCATTTCAGGCCTGTGGCAGACATCACTAATCAATCACTTAACACTTTCCTCACACTAAGTCTCCGTTTCTCAATGTTATCTTCCAGTACAAATCAAAGTTGGCAATATAAAGGAACTTATTTGGGGTGTGTGTGTGTTTCCTGGGGAATGAACACAGGGGGAGTTCTACCTTTGATCTACATCTTCAGCCCTAATTTTACTTGTTTTTGAAACAGAATTCCACTAAATTGCTGAGGCCGGCCTCGAATCTGTGGGCCTCCTGTCTCAGCTTCCCAAGTACTAGGATTAGAGTTGTGCTCCACCATGCCCAGCCACTTGCTACCTTTGATGGCTATTTTTCAAATACTGCTCAAGTTGACTACGGAAGAACCAAAATTTACATATTTATGGTTTAATGAATTAATAATATTTGAATTATTTCTCAAAACACAAAATACTCCTAAAATTTTAATTTTTTTTTTCCAGCGGGGAATGGCGGTGCATGCCCATAATCCCAGCTGTTTGTGAGGGTGAAGCAGGATGATTGTTAGTTCAAGGCCAGCCTGGACAATTTAGCAATATCCTGTCTCAAAATAAAAAGGGACTGGGGATGTGGTTCAGTGATAGAATGTCCCTGGGTTCAATCCCCAATATCTCAAAATAAGTAGATAAACTAAAACTCAAGCATATGGTAATTTAGTGAAGGAAGTGTATATGTTAACTGAGATGCAATCAGACATCAGTGTTGTTATTAGAGGAACAAACAGGGAATTAGGGACAATCATGGAGAAGATATGATTTGATCTAAAATGTAAAAGACAAACAAATGTCCACTTTGAAAATCTGAGCGGGCATGGTGGCACACGCTTGTAATCCCAGCATTTGGAAGATCGAGACAGGAGGATCGCAGTTAGGGGACAACCTCAGCTACTTAGTGAGGCCCTGTTTCAAAATAAAGAATAAAAAACAGAGCTGGAGGTGTAGCTTGGAGGTAGAATGCCTTTGGGTTCCATCCCCAGTACTGCAAAAAAAAGAAAGAAAAAAAAAGAAAAGAAAAGGAAGGAAGGAAGGAAAGAAAGAGAAAGAAAGAAAGAAAGAAAGAAAGAAAGAAAGAAAGAAAGAAAGAAAGAAAGAAGAAAGAAAGAAAGAAAGACAGACAGGAAGGGCTGGGGCATAGCTCAGAGGTGGAATGTCCCTGGGTTTAATCCCCGGAATCACACAGGTGTAGGCACACGTACACACACAATTCTCTCAGGGCTGAGCAGGGGCTCAGCTTGGGGGCCAGAGCAGATGGGGAGCAGGCAGCCGGCGGGCTCTGCCTCGTGTCCTCAGCAGTGGTACTTTCCCAAGGGCAGTGCTGGCCTCTGGAACGCTTGACTGGGTTTATATGCTAGTAAGTCACACTGCCTATAAAACCAAGACGGTTATGCAAGACCAGATTCCAGAACACCTGTTTTGTTTGTTTGCTTAATTGTAGCAAGCCAGGTAAGAGAGAAAGAAAACTGGCCTGAACTAATTGTGAGAGCGGTTCAAGAGGTATGTGGCAGGAGGTACTTTTGAGTTTCAATTCCTATTTCTTTCCTGGCCTTACTGTTCCTTTCTTCACTGCACCTCCACCCTGGTTCAGGCATCAGCGCGTGTTCTGGTGCCTGGGCCTCAGGACTGGCTGGTTACTGCCACAGTGAAAGGGTCACTCCTAGCCAGGCGTGGTGGCGCAGGCTTGTAAACCCAGCATTTGAGAGGCTGAGACAGGAGGATCGCGGTTCGCTGACAGCCTCAGCTACTTAGTGAGGCCCTCCGCAACTTAGTGAGACTATGTTTCAAAATAAAGAATAAAAAATAGGGTAGGGGGAGTAGCTCGGAGGTCAAAGGCTCCTGGGCCCCATCCCGAGACCCACCAAAAAAAAAAAGGGTCACTCTTCTTCTGAGTTTGCCATCTCAACCCAGATGCTTGTCAAAGACCCGTGTGACGAGAAGGAAGAGCACCAGGGGAGCTGCATGGAGGTGGCAGGGATCCCTGAGGGCCTGGATCCTGGGAGACCCCCAGGCCTCACATCGGGAGCATCCCCTTGGCCACCAGAAGAAAGGGCCGGTTGGTGGTCTAGTCTGAGAGCCAACACACTCCTGGGGCCCCAGAACATAGGAGAGCGTATGAAAGTGCCCAGCTCTCTCCAGCAGGGGCAGAACTAGCTGACAAAGATCTGTTGAGCTGGTGGTGCATGCCTATCATCTCAGTATTTGTGAGGCTGAGACAGGAGGATCATGGGTTGGAAGCCAGCCATGTCAGCTTAGTGAAGCCCTCAGCAACCCAGTGAGACCCTGTTTCCAAAGAGAAAATGAAATAAGGCTGGGGTCTAGCTCAGAGGTAGAACACTGCTGGGTTCAACTCCCAGTACCACAGAAAAGGAGGAGGAGAAGGAGGAGGAGGAGGAGGAGGAGGAGGAGGAGGAGGAGGAAGAGGAGGAGGAGGAGGAGGAAGAGGAGGAGGAGGAAGAGGAGGAGGAGGAGGAAGAGGAGGAAGAGGAGGAGGAGGAGGAGGAGGAGGATGAAGAGGAGGAGGAGGAGGATGAAGAGGAGGAGGAGGATGAAGAGGAGGAGGAGGAGGAGGAGGATGAAGAGGAGGAGGAGGAGCAGCCACTACATCTGGGTAAGGAGGACACAGGGTCACCTGGGTGTATCTGGAACCAGACGGACCAAATGGACAACGCAGGGGATGCTCAGGTAGAAAGGTGCAGTGACCAGGCGGGAACCCAGCTGCCCAAGCGAATGTCAGAATGGACTGAGGGACAAAGAGCCAGAACCTGTATTTCCCCAGCCCCCCCCCAAGTACTTCAACATTGACCTGGAACTTAGATGTAGCCCCTGGGAGGAGATGGTAGAAGGGAAACACTAAATTGGCCAGGTTTATCTTGAATGGATAAAGGTCTTTTTTTTCTGTCTGACAGAATTAATGTATTTATTATAAGCATGTGCCATCATGCCCAGCTAGAATGAGTGTATTTTAGAATAAAATTACATTCCTTGCATACTCTAGTTGTGGCCTGGGAGAATGAACTGTTAGCAGTAAACTTGGTGAGATGTGGCACCTGGAGGAGAGACTTCTAGAATTCTGAATTTGAGTCCAAGAGCCTAGCATAATGCTGCACACCTAATCCCAGCACTTGGGAGGCTGAAACAGAAGAATCACAGGCTTGAGGCCAGCCTCAGCAACCTCACGAAGTGCTCCGCAACTTAGACCCTATTTCAAAATTTAAAAAAAAAAATAGGGCCGGGTGTGGTGGTGCATGCTTGTAATCTCAGCGCTTGGGAGGCTGAGACAGGAGGATTGCATAAGTTTGAAGCTAGCGTCAGCTACTTAGTGAGGCTCTCAGCAACTTAGTGAGACCCTGTTTCCAAATAAAGTATGAAATAGAAAGCCCCTGGGTTTCACCCCCAGTACCACAAAAGTTAAAAATAAATAAAATAGGGCTAGAAGTATAGCTCAGAGGTCAAATCCCTCTTGGTTCAAAAAAGAAAAGAAAAGAAAAGAAAAAGAAAGAAAGAAAGAAAGAAAGAAAGAAAGAAAGAAAGAAAGAAAGGAAAGGAAAAGAATTCAATTCTCTTTGACTGTGTGGAGTCTGTGGTGCTTCTCCACAGATCTTGTGAGTCTAAAGCTCAGAAGAGAGGATAAACTGGAGGGAAAAGCTTGTGCGTTAACAGAAGAAGGCGGTGGGTGAAGCCGTAGCAGCTGAAATCAGACAGAGGCTGAGGAGAACAGACTGGGGCCCAGCAGACCCTGGCGTGCAGAGAAAAGGTGTTGGAGCCTCTGGGTGGGGCTGGGGAGCAGTGGTAGAGTGTTCATGTAGCATGGGCAAGACCAAGTGTCTGTTTGTTTGTTTGTTTGTTTGTTTGTTTGTTTTCTGGTACTAGAGATGGAACCCAGGGACCTTCAAGCTACATTCCCAGACCTATTTTATATTTTATTTGGACACAGGGTCTCAGTAAGTTGCTCAGAGCATCACTAAGTAGCTGAGGCTGGCTTTGAACCTGGGCAATCCTCCTGTCTCAGCCTCCCAAACGCTGGGATTACAAATGTGCACCACCACACCCAGCTAAAGACCAAGTTTTTTAAAAAGTTTTAAAAGGGCTGGGGGTATAGCTCAGAGGTAGAGCACCCCTGGGTTCAACCACCAGTAATCCCTCACATAAGCACACACCCATACAAAGGAGCCAAGTGACCCCAATCCAGTGAGATCAGAAAGCTTTCTTCCTAGCCAGGTGCGATGACACAAGGAGGCCGAGACAGAAGAATTGCAGGTTCAAAGCCAACCTCAGCAATTCAGCAAAACTCTCAGCAAAATAGCAACACCCTGTTTTAAAATAACAAAAAGGGGTGGGGGTGTAGCTCAGGCAGAAGTAGACTGCGTCTGGGTTTAAACCCCAGTACCACACAGAAAGAGAGAAGAGAAAGAAAGAGAGAAAGAGAGAGAAAGAAAGAAAGAAAGAAAGAAAGAAAGAAAGAAAGAGAGAAAGAAAGAAAAAGTTCTCTATCTGAGCCTGTTAACTCTGTCTTGCTTATTTATTATAACCATTGGGGGTGGGGGGAGTACTGGCACTGAACCTTAGCCCTACAAGTAATTAATGCCATAATTCCCTCCTCCAAGTCCAGCATGAGCACCAACCGAACTTCCCGCTTAGATGGCTGCTCTCATGAGCGAGGGCTCCAAAAATCCCACTCCCCTGTGCTGGCGCATGGCTCCAGGCACACTTCCGCTCCTCATGTGCTTCAGACAACACACTTTTTCAGGTGCCAGGACCTACTTTTGCCTTCACCAGCCAGGAGTATACACGGCTTCCCTCCAAGGTAGACTAAATAACTGAAAGGCATTTTGTCAACTTTCCCCAAGAGCCCTGCCCAAGGCTGCCTGGGCATCTGCCTCCTTGGTCTCCGGCGGCACTGGCTTGATCAGCAAGGGCAGCCCGCAGTCCTTCGCCCTCCAAGGCTCTCATTCTCCAGTGTGGACGCCCCGAGCAAACAGACGCCTGGTAAAGATCAGGCTGGGTCTCAACAGAGGAAACTTCCCTTTGGCTCATGATTTGTTCCTAAAACCAAGACATCTCAACTCTATGACTCTAGTTTTGTTTTCTCAACAGATTCCGTTCTATTTGAAAGAGAAATCGCTGCAGGAAGGAGCTTAAGAACCTGTGGGACACAGAGCCCGCGCCCGGCGCTCTGAACGCTGTGCCCTTGGCCCCTTGCACGCCCAGGGAGGCGGGTCCTGCTTCATCCGAGCAACCAGAGACCCGGGAGCACGGCGACCACCCAGCACCACAGAGTGGGGACCCGGCCCAGTCTGAACAGGTGGGCAACCGCCTGTCCTTCTCTAAGAGACTTGTCTTTGCCAACCAACCTCAGCAATGAGAGAGAGGGTGGTGGTGGTGGTGGTGGTGGTGGTGTGTGTGTGTGTGTGTGTGTGTGTGAGTGTGAGATGAGGGGAGTGGAGTGGCTGCTCCCTAAAGAGGCCTTAGCAGTCTCTAGGGCAGAGTCTATCTCTAGGGAAGATTCCAGTCTCTGTCTTGAATTGTTGACCACCAGCCTTTTCTTTCCGTTACCTCCTTTGTTGTTTAGTCCCAAGACTACACTTTGCAATGATAAAACAGACCTAGCTGGGCATGGTTGTGCATTCCGGTTGTCCCACTACTGGGAGGCTAAAACAGGAAGATCACAAGTTTGTGGCCAGAGAGTGTACCAGCAAGACCCTGTTTCAAAATCAAAAATAGTAATAATAATAAAATAGGGCTGGGGGTGTGAATGCCCCTGGATTCAATCCCCAGTATCAGTATCACAACACACACACACACACACACACACACACACAGATAAGAGTCCCGGATGCTCTCGCCTCCTGCCCAGCCCACGGTTCCCGAGATGCCTGTTCCATCCATAACTGGGAAATGCACTAAGAAAGTTGCACAGTGATGCAATGATCAGCTGCAGTCTAAATACAGTTTTCTACACGGGCCAGAGTAGTCTAATGCACACAGGCTCAGCAGAGCCCTGGGGATGCAAATCCTGACATTGCTGGCGGTCACCCCGGGAGCACCCAGCCCCATGCTTCCATCCCACCTCCCCAGAAAAAAATCAGATACAGAGGGCTGATCAGTAGTGTGCCAGTATTGGGAATGGCCTAGGAAAATTTGAGAAAGTTATGATTATTAATATATTTCAAAAATTGGGTGAGGGGCAACTGTGCAAGGACTTGGTTTCTGCCTAAAAGCAGGCAACTATTCCAATGTAAATTAACCTAGCTAAAAGCAATTAACTAGTCAATAGGAGAGGAGAACTAGGGCTTCCTCTATCTAAAGACAGATCTTAAGAGAGGAGAACTAGGCCTTTATCTAAAGACAGATCTACATGATGATCTAGTGAGGATGGAGCAGGGTTTGACCTTGCCCTTCCTGAAAGAAGACACCTTGCCACACCTGGCTGGGGGAGGTACCTTACAGGGATGTTCACTACATCAGAATTACGTAAACAAGATGGAGGTCATGGGTATAAAAGTCCGGTCCACATGTGATCCCTTTGGTGTATTCATTTCGAGTCACCCCCCCCATGCCATTTCTATTTTCTGTATTTCTATCTTTCTAATAAACTTCTTTAAATCTTCAGCAACTGTCTAAGCTATGCATATTTATTCTTAGCTTAGGACAAGAACCCGTGGTAATTTTCTGTTTTGGGTCATTTTGGGTTTTTGTTATGGGTTGGGGGAAAGTGTGTCTGGGACCTTCGCAGGGGTCCCCGGGGAACAGTTTCCCCAAACTATATTCTCCCAATCCGCAACAAGTAGGATAAAAGGCGGGCGGCACACCCTGTTTCTCCATTCCCCCATGTACACCTTATTCAACAAAGAACTCCCTTAGATTTCAGCTGGAAGACCTAAGGCCTGGCTCATCTGAACCCAGCAATACAGCGAGAGTTTGTTGCAGACTGGGGCTGACTGCGTCTATGGGGCAGGAGTGTGCATGGCCCTCACTCCCCCGCAGCAGGCAGAGCGTGGACCGCCGGAAATGCCGGGAGACCCAGCGCCCGCTCTTGGGCTCCACAGCTGGGCAGGGTGGTGGGGCTTGTTTTCTTAGCAAACGAGGACTTTTTCCTTTCATTGTTTGGTTCCAAGGCTTTCTGAGTTCTATTCTGGTTCTCATTTTGTCAAGAAAAGGAGTCATATCAAGAAAGACTTGACCGAGATGTTCCTTTCACATCACACATTCTCTTCTCCATGCTGTTTTTCTTAGAGGAATGAAAGTAATTTTACTTGATGTTGAGGTTATGGCCAACTTTCAAGTGATATATTTTTTTCTTTGAAATATTTATTTCCCGATCTACCTGATTGCAATGCTGAAAACGTCATGCATTGAGTGGTGTCCTATTTAAAATGAGATTTGCCATCACCACTAAGGGTGAGCTTAGAAACATCACCAAAGAACCGTGTGCATAGTATCCACAATTGAAAGAAAATGACAATGGGTTTTCTATTAAAATTTATTATAATTAAATGTGATTTCTAATGATAATTTTAGGCTTATGTTTGGATGAAGATAAAGAGGTCAGTTCGTGATTTTATTCTATTCTTGTGGCAAATGAGAATGAAAAGGGAACAGATATTCCCAATGAATTCCACTTGAACGAATTCAAGCCAAGTTCCTCACTAGCAGATTTGCCTTCTGCGAGGCATTGGCACTGAGCTGCTCCGGCTCTCCAGGCCCTAGCCCTTTGAGCGAGCAGTGCTGACCCAAGGGCCAGGGAGGCCTCTCCACATGTCAGGAGCTCCTGGATTTTGTTCAGAGGCTTATGATAAAAACTTTTTACCCTCCTAGATTGCCTGGCTGGAAGTAGAAATTAGTAACTGAGGTAATGTCCATCAGTGAAGGGGCGGTAACCCTAGCGGTGTGAGCCATGCAGCCGTCCTTGGCATTTCTCTCCATAAAGCTCTCCACAGGCAAGCCAGGTGTGGTGGTGCACAATACTGGGGAGGCTGAGACTGGAGGATCGCAGGTTGGAGACCAGGGTCAACAACTTAGTGAGACGTTGTTTCAAAATTAAAAAATAAATAAAATAGAACTGGTAGAATCCCCTTGGGTTCGATCCTCAGTACCACAAAAAGCAAAAACAAACAAAACCCCTCGACACACTTCTATTTCATGTTTGACATACAACGGTCATCACCTGCATGGCCTGCCCAGATCTTCTACACACCCTGGGACTGTTTTGGGCAGGTGCCATCATCTCCCCTGGCCCTGGTTTCCTCCTCTGGAAAAGACCAGAAGTCATAACTTGTTATAAATTCTCCTCGGGTTTCTCTCTTTGAGGTCCCCTGAGACCAGGATAGACTGTACCACTGTAAAAGGGTACGGGTCTTCCACAGCGCTAGATGTGCTTTTTATCTTGTGACCGTAGTTGGATGATGTCTAAAACTGTCACCATTCAGCAGGTTGTCTTTTATTTATTTATTTATTTATTTATTTATTTATTTATTTATTTACTTTGTTGTTCTGGGGATGGAACCTAGGTGCATTTTAGCTCCTAGCCACCCCTGGGGTAGTATGCCTTGGGCCAGGTTCACTCTCCCTGCCTGACCCCTCCCTCGGGAGCTCCCGCTGCCCTGGCCCCCTCCCTCAAGAGCTGCCCCAAGGGTGGCTGAGGGCCTGCACTGCTGTCTCTTTAGAGTGCTATGAGGTTCGCTCGGGGTTCCTGCGGCCCTACACCCCCGTGGCTGCTGCTCCCGGAGAGGGCAGGAGCTCCCAGAGTGCGAGTGCACACTGAGCGGCCCTGTGGCCCGCTGACCTCTTGGGCCAGCTTCAGGCCCTGGCCGTGTAGTCGCCAGTGCCCCACGCGCCCGCCAGGTCCCCAGCGGCGCTGCCCGCGGGTGGGAGTCCAGCCAGCGGGCTCCAAGCCAGCTCTGCTCCCCCAGCTGTGTTGGACTGCGCCCCCTCCCGCAGTTGGATGAGCCCAGGCTGGAGTGCATCTAATCTCTTTAATCCGCCAACCCTCACCCTTTTATTTTTGTCTGTTCTTGTGCTCTCCTAACAGAGTTAAAGTAGACTAGTGGTTAAGACTGAGCTAGCCGGGCGTGGTGGTGCACGCTTGTAATCCCAGCTCTTGGGAGGCTGAGACAGGAGGATCTCACAGGTTCGAAGCCGGCCTCACTACTTAGTGAGGCTCTTAGTGAGACTGTTTCCAAATAAAGTAGAAAGTAGGTTTGAGAGTATAGCTTGGAGGTAGAAAAGCCCCTGGGTTCTACCCCCAGTACCACACACACACACTAATAATAATAATAAAATTAAAACAATTTGGTTTTCTTAAGATACTATCTGCTTTGGTAAAGTTTTACAAAACCTTTATCTCCTCTTGCTGTATATTAACAATAACATTTTAGATACTTGTGTTCCAAAATGTACAGGCCTAATTACATTATGACAATCTTCTTTATGCAAATATACAAATTGGATTTGGTTTACTCCTGATAATTGTTTTGTATTTTTCCTGGAAAACTATATAATTGTTGTTTTTCAATGTTTAACAGAAGTGCAATACCCAAACAGTGTTTTGAGTTAATAGCCGTCACTTACAAGACACCTGAAAAGGATCAGTGAAACTGACCTGGGTATTCAACAACGGAGACCTGGAGAACAATCTGAAGGACTGAGTAAACCCTGCCCCAAGTTTGCCCTAGTCCTCCAAGGGCAAAGAGTCTCCAGGGGAAAACTTCGGCATCTGGAAGTCAGGTGTGTCATCTGACTTCCCAAGGTCCCAGAGACAAAACCATCAGCGCATACTCTGCAAAAGGAGGGTCATCAGAGGGAAATGTCCTCTGTGCTTCAAGTAAAGCCAAGTGGTCAGGAAACCATGATATGACCTGTCCTGGGAGATAGCACATCTGGTGGGGGGTGAGGCCTCACAAAGTACAAGCCTAAGGAGCCTTGGCTGACCTTCACAGCAAAAGCTGTTAGAAAAACATATGATTGCTTAGCATAGGGCTACCCACTTGATCTTGAATTAAAAAATCAAAAACAAAAACAGCATAACCAGAATCAAATGTGCTATTTTAGGGGTGGCAAAAAGGATCTGTAACTGGGCGTGGTGGTGCATGCTTATAATCCCAGCATTTGGGAGGCGGAGAATGAAGGACCACGGTTCACGAACAGTCTCAGCTACTTAGCGAGGCAACTTCACAACTCAGTGAGACCCTGTTTCAAAAATAAAAAGACTAAAATAAAAGAACAAAGGATCTATACTAAAACTGAGGAGGTACAAAGGAAGTAGGCAGATAGGGAAGAGGCCTCGGTAGAAAAACTTAATTTCCTGAGGAGCAATGAATACTAATTAACTTCCAAGGCTCCTAAAAGAGACCAGCTCTTCCAAGGTTCAGAGATAAGAATGACCAAAGCTTCACAAAACCATCTGTTTACTAATCAACAAACCCAGGAGACATCATTGGAGCAAGTCTGACACCTCTACTGAAAGGAGACCCCTCAAAGGACATGCAAATACCCTATGCAAAATTTAAGAACTGCTTCCCAGACTCCAACCAATAGAGGACATGTAGAGATATATAAACCTCTAGAGGCCGGGCGTGGTGGCACACGCTTGTAATCCCCGCGCTTGGGAGGCAGAGACAGGAGGATCGCGCAGGTTCAAAGCCAGCAACGCGTGCTGGTTTAAGAGACCCTGTTTCCAAATAAAAATGTAAAAATAGGTCTGGGGGTGTAGCCCGGAGATAGAAGGGCTTCCAGGAACCCCAGTACCACAAAAAACAAAACAAAACAAAAAAAACCTCTAGACCAGTCACCAGGACGGTTACCCACTCTGGGAACCCCTCCCCATTGGGGAGCTTTTCTCTCTCTCTCTCTCTCTCTCTCTCTCTCTCTCTCTCTCTCTCCCTCTCTCTCTCGTGCACACCTGCAGGTCACATTAGCTTTGAGAGAAGGTGGGGTGAATTGAAGGCACTTGGCCCGGGCTACACTCGGGTAGTGACCTGAAGGCCTCTGCTGGACATCAAGGCCGACCAGGGCCCCTAGGGGTGACCTGCACTTCTTTTCTGGCTGATCACGTGGACTTTGGGAGAAAGCAGCTTGCAACTGAAGGCATTTGGCTTGGGCTACCCTCAAGTATTGTCCTGAAGGCAGCTGCTGGACTTCAGAGCCCCGACAGCCCTTAGGGGTGTTCGACCACTTTTTCCTATTTCCTGTTGCTTCCAATAAACCTTTTACACCCCTCCTGCGGTCTGCGGGTGTCATTCTTCACTCACCACAGACAAGAATCCGGTAAGGAAATGCCGAGTTTCTTCTCAAGAAACTCCATTTCATTTTAAGGAAACGCCGTGTTTCTTCTCAAGAAACCCCATTTCAAAACCATTTCTATAATACTTCTATATTTATTTATTTATTTATTTATTTATTTATTTATGTGTGTGGTACTGGGGGTGGAACCCAGGAGCTTTTCTACCTCTGGGCTATACTCCCAGACCTATTTTATACTTTATTTGGAAACAGGGTCTCTAAGTTGCTGAGAGCCTCACTAAGTAGCTGAGGCTGGCTTTGAACTTGTGCGATCTTCCTGTCTCAGCCTCCCAAGCACTGGGATTACAAGCGTGCGCCACCACGCCCCGCTTAATAATTCTACCTTTGAACTCCCCCCCACATACACACAAAAGATATGACATCAATACCCCAAATCTCCCTCCAGTTAAGTCCTCATAAATTGCTATAAAGTTTAACCTGCTGTTTTACAGGTACATCAGACACTACAAAAATGAAGGTACCTATTTCTGTAAGCAATGTCAGAAATTTCCTGGGATGTGTTGTTTTATTCTTTTATTTTATATATATATATATTTTGCAGTACTGGGGATAGAACCCAGGGGAATTATACCTCTGAGCTACACCCCAGCCCTACTTTTTTATTCTTTTATTTTGAAACAGGGTCTCACTGAGTTGCAAAGGGCCTCACTAAGTAGTAGCTGAGGCTGTCTACAAACCTGGATCCTCCTGTCCCAGCCTCCCAAATGCTGGGATTATGGGCGTGCGCCACCATGCCCAGCAGGATGCATTGTTTTAATATTACCAATAATTCAAAAAGA